>NC_053495.1:65213820-65897320 GCF_905171775.1 Rana temporaria | reverse complement strand
GACTTTCAGGAACATAGTAAATATCTCTTTTCTGGCCAGCAGAGAACAAAGGGGGTGGGCTCTGCATTTTTTTTTTTTTTCCCAGGCCTTCACCCCACCCTACGAATACAGAACAGACTGAAGGATGTATTACATTGAAAATATTGGGGGGGGGGGGGGGGGGGGGGGCTCATAACAGAACCCCGATAGGCCTTTAAATGCACTGCAGACACAGGAACCGTAAATCTCCTAATAGCAGAATTCTCAGCACTAGATTATTTCACCCCAAATCTCAGTGCCCTTGCTGGGGTGCCTTTAGCGAATAATATTATACATCATCCATATATATATATATATATATATATATATATATATATATATATATAAATAAATATATATATATAAATGGCACTATAAAAATAAACATGAACACAACATCTAGAGAAAATCCAGCAGATCCTGATAATAGATACACTGTTTCCCCACCCCCACTTCCTCCAAGCCAGGAATTACAGAAATACAAAAAATAAAAATCTATCTTTTTGCATCACATTAAATATGGTTGTTATTGATCAGTGTTGTTAGTAAACAGATACATTTTCTCCATTGTCTGCTTTTAGACCAGTGCTTTGCTTAGAAAACAAGCAGAGAGGGAGGGGGGAGGTGATCTTTCCCCCTTCATTTCAACCTCTTAAATTCAGGGGAGCCCCCCAATATTGGTATGGGTGTGTAGCCAAGAGCCCCCTGTGTCTGCTCCTGGGGGTGTCATGGGTGGGGGATGTTGTGGGGGGCAGGATGACAAGAGATTGCCGGGAGCTGGGCTTACCTGCTGTGTCTAGCTTGCTCTGCTTCTCTCCTTCCCCCTTCAGTCTGTGAGCTGTCTCTACTCCCTTCTACACTCATTGAATCCGACTGCCAAACCCCAGTGTGATGTCATCCTTGTGAAACTTAAAGAGACAACACCCCTTTTGTGGAGCAGATGACAGTCCTTCTCACACTGATAGCAAGCAGGATCCTGTCTGAGCACAGATCTCAGTGTCCAGAGCTGACTGTAAAACTACAGCCAGACAGGAAAGATTTCCACTCTAAAAATAAAGAAACGCTTAATGAGAAGCACGGCAAAGCAGAGGATCAGCGCACCACAATCCCAGCACCCTGCTACATTTTACTGCACACATTTTTTGGATTGCAGTCGCTGTCATTTTTATATTTTAGGCGCTATTCAGATGTGCTCGTCGCACAAATGCACGTTTTTTCTTTTTTTTTTGTACAACATGCATTCAAGTGAACTGGCTTCCCCATGTGTGATAAACACACCAAAAGAAGCTCCTACACTTATTTGTGTGTTGGGCTTTGCGTGTTTGTTGCATGTTACGTGGGCACTTAACAATTGATGGAATCACAAGGACACGCAGTTTTTGTGTGTTTTTCACATTTCAGGAACGCACATCTGTACTCGGTCCCAGAATGCACACATGTGAATGGGACCGCAGTGCAGTATGTAAAAATGCTGCTAGCATTCTAATTTTTTTTGGGGGGGGGGGCAGCAAACAGTACCAACATCTTCCCTTACCCCACCCCCGTTTCTCGGTCGGTCGGCAGGTGGGTCTAGTGCACTTACCCCATCTATGCAGCACTTCACCAGCAGCGACAGATTTCCCTTCCTCTGCTCTCCATGGGCATCTGCGGCAAATTAGGAGACTTCTCTTTTTGCCCAATCGGAAAAGAGGTCCCAGACCTGCTTCTGATTGGCAGGATTGAGGATCAGTGTTACAACAGCGAATATTAATTCACTTTTGTAACACCTGGTTGAGCTCATGGCGCAATGCTCTGTGCTCCCTATTTTAAAGCCTATTAGAGCCTATGGCTCTAATTAGGTGCTTCAAAAATAAAATCCCTGTCGCTGAAATTCAGGCGCCCAGCATTCTGAAAGGGGCCGGACACATGAATAGGGGGTGGCCGCATTGGCCATGGATAGATTCACTCTATGCATGAATCTATCCATTATTCAAATAGGGGATGCCATGGATAGAGGGGGCGGCACTCAGGTGCCCCCAGGTTGAAGGAAAGAAAATTGCTTGATTCCCTACTGCAACGATATTGTGTTCTGCCGGAAGGGAGCGCAAGGAGCCTTCCCCACTGGCAGAATTCAATGATCACTGCTGGCAGCTATAGTGATTAGGTGAAAAAAAAATCAGGTAGGCTGGCTGTACTGAAGTCAATCAATGGATCAACTTCAGTACAACCAATCTACCTACAGACAGACAGTGGCATCTCCATATTTCACATGGGGGGACAGGGACAAAAGTAGGGGGGTCAACTATAAAATGCAATAACGTGGCGGCAGCCCCAGCAAGATGCGGGGCACATATACCGGTACAAACAAAAAGGTGTTTTAATTGGTGGGGCACATTACAATGTTGGGGGGGTCATGGCCCCCTCTGGCCCCACACTGGTGACGCCAGTGCAGACAGATGGAAAATCGTGACAAATTTTGTTCCATCTTTTGCTGGCTTAAAGTGTCTGAAAACTGTTTTTTTTAGGATCTGCAAGATAAAGGTATAATGTGCTAGTATGCATCACATACTAACACATTATGTGAAACTGTCATGGGAGAGTCTGCCCACTAGATGGCGATAGCAGCACATCGGCGCGCACGCAATCGCGGTAACGGCTTATCAGCGCGCGCAATCGCTGCACTTTGACACGCATGGGAGCACGCACGAGTGGCAGCAGCATGCGGGCACGTGCTGACGCCATCTTGGCACCAAATTTGACTATTTAAGGGAGCTGACTCTGGGGCCTCTTGCTGTTCAGTCTACAGCGTGTTCTGAGACAAACCTGATACCCATTATCCGTTACCTGCTTGTTCCTGAGACCCGGCTTGCTCTCAACTACCCCTAATCTCTGCCTGCCCTGACCTTGGCTTGTCTGACCAACCCGGCTTGGACCACGACTCCGCTTCTGCTCTGACCCTGCACCTGATCCGCCCACCAGTGTATGACCCGGCCTGCCTGAACCTGCTACTGTCTGTACTACGATACACCTCCCTCAGTTTCTGATCCTGGCTTCCTGCACCTAGCTCCAGTCACCTGCTGTCCAGTCATCCTCAGCACCGCTGACCAGTGGCGTCACTAGGGTTGGTGTCACCTGGTGCGGTAAAATATGGTGTCACCCCCCCCCCCCCCCCCAATAACATTTTTCAAATATTTTTTACCCTACTGTTTGCTCTCTGTTCTCCTTTCTTCCCCTTTTCTCTCTCTCCCTATCCATCTTTCTTGTGCGTTCTATCCCTTCTTCTTTCTCTCCATTTTTCTTTGTCCCCTCCCCCCACCTCTCTTTCTCCAGAACCGGAATTCACATCTCAGGAGCCTATAGGCCAGGGGCGTACCTAGAGCATTTGGCACCCCGGGCGGATCCAATATCTGGCACCCCCCCACACGTTAAAATGTAAAAACACCACACTGTGCCCCCTGCATACCTCTGCATCCTTCAATATCTTTTTGTTACTACTGTGTACCCCTCTCCACAACTGCACCTCTGGACCACTTTACATTGCACAGCACCCTGCATCACTGGACCCCTTTACATTAAACAGCCCCCTGCATCTCTGGACCTCTTTACATTACACAGCCCCCTGCACCTCTGGACCTCTTTACATTACACAGCCCCCTGCATCACTGGACCCCTTTACATTACACAGCCCCCTGCATCACTGGACCCCTTTACATTACACAGCCCCCTGCATCACTGGACCCCTTTAAAATTACACAGTACCCTGCATCACTGGACCCCTTTAAAATTACACAGCACCCTGTATCACTGGACCCCTTTACATCTCACAGCCCCCTTCACCTCTGGACCCTTTTACATTACACAGCACCCTGCACCTCTGGGCCCCTTTACATTACACAGCACCCTGCACCTCTGGACCTCTTTACATTACACAGCCCTCTGCACCACTGGACCCCTTTACATCACATAGCCCCCTGCATCACTGGACCCCTTTACATTACACAGCACCCTGCACCTCTGGACCTCTTTACATTACACAGCACCCTGCACCTCTGGACCCCTTTACATTACACAGCACCCTGCACCTCTGGACCTCTTTACATTACACAGCCCCCTGCATCACTGGACCCCTTTAAATTTACACAGTACCCTGCATCACTGCACCCCTTTACATTACACAGCACCCTGCATCACTGGACCCCTTTACATCTTATAGCCCCCTGCACCTCTGGACCCTTTTACACTACACAGCCCCCTGCACCACTGGACCCTTGTACATCACATAGCCCCCTGCACCACTGGACCCCATTACATTACACAGTACCCTGCATCACTGGACCCCTTTACATCTCAAAGCCCCCTTCACCTCTGGACCCTTTTACATTACACAGCACCCTGCACCTCTGGGCCCCTTTACATTACACAGCACCCTGCACCTCTTTACATTACACAGCCTCTGCACCACTGGACCCCTTTACATCACATAGCCCCCTGCACCTCTGGACCCCTTTACATTACACAGCACCCTGCACCTCTGGACCCCTTTACATTACACAGCACCCTGCATCACTGGACCCCTTTACATTACACAGCACCCTGCATCACTGGACCCCTTTACATCTCATAGCACCCTGCATCTCTGGACCATTTTACATTACACAGCACCCTGCATCACTGCACTCCTTTTACATTACACAGCCGCCTGCACCTCTGCACCCCTTTACATCACATAGCCCCCTGCACCTCTGGACCCTTTTACACTACACAGCCCTCTGCACCCCTTTACATTACACAGCACCCTGCACCTCTGGACCCTTTTACATTACACAGCCACCTGCACCTCTGGACCCCTTTACATTACACAGCACCCTGCATCACTGCACCCCTTTTACATTACACAGCCGCCTGCACCTCTGCACCCCTTTACATCACATAGCCCCCTGCACCTCTGGACCCTTTTACACTACACAGCCCTCTGCACCCCTTTACATTACACAGCACCCTGCACCTCTGCATCCCTTTACATTACACAGCACCCTGCACCTCTGGACCCCTTTACATTACACAGCACCCTGCATCACTGGACCCCTTTACATTACACAGCACCCTGCATCACTGGCCCCCTTTACATCTCATAGCCCCCTGCACCTCTGGACCCTTTTAAATTACACAGCACCCTGCATCACTGCACCCCTTTTACATTACACAGCCACCTGCACCTCTGGACCCCTGCATGTTACACAGACACCCCCTCAGTGCAGACACCCCCCCCTTTGTGCAACCCCCCCTCAGTGCAAATCCCCCCTCAGTGCAAACCCCCTCGGTGAAACCCCCCCAGTGCAAACCCCCCCCTTAGTACAACCCCCCAGTGCAAACCCCCCTTAGTGAAAACCCCCTCAGTGCAAACACCCCCTTAGTACAACCCCCCCCTCAGTGCAAACACCCCCCCTTCAGTGAAATCCCCCCAGGTGCAAACACCCCCCCCCCTTCCCATTCAGTACCTCAGATCATCGCAGGCAGCGCCACGGAACATGGACAGTAGGTCCCCTCGGCCCCTCCCCCTCTGTACACACAGAGAGGAGGGGGCTGTGCCTGTGTGCCGACTGCTGACCACCGCTAACAGCCCATGGCTGTGAGAGGAGGGGATGGATGGTGCTGCGGTGTCACCCCGCAACCCCCCCTCCTTTTGTACCGCGGCGCTCGGCGCTCCGATTCCACGGTGCTCATCGCTGCAGTCGCGGGGGGGGGGCGCCCGACCCGCACATGTCAGCTAAAAAAAAAAATTTTTTTTTTTTTTTTTTTAAATCGGGATGGTGTCACCCCTCTAGTGGGTGTCACCCGGTGTGGCCCGCACCCCCCGCACCCCCCTAGCAACGCCTCTGCCGCTGACTTCTTTCCGGAGTGCACAGGATCCCAGCTCAGCCCAGCAACAGCGTTCCCGCCAGGCACTTGTGCGACTCTGCACTCTCGGGTTCCCTGTTCACTCTACCAGGGCCTCCGGAGTCAGAGGAGCAAGAGTAGCCGTTCCCTGCATGTCAGGCTCCGCTACCAGGTACGTGACAGAAACTCACCTGGAAACAAAGCCCTCCAGCGAATCGCTGGAGGCAGCATCCATCTTCTTCCATTCTTCCTTCTGGGTGCACGGGCTCTGTGACTGGCCTGGAGCCGCTGACGTCACTCCTGTGCATGTGCAGTAGACATGGGCGCCGTTAATAAATTTGTTTTGTTTCGTTCCGTTTCATATTAGCCCCTAATTCGTATTTCGTAATTCGTGTCCGAAATGAAATTTGGATTCGTACGAAATACGAATTTTCGTTAGATTCGTAAAATTTTCATAAATTTTGATAAATTCAGCAAGTCAGTGCTGCTGACTTGCTGAATTTGCTTTTTAAATTCATCATAACGAATGTTTGTAATTTTACGAAAATTCGTATTCAATCCAAATTGAATTTCGGACACGAATTTACAAAATACTAACTAAAGGGCTACAAACAAACACGGCAGGAACTCAGCACAGAACAGGGATGGTGGGAGCTCCTCATAATGAGCACAGCAAGGGTACAGCCCCTGGAGGAAGTCGGCACAGTACAGGGATGGTGGGAGACCCTCATAATGAGAACAGCACAGGGATGCTGGGAGTCCCTCATAATGAGCACAGCAAGGGGTACAGCCCCAGGAGGAAGTCAGCACAGCACAGGGGTGGTGGGAGCCCCTCATAATGAGCACAGCAAGGGCACAGCCCCAGGAGGAAGTCAGCACAGGGATGGTGGGAGCCCCATATAATGAGCATAATGAGTCGACAACTGCCATTGGATTGAATACAAATTTCTGTCAAATGTTCGTTAACGTTTCGTAACAATTACGAACATTCATTATGATGAATAAGCAAACCCAGGAAGTCAGCACAGCACAGGGATAGTGGGAGCCCCTCATAATAAAGTTAACGAACATTCAACAAAAAATTTGTATTCAATCCAATGGCAGTCGTCAACTCATTATGCTCATTATGAGGGGCTCCCTGTGAATATGTCAGTGTAAATCTCCCTGCTTGGTTAAATTGTGGGTTAGAGGTAAAATGGATTCATGTGTTACAAGCTATTGACATGTTAATGACCCGTCTGCAGCTAGCTCCTTATTTCAAAGGGATGTTAATCCTGTTACTGTGATTAGAGGTGACTCATGTTATGTATTCTGATTGCTTCATTATGCGGTGCCAGGCTGCCCAGCTAATGTGTTCTGTACACCTTGTAATTAACTTCCCTGATGTCATTATTTAAAGAAAATGTGTCTCAGGTCGGCTTCGAATTGTCTGGCTATATTCTGTATGAGAAACTCCAGAGTGTGTGAAAAGGGGGTGGAGCTCCCATTGTTCCTTGATTAAGGATTTAGCTTGTAAAACTGTATTTATAACCAGCAGCAAGCTGCCAATAAATCAGTCTTGGTTCCAGCATTCAGTCTTGACTCATGTGTGGATGATCCTGTGATGTTCTTGTATGGAGAGGAGGGAATGCTTGACGGGGATATCATACCGATACCGTCACAATTGGTTGGAAGCAGCGGGATCTTCCCTTCTACTCTCCCTTACACCAGGACTCCAAGCAGACACTGGGAACAGTGAATGGAAGGCTGCTACACCCTGCTTAAAAGAACTACTGGAAGTTCGTGGAAGGATTGCTAGCAACAAAACCAAGCGGGTCATCATAGCAGAATTAATGGAGCTAGACCAGGAGAACGTGATTGCAGCAACGCCAGCAGTACAAGAGATGGAGACACCAGTGATTCAGGAAGAGGAATCACCAGCCAACAAGCTAATGAGAGAGAAGCTAGCGTGGTTCGGCCCGAACCCAACGCCGGATGTGGTGCTGAAAGTGATGGACCTGTTAGCGAAGGAGGATAAACACATAAGAGACGCAGAACTACAGAAGGATAAACAAATAAGAGACGCAGAGCTACAGAAGGCTAAACAAATAAGAGACGCAGAGCTACAGAAGGATAAACAAATAAGAGATGCAGAGCTACAGTTAAAACTGGCAGCAGTCCAACAAGCAGCCGCACATTCTCCAAACAGTGAGTACAGCACAGCAGACGCAAGGAAGATTCCGTTTAGCGCTTTTAAAGCTTTTGATGAAAAGGACTGTGAGATTGATAACTACCTGGCGGATTTTGAGCGACAATGTAACCTGCACCGAATAGCTAGAAGAGAGTGGGTTGCAATATTGTCAGGCAAACTGTCAGGCAAAGCTTCTGATGCTTTCCGGACCGTGCCAGATCAGGATATCCATAGCTACGCCAGGGTTAAAGAAGTGCTCCTGGCTCGTTATGCAGTAACCCCAGAGTCCCACCGACAGAAGTTCAGGGACTCACGCAAAACCACGAAAGACTCTTACGCGGAATGGGCATGCCAGTTGTCCCTGTCGGCCTCTAACTGGGTTAACAGCAGCCAGGCCACCACCGCAGAGGACATTTTGCAACTAATGCTCCTGGAGCAATTTTACAATCACATCCAGACGGACGTCAAAGATTGGGTGAGAGATCGCAGGCCCATGACTCTACCAGAGGCCGCGAAGTTGGCGGATGAATATGCGGATACTCGCAAGACAAACCAGGTCACACCACGGGTACAACCTCCACGACCAACGGCGCCCTCACACCCACCAGCCGCTAGATACCAACCGCCTAACAGACCGATGACATCTAGCCCTCGCTACCCACGCCAGGAGGACAACGAACAACGCTGCTTCTGGTGCAAACAGTTGGGTCACTTCAAGCAGAATTGCCCCATGAATGACAACACCAGGTCAAATTGGTCTCAACCTGGGTACCGCCCACCAGCAGCAGCCCATTGTGTAGACTCGGCTTGGGATCCCCAGGAGCTGGGTCAGGAAGAACCATTGGGCACCTGTCAGGGAAGGTTCCCCCTGCTGGTGTTACTGCCTGGTATTTGGCGTGCAGTACTGTGGCCCACCACCAGGTGTCCCCCGACAGTCTTGGACTGTCGGGGGAGTTCTTCCCTGGTGGTGCTATGTTATCCTTGGGCTGCAGTACTGGCGTCCACCAGCGGGGCGTTCTTGGCAGTATGGAGCATACAGCCCTTCCTGCGTTCAGGTGTGACCTGAATGCAATCAGCACGCCTCTCTAAATACCCGGCGTGTGTAATCACTCCTCGCCCTGGTATCGTCATACCTCCTGGACCTGAGCCTGTTATCTGACCCTGCTATCTGGACTCTGTTTCTGTTCCTTATCCTGAGCTTATCCTGGACCCGTTCTTCCCTTTGCCTGTTTACATTGGTTCCTGTTCCCTCTTGGATTCCTGCCCCGCAGCCTGTCCATCCATCCGCTCCCTGATCCGCTGTGTTCCCATCCTCACCCATCTACTGACCTCCCATGTGTATGACCTCGGCTTGGCTCGTTTATGAATACGGTATTCCCCTTTATTTGTACATACTGTTTGTTGTTTTATTGTGCACTGGTGGTTCACACATTTGTAAATAAACCCCTTTTATTTCACTACTCACCTTGTTTGGTTCCTCTGTGCGGTCACACAGTCTGATCTACCAGCATTCCTGACAGCACCCCTTACGAAGACCTCATGGTACAATCTGTTATTACGGACAACAGGGAACACCATTGTCAGCTGGTCATGGGCGACAGCCATGAGCCGGAGGGGCCCTGGAGGGAGCTGGGCAGAAAGAGGCACCGCCAGCTACCCTCCAAGAAGAAGAGGTCCTGGAAGTCATATAACCAGCGGACCTGGGCGGAGAAAAAGCGACTGGAGGAGATGGAATCGCAGCGGGCGCCCCAGATGCGGGCCGAGATGTTCGCCAAGGGCCCACCGGTGGCCCCTTACACTACCACCCAGTTCCTGATGATGAAGGACCACGTGGAAAGCCTGCAGGACATGAGCAAGCAGGAGCTGATCCGTGAATACATGGAGCTGGAGGAGTGCATAAGCCGCATGGAGGAGGAGAACAACCACCTGAGGTCACAGCAGGCTGACCCCCCCAGGCTCCATGAACTGGAGATGGAGCTGGAGAAGCTCCAAGAGGAGAACCGGTGGCTGCGGAGGGAGCAGGGGGTGGCTGACCTTATGGGGCTCTGATTCCCCTCCCCCCCCCGGACTCTGAGCACCAGTGCTACAGCATTTCAACAAATATAACTTTTCCTTTTTATGAATCTCCTGTGATTGTCACTTCAGAGCCATAACCTGCCCCTCCCATAGCGGGACACCTAGACGGCGGCGCACAGACCCATTCGCCGTCTTCACACTGACTTCTGGTGACTCTGCAGATCGCACAAAGACTTGGGGACTGACCGGCGTGTGATCTGACGACCCGGTGGCATACCTGAGTCGGAAGCAGTTACCAATGGAGGTCAGTCACGCCAAACGGAGTTAACCTCGCACTAAAAGCTCTGAACCCGTCAACCCTACTGGACCAGGGAAGGTCCAACCGGGTTTGCCGGAGCAGGGAGAAAAAGGGGGGCCATTGTGAAGGATATGTCAGTGTAAATCTCCCTGCTTGGTTAAATTGTGGGTTAGAGGTAAAATGGATTCATGTGTTACAAGCTATTGACATGTTAATGACCCGTCTGCAGCTAGCTCCTTATTTCAAAGGGATGTTAATCCTGTTACTGTGATTAGAGGTGACTCATGTTATGTATTCTGATTGCTTCATTATGCGGTGCCAGGCTGCCCAGCTAATGTGTTCTGTACACCTTGTAATTAACTTCCCTGATGTCATTATTTAAAGAAAATGTGTCTCAGGTCGGCTTTGAATTGTCTGGCTATATTCTGTATGAGAAACTCCAGAGTGTGTGAAAAGGGGGTGGAGCTCCCATTGTTCCTTGATTAAGGATTTAGCTTGTAAAACTGTATTTATAACCAGCAGCAAGCTGCCAATAAATCAGTCTTGGTTCCAGCATTCAGTTTTGACTCATGTGTGGATGATCCTGTGATGTTCTTGTATGGAGAGGAGGGAATGCTTGACGGGGATATCATACCGATACCGTCACACTCCCTCCATCCCTGTGCTGTGCTGATTTCCTCCTGGGGCTGTGCCCCTGCTGTGCTCATTATGAGGGGCTTCCACCATCTCTGTGCTGTGCTCATTATGAGCGGCTCCCACCATCCCTGTGCTGTGCTGACTTCCTGGGTTTTTAACTTCATCATAACGAATAATAGTAATTATTTTGCCAAAAATAAAATGATTTTAACGAACATTCTTATTTTGTCTGATTCTGAATCTCCCATCGACTACCAGTACCAGGCAGTCTTCCACTCCCATATTAAAAAAGGTAATTTTCCCAACCCTCACTCAGCAGCAGAAGAAAACCTCTGATTGGTCAACAAAACACCAGTCACGTTTCAACACCGTTGTAAGAAATTCGGATCGGAAATTCGTCAACAAAATGTTGTATTTTGTAAAATTCGGAAGCATAGCAATTCGTATTTTGGATGCTTCCGAAAGTACGAATTCTCGGAAATTTGTACAAATTCGAAACGAACCGCACATGTCTAATGCGCAGGGGAGCCGTCATTCACGGCACACACATATCTGTCTCTCCCCCCCTTAAAAACGGGGATCTGTCTGTTTACATTGTTAGATCCCCGTTCTGGCTCTCTGTGGAGCGATCGGGGGTGGCTGGATGACATAGCGGCCCCCGGCGAAGCACAAGCTCATGGGCTCTGGCGTCGTGTGCGCCCTCTATCACTCTTAAAGTGGCCGACTTACACCTACGGCGATTCACCCAGGAGAGCGAACCTGCCGCTGTATAATGACGGCGGCTGGTCTTAAAGCAGTTAAAGTGATATTGAAGGCAGATTTTTTTTATTTATTTATAACAAACATGTTCTACTTACCTGCTCTGTGCAATGGTTTTGCACAGAGCAGACACAATTCTCCTCTTCTCGGGGGCCCCCCGCGGTCTCTCCTGGTCCCTCTTTCCTGCCAAGTGCCCCCATAGCAAGCAGCCTGAGCTGCTGTCCACTCAAACACAGAGCACTGCTCTGCCCCGCTCCCCCTCTCTCCTCATTGGCTGTGATTGACAGTAGCATGAGCCAATGGCTTCCGCTGCTGTCTCAGACAATGAGAAGGAAGAGACCCAGAAGAACCGCTGCTCCTGTGTACATCGTCGGATCTAGATGGGTCACAGGTAAGTATTGGGGGGCTGCTGCACACAGAAGATTTTTATCTTCATGGTTAGAATGCATGAAGATAAAACCCCCTGAGCCTTTACAACCACTTTAAATGCCTGCATGTGCATTGCCACAGTAGCTAACAGTAGCTAACATTCAGCTGTGTTTAGGGGTAAACAAAAAAACTGACGCAGCAAAAGCAGCATTTTTCACATCCATGTGCATAAGGCCTAATTGTGCCTGTTCTCACTTGTATATTAAGAAAGGTGCATGAGTTTTTTTTTAGTGTATTCAGGCACTTTATTTTTTTATCTCATAGACTTTTTTTCAATGGTATACATGTATAGGCATGTCCTCAGATGCAGATTGTGGGATTTTGTGTTACGGGTCTGAACGCAGTGCATTGTTACACACCTGTTTGAATGTATCCATTGAAAACAATTCAGCTGAATTCAGATCCGTACATAAAAATGGTTATAAATTAGTTTTTTAAAGTGATTGTAAAGTATTGTTTAAAAAAATATGGATTTGCACAGAGCAGCCCGGATCCTCTTCTTCTCCCAACCCTCTTTGCTGCTCCTGGCCCCTTCCTCCTGTCGAAGGTCCCCACAGCCGAGCTGCAGCTCCGTGTGTCCATTCAGTCACGGAGCTGCCGTTTGGTCAGGGCCAGATTAAGAACATCATGGGCCTGGTGCTGAGGATTTTGATGGGCCTTTTATAAATAATAAAAAAATAAATATACAAACGATTTTTTGTTATAACAAATTAAAGAGAGAGAGGAAGTATGAGAGAGGGGTGAGGTGTAAGGGAGGGAGGATGAGAGAGAAAGTCGGGATGAGAGAGAGAGGATGCGCATGAGCATGCATGGGAATGACATCAACGCAGCCCAGCCAAGGCAAGTGACCAAAGGCACAGAGCCTAGAAGGAAGACCGGGTGAAGATGGAAGCATCCGGGACCCGCCGAACTGATCACAGCGCAGCACTGGAGGGCTCAGTCTGACAATTTAAGCGTACCCTAATGTGCTATTATGCTGTGCATATTTGTACACTATGGCATAACCTACCTCAGGGCCTAGTAAGTAATGTTAGCAAAGTTTACTACCACTTTATTATCACAGGATCCCAGAAGCCTCTCATGGGGCCCCCTACTGACCAGGCAGCCCTTGGGCAGTGCCTAAGTGCATAGTTGCCAACATTTCAAAAATATTTTTAAGAGACACTTTTTTTACAAGTGCTATATTTAGAGTAGCTGAGATCCTCTATGTTCCTCTATACATCACAGTAGTAATCACAAAATTAAATAAGTACTAATAATGGGCAGAACAAATATGAGGACTGAGAAGATTTCCTTTAGTTGAACTAACAAAGTGTTCCCATTCTAGAGCTGGTAACATTAAGGATATTCAGTATAATTTTAAAGAACTGTTTTTGTGGGTAAGAGGCGTAGGAGAGGAGTATGGATGGTATAAAACTGGGAAGTATGTGCAGGTGATGGAGAGGAATGTGGAGGGTCTAACAGTGGGCACTATGTACAGGAGAGGAGTGTGAAGGGTATGACAGTGGGCAGTATGCACAGCAGAGGAGTGTGGAGGGTATGACAGAGGGTGGTATGTACCGGAGAGGAGTGTGGAGGGTATGAAAGTGGGAAGTATGTACAGGAGAGGAGTGTGGAGAGTATGACAGTGGGCAGTATGTACAGGAGAGGAGTGTGGAGGGTATGATGGGGGGCGGTATGTACAGGAGAAGAATATGGAGAGAAAGATAAGGTTGAGTTACAGTATGTACAGGAGAGGAGTGTGGAGGGTAAGGTTGGGTTACAGTATGTACAGGAGAGGAGTGTGCAGGGTATGACAGTGAGCAGGGCCTGATGCTTGACCACTTTTAGCACTTTTAACTGGAATTTGCTTATATATGTGTAGCGGGGTATCACCCTTTTTGATGTGATAAAAAAGACTACCATTGTTGATAGTGAAGGATCTCAGTTCCCTCCTGTGGCCGAGATGAGTTAGAGCCACCTATTGTTTACATTTTGTTCTGGTACCACAGAGAATGTTGGGGAATTGAGTACAGGGAGAGAAGAGACTCCATTTGCCCTGGCCTGTAATAGACTACATTACCCAGAGAGCAGCTGTACAGCCCAAAGATGTTTTGCCTTCCTCGCAGCCTGCTGGGGGAGGTAATTTAAGGGGAAGGACGTGTTTGATGGCACTTTCCAACATATTCATTTTCACTTCTTCACTGCAGGCCTTTTACCGTACTAGGCCTCCAGCCGAAATAACACCAGCTCGGAGACAACCTGTTACCCGCAGTGCCACCCTTACCATGTTCAGCTAACCCTTGTTAACTGCACACACCAGGGGGCCTATACCACGGATTAGTCGCCCATACTTCCACCTCATAGGATAGTTACCACCATCAAAGACCACCACCGCCAACCGTCCACTGCCATCACGTGTACTGCAACAACACCTGAAAGAAAGAAAAGTTAACAAAACCCAGGGAGGGCGAACGGGAAACCTCTCCTCTAACTGATTCCCCTGCTGTGTTGCCCGGGTCACCCCTCCAGTCCCTAAAATAAACAAAACCCCTTCCTCCAATCCCTTAATACCCCCCACTTTCCAAACTAAGTTCCTTAACCCTTGCTGTCCCTTATCACTCCTGTCATGCTGGCCCTCTGCTAGCTAATTTCCAGTCCACTTGCACCAGGCCTCTCTTTCTCTGTAGATTGCCCTGCAGCCAGGCACACGATCACAGGCACTCTTTTCCTCAATAACCAGTCTAGGGGTGTTCTGTTTTTGTTGTTTTTATTTCTGGAGTAACTGGGACAGGGTTGGGGGAATTGAGTGGGATGCTCCAAAAAGAGAACTATATACAGTTTGAGGACAGTTATCTCCTTTCTGAAAAGTTGAAGCAGAAATCCTTGCAATAGCAAACTGTGGACTTGGCTTGATAGAAGAAGCAGTTAAAAGAAAGCGTCTGCTTTAGAGCAACATTAGCAGTGTCCCTTCACATAGAACTAGATAGACTGACCTCTTCAAGACACCAGCCAATGATCTCTTTAGACAAACACACAACTCACTCTCTAGCACAAGAGGGGAGGCAACAACCCAAAAGACTAAGATCTCTCACAGCAGCCTGTACTCTCAAAATGTCCTGGGAAAGTTTGTTGTCTCATTCTAACATCCCTGCAACATCCTATGATACCAGACTAGATCCTCAGATGATGATAGTCCCTCAGTCAGCTCTCTGTAGCTTCAGCCTGCAGACCCTCAGGTCACCCACCTGAGGTCCCATGAACTCGCAAAATGAGCACCAAACCTGGGAGCCAGGGCCCAACAAAAGGCTCTGCCTGACCCAAGATGGCTGCTAGAGTCATATGGGGTGGCAGCATCCAATGGGTGACCCAAAAAAACATAGAGGAACCATGTTCCTCTTCACTTCCTCTCCAACTGCAGTGCCACTGCTGAAGAACGCCACCTGCAGTGGAGAAAGTAGACTACACCTGTGTCAATCTGAAGCAAGCTTGCCTAACAGTTGGACAGTGGAGCATCCCTCTTGAAGGTCACATCAGTTGACCACAAATGAAAGGAAGCAAGCTTACAGCAACTTATCTTATATGTAAGCACTGCATTTCTACTGTAATACTGGAACTACCTTATGTTTGATATGGATACATGCCTTGATGCTAAAGTTGATTTGGAAGAGAATTTAACATTATTTTCTATTTTCTCTGCACAATAACCCCCACACATTCGCGCACACATTCCTTTTCAGGGACACATTGATAAAGCTTCAGGGTTGCTTTAAAGAATTTTCTCTCTTCTTCTGAAAAAAATAAATTATCTTGCTGTCATGTTCACCTGTAAACAATGCTATACTAAATCATGTCTATTGACAGCACAAATAACATAGTCCATGGAGCTGAAAGCTTTCTATGTAATCAGGGGTAGAATTTTTCCTGTTCCTCAAAAGCACAGGAATCATAACCTGAAATACCTGAGCGTTCCATGCATAAGGTTCAATAAGGTCATTTTTCTGCAGATCACTACTCAAGCACATATAAAAAAACTGTTGTTTTATGTGCTGGTTCAACAAATGACACCACACCACAACATTTGTGTGATGTGTGGTGCAATACCAAAAAATGCAAAAGAATACCAAAAAAATTTTTCATTTCATTTTGTTTTTTTCGGAAAATTTGTTTTTTCGTTTTATTCGTTTTTTGCTTTTTGGAAATCCGGAAATTTGAAATTCCGAATTTCTGAAAAAAGCAAAAAAAACAAATAAAACGAAAAAAAATATATATTTTTCGAATTTCCCGAATTTCTGAAAAAAACAAAAATAACAAACGAAAAAAAAGATTTTTTTTGGCAGTGCACATGTGTATTAAGGAGTTTCTGAAGAGGCCTGCTTAATTTGGGACACAAGGTCTCCCTGCAGCATGAGGAAGTTTCCTGGGGCTAGAATGGTGTCTGGAGGTGAGAGGACTTCAGGTTCACTATACATCCGGGAAAGTGCGTCTGGCTTGGTGTTCCTTGACCCAGGCCTGTAAGTGATGTGGAACGAGAACCGTGGTTTCAATCCCTTGGCAACTTTTAAGTATTCCAAATTCTTATGGTCTGTGTAGACCAGAATAGGATGTGCTGCTCCTTCTAAGAGGTAATGCTACTCCTCAAGTGCGGTCTTGATCGCTAATAGTTCTCTGTCCCCGACGTCGTAATTCCTCTCAGCTTCCGATAACTTGCGAGAGAAGAATGCAACTGGGTGCAATAGAGCCTTGGGCACTGCTCCGACTGCTACTTCAGAGGCATCTACCTCCAGGATGTAGTGCAAGGCTGGGTCAGGGTGTTTCAGGACAGAAGCTGAAATTAACAGGACATTCAGGGTGGCAAAGGTGGCTTGGGCTTTGGGGAACCAATGGAACCGGGTCTTTTGTCTAGTCAGACTTGTGATGGGGAAATTATGGTAGAAAATCCTTTTATAACCGATAAAAATTTGCGAACCCCACAAAGCGCTGAATCCCCTTCTTATCCCCTTCTTATCTGTGGTAGCCGGCCAGTCCAGAATGGTGGCGACCTTTTGAGGGTCCCTGATTTCGAGGGACTGTCCCTGATTTGGAGCAATGTCCCATTGTCCCTCATTCTCCTCATTTGTCCCTCATTTTGGTCTGATCTATATAGATGTATATACAATGCACTTTTTATCTATCAAAAAGTGTTTCCCAGCACTAAACTTTCATCTGATTTCTAAATGTCTGCATTTGTAAATTCCAAAAGCCAATATAAAGGAATAGTAGTGGTAAAAAAAAGCACTTGGGTTTAACCAATCTTATTTTTTTGTACAATTCTCCTTTAAGGGGGCGTGGCAATGGGTGTGTCCTATGCCTGCATACTTTTGCTGATAGGTGTCCCTCATTCCTATCTCAGAAAGTCAGGAACCAAACAATCAGGTAAGTATCAGAATCCAAAGGAGAGTCAGGGAAGCCAAGTCAGCAACGAAGATCAGAGCATAAACAGGTGTCTGGAAACCAGTCAGCACCGCCAGGCTGTCAGAGCCCCCTTTAAATAGCCAACGGGAGGAGTCAGGAACGCCGTTTGCGCGTGCACGCCGTCCGTTGCGCCCGCGCATTCGCAGAAGCGCGCTGAGGTGACTGGTGTATCCTTTGTGCTCGCGCATGCGCGCCGGAATTCCGAGCAGTTTGCTGCGTTCTAACAGTGCGCGCATGTGCACGTGCATGCGCCAACGGTCTTCCCTTACATTGCCCCCCCCTTATGGGCAGCCTCCGGATGCCCTTCTGTTCTCTCTTTTCCAGGTGACGTAGAAAAAAGGCTTGCACCAGTCTTGGGGCATGTATATTCAAAGCTGGTTCCCAGGAGTTTTCCTCTGGGCCGTAGCCCTTCCACTTGACAAGAAATTGTGTTTGGTTATTTCTGCGTCTACAGTCCAATACAGCCTCCACTTCAAACTCCTCATTCCCCTCGATCAACACAGGAGGAGGAACTTCGGAAACCCGGTTAGGAAAGGGGTTCGGTGTGATTGGTTTTAATACGGAAACGTGAAATACTGGATGTATCCTCAAGGTCTCGGGTAACGCCAATTCGAAGGCAACTGCATTGATCTTTCGTTTTACAGAAAAAGGCCCCAAAAATTTTGGACCCAGCTTCTTAGAAGGGCAACTCAACTTAAGATTAGCTGTGGACAGCAAGACCTTATCCCCAGGTTCTAGGTTCAGGTTGCCCCTTCTCTTTCTGTCAAAGAACTTCTTGTTACTGACCTGGGATTTAGAAATTGCATCTTGAAGTACCTGATTATTGGTGTTAAGGAAGCTAAGCCGGTCTTGTACAGCAGGTACAGAAGATTCCGCAGGTAGTTCAGGTAGAAAAGAGGGATGGTAGCCAAAATTAGCGAAAAATGGGGATTGCTTCGTTGCTGAGTGCATGGTGTTATTATAAGAGAACTCCACAAGTGGAAGGAGGGAAAACCAATCGTCTTGTGCGAAGGAGGAAAAACACCGTAAGTACCGCTCGAGGGTTTGATTCGTCCTCTCGGTCTGACCGTTGGTTTGAGGGTGGTAAGCAGAGGAGAGACGAAGTTCAATCTTTAGCGCTTCACATAAGGCCCTCCAAAACCTAGAGGTGAATTGCACCGCTCGGTCTGAAATAATACTGTCGGGAATACCGTGTAGTCTGACAATCTCCTTGATAAAGGCTGTGGCAGTTTCAGTAGCAGACGTGGTGCCTTGCAAGGGTACAAAATGAGCCATCTTGGTGAGGCGATCCACCACGACAAAGATGGTATTAAAGTACTCGGATGGGGGGAGTTCCACAATAAAATCCATGGAGATCATACTCCACGGTTTATTGGGTACAGGGAGAGGCTCCAGAAGACCCCAAGTCTTGGCTCTATCCGTCTTGTTTTGAAGACAAGTGATACAGGAATTTACATACTTCTTACAGTCCTGCACCAACTCTGGCCACCAGAAAGAGCGGGCGACTAAATCGGCAGTCTTGCGAATTCCATAGTGTCCAGCTAGCGGGTGATCATGGCAACGTCCAAAAATGGCTATCCTGAATTGTTCCGGAACAAAGATCTGTTCTCCATGGAGAAAAAGACCATTCTTCAACTGAAGGCCCAAGGCCTGCGGAGGAGGTTGGTTCAGCACACTTGCCTTTATCTGAGAAATTAAGTCTGCTTGCAGAATTAAAAAGTTCTTAGCCGGGAGGATAGTATCAGGTTCTGCAGAACTCCCTGGATCGTTAAACATACCGGACAAGGCATCTGGCTTACCGGGCGGAAGGTGATATGAAACATGAATCGAGAGGAGAACAGTGCCCATCTAGCTTGCCGAGGTCTTAATCGTCTAGCTGTTCTCAAGTATTTCAAGTTTTTGTGATCCGTGAAGATGAGGATCGGATGCGAGGCCCCTTCCAGGAGGTAGCGCCATTCTTCGAGCGTCACCTTAATAGCAAGCAGTTCCCGGTCCCCAACGTCATAATTCCTTTCAGAAGGATTTAATTTTTTGGAGAAGAAAGCCACAGGGTGCAGCAAGGACTTGGGGCCCTGACGTTGAGACAATATAGCCCCCACTGCAATTTCAGAAGCGTCGACCTCTAATACAAAGGCCAAGGAAGGATCAGGGTGCTTCAGAATGGGAGCTGAAGTAAACAGAATCTTTAGTTGCTCAAAGGCTTCTTGTGCTTCAGGTGTCCACAGAAAGGGTATGTGCTGTCTAGTTAGTTGTGTGATGGGGGAAATGATACCAGAAAAATTCTTAATAAATTTCCTATAGAAATTGGCAAATCCTACGAACCGCTTTCCTGTCCGAGGGAGCAGGCCACTCCAGAACAGATGTAACTTTCTGTGGGTCCATTGAGATACCATCGGCAGAGATGACCAGACCGAGGAAGTGTATAGTTTGTCTTTCAAAGTCACATTTTTCGGCCTTCGCATAAAGGCAGTGTTTTCTTAGTCGGTCTAAAACTTTCTTTACATGGGTCTGATGAGATTAAGCCTAGGTTCACACTGCTGCGAATTCAAAATCGCGGTAAAATTTTACCGCGATTTTACCGCGATTTCGCGGCTGCGATTTTGCCGCGATTTTGCCGCGATTTTGGCCGCAATTTAATGTAAATCGCGGCCCGAAATCGCAAAAAGTAGTACAGGAACTACTTTTTGAAATCGCAGATGCGGCGTCGCACTGATTAGGACAGTGCCATTGCCGACAATTGCCGCCGATTTGAGATGCGATTTGACATGTCAAATCGCATCTCAAATCGTTCCAAATCGTACCCAGTGTGAACCAGGGCTCAAGGGTTTCAGAGAATATTAGAATGTCGTCTAAATAAACTATGACGAATAAGTCCAGATAATCCCGAAAAACATCGTTCACTAGATGTTGGAAAGTGGCTGGGGCGTTGCAGAGCCCAAAAGGCATGACTAAGTATTCAAAATGGCCAAAGCGTGTGCGAAAGGCCGTCTTCCATTCATCTCCTTCCCTGATTCTGACCAAGTTGTATGCTCCTCTCAAATCTAATTTGGAGAATACCCGTGCCCCCCCGTAGTCTCTGGAACAGTTCAGGAATCAGCGGAAGAGGATACCTGTTTTTAACAGTAATTTTGTTAAGGTCCCGATAGTCGATACATGGTCTTAAAGAGTGGTCTTTTTTCTCAACAAAGAAAATACCGGCACCGGCTGGTGACGTGGAGGGCCGGATGAACTTAATTTCTAAACTTTCGTTGATATAGACACGTAGGGCTTCCAATTCAGGTTCGGAGAGAGGATAGATATGGCCAAAAGGCATCTCAGCCCCGGGTAATAGTTCGATGGGGCAATCATATGTCCTGTGGGGCGGAAGAGCGTCAGCACCTTTTTTGTTTAAAACGTCCAGATATTCATGGTAAGCTTGAGGAATCAATTTCATGGTTTCTGGGTCAGGCTGAAGGCTCAGAAGAGGAGCGGGGCTAACAGTCCTTTCCGGAAAACAGTGTGCCAGACAATAATTAAAGGAAAAGGTAACAACTCCAGTAGGCCAGTCAATGTGTGGATTATGAGCTCTTAACCATGGAACGCCAAGGATGATGGGAAACAGAGGTGAAGTTATGACATCCAGGCGGAGAAATTCATGGTGACCGGACAGAAGATAGGAGCAGAAGATAGGAGCAGTCTCCTGGGTGACCGGATCCGATTTAATACTGGAGCCATCAGCCAAGTGAACCTGAAACACCTGTCTTTTAGCACACACGGGGAGCTGGTGCTGGGAAACAAATGAGGAGTCAACAAAACAACTGCAGGCCCCAGAGTCTATGATTGCTGCCACTGTGAGTGTCTTCCCAGCAAACTGAAGAATGACTGGGAGGGAAAGCTGTGACCAACCCTCTCCAAAAAGGTGTTCCACATGGGGCTGTCGAAGACGAGTTATGGTGGTCCTTACTGGACAAGTCTGTACAAAGTGACCTGCCTCCCCACAATAGAGGCACAGATTGGCACGTTTACGTCTGAGGCGCTCAGCTGGGGAAAGGGGTGCTCTTGGAAAACTTCTGTGGAACCCTTTATGCGATGCCTTCTGGCTGGAAGGGGTAAGAGGCGGATTCGGGCTTGAGGTCACAGAAAGGATTTCTTGGGTTCTCTCCGCTTGCCTTTCACGTAGTCGGCGGTCAATCAGAGTGACCAGATTAATTAGACCCTCCAAAGACGCTGGAATTCCAGTTCTGGCTAGTTCATCCTTTAAGGTATCTGAGAGGCTGTCATGGACTTGGTAGACCACTAGGTGGCGCTAATCGCGCACCGGCGCGCAATAGCAGCAATAGAGCATTAGCACACACGGGAGCGCGCGTTCGCGGCACGTCGGCGCGCACGGGTGCGCGCAATAGCGGCGCGCGCGGGCACGCGCAATAGCGGCGCGCGGGCACGTGCTGACGCCATTTTGGTGCCACTTAGGCTATTTAATGGGGCTCTCCCCATAGCCCCCTGCTGCTCAGTCAACAGCGTTCCTGGTTACCCTACCTGATACCTGTTACCTGATTGGCTCCTGTTTCCTGTGACCTTGGCTTACCATTGACCCTGCTGTTCTCCGCCTGCCCTGACCCTTGGCTTGTCTGACTTCGCTTCCGCCTCCTCCTTCCAAACGGTCTGCTGCCCGCCTGCTACTGATCCGGCTTGAACTACGACTCTGCTTTGGCTTCCCCCTGTACCTGATCCGCCCGCCTGTGTTGACCCGGCCTGCCTGACTCTGCCAGCATCTGTACTACAGCACACCTCCCACCTGCTGCCTGTTCCAGCCATCTGCACCAAGCTCCTGTTGTCTGCTGTCTTACCTCCAGCATCTCTGCAGTTCCTGCACAGCATCTGTGGAGTCTTCAGGAGACCACCGCAGACCTCTGTACTACAGCACACCTCCCACCTGCTGCCTGTTCCAGCCATCTGCACCAAGCTCCTGTTGTCTGCTGTCTTACCTCCAGCATCTCTGCAGTTCCTGCACAGCATCTGTGGAGTTTTCATGAGACCACCGCAGACCTGCACGGCACCTTCCTGGCGCTTGTGCGACTCTGAACTCTAGCGCTCCCTGTCTGCTCTACCAGGGGTTCCGGAGTCAGAGGAGCAAGAGTTGCCATTCCCTGCACGCCAGGCTCTGCTCTGTACCAGGTACGTGACAGTACTGAGCAGCCATGTCTGAGCCTGCGCAGGGAATGGACCCTGTGACGGAACTTTGTCGCCATCTGGATGGCCTTACCCAAGCAGTCAGGGCCCTGCAGGAAGGCTATACCCGACTTGAAAATCATGTCCAGGAACTGTCTACCCCATCCACTTCTTCTTCGTCTGGCGCATCCGCGTCACCTTCAGTTATTATGCTGCCTCCTGAACCTAAAGTACCCATGCCTGAAAGATTTGCATGAGAACGAAGCAAGTTTAGAGCGTTCCGGAATGCTTGTGAGCTCTACTTTGCTCTTCAGCCACGAACTTTCTCACTAGAAGCTACCAAAGTAGGTTTTGTTATGGCCCTCCTATCGGGTGAACCGCAGGCGTGGGCCCACCGTCTGATGGAGCAAAAGGACTTATCCCTTGACCGGTTGGACACGTTCTTTCAGGCTATGTCCTTGTTGTATGAAGACCCTCATCAGGCCGCTACCGCTGAAGCCACTTTGCATGCCCTCCTGCAAGGTCGCAGACCCGTTGAGGACTATGTAGCCGAGTTCAGAAGGTGGAGTGCGGACACTACCTGGAACAATTCGGCCCTTTGTTATCAGTTCCGCTTGGGCCTCTCCGAAGCACTTAAGGATGAACTCGCACGTGTAGGGGTCCCTGACACTTTGGAGGCTCTTATCAACCTAACCATCCAGATTGACAGACGCTTGAGGGAACGCAGGACTGAACGTGCCACCGGTCTGAATCGCCCAACATGGATGCTACCCCGGGTACCCGCGTACCCTAACCCGATTCCTCCAGCCCCGACCACTGCCTCTAGAGACATTCCAGAACCCATGCAGCTGGGTTTGATCCGCCCTTCTCTCACTGCTGAGGAACGACTTCGACGCCGGACAAACAACCTTTGCCTCTACTGCGGAGAGTCCGGCCACTACGTGAGGACCTGCCCAGCAAAATTCCGTAAGTGCACCTTCATGTCATCTGTCCCCTCACCCATTGTCTTCAACAAATCTGCTCATCTGGCTGTCCCCGTTTTATTGCAGCTTCCAGGAAGGGATATACGGACCAGCGCCATACTTGATTCCGGGGCCTGCAGCTGTTTTCTGGACTCTGCCTTTGCCACTCATCACCATATTCCGTTGCGCCCAAGGGCTGTTGGACTGTCTGTACACTTGGCCGATGGGTCTATCTTGAAATCCGGGCCAGTCACCCAAGAAACCTTGCCCATCGCCACTACCATCTCGGACAGTCATCGAGAACTTTTATGATGGATGTTATTGAATCCCCTCTGTTCCCTATAATCCTGGGCATACCCTGGCTCCAGGCTCACAACCCTCAGATAAACTGGACTACCGGTGAGATTTGCTTCTGTTCCACCTATTGCCAACAACACTGCTTGCAGGCAATCTCATCTCCCCCCTCTTTGCTTTGCATGGACTCCGACATTGAAATCCGCCAATCCGTCCCCGAGGTGTACCATGAGTTCCTGGACGTCTTCAGCAAAAAGGGGGCTGACACCCTTCCCCCTCACCGACCATACGACTGCCCGATTGAGCTCCTCCCCGGGGCCGAAATTCCTTTCGGAAGAATTTTCCCCCTAACTGAACTAGAACTTGGAAATCTAAAGACTTATGTCGACGATAACCTCAAGAAGGGGTTTATCCGCCCCTCTACCTCACCAGCAGGGGCAGGAATTTTCTTCGTCGAGAAGAAGGACCATTCTCTCCGCCCCTGCGTGGATTACCGCGAGCTTAATAAGGTAACAATAAAAAATCGATACCCCCTCCCGCTGGTGCCGGAACTATTCCAAAGACTGGGAGCAGCGGTCATTTTCACGAAACTGGACTTGCGGGGGGCCTATAACTTGGTACGAATACGGGACGGCGACGAATGGAAGACTGCCTTCCGCACCCGCTTCGGCCACTTTGAGTACTTGGTGATGCCCTTCGGGCTCTGCAACGCGCCTGCCACATTCCAGCACTTCGTGAATGACATCTTTAAAGACTATCTTGACCTCTTTGTCGTGGTCTACCTTGATGACATCCTCATTTTTTCCCCTTCTGTTGTCAAGCATCGGGAACACGTCAAAAGCGTACTTAAGCGACTCCGAATACACGGATTATACGCCAAACCTGAAAAATGTGAGTTTGAATGTGAAAGCATACAGTTCCTGGGACTTGTTATTTCAGTCAACGGCATTGAGATGGACCCGCATAAGGTTACGGCAATCCTTGAGTGGCCTGCGCCCACAGATAAAAAGGGCATCCAACGCTTTATCGGGTTTGCCAATTTCTACAGAAAGTTCATTAGGGGGTTTTCCAACATCATCGCCCCCATAACTGGCCTAACCAAACAAACTGTCCGGTTCCGTTGGTCCCCTGAAGCCCAAGGAGCTTTTGAGGCATTGAAGAAACTGTTTATGTCTGCACCGGTCCTTAGACACCCAGATGCCAGCCTGCCCTATATCTTGGAGGTGGACGCTTCAGAGACGGCAGTCGGGGCAGTGCTTTCCCAAAGACAGGGGCCAAAGGCCCTTCTCCACCCGGTTGCCTTTTTTTCCCGCAAACTATCTGACGCGGAACGGAACTATGATGTGGGTGACCGAGAACTTTTAGCGATCAAGGCAGCGCTGGAGGAGTGGCGGTACTTATTGGAAGGTGCAGCGCACCCAATTTTGATCTATACAGATCACAAGAACTTAGAATACCTGAGAGTAGCCAAGAGACTAAGACCACGTCAAGCCAGATGGGCGCTTTTTTTTACCAGGTTCACTTTCCATATAACGTACAGGCCAGGGTCGAAGAATACCAAGTCCGATGCTCTTTCCCGGATGTACTGCGATTCTGAAAACCCTGCTCCTCCGGACACTATCTTATCTTCGGGAAATTTTCTGTTGCTTCAGGATGACCTAGTGTCACGGATCAAACAGGCCTCTGCAGGAATGGCCTCCTCTTCGGATACAAATTTGCAACTCAGAGATGGCTTGTTGTGGCATGAGGACAGGATTTTTGTGCCGTAAGACTTACGGGTCAGTGTCCTGAGTCTCTGTCATGACCATGAGCTGGCTGGCCATTTTGGGGTACAGAAGACCTCGGAACTCTTGCAGCGCACGTTTTGGTGGCCCCAGCTTATGAAAGACTGTAATAGTTATGTGGAGTCGTGCACCACGTGCATCCGAAGTAAAGGGAGCAAATCCAGAGCCTGGGGACTGTTGAAGCCGTTGCCCATACCAGAGAGACCATGGAGAATGATCTCCATGGATTTTATTGTTGAGCTCCCTCCTTCTGAGGGTTTCACCACCATTTTTGTGACAGTGGACAGACTATCCAAGATGGCACACTTCCTGCCCATGAGGGGTACACCTTCTGCTCCCGAAACTGCTAAAATCTTCATTAAGGAAATTGTGCGGTTACACGGCATCCCCGCAAATATCGTGTCAGATCGTGGAGTACAGTTTACTTCCAGGTTCTGGAGAGCGCTCTGCGAGTCCCTCAAGATTGAGCTGTCGTTCTCATCTGCTTATCACCCACAATCAAATGGCCAAACTGAGAGGACAAACCAAACTTTAGAACAATACCTACGCTGTTTCTCTTCATTCTCCCAGGAAGATTGGGTCTCTCTACTTCCACTGGCTGAATTCGCATATAATAATTCAATTCACTCTGCTACAAAACAATCCCCTTTCTTTGCGAATTACGGCTACCACCCGCTATTTTTGTCTAATCGTGTCCTGGAATGTACGGTGCCCGCCGTCCAAGAGACATTAGACTTCTTCAGCGCTAACAACAGGCTTCTCCAGGAAACTATGGCAAAGACTCAGGAGCATAATAAGGAGGTATTTGATAAAAGGCGCAGAGGAGAACTCAACCTGGAACCTGGGGATCTGGTATGGTTGTCTACGGTGAACTTGAGACTTGCCTGTCCGTCTAAGAAACTGGGGCCTAAGTTTATGGGGCCATTTCCAATCAGAAGGAAGATCAACAGTGTGAATGACTCGAATTACCAGAGTCTTTCCGCATCCATCCGGTCTTTCATGTCACCCTCCTGAAGCCTGATGTCGCTAACCCCTTTCCTGGGCGAAGCACTGATCCACCCGAACCAGTCTTGGTTAACGGTGAGGAGGAATTCGAGATTGAGTCTATCCTTGACTGCAGAAAAAGGCGCAATCAGGTTCAGTTCCTGGTGAAATGGAAGGGCTATGGCCCTGAGGAAAACTCCTGGGAACCTGAACGTAACATCCACGCTAAGAGCTTGATTCGGTCCTTCAAGAACGCTCATCCACTCAAGATGTCTCAGTTGGGCATCCGGAGGCTGCCCATTGGAGGGGGGCAATGTCATGGACTTTGTAGACCACTAGGTGGCGCTAATCGCGCACCGGCGCGCAATAGCAGCAATAGCGCATTAGCACGCACGGGAGCGCGCGTTCGCGGCACGTCGGCGCGCACGGGTGCGCGCAATAGCGGCGCGCGCGGGCACGCGCAATAGCGGCGCGCGGGCACGTGCTGACGCCATTTTGGCGCCACTTAGGCTATTTAATGGGGCTCTCCCCATAGCCCCCTGCTGCTCAGTCAACAGCGTTCCTGTTTACCCTACCTGATACCTGTTACCTGATTGGCTCCTGTTTCCTGTGACCTTGGCTTACCATTGACCCTGCTGTTCTCCGCCTGCCCTGACCCTTGGCTTGTCTGACTTCGCTTCCGCCTCCTCCTTCCAAACGGTCTGCTGCCCGCCTGCTACTGATCCGGCTTGAACTACGACTCTGCTTTGGCTTCCCCCTGTACCTGATCCGCCCGCCTGTGTTGACCCGGCCTGCCTGACTCTGCCAGCATCTGTACTACAGCACACCTCCCACCTGCTGCCTGTTCCAGCCATCTGCACCAAGCTCCTGTTGTCTGCTGTCTTACCTCCAGCATCTCTGCAGTTCCTGCACAGCATCTGTGGAGTCTTCAGGAGACCACCGCAGACCTGCACGGCACCTTCCTGGCGCTTGTGCGACTCTGAACTCTAGCGCTCCCTGTCTGCTCTACCAGGGGTTCCGGAGTCAGAGGAGCAAGAGTTGCCATTCCCTGCACGCCAGGCTCTGCTCTGTACCAGGTACGTGACAGAGGCCGAGACGAAACCAGTGGAAAAAGGGCAGGATTGTTCCATTGGGTGTCAGCGCTCAGGATCCGAAAGTCTGTGATATAGTACTCAACTGGCCTGGTCCCTTGTAGCAATTTGCCAAGCCTGGACTCCGCAGACTGCTGACAGAAAGGGTCGGCGTAAAGCTGAGCCATGGCAGAGAAGAAGGCGTCAATGGTAGTCAGGGCTGGGTTGTGCTGCTCTCTAAGGTGAAGAGCCCAGATAAGTGGTTCATGGGATAGAAGCGTGATTGCGAATCCCACCTTAATGTCCTCAGAAACAAAGGTCCAGGGTAGCAAGGAAAAATAGAGCTCACAGGAGTTACGGAAAGTTCTGAATGTCTCTCGTTTTCCGGAGAAGCGTTCGGGAATAGGCACCCTGGGTTCCGGGAGAAGGGCAGGAGCTGGTGGGACACTTCATTCATATGGAACTCGCTCATTCATGCGATTAAGGTCCTTCTGCAGGTTCAGCACAGTATGGGTAAGTGCGGAAATTGCTTCATAAATGTCCCTTGGTAGAGGGACCTCCCTTCCAGACTCCATTCTTGGCTGACTGGTACTGTCACGTACCTGGTAGGAGTCTGGTATGACGAGGTCAGCCCCTCTTCTATCTCCAGCCCAAACCCCTCTGAGGTTGAGACAGATGGCGGTTAGAGCTAGGAGGAACACGAGTGCCTGTGGTGTTGATAGGAGAGTGGCCGGAAGCAGGTGAAGACTTGCAGGTGCTGAAGGGCCAGTAGGAACAGGCACCGGTGAGGTTGAAGAAACCAGTTGGTGAAGAGGAACTCCAACTCTCTCACAGGAACAGGACAAGAAGCTAGCAGGAACTACTGGGTTGCGGAGGTTTAGTAGACTAGCCGGGTCGGAGCACACACGGACAGCGAAGTACCGAATCATCAACAGGAGCCAGGTCAGAGGGAAGCCGGGTTCGGTAACAGACGGGCAGCATGGTGATCAGGGAAACAGCAAAGGCGAAGTCCAGTAGGAAGCCGGGATCAGGAACCAAACAATCAGGTAAGTATCAGAATCCAAAGGAGAGTCAGGGAAGCCAAGTCAGCAACGAAGATCAGAGCATAAACAGGTGTCTGGAAACGGGGTACTTGCTGAAGACCAGTCAGCACCGCCAGGCTGTCAGAGCCCCCTTTAAATAGCCAACGGGAGGAGTCAGGAACGCCGTTTGCGCGTGCACGCTGTCCGTTGCGCCCGCGCATGCGCAGAAGCACGCTGAGGTGGCTGGTGTATCCTTTGTGCTCGCGCATGTGCGCCGGAATTCCGAGCAGTTTGCTGCGTTCTAACAGTGCGTGCATGCGCACATGCATGCGCCAATGGTCTTCCCTTACAGAGGTGCTTGTAGATCAGGAGACTGGTAAGTGAAGACAAGCCGGGTCAAACACAGACGGACAGATCAGGTACAGAAGCAGAATCCAGAGAA
This sequence comes from Rana temporaria, assembly GCF_905171775.1. Lineage (NCBI taxonomy): Eukaryota > Metazoa > Chordata > Amphibia > Anura > Ranidae > Rana > Rana temporaria. Next base: position 65,867,999 of record NC_053495.1, on the reverse strand, counting down.
TAGTCAAAGTCCAGGCCGGGTCAGTTGTCAGGCGGGCAGCAATCAGGTTTTGAGGAGAAGCAGAGACATAGTCAGGACAAGCAGGGATCAGAGGCGGGCAGCAAGCAGGAGCAGTCAAGGGGAGAGCCGGATCAGGTAATTGGTCAGCAATTGGGATCACAAGTAGCAGGGGTATCAGGAATTGCTGTAGACTGGACAGCAAGGCAGCAAGGTGTCTGACCTCTTAAAATAGCATATTCTGGCGCCAAGTGCTGTCACCACGCGCGTGTGCGCACTCCTGCATAACGATGTTGCGCATCCGTCGAACGGCTCTTCCGCGCACAGGCATTTTTCTGACACTCATGTTGCTAGGCAGACTGCTGGAACGCATTTCCTGACAACACCTCATCTAAGGACTAGTAAACTGCAATATATATATCTATATATAAAAAAACAGTTATGGTTTTGGTGTTTTGATGGACCTTATTTTTAAACCAACATCTGTAAAATGAACGATTACAGGGGTACAAATTTATTTTTTATTTTTTTCATCTTCACATTTAAGGTTCACAGAAAGGTTACAAGCACTGAACGTATTCTCTCTGGAGAAGAGATGCTTGTGAGGGGATATACTGGTGACCCCACAATAGGGATAAAACTTTTCCGTGGAAGGGAGTTTAGTAGGACACGTGGCCACTCATTAAGATTAAAAGAAAAGAGGTTTAACCTTAGACTTCATAGAGAGTTTTTTACTGAAAGGATGTGGAATTCACTTCCACTGGTGGTGGTTTCAATGGGGAGCATCAATAGTTTCATAAAAGGAGCCGCTGGATGATTTGGGATCTACTCTCTTTTGATTTGACTCGCCCCTTTTTTTAACTAGCTCGAACCCCTCCTTGACACATCAGAAGGCTAATGAGTAAGGTATTGTGACCCCTGTTTGGCTGAGGTCACAGTAGCAAGCTGTATGTACATAGGTGTATAGATAAGCGGTATAGTAGTATTACCTGCTCCACGACCAATCCCTCCAGGTGAGAAACACACTGCACACAGTAAAAGATATAAATTTACTTCAGGCTGACTTAATCAACAAGCATGAGGTAAAATCACAATCAAACACCAGGCAATGATTCCCACAAGGGCCCTCGTTGGGATCAGCAACAGATATAAAGAGGATATAGCTTAAACTAAGAATGGTACCATTCATCTAAACTAAGGCAACAGTCTGTGCTCGCGAGCTCCCTCTAACAGGGATTCCTATAGTGAATGTCAATGATGCGGCCGGTCGGTGCACTTTAGAATTTGTAATCCACGGGGAATGACGATGAAACTCAGTCAGTCAATCAAGGTGTTGTTAAACGGAAGGCAGTGGACCGATCGCTTGTTAGAGTCAAACACTCCTATGAGAACTGGAACAATTAACTAGGCCTCTGAGTTCTGGCTAGAGACCCAATGCGTGTCTATGATCTGTGGGGTGACTCTAAGTGTCTGTACTAAGCCGGGGGTTAGAAGTTAAAAATGTGCTCCCTCACCCAACAGGCCGTTCCACCTGAAATCTCCCCGGGAAGAGAAACCGCGTCTGTGAAACACTTCTACACAAGGGGGATCCTGGACGAGGGCGTTCTTCTGCTCCGGTGGTCAGCTGGGCCGGTTACTCGATCTCCGGGTATTCAGGCGAGATACTGGAGTCTGTAGTCCCTCTGGATTGCTGTTCTCCTGGTCAATCCAGGGCCAGGCTTCAGGCCTAACAGCACGGCCGTCTGTATCAGCAGCTCCGCAGAGAAGAGAGGCTGGTCCCGAGAGATCGGAAAAGCGCCACTCCCTCTCCTTAAGCAACCTCCCCCACAAGTCTGGGGGGGGTCACATGTTCAAACAGAGCAAAGCATTGCGGGAAATGTAGTTCGCTCCTCCTAAGAATCCATGGAGTCCATATCTCCTGCTTGTTGTAGTCCTGCAATGCATAACTTCACAACAGTGTCCAACGTATTTACAAGTGTGTGCAAAGTTCTAGCAGGGCGGCCTGTCATTAGATTCAGACAGGGTGACCCGCTACACACTCCCCCCACCTGAAATCTTTGGTCCCCAAAGAGGGCAAAAGAATGTATCCTGATACATGCTTCTCAAATACAAGCGGAGAGAAAACAATGGTTAGTATATGCATGGTGATAAAATCTTGGCATCTTTTCTCGCATTACCCAAAGCTAAACAACTCATAGACTGACATAGGGCAGACAAGGGAACCTCCCACCAATTATTGGGTATGGGCAGGCTGTCCTGTCCACCACACGCTATGACCAAAGCATCGGGTTCAGATGTGTCAGGGCGTGAGCAGGTGTCATCCTCCACTAAGTTTACAGTGGGAGGATCACGTGAAACAGCTGATGTCTTTGAGGTGAGGACAGTTTCTTCAGAGCATTCACCCAATTGGCTTTAGGTCAGTCTCTTTGGGGGGTGAATAACTCTTCTTTCTTTTGGCTCTTCGGGCTCAGAAGAAATAGGAAGAACATGGTCTGGATCATCATTCTGAAGAGCAACATCATCCTCTGGTTTTGATACATCAGGTTCCATCTCCTTAGAGTCTAGTAAACTGTGGTCTGGTGGGCCTGAGACCTCCAAACAATTATCTGCAAATCAATGTCACTGTCTGGCTCTCCATCAAGTACATGCTCGAGTGCATTCTGAGGTATGAATTCAGGGGCTTCTGGTCTGAGGGTCCCATCACTTGCCGCTTCAGACGGGGTAGGAACAAAGTATCAGGCTCCGGTTGCTGGGGGGACCATAACCACTCTGACCCTATCCACTCATTTGTGGACTCTTCATCGTCAGAATCTGGAGGCATGGTCTGAGACCTAGTGACTGGCCCCAGTGGTTAGGGCATATAGGAGGAATCTGAGGAGTCAGGGGTTGTAGGTACTCGAACAGCCTCGGCAAGAGGTAGCAGATGATTCCTGTGCCAAGTCTTTAGAGGACCCACACTTCCTTTCGGGTCTGACTTGGTACACAGGAAGGTCAGGCAGTTTCTTGCATATGATGTATGGCTGGGACTTCCAGCAGTCCGCCAATTTGTGTTTCCCTGGGATTCCCAGGTTTCGTAGCAAGACCCGGTCTCCAGGTTGTAGGTCCTGAATCCGAACTTTCAGATCAAAGTTCCTCTTGTTTCTTTGCTCCCGCTTCTCGGAGCTGGCGTGTGCCTGCTCGTAAGCAGTCTTGAGGCTTCTTCTTAGGCGGTCCACATAGCCTTTGTGGGAGGCCTCAGAAGTGTGGTCTAAGAAAATCCCAAAAGCCAGGTCAATTGGCAGCCGAGCCTCCCTTCCGAACATTAAACGGTAGGGCGAGTATCCAGTGGTGTCACTCATAGTGCAATTATAGACATGCACGACGGCTGCTATATGTTTGCTCCAATGTTGTTTCTCCTCTGAGCTCAATGTTCCCAGCATGTTCAAAAGGGTCCTGTTGAATCGTTCGGGCTAGGCATCCCCTTGAGGGTGATAGGGAGTAGTTCTGGTTTTGTCTATGTTCAATAGTCCCAGCAACTTTCGTACCAGTTTGGTCTCGAAATCCCTCCCTTGGTCGGAGAGGATGCGTTGTGGCAGTCCATAATGGCCAAAGAACTTTTTCACCAAAACTTTAGCTACTGTTGAGGCCTTGTGATCCTTGGTTGGGTATGCTTGGGCATACCTGGTGAAGTGGTCGGTCACCACCAGGACATTTCCTATTCAACTCAGGTCAGGCTCCACACAAAGGAAGTCTATGCACACTAGCTCCAAAGGACCCTAACTTTGAAGATGGCCCAGTGGGGCAGCTTGGCGGGGCAACGTCTTCCTTTGGAAACACCGGAGGCAAGAGCGGCAATATCCCTCTACTTCAGCCCTCATGCCGGGCCAGTAGAATCTGTCTCTGACCAACTGGAAAGTCCTCTCAGGGCCTAGATGACCATGCTGGTCGTGAAGCGCAGCCAGCACAGTCTCCCTGTGCTTGTTGGGCAGGAACATTTGCCATTTCTCCTCAGGACCATCAGAGGAGCCCCTTTGGTAGACTATCCCCTGATGGAGCTGTAGCTTATGCCACTCTTTGTGCACTAGTTGTGCTTCTTTCAAGGCACTGCCAAGGAGGATTTGTGGGTGTTTATATTCCAGTGCCTTCAAAACCAGCCTACCCAGCGGGTCTCCTTCTTGATCTTGCCGTATTTCCTTCTTGGATAACCGGGGCAGATCCCCATTCTTCATTTGTGTTACATCATAGTAGAACTTGGGTACTCCTGCTGTCAGGACCCCTAAGTCCTCAGCTCGAGATCCTCCCTTTGTTTGTAGCTCTGTTCCTTGGCATAGTGCCCGTACCCCCTCAGGGGGTATCCGAGTCCATTCTGTCCCTAGGGTCACTGATCCATGAGGTCTCCTGGAGAGGGCATCAGCATCCTTGTTCCCCGCTCCTGGGCGGTATTTTAAGCTGAAATTGAACCCTGAGAGTGCCGCCAGCCATCGGTGTCCTGTTGCATCCTGTTTTGCAGTGGTGAACAGGTAGGTAAGTGGGTTGTTGTCAGTCCTTACTTCGAACTCAGCCCCATATTGGTAGTCTCTCAATTTGTCCACGACAGCCCAATTCAATGCCAGGAATTTCAATTTATGAGTGGGATAACTCTTCTCAGACGGGATGAGGCTCCTACTCACATACGCCACTGGGCGCAGGCAACCACCGTGTTCCTGGTACAAGACTCCCCCCAGCCCCTCTCTGCTGGCATCCACGTGCAACTCTCAAGGCTTTGATGTGTCTGCATACGCCAGAACAGGGGCAGTGGTCAAATTTTTTTTGAGCTGGACTAATGCCTCCTCACATTTGGGAGTCCATTGGTCATGAATGGATTCTTTGGGTTTTCTGGGGCCCATGTGGGGCTTCCCAGGTTTTACGGATTCAGAAACGCCCTCTTCGTCTCCAGTTTTTAGTAGTTCATTCCGAGGCTTGGCAGTCTTGGAGAACCCCTCCACAAATCTTCTATAGTAAGAGCAAAATCCCAGGAATGACCGCAGCTCCGTTACATTGGTGGGCCTTGGCCAGGAGGTAACTGCCTCTAACTTCTCTGGATCTGTCGATATTCCTTCTGCAGAGACTATGTGCCCCAGGTAATGGACAGATGATTGATAAAACTGGCACTTCTCTCTGGACAGCTTCAGGCCTTCGTCGTGCAACCGTCTCAGGACCTTCTCCAATCTCTGCTCGTGCTCTTCCAAAGTCTTCCCAAACACAATAACATCATCCAGATACACCAGTACCTCGATTAGATTCATGTCGCCCACAGTCTTTTCCATCAACCTTTGGAAAGTGGCGGGAGCACCCGATAATCCTTGGGGCATGCGGTTGAATTAAAAAAAACACACAGGGGTAATGAAAGCCGTCTTTTCTCTATCCTCTGGGTGCATGGGGATTTGATAATAACCACTCTTCAGGTCCATAACACTGAACCACTTGGCTCCCGACAAACTCTGTAATGCATCCTCAATCCGAGGAGTAGTGTACTGGTCAGAAATAGTCCGCTTATTGAGGGTTCTGTAGTCGATGCACAGAACCATTTTTCTTCCTTACTACTACTATGGGAGAAGCATAGGGACTCCTAGACTCCCGAATGGTGCTGGTCCTTTTTAACTCGGCGAGCTGCTCCCTGAGATCCTCCAAATCAGTCAGAGGGACTCTTCGGACTTGCTCCCTGAAGGGTTTGTCCTCGTTTAGTCGGATCCTGTGGGTGGCGCTCTTCGCACATCCAACATCAAACTCAGTCTTGGAAAATATTTTCTGCCATCTACCAAGCTGGGCTTCCATCCTTTCCTTCCACTCTGGTGAAAGCTCAACGCCATCAGGCTGTGAATCCTTCTTTGGGTCTTCCATCCTTGTGAGTGCGGTACTTGTCATAAAAGTCTCGGTACAGGAGAGTCACTTGTGCTCCAGTATCCAGGAGGGCTTTAGTATAAATCCCTTCCACCTGAATGGGTACTAAGGGGGAAGGCCCCACCAAGTTGTCAGGGAACTTGCAAGGCACTGCTTTTTTTTTGTCTTCTGTAACTCGCACCTTCACCCTTCTTTTGCGAGGGCTCCTTCCAGCCTCCCTCCAACCATTGGGCTGAGAGTTGGGAGGCGACTCAAAAGAGAACTCCTCCTCCCGTTGCTGTCTCCGAGTTTCTTGTCTTGTGTTGGAGCTATTCTCGATAGGCGGGTACCCGGCTGGCTCCTTCACCAGGGCCCTCTGAAGTTTTCCGCCGGCCTGTACACTGATTGATAAGCACGAACCGTGATGGGACAGACTTCTCTGGTGTGCCCTAGCCCTCCACAGTTAGAACAGGAAATGAACCTTCTTGGTGCACCTTGCGGGTCATAAGATCCATAGGTAGGTTTTCCGGCCTTGTCTCTATTGAGCTTGTAGGGAGAGAACCCCGATTGGCCGGATAGAGCAGCCACCAACTCTGTAAGCTGAGTCACCTCTGATTCCAAGAGTTCAACCTTGGGGTCATTATCTTTAGTGGCTACAACTCGCACTCGAGCAGGCGCTTCTGTGGCTTGGTACTTATTCTTTTGGTCTAGAAGGTCTTCCTCCTGCCGGATTGGTCCGAATCAGATCAGGGTATTTCAACACTCCTCCTCCCTTTTGGGTCTGCAACTGAAAAACAATGGGATCCATGGGTTGGGCTCCCCTCACCACCTGTTGGAAATGTGTTTCATCCACATCATTTGGCTGTATCCCTTTCTTCAACAGCATCCGATGCAGAATTTTATCCAGGCGTTTGACGAATTCAGACAGTTTTTCTCTCTTTCTTTGAAAACAATGCTCCAGGAGTTCACCGATGTCCTCAATTCTCCCGAACACATTCTGCAAGACCTCCAGGTAGTCTTGAGCAGTGCAATTTCCTTTGCTGAGCTTGAGATTACGTACAGCCTCTAAGGCTGGTCCTCTGAGGCCTCGTACACACGACAGAGTTTCTCGGCCGAATTCGGCGAGAAACTCGGTCAGAGCCGGATTCTGCCGAGAAACTCTGTCGTGTGTACACTTTCGGCCCGATAGAGCCGCCGAGGAACTCATCGAGAAAATAGAGAACATGTTCTCTATTTTCTCGTTGTTCTATGGGAGCTCTCGGCCCGCCGAGCTCCTCGGCGGCTTCAGGGCTGAACTGGCCGAGGAACTCGATGTGTTTGGCACGTCGAGTTCCTCGGCCGTGTGTACGAGGCCTTAGGCTTTCCATGATCCTTTGTTTTTTACTCTTCTCTGGGATTCCCCACTCTTCCAAAGCTTGAGTGGCCTGATCCATCCATTCTTCGAAACCATCTTCTGAAGATGGTACAGGGTGTTTCCCTGAGAAGGCCCTGAGTTTTCTGTAGCCTGTATTTGAACAGTCGGTGGGAACTTTCTTGCACTGAGCTACAATCTCTTCCAAAACAGCACACAACTCTGGGTTCAGATCTTTAAGTGGTGTCTTTGCTGACCCCTTTACGGGTCACCTTGGACCCTCACTATGTGCCGGGGCCCCAGAAGAGGTGGAGGGAGTCACACTGGAAGAGGAGGAGTCGGCTAAGGTTTGGGTAGGTTGCGCTAGAAAAAGTTCTTTACCACTTATGGTCTTCACACTGGGTACCTTTAGAAAGTCTGCCATTCACTTAGGATATAGGTATGCGGGTCAATTTCATCCACCTTTAGTTGCAGCACCCAGAATTTTAGTCCTTGGGACAAAGCTTTCAAGACTAGGTGTGCTTCGTCTTCATTCCAGACCTCTCCCTTCACCTCAATCACTAAGCCTTTCTTCGCAGGAACACCTTCACACGCACACCACCTGGTTACAGTGGCTGCATCCATGGCCGTTTCTGGCAAGGGCAGGGTTCAGTATCAGGGGGTGTGTGGTGGTTGAAGAAGTAGAATCCCGGACGAGCCCCAACGTGTAGCGCTACCCCAGAAGGAGCCGCTGGATGATTTGGGATCTACTCTCTTTTGATTTGACTCGCCCCTTTTTTTTAACTAGCTCGAACCCCTCCTTTACACATCAGAAGGCTAATGAGTAAGGTATTGTGACCCCTGTTTGGCTGAGGTCACAATAGCAAGCTGTATGTACATAGGTGTATAGATAAGCGGTATAGTAGTATTACCTGCTCCACGACCAATCCCTCCAGGTGAGAAACACACTGCACACAGTAAAATATATTTGAATCAAAAGATATAAATTTACTTCAGGCTGACTTAATCAACAAGCATGAGGTAAAATCACAATCAAACACCAGGCAATGATTCCCACAAGGGCCCTTGTTGGGATCAGCAACAGATATAAAGAGGATATAGCTTAAACTAAGAATGGTACCATTCATCTAAACTAAGGCAACAGTCTGTGCTCGCGAGCTCCCTCTAACAGGGTATCCTATAGTGAATGTCAATGATGTGACCGGTCGGTGCACTTTAGAATTTGTAATCCACGGGGAATGACGATGAAACTCAGTCAGTCAATCAAGGTGTTGTAAAACGGAAGGCAGTGGACCGATCGCGTGTTAGAGTCAAGCACTCCTATGAGAACTGGAACAATTAACTAGGCCTCTGAGTTCTGGCTAGAGACCCAATGCGTGTCTATGATCTGTGGGGTGACTCTAATAGCTAGATTCAGAAAGGTTTACGCCGGCGTATTAGTAGATACGCCGACGTAACTCTGAATCTACGCCGTCCTAAATTTAAGCGTATTCTGGTAACCAGATACGCTTAAATTAGGCTAAGATACGAGCGGCGTAAGTCTCCTACGCCGTCGTATCTTAGGTGGCGCTTCCGTTGAGTTCGGCTAAGAATATGCAAATGCCTAAATACGCTGATTCACGAACGTACGTGCGCCCGTCGCAGTAAAGATACGCCGTTTACCTAAGGCGTTTTCCGGCGTAAAATTATTCCAACAAATAGCTGGCCTAGTCAATGTTAAGTATGGCTGTCGTTCCCGCGTCGAAATTTGAAATTTTTACGTCGTTAGCGTAAGTCGTCCGTGAATGGGGCTGGACGTAATTTACATTCACGTCGAAACCAATACGTCCTTGCGGCGTACTTTGGAGCAATGCACACTGGGATATGTACACGGACGGCGCATGCGCCGTTTGTAAAAAACGTCAATCACGTCGGGTCACCACCCATTTACATAAAACACGCCCCCTCATCCTCATTTGAATTAGGCGCGCTTACGCCGGCCCCATTTAAGCTACGTCGCCGTAACTTAGGAGGCAAGTGCTTTGTGAATACAGCACTTGCCTCACTTACTTAAGGCGGCGTAGCGTAAATACGATACGCTGCCGCAAACATACACACTGCTACCTGAATCTAGCTATAAGTGTCTGTACTAAGCAGGGAGTTAGAGGTTGAGCATGTGCTTCCTCACCCAACAGGCCGTTCCGCCTGAAATCTCCTCGGGAAGAGAAACCGCGTCTGTAAAACACTTCTCCACAAGGGGGATCCTGGACGAGGGCGTTCTTCTGCTACGGTGGTCAGTTACTCGATCTCCGGGTATTCAGGCGGGATACTGGAGTCTGTAGTCCCTCTGGATGGCTGTTCTCCCGGTCAATCCAGGGCCAGGCTTCAGGCCTACCTCTGCCGGGTTAGCCCCCCCATATAAAAAAATTTGACTTTTTTTTATGCAGTTTGTTAGATCTTTGTTAGATCAGGTTAGATCAATCATTGTTTGCGTTAGATCACACACAGAAGAAGCAATATTAACAGTTATTTGCTGGGGGGGCTAACCCGTCACCAGCCCCCCCTTATCAAATTTTCTGGCCAAAAATCATTCAGGCTAATAGATATTCGTTAGATCCGGTAAGATCAAGTGGTTTTAACGTTAGATCTCACATCGTTTCCGAGATATTCCACATAAAAAAATAGATTTTAGGTGGTACATATGCATGGACATATGGACGGGTTGGCCCCCCCTTATCAAATTTTCTGGCCGAAAATCATTCAGGCTAATAGATATTCGTTAGATCCGGTAAGATCAAGTGGTTTTAACGTTAGATCTCACATCATTTCAGAGATATTCCACATACAAATACAGATATTGGGTGTATACAAGGACTAATGAGGGGGGGCTGGCCCCCCCTTATCAATATTTTTGGCCAAAAATCATTCAGGCTAATAGATATTCGTTAGATCCGGTAAGATCAAGTGGTTTTAACGTTAGATCTCACATAATTAGAGACTTATTAAGTGATTAATGAGGGGGGGCTGGCCCCCCCTTATCAATATTTTTGGCCAAAAATCATTCAGGCTAATAGATATTCGTTAGATCCGGTAAGATCAACTGGTTTTAACGTTAGATCTCACATCGTTTCCGAGATATTCCACATAAAAAAATAGATTTTAGGTGGTACATATGCATGGACATATGGACGGGTTGGCCCCCCCTTATCAAATTTTCTGGCCGAAAATCATTCAGGCTAATAGATATTCGTTAGATCCGGTAAGATCAAGTGGTTTTAACGTTAGATCTCACATCATTTCAAAAATATTCCACATAGAAATACACGTCATAGACTATTTTCCTCCTTTGGTGGACCAAAGGTTCTTTGGTGGGGGGAGTGTGTAGCGGGGGCTGCTCTGTCACCCATGGTCCCGCACCTCCCGCCACCAGTGACGAGCGGCGCTCATTCACCGGCATCCCGCCCACTATGCTCTCTTCTCTGTGTCCCTATTGGCAGGGTGAGGGAGCCAATCAAGCAGCAGCAGCAGAGGACCACAGGACTTGAAGTCTCATCAAAAAATTGCACCATTGATTTCTACGGGGGGTGGAGCTACTACTTTTGCTTTGCAAGAAGGGGGGCTAGCTAAAGACTTAAGCTTGTTGGTCTGAGGGGAGATCACCATGAGGCAGGAAGATGAACAGAGGTGTGAGGAGAGACTACAGGCATTCGCTAGAGAACCATCCAAAGACGGTTCCAGAGACCCTCCAGAGACAGTTGTAGATGGATGTACCTTCTGTACCACCTAATATCCCTATTTCTATGTGGAATATCTCTGAAACGATGTGAGATCTAACGTTAAAACCACTTGATCTTACCGGATCTAACGAATATCTATTAGCTGGAATGATTTTTGGCCCAAAAAATTGATAAGGGGGGGGCCAGCCCCCCTCATTAATCACTTAATAAGTGTCTAATTATGTGAGATCTAACGTTAAAACCACTTGATCTTACCGGATCTAACGAATATCTATTAGCCTGAATGATTTTTGGCCAAAAATATTGATAAGGGGGGGCCAGCCCCCCTCATTAGTCCTTGTATACACCCAATATCTGTATTTCTATGTGGAATATCTCTGAAACGATGTGAGATCTAACGTTAAAACCACTTGATCTTACCGGATCTAACGAATATCTATTAGCTGGAATGATTTTTGGCCCAAAAAATTGATAAGGGGGGGCCAGCCCCCCTCATTAATCACTTAATAAGTGTCTAATTATGTGAGATCTAACGTTAAAACCACTTGATCTTACCGGATCTAACGAATATCTATTAGCCTGAATGATTTTTGGCCAAAAATATTGATAAGGGGGGGCCAGCCCCCCTCATTAGTCCTTGTATACACCCAATATCTGTATTTGTATGTGGAATATCTCTGAAACGATGTGAGATCTAACGTTAAAACCACTTGATCTTACCGGATCTAACGAATATCTATTAGCCTGAATGATTTTCGGCCAGAAAATTTGATAAGGGGGGGCCAACCCGTCCATATGTCCATGCATATGTACCACCTAAAATCTATTTTTATATGTGGAATATCTCGGAAACTATGTGAGATCTAACGTTAAAACCACTTGATCTTACCGGATCTAACGAATATCTATTAGCCTGAATGATTTTTGGACCAAAAAATTGATAAGGGGGGACAAGCCCCCCCTCATTAATCACTTAATAAGTCTCTAATTATGTGAGATCTAACATTAAAAACAGTTGATCTTACCGGATCTAACGAATATCTAGTAGCCTGAATGATTTTTGGCCAGAAAATTTAATAAGGGGGGGCTGGTGACGGGTTAGCCCCCCCAGCAAATAACTGTTAATATTGCTTATTCTGTGTGTGATCTAACGCAAACAATGATTGATCTAAACTGATCTAACAAAGATCTAACCAACTGCATAAAAAAAGTCAATTTTTTTTATATGGGGGGGCTAACCCGGCAGAGGTTTCAGGCCTAACAGCACGGCCGTCTGTATCAGCAGCTCCGCAGAGGAGAGAGGCTGGTCCCGAGAGATCGGAAAAGCGCCACTCCCTCTCCTTAAGTAACCTCCCCCACAAGTCTGTGCGGAGGGGTCACATGTTCAAACAGCAAAGCATTGCAGGAAATGTAGTTTGCGTCCATATATCCTGCTTGTTGTAGTCCCGCAATGCATAACTTCACAACAGTGTCCAATGTATTTACAAGTGTGTGCAAAGTTCTAGCAGGACGGCCTGTCATTAGATTCAGACAGGGTGACCCCGCTACAAAACTATTAGATAAGCACCTAAACGACCACAACATACGGGGATATATAATGTAATACTGACATATAATCACACACACAGGTTGGACTTGATGGACTTCTGTCTTTTTTCAACCTCACCTACTATGTAACTATGTAAACAAAAAAGAAGGGTGGGACTTTGAATGAAACCTATGATGGCAAAAATGGATACAATGGTGGAATATTAAATATTTAATGATATCATATAATAAACATATTGGGCCAAATTCCCAAAAGAGATACGCAGACTTAACTCAAGTTTTCTAAATTTACATGGCGCGTATATTTGCGCACGATCTTCAAAACGAGTTAAGCCCAGATTTCCGTATTTTCAGCCGTACCTAAATTAGTTACACCTGCGCATCCCCGGGCGCAAATTACGCTAGTCTCGCCGCTGTTTTTGATAGGCAAAGATGCAAATGAGGGAGTTAGGGCGACTCTCAAAATTAAGTGTGTGCGCCGTATTTTCCGCCCTGTGCGCACCTGTTAGTTTCCCTGACTAAATTTCCACATTATAAAACCAGCCCTAATTTCACACATGCTGTGGAAGGGTTTGCTGTAGGTAGTGACTAGAGCTTAGAGCTATAGTTGAGAAGGATCTTTGTTGAAAAATGCCAGGGCCAGCTATGATTCTGACGGCACTTGCCGCCTTACAGGCACAAAGGAGGAGGAGGGCACAGAGGAGGAGGATGAGGGCACAGGCGAGAGTTTATCGGCCACGGCGTGATCTTTTGCAAATGCCAGATTATGAGGTGTATGGCAACTACAGGTTTGATAGGGAAGCCATCCTGGAGATCACCCAACTACTTCATGAGGATCTTATCACCCCAATCAGACGCTCCCATGCCCTGACACCTCTACATAAAGTGATGGCAACCCTCCATTTTTTATCCAGTGGCTCATTCCAGCGTGCATCTGGAGGTCTGGCTGGGATGGTGCAGTCGACAATGAGCCGATGTGTCCATCAGGTGGTCCCTGCCATACTGCGGCGCATGACCAACCAGTTTGTGATGCCCACCCAGGAGGAGCAGCGTCTGCAAGCCATGACAGACTTCTACAGCATTGCTGGCTTCCCAAGGACCATCGGGGCGATAGACTGCACCCATGTGGCACTACAGCCCCCCCATGAAACTGAACACCTGTTCAGAAACAGGAAAGGCTGGCATTCGATCAACGTCCAGATGATTGTAGATGCCCATGGCCTCATCTGGCACGTTTGTGCCAAGTTTCCAGGGTCGTGCCACGACAGTTACATTCTACGGCAGACCAAGATCTACCAAGACTTGGAGCAGAATGTGTATGGAGACAGCTGGCTGATTGGTGAGTGACATTGGTGTCAGGTATGCCCCCCCCCATGATGCAGACATCACAAGGGGCACATGCATGACTAATATCCTCCTGTCTTTTCCCTTACAGGTGACTCTGGATATGCGTTGGGACCCCACCTGATGACCCCCTTTAGGAACCCCCAAACACCCGGAGAACGCAAATTCAATGAGGTGCACATTCAGACCCGGTCAATAGTAGAGCGGACATTTGGCCTTCTCAAGTCAAGATTCAGATGCCTTGACAAGACTGGGGGTACACTCTTGTATTCCCCAGACTTTGTCTGCCAAATTATTGGGGCATGTTGCATCCTCCATAATTTTGCTCTGAGAAGGGGCCTGCATGTTGAGATATGTCCTGACCTAACCCCCCACCCAGGCAACCCCCCCCCCCAAACCCCTCTACCCGGTCTGCTGAGGGCCAGGCAATAAGGAGACAACTGGCTGAAGGCATCTTTGCCCAGTAAATGGACCCTAATTATCTTTATTTTTTTGCTTTGCCCAGAAAAAATCACAGAGATTATGTGACCTTTAAATATTTTCTTTGTACATAAAATGCACATTACTTATATGACAATGAGAATGTTTTTTTTGGTACAAAACGCACATTAATTATCTCACAATGAGAATGCATGAATGCACGTCACTGTGGTCCCTAGCACAGACACATCACATGCACATCGAATTGGATTAGATCCAAGTACCCCCCCTTTGGTACTTGGGAGCAGTAACGCCCCGCCACGGCTCCAATTATGTCACTGTGCATTCATACACCATTCAGGAACCTAGGATGACTTCTCCCTGGTCCTGGGGATCCCTACTCCACCAAAACTGAGGGTGACACCCTTATGTTTTCAGGAATGCCACCCCCCCACATTCACACATCATTCACACACATAAACCAAATCATAAGTACAGTATAAAAAAAAAAAAAAAAAAAAAATCAAAAGTACCCCTGCAACTTAAGGATGTTGCCGAGTGCTCCTTCTGGGCTGCCCACGGGCACGGGCACGGCCACGGGGACGGCCACGGCCGACTGGGGGATCTTCACGGGGGGGTCTGTGCAGGGGAGGAAGTATTTTCATGGGGGGGGTCTGTGCAGGGGAGGGAGTATTTTCATGGGGGGGGTCTGTGCAGGGGAGGGAGTATTTTCATGGGAGGGGGGGCTGTGCAGGGGAGGGAGTATTTTCATGGGGGGGGGTCTGTGCAGGGGAAGAAGGAGCCTCCCCTGGTGTCTGTCCTCCTGCTGGCCTTCCCTCCAAGGCAACGGCTATCCTTGTCAGACAGGAAGTAATGTCAGCCGTATTAGCCTGGCCAGCCCGGGTATTGGCCTGCACAGCCCGGGTATTGGCCTGCACAGCCTGGGTGAGGGCAGTCACCTCCTGGGCCACGCCTGTTGTTGCGTTTTTCAGGTCCCACAAACACGTGATGACCCCCCACTGAGTTGGTGGCCACGTCACCCAGTGACTCCCTCATTGCACCCAGGCTGTGCTCCACCTTGGTCATTGATTTTTTGATTTCAGCCAGACTGCGGGTCTGCCGGGCATTGTCCCTCAACAGACTGAACGGCAGACGCACAAACCCCCCCTGGTTTCCGGGGTCGGCCTCCTACTTGCCCCTGAGGTTTGTGGCCTTGGAGGAGGAGTTGGAGTGAGCCATGGGTGCTGCTGCATGTTGGAGGAGGGTTGGGAGGGGCCACCCATGATGGTGGCCTGACTGCTGGGCGCCTCTGGGGTTCCCTCAGGGGATGACTCAAAGGTCATATCTTGGCCCATCATGATTTGCTGCCCAATCTCAATATTGTCATCTTCCTCCCCCTCATCCTCCTCCCACTCAACATCCAAATTAGAGGAGTTGTAGGCACTCCCCTCCCATGGCGAATCCTGCCCTTCTTGGGACTCTGCATCAGCCTGTCTTGGGGGTGGTGCAGCAGCCTGCCCTGATGGGCCAGCAACCTCCTGCCCTGATGGGCCAGCAACCTCCTGCCCTGATGGGGCTGCCACCTCCTGACCTGATGGGGCTGCCAGCCTGCCACCTCCTGACCTGATGGGGCTGCCACCTCCTGACCTGATGGGGCTGCCACCTCCTGGGCTGATGGGGCTGCCACCTCCTGGGCTGATGGGGCTGCCACCTCCTGGGCTGATGGGGCTGCCACCTCCTGGGCTGATGACCCAGCAACCTCCTGGGCTGATGACCCAGCAACCTTCTGGGCTGATGACCCAGCAACCTCCTGGCCATCTGGGGAGGACTCAAAACAATCACAGGTTGGTGGATTCACAGACTTGACACATCTTCCCTTCCCCCACCCACACATGCTAATCACCAGATAGAAATTCAAAAAAATTACCTGTCCTCATAAGAGGATCAGAGTCAAAGCCAGGCAGGCCCACCACCTGCTGTGGGTGGAAACACTGGGCCACTGCCCATTCCTCCTCACTCATCCTGACTGGGCAGGGTCCCCCTCCTCCAGTGCCCCTGGTATGGGCATGCAGCGTTGCCAGCTTGTTCCGGGACACGCCCCTCAAGTCATTGATCTTTTTTTGAACTCCAGCGATGGTCCTGGTCTCCCCCCCCCCCGCCGCATTGATCCGATCGGTAATATTTTTAAGGATCTCCTTCCTCCTGGCCGGGGTGGTGTTGTGGCTCTCAGGGCCATGGAGAAATCGCCCATATTTAATGACGCCCTGAGCAAGTATATGCTTCTCTGCCACTGTAAAATTTAGCTTCCTGCGCTTGGGAGCCATGACAGACAACACCCAGCAACAGGGAACTCACCCAAAAAACAAACAACAATACACACACACAACAAAGAAAATAAAAACAAGCAAAAAAAAAAAAAAAACAGACCGCTACTATAAATTCAAAAACAAACAGGCAAAAAAGGGAAACAAAAAACAATCACACACCAAAAAAGATACACTTATCAAAAACAAACAGGCAAACAATCAAAACAAAGAACAAATTATCAAAAACAAACACCAACTATACCCTCCAACTCCACAAAAACTTTTCTCACAAACAAATCTTACCAACAAACACTGACAAACGTTCAAAGCAGAAGCAACTTGCTTTAGGAAGGGAACACAGGGAAATACTTTTGCAATAGAAGTGTGTTTGACTGGGGCTATTTAGACACAGGGCGATCCTAAAACTAAGTACGCTTGGCCTTTTACCTATCTCACTGATTGTGATGACCAAAGTTCTGCACATGCGCAGTGAGGTCCAGATTCGTGCGCGCATGCGCAGTACGGCCGGCCCTTCATTTGCATGGGGTCACGGCTCATTACAATGAAGCACGCCCACTTCATTCCCACTTGCCATAACCACGCCTTACGCATTGGAACTTAGGTTAAGGATGGCGCAATTTTGTGCGCAAATGCGCTGTGGATACGGTACTTACGACACCAACTTAGGGCGCCGTAACTTAAATGACATAAGTTAGATAATCCTAAATTTGCACAGCTTTTTGGGAATTTGGCCCATTGAACATACATTGAATTGCACATACAAAGAAATGCACCTCATAAGAGGTGCCGGTTTCCAAGCTAGCAATATCTGGTACTAACATGTTTATGCATATTAACGATATGGTAAAATTCAGGGGATCCACCAGTATTCATGATTGAGTATAAACGTAACAAGAATAGCATCTGCAAAATCCATAGGCCCGGATTCACAGACATCGGCACATATTTATGCCGCCGTAGCGTATCTCTTTTACACTACGCCGGCGCAGCGCGCAGAGGCATGCACTGCATTCACAAATTCAGTGCTCACCAAGATGAGCCAGCGTAGCGTAATTTCGAAGGCGCAGGCCAGCGTATGTGTAAGAGGGCGTGACCCCATGCAAATGATGGTCCGAGCCTGGCGCAGTGGTTTACGTCCGGCGTATCTCAAACGGTGCATGCGCCGTGACATGAACGCAGGTCCCGTACCCCTCTGCGCATGCTCACAACTACGCCCGGCGTAACCCCTAAGATACGCCGGCCCACCGCCTACGCCCAGAGCATAAATACGCCCAGACATGCGTTTGATTGTTTCCCCCCCTGGAGCAAAGTACTTTTGCTGAGTGATGGCAGCTACTAAGGAGAGGAGAAAGAGGAATTTTTCTAATGAGGAGAGGGCTATCCTGATTTCGACAATAGCCAAATTTGATATGTACCTCCATGGTGCCCACAGTGCCAGGACCAGCAGGGCGCGTAAGAGGGAGATCCTGGAGGAGATCACACTGGAGGTCAATGCCCTTGGGCATGAGGCCAGGACCCCCGACAAGGTCAACAAGAAGATTAATGACATGAGACGTCGGGTCCGTGATAAGCTGGCCAGCATGAAGAGGCACGCCAGGGGCACGGGAGGAGGACCAGCTTCTGCTCTGCGGTTGACTGATGAGGAGGAGGTCATCGCCAGCTGTCTGGAGCGGGAGCAGGTGGAGGGCATGGAGGGCTTTGACTCCGGTGACCAGGCCTTGAGTGCGGGTAAGTGTATTTTATCCCCTATCTGATGTGTAGCATGTGAGGGGGTGCAAGGGAACATGTGACAAGTGTGTGGGTCCACCAACATGTGAATGCTTTGTGTCATCCACAGATGTGCTGGAGGGAGCGGGACCATCGTCAGCCGCTGGACTACCCAGGCGATCCCCGGAGGAGTGTGCCCACCCCTCTCCTCCAGAGGAAGTTGAGGAGGAGCATGGTGACCTTGAGGAAGGTGTCTACCTCGAGGAGGATAACATCATTCCTGGACCCTCCCAAACCTCCCCCCATCAGGGGAAGCCCCTCACCCTCCCCCCATCAGGGGAAGCCCCTCACCCTCCTCCCCCATCAGGGGAAGCCCCTCAAGGGCCACCACCATTAGGGAAAGACCCTCAAGGGCCTCCCCGTACAGATGGCCCCAAGCCCCTCCTGCCCCCAGAAAGGCTACGCGTAAGACAAGGGGTGTTCCGGAATCCCTCCAACAAGGGCTTGCGAGGGAACAGGCCCGCCAGACGCGCCACATGGGTGCTATTGCCTGTGACCTGCGCCGTGTGGCAGACAGCCTGGCCTCCTCGGCCAAGACCCAGGCTGAATGCACGTTGGCTTTGCAGGGCACCGCAGCCAGTGTGCAGCAGTGCCTCACACAGCAGGCTGAGCAGAGCACCTCAATCTTTGACAGCCTGCAGGATGTGAATGCCAACTGCGCTGCTATAGTGACCTGCATTGGGGAGCTGCAGGCCACAACATCAGGCCTCGTGGCAGAGGTGAGGAGCCTAGGAGTGGCTATACAGGCCAACACGGCTGCCATCGAGGCGGAGGGACGGCAGGCTAGGCGCCACCAGCGGCACAACACCACCCGCCAGCTGCGGATGCAGGCGCAGACGAACGCTGTGCTCATCCGCATTGCTCTTGCGTTGGAGGGCAGGCAGCCAGCATCTCCAAGGAGGGACAGACCAGGGGATGATCCTCCTCCTGATGCCCCACCCCCCCCACCCGAGGCTCCCCCCAGACAACTGAGGAGCCGGAGCCGTGGCACCATGCCTGGCCCATGACAGGGCAAATGAGTGCCTTTTTTTATTGTCTTTGCTCAGATTATGAGCTTTTTTATTTTCTTTACTCAGATTATGAGCTTTTTTATTTTCTTTGCTCAGATTATGAGCTTTTTTATTTTTGTAGTGACTGCACACGGTCAGTAGTGCAGGCTACAGTGTGACTGGTGTGTGAATGTGTGGGTGACATTCCTGCCAGCAAGGCATGTCACCTTGGGTCGTCAGGGAGAGGTTATCCCCACGACCGTGTAAATGTGATATGAATGGACAGCAACACCATTGGGGCCTTGGCGTGGCACTGCTGCTCCCATGTCCTGCATGGTGGACTTGGGCTAAACCAATGTGAAGTGGATGTGGTGTGTGTGAGCACAGGACCCCAGATGGCAAGTCACTTTTTTTTTTTACATTTATTTGTTTATTCTTTTTAGTTCCTTTTTTTATATTTTTCTTTATTTCGTCTTTCTCAATTCGCGGCAGCACCCCCCCAGGCCCATGCCTGAAGCTGTGTAAGGGGCCCCATAATTCCTGATGGCGGCCCTGCCTGGCATGTTGGCATACAGATGTGTTGTCCTGCAAGTGTGGTTGCTCAGCTCGTCCGTAACGATGCTGCTGCAGCTGCTGTCCAGCTGACCTGTGCACGTTTGGTGCTGAGTTACACCTGCTTTATGATGAATAACTTTAGGCCGGACGTTGAACTTACGCGCACCGCGCGTAGCCTGCGCCAGGCGCACGTACAATCGTGAATCGCCGTATCTCCCTCATTTGCATATTTGAATAGAAAATCAATGGGAGCGCCACATGCGTCCAGCGTAAATATGCGCCCACGATACGCCGGCTTAGACAAGTTACATCGGTCGTAGGAAGCCTATTTTCAGGCGTATCTAGTTTTGTGGGCACGGCACACATATACGACGGCGCATAGTTACACTTACGCGGCGTATCTCGAGATACGTTGGCGTAAGTGCTTTGTGAATCCGGGCTATAGTCTTTCTATTCCCTATCAAGGTAAACATAAAATAGGCACATAATTTTGGGTAAATGTGTAACTTGGGATACACGGTGTCTGATAGCTCGACGCGTTTCACGGCTTTCAACGGCTCTTCAGGAGCAGACGTGTCAAGTATCTGCAGAGGAGAATAATTGGGTCTAAGTAAGTTAGCTAGGTCACGGTAAAGAAGAGAGGGTGGGTAAACCCCCCCCCAAAACAAGACACAGGTATCATTTACTTTCCTCCATTTCCCCGGACCGGATGTTCTGGTGGGGACCCTGTACCATGGTCTTCTACCCCTACTCCCGGCTGGCACTACCCCACCACGCCCTTGTCACCCCCCCTCACATGCACACTGCACTCTATCCCTCCCTATTTCCCGTTTTCCCCCCCTTTTTTCACTCTTTGGCTGGTTATGACCTTGTCCATGGTCTCTTACCTCCACTGCTTGAGTGGTATTCCACCACTCATTCCCCCTCACCAGTCCATTTTTTTTTTCATTTCTTTAATCACACAGTTCCCCCATGCCTCACCCACCCCTTCATTCATCACCCAGTACACTTATTTTGTCCTTATTCACACTAGGAATGCTCGAGGAGCCTGGACCCGCTGGGCCCCCCTGCCCATTTTGAGCATTGCCGCCAGGCGCACCCCTTCGGCTCCCACCCCTGATGCCCTCGGATTGCCTATGGCTCTTGACAGTGTGTCTTTTTGTGCACACTTATCTGTAAGTTATCTGGTCCTAGACGACCCCTTTGTTTTGGGGGGGGTTTACCCACCCTCTCTTCTTTACCGTGACCTAGCTAACTTTCTTAGACCCACTTATTCTCCTCTGCAGATACTTGACACGTCTGCTCCTGAAGAGCGATTGAAAGCTGCGAAATGCATCGAGCTATCAGACACTGTGTATCCCAAGTTACACATTTACCCAAAATTATGTGCCTATTTTATGTTTACCATGATAGGGAATAGAAAGACTTTGGCCCATATTCTCATAGATCGGCACATATTTAGTCAGGCGTAGCGCATCTCAGATGCGCACCGCCGGCTTAACTTGGAGAGAGCCGGACCATATTCCCGGACCACATGCGTCCTACGCTGCGCTCGCCTAACTTAAATGTGTCGGCGTAAGCAGGCGCAAGTGACGGTAGGAGGGATGTGGGCGTGAAGCATTCTAATGAACCGTGACCCCATGCAAATGATGTCCAGACTGAACGGAACATGCGCCGGACGTGCCCCGCCCTCTGCGCATGCGCAAAACAACAATAGGCGTACATCTCCGCTGAGTTGGGCCGGCCCAGTGCATAAAAGCCTCAGCACATCCGCCCAACTAGTGCAAAGTGACTCCATTGGATTTCTTTTGGTGTTTGGAGATTACATTTTGCTGCTATGCCTGGACCGAAAGAAAAACGGAAAAAAAACTACAGCCATGCTGAAAGGGCTATTATCGTCTCAGCCATGGAGCGATTTGATTCCAGGCTCTATGGTGCAGATAGTGCCAGCACTAGTAAAATAAAAAAGGAGGAGATCCTAAAAAAAGTGGCTGCCCAGGTCAATGCCTTAGGCCATGAGGTGAGGACCCCCCAGGACATTGTGAAGAAAATGAATGACCTTCGGGTTGTGGTCAGAAATAAGATGGCCATCATTTCAAAACATGCCAGGGGCACTGGAGGGGGGCCACCCTGTCCGATCAGGCTCACAGAGGAGGAGGAAGTGATTGCCCGCTGCCTTCGGAGGGAGCAGGTGGAGGGCCTGGAGGGCCATGACTCAAGTGAGCCGCCCATGAGGACAGGTAAGTGTGTTTTATCTTCTATCTGGTGTGTAGCATGTTTGGGGGGTGGGGGACATGTTACAAGTGTGTGGGTCCACCAACATGTGAATGTTTTGTGTCATCCACAGGTGTGCAGGAGAAAGCTGGGCCATCTAATGCTGCCAGTGGCCGTCACACACCATCCCCCGAGCAGCCTGCTTCAGTGGCTGACCCCCTGGGAAGCCAACAGGCTTTGTTGGAGGGGAGTGGGCAGTCCTCCACGCAGGAGGTGGTTGAGGAGTAGATCGGCCATGAGGAGGTGGCGGTCAATGAAGAGGTGGTCCACAGCGAGCAGGAGGTCTTCTTATTTTTAGATGACTCGCATGTGGTGACAGGACCATCAAAAAGCCACCACATCTCCAGCCCCTCTGGGTCTTCCAACACCTTCTCCAGTCCCTCCCGTCCCATCCCCCTCATCACCAGCCCCTCAAGGTCCTCCCCCTATTCAAGGGCCCCAGCCACTCCTGTCCCCAGGAAGGCGACCCACAAAACAAGGGGTGTGGCAGGAATGCTGCACGAAAAGCTGGCCAGGCAGCAGGACCAGCAAAGCCGCCATATGGGGGACATTGTGGAGGAATTGAGGCGCCTGAACAACAGCCTGTCCTCCCCTGGAGCAGTGCCGGATGCTCTCCAGGATGTGGCTGGAAACTCTGCAGCCACAATCACCAGCCTGGGTGAGCTGCAGAACACCACGGCAGAACTAGTGGGGGAGGTCAGGTGCCTGCGGATGGCTGTTCAGGCCCAGACTGCTTCCCAGGAGGCCCTGCTCACCCGCATAGCGGTGGCTCTAGAGGGCAGACAGGCAGCCAGGGAGGCACCTGGGGATGCTCCTCTACCTGGGGATGTTCCTCTACCCCCAAATGAGGCTCCCCAGGCAAGTGAGGGCCAGGAACCTGGGCACCAGGCGCAGCCCGCGCCGGGGCCAGTGATTTTTTAATTTAATATTATATTTGCTCTGATTAAGAGTTTTTTTATTATTTGTGCTCTGATTAAGAGTTTTATTATTATTTGTGCTCTGGTTAAGATTGTTTTTTTTTTGGGGTGTTGCACAAAGTAGTGCATAGTACAGTGTGAATGGTGTGTGAATGTGGGGGGGGGGGGTGACACTCCTGCCAGTAAGGGGTGTCACCCTCGGTCGCTGGAGATAAGTTCTTCCCAGGTCCGTGTGAAAGGTGTATGTATGGACAGCAACATCATTGGGGCCTTGACGCGGCGTTGCTGCTCCTTAGTACCGTGCGGTGTACTTCGGTCTAATCCAATGGGATGTGCATGTGGGGTGTGTGTGCTAGGGACCACAGTGGTGTGCATGCGTGCATTTTCATTGTGCCATGTTTAATGTGTATTTTTAACGTTCAAAGATTCGGTCCACGAGACATCTCCTGATTGCTGATCCCTCAGAAGACGTGGTACCCTCGGTTAGGGGGGGAATGTCTGGTTGGGGGGTCAGGTCATCACGTATGTCAATCTCCAGGCCCTTTCTCACTGCAAAGTTGTGCAGCACACAACATGCAGCGATGATCTGGCACACGAAGTTTGGGGAATACAACAGGGTACCCCCAGTCTTATCCAGGCATCTGAAACGGGACTTCAGGATGCCAAATGTGCGCTCCACCACTGCACGGGTGCGTATGTGTGCAGCATTGTAGTTTTCCTCTCCTGGGGTTTTGGGATTCCGGAATGGGGTCATCATATGGGGTCCCAGTGCATATGCAGAGTCACCTGGAAGGGAAAAGACAGGAGGATGTTAGTCATGCATGTGCCCCTCATGATGTCTGCATCATGGGGGGGGACAGTCATACCTGACACCCATGTCATTTACCAACCAGCCAGCTGTCCCCATACACGTTCTGTTCAAATTGTCTTGGGATGTCGCTTTGCCGGTAGATGAAGCTGTCATGGCTGGATCCTGGGTGTTTGGCACGGACGTGCCATATGAGGCCATGGGCATCCACTATCACCTGGACATTGATGGAATGCCAATGCTTCCTATTCCGATAAATGTGCTCTGTCTCATGGGGGGGCTGTAGTGCCACATGGGTGCAATCAATGGCCCTGATGGTGCGTAGGAATCCAGCAATTTGGCAGAACTCACGCATTGCCTTCAGCCGCTGGACCTCCTGGGTGGGTCTGATGATGTGGTGGGACATGCGTCTCAGGATTGCGGGGACAACCTGGTGCACACATCTGCTCATGCTGGTTTGTGATATCCCAACCACGTCTCCACTTGTTCTTTGAAAAGACCCAGTGGCAAGGAAATGCAATGTTGCCAGGACCTTCACCAGTGGCTGCACTGCATGTGAGCGTTGTGTTGGGCTGGTGATGTCATCCTGCAGGGCTCTGGTAATTTCCAGGATGGCATGAGGGGTGAATCTGAAACGGCAATACACCTCCAAATCACCCATGCCAAAGTGGCTAATGCGCTGTGGGTATACCCTCTCACGTGCCCTCCTACGTGCCCTCCTCCTTCTACGCGCCGCTGCCTCTTCCTCTGCCTCTGCATACACTAGTAGTGCTAAGACCTCGCCTGCCCCTGGCATGTTGGCATACGAATGTGTTGTCCTATAAGTGTGGTTGCTCAGCTCGTCCGGGATGGTGCTGCTGTATTTGCTTTCAAGCTGACTTACTCAGGTCTGGAGCAAAGTTAACCGAGCTTTATGAGGAGTAACTTTCAGCCGGCCATTCGTCTTACGCGCATAGCGCGTAGCCTACGCCGATCGCGTGTAGGTTCGGGAATCCGCTTAAGTACATCATTTGCATATTTGAATACTAATTCTATGGCCGCGTAGGATGCCATCAGCGGAAATATGCGCCTACGCTGCGTAAACTTAAATGAGTTAGGACGGACGGGAGAAGCCTTGTTTCTGGCGGATCTGGTTCTGTGACTGCGGCGCATAGATAGGACGGCGCATCTTTACACTTACGCCTCGCATCTCCATATACGCCGGCGGAACTTCTTTGAGAATATGGCCCTATGGATTTTGCAGATGCTATTCTTGTTACGTTTATACTCAATCATGAATACTGGTGGATCCCCTGAATTTTACCATATCATTAATACGCATAAACATGTTAGTACCAGACATTGCTAGCTTGGAAACCGGCACCTCTTATGAGGTGCATTTATTTGTATGTGCAATTCAATGTATGTTCAATATGTTTATTGTATGATATCATTAAATATTTTATATTCCACCATTGTATCCATTTTTGCCGTCATGGGTTTCATTCAAAGTCCCACCCCTCTTTTTTGTTTGCAACCTTGCTGCCGATTCAGAAACGTACGTGCGCCCAGCGCATTTTATTATGTCGTTTACGTAAGGCTTTTTCCGGCGTAAAGTTAGTCAAACAAATAGCTGGCCTAGCCAATGTTAAGTATGGCCGTTGTTCCCGTGTCGAAATTTGAAAATTTTACGTAGTTTGCGTAAGTCGTCCATGAATGGGGCTGGACGTAATTTACGTTCACGTCGAAACCAATATGTCCTTGCGGTGTACTTTGGAGCAATGCACACTATGATATGTCCACGGACGGCGCACGCGCCGTTCGTAAAAAACGTCAATCACGTCAGGTCACAAAACATTTACATAAAACACGCCCCCCTGTTCCTTATTTGAATTAGGCACGCTTAGGCCGGCCCATTTACGCTACGCCGCCGTAACTTAGGAGGCAAGTGCTTTGTGAATACAGCACTTGCCTCTCTGACTTACGGCGGCGTAGCGTAAAGACGATACGCTACGCCGGGTCAAAATTAAGCCACCCTACCTGAATCTGGCCCTATGTAACTATGTAATGTAGCGCTCACCCCCAAAGGAGCCGCTGATTTGTTTTGGGACCGGCCTGCTAAGTTACCCAGGCGTTGTCTAGGGGTGCAATAGTGAGAACAAAAGCAGTGAGCGAAGGTCCAGACAGTGAATAAAGGTTTTCTCAATGCTTTATTTTCCAGGCCCAACACGGCCAACATCAACATCAGTTGGGAAGGTCAAGGTTGATGAAGAAAGAGAGAGAACTTTGCAGTATCAGGCCTGATATTAAATGGAGCAGTCAGTACTGCTCTGCATAGTACCAATTTGTAACACGTCGCCACTCCATCTGAGTGGGTAAAGTGCCCCCGGACAGACTCCTTTTACACAAGTCTGGCAGCCAAGGTGTCACTTAGGATTTCTGGGAGGATGCGGGCCTGTCTCACGGGCCAAGGACAATAACTGAGATAGGTAGATTATTAAAGCAATCCTCCCAGTAGATTTCTGCGTTGGTCACCAGATGACAGCAACATACCTGTCAGCACTCTGGTCACCGGATCCCCAATTGGTTTGTCCAGGCTCTGTTGGATGACCTGCCTCCGGGTCCCCCTCAAACCGACTCCCCAATCGCACGGCACTCAGCCTGAGATCCCTTCAATAGAACCGGGAACCCAGCAAGTCAATGGGGTCCCCTTGTACCTCCGGATGAGGGTTTTCGTAGACTGCAACTTTGGCCAGGTGGGCCACGCCGGCGGGGTCCATGGATGAGCGCACCCTGAAGGTGGAACGGGACCCAGCAAAGATTTTAGAACACATGACACCTGTCACAGATATACTCTTCCCCAGCATGCCTTGCGAGGAAAAACTTCTCTAATTGGCTGCTGGGCAAAACTTGCTCTGCCAGAATCCCCCTGGTGCCAGCTGCTGGCGAGGGATGGTACTGCATCCCTGGACCACAGACTGACCCAGCGGACATTTCTGGAATGACAGAAGTCCCAGAAATTTAAACAATTAGTGAATGGGAGCAAGGTAACTCGCCCATTCCCCACTAACTTTAGTGTAGTGCCCATACTGAAAGTAGGGGTGCGCTACAGTAATATGCATTTAAAGTGATTTTAAGCCTTATTTTTTTTTTATTTAAAATAACAATATGTCATACTTACCTCCACTGTGCAGCACGTCCTGTTCTGGGGTCCCTTGGCGGCTCTCACAGCTCCTCCACACATCAGATAACCCCCTAGGAGAAGCGCTCTCCCGGGCGTGTTCCCGAGTCTAGCATTCTGCATCCATAGACACAAATGCCGGACTCGGCCTTGCTCCCCGGCTCCCGCGTCATTGTATTTGATTGACAGCAGCAGAAGCCAATGGCTGCGCTGCTATCAATCTATCCAGTCAAGAGTGCAGAGAGGGACAGCGAGTCTCTGCAGAGGGAAATACAGGGCTCAGGTGAGTAAAACGGGGGGGCGGTCAATGGCTTTTTCACCTTAATGCATCAATAGATCAATATTCGGGCTGGTAGAGACACATTTTTGTATTTTCCTGGTAGTTCGACAAAGCAGTTTAAAAGGGACTGTTCATAACTGATTTTCTTTAGGCAATCAATGCACAAAAATGTTTGTTATCAGACCTGTGGCCAATTCATAATAAATGGGCCCCCAACACAGGAGTTATTGCTCTTGCTCTATTTTCTTCCAATGCACTACAAAATGGCATTGCAATGCACTAGGGCACGCTTGGTGTGTTACTATGTGTTGTGGTACACTCCCACATGTCCTGTGCTGCTTACTGTCTGCTGACAGAACAAAATTATGGTCAGAACTATGCAGGCTTTGGGCCAGATTCAGATAGGAGATACGGCCGGTCGTTCGTATCTATGTGACTGATTCAGAGAATCAGTTACGCATAGATATCCCTAAGATCCGACAGGTGTAACTGTGTTACATCGTCGGATCTTAGGCTGCAATTCCAGGCCGGCCGCTAGGTGGCGCTTCCGTATCTTTTATGCGTCGAAGATGCAAATGAGGAGTTACGCCGATTCAGAAACGAACGACCGCCCGGCGCTTTTTTTTACGTTGTTTGCGTTCGGCTTTTTCTGGCGTATAGTTACCCCTGCTATATGATGGGTATGTGAGGCGTATCCTATGTTAAGTATGGCCGTCGTTCCCGCGCCGAGTTTTGAAATTTTTACATCGTTTGCGTAAGTCGTTCGCGAATACGGATGGACGGAATTTACGTTCACGACGAAAGCAATGACGTCCTTGCGACGTCATTTAGAGCAATGCTCACTGGGAGATTTTACGGACGGCGCATGCGCCATTCTAGTAAAACGTAATAAACGTGGGGTCAAGGGAAATTTAAATAAAACACGCCCCCTACATCCCCATTTGAATTACGCTGCCTTACGCCGCAACACATACACTACGCCGCTCTAACTAAGGGCGCAAGTTCTTTGTGAATAAAGAACTTGCGCCAAAAGTTAGAGTGGTGTAACGTATCGGAGATACGTTACGCGGGCCGGACAGATACACCAATGTATCTGAATCCGGCCCTATGTCTGCAGGAGATCATTCCGCTTGGTACTTATGGCTGTCTGAAAACCACACAGTGATTGGATCTGATAGGAGACCGACACTGTTTGACCAAATATTTCTACCCAGCTTCAACTATGTCAACTTTGAACTATCAAAATTTGTCAAGCCAGGTGGTGTCAACATGCAGGCAGGTGTGGCTTACCCTCACCTCTGTTGCTGGCCACTGTACAGAGCGGATGGAGGATGAGAGGAACCTTGTTCCTCTGAGGCCTTCATAAGAGTCACCAGGGGAACAGTGGTCTGATTGGATGCTGCAAGACTGGATGACCTTACTGGCCATCTTTAGTGAGGACAATGCTATTAAATAGCACTGCACTGCTGCAGTTGGCACGCATTTGCGAAGTGAATAGAGAAGGAAGGGACAGTATCTACGCTGCATAGGGACAGTGGGCCAGATTCAGAAAAGAGATACTGCCGGCGTATCTCCTGATACGCCGTCGTATCTCTGAGTCCGGCCATCGTATCTATGCGCCTGATTCATAGAATCAGGTTACGCATAGATATGCCTAAGATCCGCCAGGTGTAAGTGTCTTAGGCTGCAATTCCAGGCCGGCCGCTAGGTGGCGTTTCGTTTTTTTTTACGCAACGAATATGCAAATGAGGATTTCCCGCTGATTCAGAAACGAACGACCGCCCGGCGCATTTTTTTTACGTCGTTTGCGTTCGGCTTTTTCCGTCGTAAAGTTACCCCTGCTATGTGAGGGGTATCCTATGTTAAGTATGGCCGTCGCCCCCGCGCCGAGTTTTGAAATTTTACGTTGTTTGCGTAAGTCGATTCAGAAAAGGGCTGGACGTAAGTTACGCTCACGACGAAACCAATGGCGTCCTTGCGACGTCATTTGGAGCAATGCACGCTGGGAAATTTGACGGACGGCGCATGCGCAGTTCGTTCGGCGCGGGGACGCGCCTGTTTTAAATTTTACACGCCCCCTACCCGCGGAATTTGAATTCCGCCGGGGGATTTACGATACGCCGCCGCAAGTTTACAGGCAAGCGCTTTCTGAATAAAGCACTTGCCTCAAAAACTTGCGGCGGCGTAACGTAAATGAGATAGGTTACGCGGATCTAAAGATCCGCTCACCTATCTGAATCTAGCCCAGTGTGTTTAGCCCTAGAGAAAGGTCACCAATATGGAGGGGGGGCAGAATAGGAGCTACTGGCTCCACTATCTCTGGGTCTCTATAGCTGCAACAAGGATCTAGCAATCGTTCTTCTAAGTGCCGCTTACACTGCTACTCTACCTAACAGCCACCCCACTACTCAGATGCTGCTCTTGTAACGTAAGGCTTTTTTGGGTGACAACTTTAGTGCTGAAATTTTTCTGTGCCCTTAAATTTTGCTGAGAGCCCCTGCACCTATGTTGCCTGTGATATTAAGATTCTGAACTCTGATGCTTGTTTGCCTTGGGACTGCTATGCTGTACAGATGGAGTGGTGGATGAGCGGAATCTTGGCCCAGATTCTCAAAGGGCTTACAACGGCGCAACGCAATGTGCGCGGTCGTAAGTCCTAATCTGGGCAGTCGTATCTATGCAACTGATTCTTAGAATCAGTTACGCATAGATAAACATTAGATCCGCCAGGCGTAAGGCTCTTACACTGTCGGATCTTAAATGCAATTTTTTTTCTGCCGCTAGGTGTCGCCGACGTCGTTTTCCCCGTCGAGTATGCAAATTAGCAAAATACGCGAATTCCCGAACGTACGCACGGTCGACGCAGTGAAGTTACGACGTTTACGTTAGATTTGCGATGCGTAAAGTTGCCCCTGCTATATGAGGGCCTGGAACCAGCTAGGCCCGTCATGGTTGTCTTTGAAAGCAGTCAATAACTTACCTATCATGGCAGAATGGCAGAAGGAGTCACCTGGGTGACAGTCCAGATATTCGAACAGGTGGTTGAGCAGTAGGGGTAGTGGACACCTACAGTCCTGTGGTTTCTTCTGTACCCATGGTGCAGGGTATGAATGTCCTTAAAGACTTGGATTGTCCCAAATGCAAACAAAAATGGAGAGAATGTGTGACCCTAATCAGATGTGTGACCATCAGGTATTCTGGCAAAATGTAATTTGTGCCTATGAGTCCTATCACAGAGAGAGCTGGTGACAGACAGGCAGAGTGGGCTTTGTTCGAACACCACTAAAGCAAAAACTGCTGTTGGCTTCCACAACAGGAGTTTGTTTGGTCACTTTCCACTGGGGCCCATAGGACACATCAAGGGGCTTCTGTTATGGTTGAACCCCATAGAGAAGTTGAAGTGCCAGAAGAATGGCTGACCGCCATTGAACACTTTCCACAGTCCATCGGGGTGCTGGTTCAGCTAATTAACCTGAAGACCACCACCATTCTATTGTCCAACCAGATAATAATAGAATATTCAAATGTGGTACCTAAGCACTGCATTGCTACATTTTAACCTGCGATCAAGGCTATCAGTGCTCCTCTGCAAGCAACCTGGAAATTGATCAATACCAACAGCTGCTTGATCAGTTGACAAATTTGACAATCCCCTTTCGAGAGTTTCTTATTTTCCAGCAGTGGCTGTTGCACCAGCTGTCAGAGAAATAAACATGGGCCCAGATTCTGGTACGATTTGCCCCTTTTTTACGGAGGCACAGGGCAGCGTTTTTGCCCTGTGCCCCCTCAAATTATCTGCGCTGCGCGCGATTCACGGAGCAGTAGCTCCGTAAATTGCGTGTGCGCTCTTTAAACTTGCCCTGCGTAAGGGCGCCTAATGTAAATGATCCCGTAGGGGGCGGGAATCATTTAAATTAGGCGCGCTCCCGCGCCGAGCGTAGAGCGCATGCTCCGTCGGGAAACTATCCCGACATGCA
Organism: Rana temporaria; assembly: GCF_905171775.1. Lineage (NCBI taxonomy): Eukaryota > Metazoa > Chordata > Amphibia > Anura > Ranidae > Rana > Rana temporaria. Next base: position 65,836,731 of record NC_053495.1, on the reverse strand, counting down.
TTGCGGCAAATGACGTCGCAAGGACGTCATTTGCTTCCAAGTGAACGTGAATGGCGTCCAGCGCCATTCACAAATCACTTACGCAAACGACGTGAAATTAAAATTTCACGACGCAGGAACGGCGGGTATACTTTAGCATTGGCTGCCCCTACTATTAGAAGGGGTAGCCTTACGCTAAAGACGCCGTACGGAAACTCCGTAACTTGCGTACGCAGGGCCCGCGCAACATTGTGAATCGGTGTTAGTATGCAATTTGCATACTATACACTGAGCACAATGGGAGCGCCCCCCTAGCGGTTATCGCAAGAATGCAGCCTAAAATCTGCGTGGCATAAGAGCCTTATGCCACGCAGATTTTAGGCTGCAGTCGGCGTTACGATGTTCCTGAATCAGGAGCATTCGTAACGCCGGAGCAAGTAAGCAATTGCGCTGTGTAATCTATGGTTACGCAGGCGCAATTGCTTCTTGAATCTGGGCCATTGATTGTAGCCATAGCTCAGCTCACCCCATACATACAGGAGATGCCACACCCATTTGGGAGTGATATAGGAAAATACCACCCTCTCTGTGCCAAGAAGTCAAGGACTTAAAGCGGGGGTTCACCCTAATTTACAAGTTCTGCTTTTTAAAAAGTTCAGCCATAGTACACTATGTATTTGTTTTTTTTGTTTTTTTAATCGGCCTCCTTACCTTGAAACGATGGCCTTTTGTGAGCTGTCACTCACTATTCCCCGCGGGAGTGGGCGTGGCTTTCCAAAATCCCCCATCAGCGCTTTGGCTCCTGGGAGCGTCTCCTGAGAATCCCAGGAGACGCGCTGTGTCGAAATCCCACGATATCTCGCGGGTCACGTGGCTAGTCAGACGGGTCATGTGTCCTTTTCAGGACGCTGCCGGCCGTTGTCCTAGCAACTATGCAGTGTTGACGGCGCTGCTCGCCGTCAACACTGCGCGTGCGCGGGATAGAGCGGTGAATGCTGGGACAGCATTTACCGCATCCCGGAAGATAATACAGGAGCTTCAGAGTGCCCGCAGTTAAGATGGCAATGTCCATCATAAATTTTTATAAAATATCCTTTAGGGGGAAATCGTCCTGGTAGCAGCTGCAACTAGGAGACTGGTGAGTACAATTTTCTTTGTACCATCAGCGATACAAAAACGTCTTTAAAAAAAATCGTTTTCCCGCGGAACTCCCGCTTTAATACAATGTAGCGCTACCCCCGAAGGAGCCACTGGTTTAATTTGGGATCTGCATATTAAGTTACCAAATTCTTCTGTCTAGGGGTAATACTTGTGAGTGTGGATAAAAGAGCAAGTGTCCAGCCGGTAGTGTGAGTTTTCAATGCTTTATTCCAAGGCCAACATGACCAACATCAACATTACACACAGTAGAGAAAGGGTTGATGAGTAGGAAGAACTTGTAGCATCAGGCCTTGGATATCAGAAGCATAGAGAGCAAGCCTGCTCTCGGCACAGACGATTCAAAACGTCGCCACCCTCGCCAGGGTGGGTAAGTGCCCCCTGGACAGGCAATTAACTTGGACCTGGCAGCCAAAGGGTCACTTGCATTAATCAAATCACTGGGAGGAAACAATGCCTCTGCCACAGGCTTAGTAAATTTTATCAATATAGTCAGAGCGTAAGGATAGCGAATCCTCCCACTATGTCCTATTCTGTAGGGTCACCTACTGACAGCAAAAAGGGGTACCTGCCATATGGCGTGGTGACCGGATCCCCGGTGGTTCGTCCAGGCCTCGCAAACAACCTCTGTACTTAGGTTCTCCTGAGCCAATCCCCCACCGTTCAGCTCCCAGCTTAGGATCTAGAACCCAGCAAGACGCTGGAGTCCCTCTCTTCATCAGAAGAAGGCTCCACAAGGTGCATAAATTTAGCCAGGCAGGCCATGAGGACAGGGTGCCCGCGGATGCGCGCACCCTGAAGGTGGATGCCGCACCTGGATCTCGGGCCCCGCAGAGAACAACGAAAAATGGTTGGTGCCACAGATATACCCCCCGCCAGCACGCCCAAAGAGGGAAAACTCCTCTGATAGGCTGCTGGGGAGAATGGTTCCGTCAGAACCCCTATAGCGCCAACTGTCGCCCAGGGGTGGCAACGCACCCCTGGACACACAGACTGACCCATGAACTGGCAACAGCACAAACTAACAATTAGTGAATGGGAGCAACTGAAAATCTCCCATTCCCCACTAACTTTAGCGTAACGCCCCACTAACTTTAAAGGGGGGGGGGTGCTACAACAATATGGTGCAAAGTGGGATAGTGAGGAAGAGCAGTAGCCCCTGGACTTTCCCTGTTCTAGTGCAAAAAAAGAGGGGAGCTTGAGGTTCTGTGTGTGCTATTGCAAACTCAACGTCTGTACCCATCTGGATGCCTATCCATTGCCTTGGTTAGAGGAGTCTCTCATGGCCTTGGTCCAAACCTGTTATTTCACTGTATTGGACATAGTTAAGAGCTACTGGCAGGTCGAAGCGATGACTGGGGGATTACAAGTTTAAAACAGTATTGATTTATCTGGGTGATATTATTTCTAAAACACAAAGATCACATTCAGAATCTAAACTGGGTGCTCACTTGTCTAGTTTAGTTAAAGGGGTTGTAAAGACAAAAATATTTTCCTCTTAAATTAAAGTCTGACAGTAGCTGATAAAGTAAAAAAGTAATGTTTTGCATTATAACTAGTTTGATACCTGTTGAAATCGAGCTGTTTTATTTACCTCCGTCACTCCTGAATCATTATTCTCACTGACTTCCTGGTTTGCGGTGCGCATTCATTCTTGCTACATCACGGCCTAATGGGAACTACAGTTCCCATTAGGCTTAGCCTCCATGCCTGTGAGGGATAAGAGAGCATCTTCACGCAGGGCTGTAGTCATAGGGAGGGGGTGAGCACATTCTGCTTTCCACCATGCAATACTGCTCAGATGCTGGTGGGAAGCAAGAAGAGGAGAGACAGGAAATGGCATTTTCAAACCTGGATTACTGTATTTTGGAGGTCAAAAGGAAAAACGAGGTAAGTGATATTTAGATGCTCAAGCTTACAGCAATCAATTGATCTAAAAAAAAAAAAACCTTTAGTGTTCCTTTAAGTTCAAATAAAAAATGCATGCTTTGTATCTAAAAGATTTTCATACACAGTAGAAATGCATGCGTGCATGCATTTTGCTGCAAATGCTGTATGTAATTAAAACATCTATGTTTTATTGTTGCTTGGAAAAGTCATGATCTAAAAAAAATATATTTGGAATCATATGCCCTCCGATGGTAAAAATGTAGATTGCAGAACTGTTTATGACCAAGTCTGCAATTTGTAATAGGTTTCCAATTTCCACATGAACGTCATTTATTCAATTTATTTATTTATTTATTCACATCCCTTTATGCTAATAAATATAATTAGGCATAACGTGTTATGATTTGCTAAATAAATAACGCAGAGTGAGGTATTTCAGTATTTTTGTAGAAGAAAAATATATTTTTAAATATACAGGGCCAGATTCACAAATATCTACAGCGGCGTAACGTATCCCCTTTACGTTACGCCGCCGCAAGTTTTCGGCATAAGTGCTTGATTCACAAAGCACTTGCCTGTAAACTTGGGGCGGCGTAGCGTAAAGCCGTCCGGCGCAAGCCCGCCTAATTCAAATGGGGCATGTACCATTTAAATTAGGCGCGCTCCCGCGCTGAACGTTCTGCGCATGCTCCGTTAGGAAATTTCCCGCCGTGCTTTGTGCGAAATTACGGCGCCCCGACGTGTTTTTTGAACGGCGATGTGCGTAACGTACTTTCATATTCCTGGACGTCTTACGCAAAAAAAATAAAAAAATTTAATTCGACGCGGGAACGACGGCCATACTTTAACATGGATGGTGTAATTTTACACCATCTAAATAGCACTCTTAACTTTACGACGGGAAAAACCAACTAGCGCCGACGTAAGAGATTGCGACGAACGCGCGTATCTTCGTGGATCGCCGTAATCAGCTAATTTGCATACCCAACGCTGAAAAACGACGCAAACTCCACCCAGCGGCCGCCAAACAATTACACCTAAAATCCGAAGGCGTACGAAGCCGTACGCCTGTCGGATCTTAGCCAAAAGCCGTCGTATCTTTGTTTGTGAATGACAAATAAAGATACGACGCGGCAAATTTGAAAGTACGCCGGAGTATCAGCAGATACTCCGGCGTACTTTTTCTGTGAATCTGGCCCACAGTATATATAAAAAGTACATAAATATTGTACAGGACGCCATGGCTGGGTCCTGGAAGGATGTTATATTTCCCCTCTGTTTGGACTGTGGTGCCTTTAAGGGAACGGAAAGGGTTAATGCACCTGTCTAAGGAAGTAGTTTAAAGCAGACAGGAAGTGCAGGTGAGAGAGAAGGAGTGTAGGAGAGTCCAATGCATGGTGAATGGTGGACAAGGAAAGCTGTGGAAGCTATGAAAAGCTGTGAAAAGCTGTGAAAGGACTTGGCAGTGTCCTGCCTAAAAACCTGCTACTGAAGGACTTACCTGGAAGGACTGTTTAACTGCGATAGCAGTTCTGAGCTGTACAAGTCGGTGAGACTGTTATTTCTTTTGTTTTTGCTGCTGCTAAGCCATTTAAGTTTAATAAACCTCAGTTTTGATTTAAGAAGCCTGTGTCCTGCGATCAAGCTGGTCCCCCAAACATTACACTGGTGGAGAATGCGGGCAGGACTGAATAACAGGCATAAGAAGAGAGGAAAAAAAAAAAAAAACGTTTTTTTTTCTTTTTGCATTGGACTTTATGTTGAACTGACATTTAAAGGGACAGTACATTGGATTTATGTCCTGGGTTAAAGCTGCACAAACGTTGAAAGCTGAAGCAATGGAGGAGCTAATTAAACAGCTGACCTTGGCTAACATGCAAGCGCAGACTCGCCATGAGGAAGCTAATCAACACCACAAAGAGGCGCTGGCTCTGCAGCAAGAAAATACTCGCCTGTTGGTGGCCCAGTTAGCAGCCCAGCAAGCCGCCCAGCAAGGGGTTATGCAGGCTCAGGTTACTGCCTTAAAGGAAGCGGTGCAGCAGCTGTCCCAGGTTCAGGAGCCAGTGGCTGTTGCCCCTGGCAACCAGGTGACTGTGAGGGAAAGCCATTTTTTACAGAAATTGTCCCTAAGCGATGATGTCGAGGCATTTCTTGCTACGTTTGAGAGGACAGCGGAGAGAGAAGGATGGTCTCAGGACCAGTGGGCTGGCCTCATTGCTCCTTTTCTCACTGGAGATCCTCAAAAAGCCTACTTTGACCTGCCACCAGATGATGCTAAAGACTATCAAAAGCTAAAGGCAGAAATTCTGGCTCGTCTGGGGGGTGACTACGGCCATTCGGGCCCAACGTGTACACCAATGGAAATATCGTCCAGATCGGTCACCCCGGTCTCAAATGCATGACCTGGTGCAACTAGTAAAAAAATGGCTGCAGCCTGAGGTGTTGTCCGGCCCCCAAATCGTGGAGCGGGTCGTGCTGGACCGATACCTGAGGTCCCTTCCAGATGACCTTCAACGGTGGGTCAGCCATGGAGACCCCAAAACCGCAAACCTCCTTGTTGAGATGGTGGAACGATATATACCGTGGTGGAGGACCTGCTCGGACCTACCAAGCGCATAGGGCCTAGTCTGTCACGGCCTGTTCGACCAACTGCTGCCCTCCGAAAGGATGTTCCAAGGAGCCCTGGGACAAACACCCTGGAAGGCCAAGAGTCACTCCCGGTACCTCCTCAGCGTTCTGTTCCTGTTCGGAGAGGAGGGGATGTACAATGTTGGCGATGTCATTCCTGGGGTCATACCCGGACACACTGCCCACTGCAAGAGGAGCCCATGGAATGCGGGGTTCTTCGGAGGGGGTCTTTTTGTGCCCATAAAGTGTGCACCACACACCTCGACCTGGATGAGGAAAAGTTTGAGTGTGAAGTCCAAGTGAACCACCTCCCTGCCCGGGCTTTGTTGGACTCTGGAAGCATGGTAACCCTGGTTCATCCTAGAGTGATTGGGAAGATTGGTCCGGTAAGAAAAACTTTACGGGTGGTATGCATTCACGGGGACACTAGAGAGTACCCGCTCATCACGTTGTCTATCTCCTCAGCATGTGGCACTGTTACTCAAGAGGTGGGGGTGGTAAAGAACTTGGTGCATGATGTTATAATAGGACGAGACTGTCCATTGTTTACAAAACTGTGGGAACAAGGAGAACAATTCAGAGACTGGGGAGAAACTAGCCCCCCTGTTCCTGCTGCTGAGAGGGATAACCCTGAACTGCCAAACGTTAATGTGGACCCAGATGAGGAAAATGCTAATGATTGGGTTAATGGTGATGAAAGTAGTGTTGATACTATTGAGGATGTCAAGATATGTGGTCCACAGACCTACCAAAACACTAAGGGGGAGGAGCCTTTCCCACTTCAGGTAATGCTGGGGGAAGAGGATGAGGAAGTGGCCTCTACCCCTGCGCTGACGGATTTGGGTGTTCCCCAGGGGGCATTTGGGACTGCTCAGATGCAGGACCCCACTTTGGCCCATGCACGGGAACAAGTTATAGTAGTAAATGGGGTTCCCCAAGAGCCAGGTGCGAATGAAAGGTGGCCACACTTTGCAATATATAATGAATTGCTGTATCGGGTTACCAAGGAGAGAGAAAATGTGGTAGAGCAATTGTTGGTACCCCAACAATATAGACGAAAGGTTCTGGACCTGGCCCATGACGATGTGTTAGGGGGACACCTGGGAGTTGAAAAAACGGAGGCACGGATCACCGACCGGTTTTACTGGCCAGGTCTGAAAGAAGAGGTAAAGAGATACTGTACCTCTTGTCCCACCTGTCAGTTGACCGCGCCGGTGACTCATTTTCGGAGCCCTTTGGTCCCTCTGCCCATAATTGAGGTCCCATTCGAGAGGATAGCCATGGATATAGTGGGTCCCTTGGTAAAGTCAGCTCGAGGTCACTCCTACATATTGGTGATTCTTGACTATGCCACCCGGTATCCTGAGGCGCTACCCCTGCGGAATACCTCCTCAAAGGCCATTGCCCGGGAATTATTCCAGATGTTTACACGGACTGGTTTCCCCAAGGAAATACTCACAGACCAGGGTACCCCGTTTATGTCAAGGGTTATGGCCAATGTGTGCAAGCTGTTCCGGATTAAACAGCTACGCACATCGGTCTACCATCCCCAAACGGACGGGTTGGTGGAACGCTTTAATAAGACCCTTAAGTCTATGCTCAAGAAAGTGGTACAAAGGGATGGGAAAGATTGGGACTGCCTGTTACCAGCTCTCCTGTTTGCTATCCGGGAAGTGCCCCAGGCCTCCACGGGGTTTTCGCCCTTTGAGTTGGTATATGGGCGGAGACCTCGCGGACTTCTTGACGTGGTTAAAGAGGAGTGGGAAAGTAAACCTGTTCAGCATAAGAGTGTCCTGGAATATGTCTCCCAAATGCAGGAAAGGATCCAAATCCGTGATGCCGCTAGTCAAAGAGCATTTGCAAAAGGCCCAGGAGGCTCAACGACGGGTCTATAACAGGGCTGCTAAAATAAGGCACTTCCAAGTGGGGGATCGAGTAGCGGTGCTAATTCCCACTGTGGAAAGTAAGTTCTTAGCCAGGTGGCAAGGACCCTTTGAAGTTGTGGAAAAAGTGGGAGAGGTCAATTATAGAGTCCACCAGCCAGGCAAGAGGAAACCGTATCAGATATATCATGTCAACTTGTTAAAGCCCTGGACAGACAGGGAACCGGTGACCTCCCTGGCTAGTGCAAGACTTGAGCCTCAGGTTGGGGTGGAGAGTGTCCAAGTAGAAATACCCTATCTAAATACCAAAGTCAGCAGGCAAAGGAGTTCTTGCAGAGAAATAAAGAGAAGTTTTCAGACTTGCCGGGGCTAACTAGTATCATAAAGCATGATATTATCACGGAACCTGGAGTCAAAGTTTTTGTCAGGCCCTACCGCATCCCAGAGGCTCAAAGGAAGGCCGTTTCAGAGGAAGTAAAGAAGATGCTAGACCTGGAGATCATTGAGGAGTCGCAGAGTGAGTGGTCGAGCCCGATTGTGTTGGTACCAAAGCCCAACGGGACTCTGCGATTCTGCAATGATTTCCGGAAACTTAATGAGGTTTCACGGTTTGATGCCTACCCCATGCCCCGGGTAGATGAACTTATCGAGAGACTAGGTCCAGCCAGGTATATCACAACATTAGACCTTACCAAGGGTGTGACGGTATTGGTATGATATCCCCGTCAAACAGTCCCTTCTTCCCATAATGAAAATTACCCAATATTCCACAAGTAGGGGCGTGGCCGGACCAGCAGGGAAGATGGACGACTAATTCCATAGCTCCTGTCACTTCAGATAAGCACATTAGCTTTTGTGACAGAAAAACGCCCTATTTTCCACCAGAAAACTCCTGACTTGATACACAGACCATTCCTGCCTGTGGTGTGGTAGCCTATAGAAAAAGAAAACGCTGCCCGAGGCCACCGCGAACACATGTCCTGAAGCTGGGGGAAGCGCACTAGGAAAGACCGCGGCTTTGGCCTAGTCGCGGAGCCGCGGCCATCTTGGTCCTCTCGGGGATAGCTTCCTGCGGCCGTGCCGGACTCCCCTTTCTCCTCAACACCCCACCTCCCGCCGGACCAGAGAATAAGCAGCCCGGAGACACCTCTGAAGTACACCGTACCCCGTAAAACTCGCCTGAAGAGCCGCGAATCCGGCCTCTAATCAGTGTCGGCGGCCATCTTGGTCCCCCCAGTGACGGCTCCCGGTGGAGATATCTGTTCTCCCCTGCTCCTGAACACCCCACCACCGACTGGAACAGAGAGTGAGCAGCCCGAGGACAGCACCAAGGTACTCCTCACCTTTCAACAGCTGCCTGAAGGGACGCTAGCCTAACCCATCTCCAGTTTCGGCGGCCATCTTGGTCCTCTCTGTGGTAGCTCCTAGAGGTCAGTGATACTCCCCCTCTCTCCTCAATACCCCACCACCTCCTGAATTGGGGACCGAGCGGCCTGGGGATACCTCTGTGGCATACCGTGCCCTGTAAGATCTGCCCGGAAGGCAGCGAATACGGCCCATATCCCGTGTCGGCGGCCATATTGGTCCTCTCGGAGGCACCCTCTTGCCCCCCTTTTCTGCTCCACCAGACTCTCCAACAACGCACCACATTCACTGTACAACAACAGTGCATAAACTGCCTAGGAAGTCTCGTTTGGGTGCCGGTTAGTATGGGAACCTCTTCCCGCGGTTCCTCGACCTCCCGCTCCCGGTCCCCCAGAGAAAACACCGGAATAGCAGGGCATAATACTATTGACCAGCCTCACACTCCCCGAGGGAACAGGGCATCCACCCACCGGGGCTCATCTCAGAGCTCACTTTCAGCCCCCCCACAAGCACCAATAGACATAGTGCTGACAGCTCCTGAACCAGAAATATCCCCTCAGACACTAAGGGGTATGGAAGATACTGGGAATGCCGGATTGCCACAGATTAATATACTGGACTTAAGAGCAGTGGCTGCAGATATCAAAGACACTCTTGCTGCCGCAATAGCAGAACTTCGTATAGACCTGCGCTCCCTCTCTGACAGGGTGTCAGCTACTGAACAGATAACGGATGAACATGACGTAATTCTCCAAAAATCTACCAGAAAGATAGATGACCATACCCTCCAGCTGAGGGAAGTTAATCGACAGCTGGAAGATTTAGACAACAGAGGTAGACGCCGGAATCTTCGCGTGAGAGGAGTACCTGAAATAATTGAGGGTGACCAGATCCAAAGAGAAGTCACTACCCTATTCAACTCCATTGTAGGTAAACCCCCTCAAACCTTTATTGACTTTGAGAGAATACACCGTGCTCTGCGCCCAAGAGGTAGAGATACAGATCCCCCAAGGGATATAATATGTTGTATGTCAGACTTCAAATTAAAAGAAGAAATTCTGAACAAAGCCAGGGGACAGAGATTGTATTGCGGGGAAACCTCGGTCCAATTATACCAAGATCTTTCAGGAATCACTCTGCAACACAGGCGTGATCTTAAACCTTTATTGGAAGCCTTGCGGTCAAGAGATATTAGGTATAAATGGAAATTTCCCTTCTCTCTGTCAGCCTCCAACCAATGTCGCAATGCCTCTTTGAGAGTACCAGAAGACCTGCCTAGATCTTGCGAAACACTTGGCTTGCCTCCAATCTCTGTGCCTGATTGGTATGCACCCTACCGCCGGTCGGTCGGGAGGAGGGGGAAACCACCCGAAACACCTATGGAAACCCAAGCTACCAGGTTTCGCAGGACAAGATCCCCCTCCAACTCAAGACTCCCCCAGAACTCCCCCGGAGCAGGAAGGGAGCAAGACCGAATGACCCCACCGGTAGCCAGAAGGGCTAGAAGAGATCACATCGAGTGAACGGCCTGGCATAGGTTCATGTATCTATCAAACCTTGAAAGTTTCATCACATCCTGTTTGAGGCATTATGTTTCTTCTTTGTTCCGTGTTTTTCAAGAAAAAGGCTACTTGGTCATCTAAACAAGAACAACCTCAACCAGGACCCTAATATGGAATACTACTTGTCCCTCTCGCCCTTAGGACATTATATTGCTTTTCGTTTCTTTTTTTTCCCACAAGTGTTCCATTGCTGATTGGTGTTCTTATGCATGACCGAATAAGCCTCCCCCTGTGGTCAACAGTGGAAACTTTCTGACCTCAGAGACTGTCCTACAGGCACCAAAGATGCTATTCGACCAAAGAACACTGCTCCTTCAGCTTGCCCTAGATACAGGGCTAACCAACTTCCCCTGACCAACCCTGGTTTATCCACACCATTTAGCTCTTGATGATCACAGAGACTGATACCCCTGGTTGCGGTTTCTGGATTCGGGGGTTACCTGAAAACTCTTTGATGACCACTATACTTGGGGTAGTACGAATACAATACTTTACCCCAAACCTACTACCTATTACAGTTCTGTTCTCACATGTGTAACACAAGAGCATAGTAGACTCTCTATTCACACCTCTACCCTCTAAGACTCTGAAGGGGCCTAGACATCCATGACTAATTATGGTAGCAGGTAAAAGGTCTTGCCCGGGTTTTCGGGCAGTACACCCATGCCACTGATACTCTCCCCATATGGGAAGTTACCAAGCATTATTGGTCAAGGCTCAGAAAATGAGAATAATAATATTTGTTTTAATAGTGAATTTATAGTATCTGTCTAATTAGTTGATCAGTTTCTCCTTTAGTCTGCTTTATTATACAGTAAGAAGTAGTACATTTTTGAAATAATAGAAATGTAAGATTCACACTGAGAGATTGCTTACCATTCTAATTTAACCAGTCGTTCTTATCCACTTTACCTCAACTGGCATAATTGGCATCTGGTGCATCTTTAATAGGCATCCTGTCTCCTCTCAGTCTGAATCAATTCTGGGGTGACCTGGCTAAATTGGTTAAATTTTTAGGCTTGTTAAGAAACTTAGTTTTGGATTTATAGCTATAGAGTAATTAATAATATTTCACTTGCCTCTGCTGGTCCTGGTCAACCCCACTACGGTGGTGCGCTGGTGCCTCTGGGACTCTTTTAATGTCCTAGGGGTCTGGTACCCACCGTACCTTTCCGATTGTCCTCTGTAAATAGAAAGTGAGTGGAATATCTCCACCACTTAATCGGTAACTAGAAATTACAGGCCTGTTGGCCTACTCTAATAATATTGCTCTTAACTTTGTTAATTTTTCCCGAAACTTATATTATTCACATCCCGGCCCCTCCCCATCCTATTCCCTTTTCCTCACTTACCAGATCAGTATCTTACAGACATGACTCCGGTATCATCTCCCTCACCCATTTCACAGAGGGGGGGACCTTTAAGTCACATCAAACTATACTCCTTAAACATTAGGGGACTGAATACTCCCGAGAAACGTTCACGCCTACTTTTCTCGCTACAAAAAGAAAAAGTTCACATAGCCTTAATCCAAGAGACGCATTTTCGTGCGGATGTAATTCCCAAATTGAATGACAAGAACTTTCCGCTAGTATTTCACGCCCCTAATAGCGAAGCGAAGTCTAAAGGAGTATCTGTTTTAATTTCTCGACATTGTCCTTTTCAAGTCATAGAAACCCAGATAGACCCTCAGGGAAGATATATATTCCTACGTGGTACCATACATAACGTGATGTACACGATAGATAATATATACGCTCCCAACACGAAGCAAGTAACCTTTTTTCGGTCAACCCTCTATCAACTAACGTCCTTCCAGAGGGGCACCCTTATTTTAGGCGGGGACTTTAATGTTCCCTTACAACCAGATCTTGACACATCCAATGGCTCCACCTGTTTAAAATTTAGTGCGCTGAAAGCTATCAAATCCACCCTTTCTACCTTGACCCTACACGACACTTGGAGAACCCTTTACCCTAACGTGAAGGATTTTACCTATTTTTCACCACTTCACAAAAAATACTCACGAATAGACCACTTTTTTCTCACACAAAATGACCTTACCTCCCTAGTTAATGCCACAATTGACCCAATGCTGTTGTCAGACCATCACCCTATCACTATTCTGCTCTCGATACCTGCTAGCCGCCCCAGATTGTCCATTTGGAGATTGGACGACTCCATTTTACTGGACAACAATAACACCACTGATATATCTAAGGTTCTTTCAAACTATTTTTCTGAAAACATATCAGAAGATACCTCTGCTCCATTGGTCTGGGCCGCTCATAAATGCGTGGTGCGAGGACATTTCATTTCAATCATGGCCAAACGAGCCAAGTTGCGAAAAGCGCGTATTCTAGAATTGTCAGACAAGGTTAAAGCCCTGGAACTTATACACAAGCGAACGTTAGCTACCCAAACACACGACGATTTAGTAAAAGCCTGTGAAGAGCTCCTTGGGGAAATCAAGAAAAGGCTTGCCCGTAGACACACGCTTACCAGCAAACTTTTCTATGAATATGGGAACAAGTCAGGCAAACTTTTGGCAGCGGCCTTACAAAAAAAAAGAGCATCCCACACCATCAATAATGTTACTGACAATTCCGGGGAATCTATTGTTACTAACGATGGAATTGCAGACCATTTTGTAAGATACTTATCGGGCTTATACAACCTACAGAATTCACGTCAGCAGGTTGCAGCGCCTGACAGGAAGACCTTGATAGTGGAATTCTTATCGGAATTCTGCCCTTCATACACAGCCCCTGAAGACGTTGCGGACCTGAGCTCCCCAATCACCACTGAAGAAGTCACTTTAGCATTATCCCAACTTAAACCGGGGAAAGGCCCCGGCCCAGATGGCTTGCCAGCTAGTTACTATAAGGCCTTTTCTGATATATTAATCCCCAACTTCCTGTCCTCCTTTAGCACCCTCCCGGATTCCCCTTCACGTGCCAAAGATTTCTTAGAGGCCCATATATCCCTGATTCCCAAGCCAGGTAAAGATGCCACACTTGTCTCCAACTATAGACCGATATTGTTATTAAACGTTGACGTCAAATTGTATGCCAAAATACTCTCCAACCGTATTCTTCCACTACTTCCCAAATTTATCACAACCGATCAAGTTGGGTTTGTCCCTGGCAGGGAGGCCAGGGACAATACCATCAAAGCTCTCAACATACACTATTGGCTGTCCTCCTCAAAAAAAACAAATGGTTTCTTTCTGTCACTGGATGCTGAGAAGGCGTTCGATAGAGTGGCCTGGGATTTTATGCTGGCGGTCTTAGATAAAATGGGCTTACCATCACGTCTTATCCAAATGATCCAATTGCTGTACTCTGACCCCACTGCCCGGGTTAGGGTCAATGGCCACCTATCGGACGCCTTCTCCATATCTGATGGAACCCGTCAGGGTTGCCCTTTATCCCCCCTTATTTTTATTCTCACGATGGAACCCTTTCTCAGAAAGCTCCGGGCAAATGAGGCCATCAAGGGTGTCGAGATCCGGGGAAAGCAATACAAGACAGCAGCTTATGCAGATGATGTCTTGCTGTTCCTTTCGGATCCGATAACCACAATCCCTAATCTTTTGAATGATTTTAAACTTTTCAACACTCTTTCTAATCTGCAAATTAATTTTGACAAATCGCCAGCTCTGAATATCTCCCTGCCAACCTCAGTAGTTGACTTATGTAAGCAAAACTTCCCCTTCAAATGGGAATCTGATTACATCACGTATCTGGGCATTAAGATCCCTAAAGATCTAAGTAAGTTATTTGCACTAAATTTTCTACCAAATCTTTCAACCATCAAATCAGACCTATCAGATTGGAACAATGGTAGATTTTCATGGTTTGGCAGATCAGCAATTCTCAAAATGAATATCCTTCCGAGGGTTCTATACCTTCTTCAGGCGGTCCCGATCATGATCCCACAAACCTTCTTTACAACCTTCAAAAAACATTGTAGAACATTCCTATGGGCAGGCCAAGCACCCAGATTGAGCTGGTCTAAACTGATTCAACCAAAACACAGGGGGGGCCTGGGTATACCGGACCTAGCCCTATACCACAAAGCTTGTCTACTCACTAGACTCGTAGATTGGCATCTCCACAGTGGCAACAAGGATTGGATTGCTTTGGAAAACGCATTCCTTTCCTTCCCGATTACCCATTTGCCATGGATAGAACAGCGCTCGATTCCTACAGACTGTCTGAACCACCCTTTAATAGGTCCTACACTCCAAAACTTTTAGGTGATATGTCGTGCCCTAAAAATAACCCCCTCACCGGGTCCGTTGACACCTTTATCTCATAACCCAGATTTTCTTCCAAATATAACTTATAAACGTCCTGTGATAGACCCCAATTCCCAGGCCATTCGAGCTCATCAATTTTTTCACAATGGTGACTTAATAGCTTACCCAGATCTAACTATTTCGCTCCCTCATGTGAACATGTCCGTATTCAAATATCTTCAAATCAAACATTTTCTAGGTCCAACCCAGACACAACGGAAATGGTGCAGAGATCTCACACCCTTAGAACAAATATGCACCGTGGGAGAACCAAGGCGCCATTTGATCTCCACTTTACACTCACTACTGATACCGGAGTCAGCTCCTTCCTCAAATACTCGCTCAGCTTGGGACAAGGATCTCTCTATGTCCTTATCTGACGAGGATTGGGACATTATCTGGGATCACATACACAAAGGATCTATCAATGTCTCAGCACAAGAGAATCGATATAAGCTTTGTACTAGGTGGTACCGAACACCAGAAAAACTTCACAAAATTTTCCCGACGGTGTCCTCGTCTTGTTGGAGGTGTGATGGGGCGGAAGGCTCGTTTCTGCATATCTGGTGGGACTGTCCTCTATTAGTCCAATTTTGGAAAGAGGTGCATGAACGCATTGTAGAAATAACTACAATATTAATAGGCCTTACCCCAGCGCAATTTCTGCTTCATCATACTCCCATCCCAAGACAACAATACCGGAAATCACTAACATTCCACCTTATAAATGCAGCCACTCAATGCATTCCTTTATACTGGAAGTCTAAAACTATCCCGACAATTGAAGATTGGCATGCACGGGTTGACAAAATAGAGGAGATGGAACGCCTTATCCACCAAACTAAAGATACACACGAGAAGTACAGACAAACATGGTCTTGCTGGACACAGTATAGAAACCCCCCTACACAAGTACCATCTGGTACCTAGAAAAAATTTGAACATGACATTAGAGGTTGCATCCTCTCAAAGATTTAGTAGCTAGGTACCTTTTTTCCCCCTCCTCCTTTTTTTTTTTCTCTCCCTTCCCCGCTCTGCGCTGCCCACAGAATGTCCCCGTTAAGGGGTGGGTAGGGCAGAGGTGGGCCCCTGTCACGAACGCTCAGTTTGGAGCTACGATGTTTCGTACTCGCCTGTTACTGTGGGTTTTAATACTCGCATATTTGACTCTTGTTATTAGGACTTGATCCATGTATAAGATACCATTGTCATTGATTTATCTTATATGACATAATTTTCTGTTATGATTACTTATTACCATAAGTTCCTGATACGAATTTATTTGAAATATGACTGACATATTTATGTTTTGGACATTGCTGTATTGTTGAAAACTTTCAATAAAATGTTTATTCAAAAAAGGAAAGGAAGGAAAAAAAGAGAAAAAAAGAAGAAGAAAAAAAAAAAAATATTCCACAAGTAGGAGTCCATGGAATCGCCCCAATAAGCCACACGTGAGTCCAGGCTTACTGGTAGAACAAGACACTTTAATGACACAAAACTCAGTTTATATGTGGTTACAACCTGTTAGGAACAATGAAATCTCCCCCCCCCCTCACACAGTGGGGGGTCTTCAATACAGATCCTTTGAAATAAGGATATCTCTTTGAACTAATCAGTATCTAGCCGGTTCGGCTCCGCTATGTTTAACTTGATCAGACACATTCCTTTATCAATTAACATTTAGAACAATACATACAAGAGAGTCAATTAACTCTTTGAAATAGGGAGCTGGCTGAGGAAGGGTCATTAACATATCAATAACCTGTTAGGAGAGGGATGACTCACACATGAAATCCCTTTCTACCTCTAACATACACACATGGCTAGCAGGGAGATTTAAACTGAGACATATAGGCAAATGCATCACAATGGCCCCCCTTTTTCTCCCTGCTCCGGCAAACCCGGTTGGACCTTTCCTGGTCCAGTAGGGTTGACGGGTTCAGAGCTTTTAGTCCGAGGTTAACTCCGTTTGGCGTGACTGACCTCCCTTGGCAACTGCTTCCGACTCAGGTATGCCACCGGGTCGTCAGATCACGCGCCGGTCAGTCCCCAAGTCTTTGTGTGATCTGCAGAGTCACCAGAAGTCAGTGTGAAGACGGCGAATGGGTCTGTGCGCCGCCATCTAGGTGTCTCGCTATGGGAGGGGCAGGTTATGGCTCGGAAGTGACAATCACAGGAGATTCATAAAAAGAAAAAGTTATATTTGTTGAAATGCTGTAGCTCTGGTGCTCAGAGTCCGGGGGGGATCAGTGCCCCATAGGGTCAGCCACCCTCTGTTCCCTCCGCAGCCGCCGGTTCTCCTCTTTGAGCTTCTCCAGCTCCATCTCCAGTTCATGGAGCCTGGGGGGGTCAGCCTGCTGTGACCTCAGGTGGTTGTTCTCCTCCTCCATGCGGCTTATGCACTCCTCCAGCTCTATGTACTCACGGATCAGCTCCTGCTTGCTCATGTCCTGCAGGGTCTCCACGTGGTCCTTCATCATCAGGAACTGGGTGGTGGTGTAAGGGGCCACCGGTGGGCCCTTGGCGAACATTTCGGCCCGCATCTGGGACGCCCGCTGCGACTCCCTCTCCTCCAGTCGCTTCTTCTCCTCCCAGGTCAGCTTGTTATACGGCTTCCAGGACCTCTTCTTCTTGAAGGGTGGCCGGTGGTGCCTCTTTCTGCCCAGCTCCCTCCAGGGCTCCTCCGGCTCATGGCTGTCGCCCATGACCAGCTGACAATGGTGTTCCCTGTTGTCCGTAATAACAGATTGTACCGTGAGGACTTCGTAAAGGGTGTCCAATGGTTCTTCCTGACCCAGCTCCTGGAGATCCCAAGCCGAGTCTACACAATGGGCTGCTGCTGGTGGGTGGTACCCAGGTTGAGACCAATTTGACCTGGTGTTGTCCTTCATGGGGCAATTCTGCTTGAAGTGACCCAGCTGTTTGCACCAGAAGCAGCATTGTTCGTTGTCCTCCTGGCGTGGATAGCGAGGGCTAGATGTCATCGGTCTGTTAGGAGGTTGGTATCTAGCGGCTGGTGGGTGTGAGGGCGCCGTTGGTCGTGGAGGTTGTACCCGTGGTGTGACCTGGTTTGTCTTGCGAGTATCCACATATTCATCCGCCAACTTCGCGGCCTCTGGTAGAGTCGTGGGCCTGCGATCTCTCACCCAATCTTTGACATCCGTCTGGATGTGATTGTAAAATTGCTCCAGGAGCATTAGTTGCAAAATGTCCTCTGCGGTGGTGGCCTGGCTGCTGTTAACCCAGTTAGAGGCCGACAGGGATAACTGGCATGCCCATTCCGCGTAAGAGTCTTCCGTGATTTTGCGTGAGTCCCTGAACTTCTGTCGGTGGGACTCTGGGGTTACTGCATAACGAGCCAGGAGCGCTTCTTTAACACGGGCGTAGCTATGGATATCCTGATCTGGCACGGTCCGGAAAGCATCAGAAGCTTTGCCTGACAGTTTGCTTGACAATATTGCAACCCACTCTCCTCTAGCTATTCGGTGCAGGTTACATTGTCGCTCAAAATCTGCCAGGTAGTTATCAATTTCACAGTCCTTTTCATCAAAAGCTTTAAAAGCGCTAAACGGAATCTTCCTTGTGTCTGCTGTGCTGTACTCACTGTTTGAAGAATGTGCGGTTGCTTGTTGGACTGCTGCCAGTTTTAACTGTAGTTCTGCGTCTCTTATTTGTTTATCCTTCTGTAGTTCTGCGTCTCTTATTTGTTTATCCTTCTGTAGCTCTGCGTTTACTAACAGGTCCATCACTTTCAGCACCACATCCGCCATTGGGTTCGGACCGAACCATGCTAGCTTCTCTCTCATTACTTTGTTGGCTGGCGATTCCTCCTCCTGAATCACTGGTGTCTCCATCTCTTGTACTGCTGGCATTGCTGCAATCCTGTCCTCCTGGTCTATCTCCATTAATTCTGCTATGATGACCCGCTTGGTTTTGTTGCTAGCAATCCTTCCACGAACTTCCAGTAGTTCTTCCAGTGTCTGCTTGGAATCCGGGTGTAAAGGAGAGTAAAAGGGAAAATCCCGCTGCTGCCAACCATTTGTGACGGTATTGGTATGATATCCCCGTCAAACAGTCCCCTCTTCCCATAACAAAAATCACCCAATATTCCACAAGTAGGAGTCCATGGAATCGCCTCAATAAGCCACACGTGAGTCCAGGCTTACTGGTAGAACAAGACACTTTAATGACACAAAACACAGTGGGGGGTCTTCAATACAGATCCTTTGAAATAAGGATATCTCTTTGAACTAATCAGTATCTAGCCGGTTCGGCTCCGCTATGTTTAACCTGATCAGACACATTCCTTTATCAATTAACATTTAGAACAATACACACAAGAGAGTCAATTAACTCTTTGAAATAGGGAGCTGGCTGAGGAAGGGTCATTAACATATCAATAACCTGTTAGGAGAGGGATGACTCGCACATGAAATCCCTTTCTACCTCTAAGGCCCCGTACACACGACCAAACATGTATGCTGAAACTGGTCCGCGGGCCTGTTTCAGCATACATGTTTGGTCGTGTGTAGGCGCGAGCGGGCCGAATTCCAGCAAACATTTGCCCGCCGGGCCTTTTCCCAGCGGGCAAATATTCCTGGACGTGTTTTAAAACCGTCCGCTGGAATCCTGCCCGCTCGGACATGTACGGTCGTCAGTACAGACCTACCGTACATGTCCGAGCGCCCGCCGTCCCTCGCATGCGTCGAATGACTTAGACGCATGCGTGGAAGCCTTTAAATGGCAGGCCCGCCCACGTCTCCACGTCATCGCTGCGGCGATGACGTGGACACGCCCCGCGTAGTGTTTACGCGCGGACTTCTGTATGATGGTTAGTACAACCATCGTACAGAAGCCCTCTGGCAGGCATGTACGGTGAAAACGGTCCGACGGACCGGTTTCACCGTACATGTTTGCTCGTGAGTACCCGGCCTTACATACACACATGGCTAGCAGGGAGATTTAAACTGAGACATATAGGCAAATGCATCACAAAGGGGTATTGGCAAATCCCATTAACTAAGGCTGCTAAAGAGAAAACTGCTTTTTCTACCCCAGAGGGGAGTTTTCAGTACAGACGAATGCCTTTTGGACTGCAAACTGCTCCAGCCACGTTCCAGCGAGCAATGGATAGGATTTTACGACCTCATCGGGAGTATGCCTCAGTGTACTTGGACGACAAAGTCATTTTTAGCAGAGACTGGGAGTCACACTTGCCCAAAGTCCAGGCAGTACTGGACTCTCTCTGGAAGGAGGGGTTTACAATAAACCCTGAAAAATGTGCTTTGGGAATGGAGGAGGTGAAATACCTGGGCTATATCGTGGGTAGAGGGGTGGTGAAACCTCAAATCAGCAAGGTAGACGCTATAAAGAGTTGGCCCCGCCCCCTCACAAAAAAGCAGGTACGTGCATTCCTGGGCATGGTGGGATACTACAGGAGGTTCGTACCCAACTTTGCCACATTGGCGGCTCCATTGACCGATCTGACTAAGGGCCGGAAATCGATCATGGTGGAGTGGAATGCAGACGCTGAGAAGGCTTTTTTGGAGCTTAAGTCAGCACTGTGCCAACACCCTGTCTTGATAGCGCCCAATTTTTCTGAAGAGTTCATTGTCCAAACTGATGCTTCCGATGTAGGATTGGGAGCTGTATTATCACAGGTTGTTCATGGTGAGGAGCACCCAGTAGTCTTCCTCAGTAGGAAGTTGACACCAGCGGAGAAAAACTACGCTATTATTGAAAGAGAGTGTCTGGCCATTAAGTGGGCTCTGGAGTCCCTCAGATATTACCTCTTGGGGAGGAAATTTAGGTTAATTTCTGATCATGCCCCTTTAACGTGGCTGAGGCAAGGTAAAGGGACTAATGCCAGGATTACCAGGTGGTTCCTGGCGCTCCAAGAGTTTAAGTTTATAGTGGAGCATAGGCCCGGGAGACTGCATCAAAATGCAGATGCCCTCTCCCGAGTCCATTGTTTGAGCTCCACTGTTGCCTCCACCTCCTTGGCGTTGGGGCACAGGGGGGGGGGATATGTACAGGAAGCCATGGCTGGGTCCTAGAAGGACGTTATATTTCCCCTCTGTTTGGACTGTGGTGCCTTTAAGGGAACGGAAAGGGTTAATGCACCTGTCTAAGGAAGTAGTTTAAAGCAGACAGGAAGTGCAGGTGAGAGAGAAGGAGTGTAGGAGAGTCCAATGCATGGTGAATGGTGGACAAGGAAAGCTGTGGAAGCTATGAAAAGCTGTGAAAAGCTGTGAAAGGACTTGGCAGTGTCCTGCCTAAAAACCTGCTACTGAAGGACTTACCTGGAAGGACTGTTTAACTGCGATAGCAGTTCTGAGCTGTACAAGTCGGTGAGACTGTTATTTCTTTTGTTTTTGCTGCTGCTAAGCCATTTAAGTTTAATAAACCTCAGTTTTGATTTAAGAAGCCTGTGTCCTGCGATCAAGCTGGTCCCCCAAACATTACAATATATAAACAATTAGTTATGCCTATAGCAGATTTTATTTAGTAACTACATGAATATTATAATAATATAATATACTATAAAAGCAATACTTCTGACATTCAGGTGTAAAGGAAGGCGATCAATACAAGAAAACTGTCTCTGATGTTTATTATCTATTAAACACTATCATTAGCATTCTAGTCATCTGAATTAATGAAGATAATTTGTTTAAAGTATATGTAAAATAAACCGTCAGTAAATTCTCATGTAAGCTTTAACATTTAAATGTAATTTAAAAAATCTTTTTCAAAATTGAAAGTGTTACTAAACCCACAACAGTAACATCAGTCTGTATATGCAATAAAACATGCTCAGTTTTCTACACTTTAGCAGGGTACCAATTACAGCATTTGAACAGTTTGCCTTGATCAGCCTCTGACTTCCAAAATCCAAGCTTTGGACCTGCAGCCTCTGAGGAGATAGATAAAGCACTGGACCCTGAGACGGCAGACCCAGGGATACTGGAATTGACTTGCTACCTGTGGGCAAGGTAGACTGGTGTAAAACATAAAAGTTTGGCATTTGCTGGTGATGCTAATTAGTCAACCAGCGGCTGAAAAGTCCAACGTATCAAGGTTTGACAGGTCTGTGGATTCAGGAACCACGTCTTCATTGTCTAACTGATGGCTTGACAAATAGTCTGCCTCGAGAATGGAGGGACATGGAATGTAGGCTGCCCGCAGATGGAGAAGAATCGGCTTAACACCCCTGAATTATAACTTGAAAGGCAGATCCCATCTCCAGGATATTGGACACTATATTCCCCTTGTAGGTAGCCCCCCAGCCTCAAGTACTGGCATTGGTTGTGACTACTATCCAGGCAATCAGCAAAAGGGAGTAACCGGACAAAAGATTCTAGGTGTCTAGTCACCAGCTCAGAATCTTCTTCACCTGCGATGAGGTTTGATTCAATTGGCTAGTGTTCTCTGACTTACACTGGGACAGGAAACTGAATCTGAAAGCTCAGGTTTTCCACTGAGCCCATCTGACCATGGGTATTGCAGTCACCATCGTCCCCACTACCTGTTGGCACACAGCATTGTATTTGAAAGTCTATGTATTGAAAAAATAACATTCAGTGAACCATCCAACATAAGGTATTTTCCAAACAGGAACATGAAATCACTAACAGTCTCTATGCATGTCTCAGTGAGATGAAACTGCAGCACTTACAGTCTTTCTCCCTTAGCAGGAATTCAATGTTCTCTCTTATCAGGAATTCTCTGTCCTCCTTATGCCACATGTTTCTCTCCACCCACTTACCCAAAAAATCCATTGCCATCCTCTGCTCTTCTTGATGACCTCATCCTTGGTGAGAGAGGGCATAGCAACCATATTGGAAGAGGGCAAAAAAAACCCCTGCATAACAAGAGTATACACTGGGCTAATAAATGATCACATCATTACATTCAAAGAAATGATCACATCACTACATAAGGCATTCACTAGGTGTGAGATTGCTTTTATTTATTTACTTTTTAAGTTAAACAGCCAACCGAAGACCTGAAGAACTGACAGCACTAGCGTCTGGTGTGAAGGAAGAGTTTCTCGATTCTGGGCCAGTGAAAGATAATGGAAAAATCAAGCTCCTCTCTGCCGTAAATGGACCACCAGGGAGAGAAGAACCTTGGAGAACACCCTTGGAGAGGTTGTAATCATGAAGAGCAAGTGAACAAACTGAAGGTCTAGAGGCCCCAAGGCGATGCGGAGATATGTTGGCAGTTATGAATATGAAAATAAGAATCTTTAGATCCACGGATAGTTGCCAATCTCCTGGTTAAACAACTTTCAGTATGGGTTGACATGATTCCATCTTGAAGTGTT
Organism: Rana temporaria; assembly: GCF_905171775.1. NCBI lineage: Eukaryota > Metazoa > Chordata > Amphibia > Anura > Ranidae > Rana > Rana temporaria. The sequence goes on along the minus strand of NC_053495.1, from coordinate 65,813,631 downwards.
CTTGCCTTATATATCTGTTACACCTCGTTAGGTTTATAACAGGCCTCCATCCGCCTAATTTTCCCAGGGACTAAAAATATTGGAGAACACATGCCCGAGAAGCTTTCCTGATGAGACACTGGGGTGATTGCTTCCTGGAACAGCAATGTGTTTATATAGGAAGTAAGAGTCCCCCTCTTCACGGCACAAAATCGACACCTTTGTTGGAATGAACTTGGAGTGCGTCATCTATCGGAACAGACATAAGCGTCCCTCGGATATGGTGCGCAAGACCCACTTCTCTCTCACATTGGTCCATACTCTTTCAAACCAGACTGGCCCCTAGAAGGCACTGGGTCAGCAAACCGTCAAAACGACTTAGAAGCTTTCCGCAGTTTGGCCCAAGCTTTTCACCAACAAAATAATTCACCTTGGTGAAATCAAATCTGCCCCCTGATCTAAATTTTCATCTGAGGTCTCTCCCGGATCAGAGCTAGAGGGGTAAGCTTCAGGAGGTATTGGTAACTGCAACACAGGTTGCATCCTGGGAAGCGGAGGCCTTGCATTGCAGGGTGTCTCTGAGTAGCATATGCTTCCAAGGTGTCTTGAAACAGTTGTCTCATTATTGACACTTTTTTTGATTTGTCTGCTTCCATCTCCCCTGTGGCCTCCAAGAAGCAAGTTTTGAAAGCCATTTGGCAGGAAGGGTCACATTGGAACAGGCCCAGCACCCTCTTGGTTGTGGCTGTAAGTAATGACCAGACTCATCACACTCCTGAGGTGACTGAAGATTACGAAAGAGAAGCGGAGAGACAGGACACGCTGTGACTGGAATGATGCCTTTCCTTGATCTGGATCCATGACTTGAAGAGAAGGCATGGGCACCAGTAGGATGGTGATATCTGACCATTAGCCAGACATCTCACAAGGGAGAAGGGGAATGAGAGAAGAAAGAAAAAAAAGTAATTTTATATAAATATATATATATATATATATATATATATATATATATATATATATATATACTGTATATATATATATATATATATATATATATATATATATATATATATATATATATATATATATATATATACTGTATATATATATATAAATACTGCTCCAAAAAAATAAAAGGAACACTTTGAAAACATATCAGATCTCAACGGGCAAAAATGTCATGCTGGATATCTATACTGATATGGACGAGGTAATGTGTTAGGAATGAAAGGAAGGCACATCATTTAATGGAAATGAAAATTATCCACCTACAGAGGGCTGAATTCAAAGACACCCCAAAAATCAAAGTGAAAAAATTATGCAGCAAGCTAGTCCATTTTGCTGAAATTTTATTGCAACAACTCAAAATGGTGCTCAGTAGCTTGTATGGTCCACAAGTGCTTGTATGCATGCCTGACAACATCAGGGCATGCTCCTAATGAGACGACGGGTGTCCTGGGGTATTTCCTCCCAGATCTGGACCAGAGCATCACTGAGCTCCTGAACAGACTGAGGTGCAACCTGGAGGCACCGGATAGACCGAAACATAATGTCCCAGAGGTGTTCTTTTGGATTTAGGTCAGGTGAGCTTGGGGGCCATTCAATGGTATCAATTTCTTCATCCTCCAGGAACTGGCTGCATGCTCTCGCCACATGAGGCCGGGCATTGTCGTGCACCAGGAGGAACCCAGGACCCACTGCACCAGCGTAGGGTCTGACAATGGGTCCAAGTATTTCATCCTGATACCTAATGGCAGTCAGGGTGCCATTGTGTAGCCTGTAGAGGTCTGTGTGTCCCTCCATGGATATGCCCCCCCAGATCATCACTGACCGACCAACAAACCGGTCATGCTGAATGATGTTACAGGATAAAAGTTCTCCGGGGCTTCTCCAGACCCTTTACTGTCTGTCACATATGCTCAGGGTGAACCTGCTCTCATCTGTGAAAAGCATGGGGCACCAGTGGCGGACCTGCCAATTCTGATGTTCAATGGAAAATGCCAATCGAGCTCCACAGTGTCCGACAGTGAGCACAGAGCACACTAGAGGACGTTGGGTCCTTAGGCTACCCCCATGAAGTCTGTTTCTGATTGTTTGGTCAGAGACATTCACACCATTGGCCTGCTGGAGGTCATTTTGTAGGGCTCTGGCAGTGCTCATCCTGTTCCTCCTTGCACAAAGGAGCAGATACCGGTCCTGCTGATGGGTTAAGGACCTTCTACGGCTCTGTCCAGCTCTCCTAGAGTAACTGCCTGTCTCCTGGAATCTCCTCCAAGCTCTTACGACTATGCTGGGAGACACAGCAAACCTTCTGGCAATGACACGTACTGATGTGCCATCGTTTGGGTTGGACTGCCTGTGCAACCTTTATAGGTTGATTCTTCCCACTGAGCTTTCTGGGATGCTGGACAGCTCCCTACCTGATCTATTGGACAATCCTATCTGATCCATTGGTAAACCCTGCCTTGAGTCTTGATTACTGTTGAACCTTGAACCCCTTGCTCCTCCCATGAACTAATAAAAGCCTTGTCTCAGCACTTCCTCTTTGCCAGGTTATTTTGCCTTCTCAGCCAGTGCCCTGCGTTTGTCTTCCCTGTGGCCGTCTGTATTTGCTACCTTGGCTTGTTCCTTGACTACTCTACTGCCTGATCCCAACGTGCAACTGCAACTACTCGTTACTGACCGGCTTGTTGACTGACCACGCTGCTGTTTAATCCTTATCTACTCATCCGCTACTGGACCCCGGCTTGCTCACACCCTGGTGGGGCAAACCTGAGGACCGCGACCTGGTACTACCATGCAGCTAAATCCATCTCCACCATCAGGAGCTCTGGTGAGCACTGGATAGTACTTAGATTCCGCACCTCAGGTGAGCCTGTGTCATCTGCCAGAGTGACTGCATGTGTACCTATGCTGCTGTTCGGTGGTAGTCTTGCAACTGCTATAGCAATTGGTCTTCAAGCCCGATATCTGATCGTGACACTGTGTGTGTGTGTGTCTGTGTGTGTCTGTGTGTCTTTCAAATAATGATTGTTTTGCTTTTCATGGATGGGCACAGTGGCTTCATTTGACGTTAGGTCAGTGTATGTGTCAGGTAGGTCAGTGTGTGTCAGGTAGGTCAGTGTATGAGTCAGGTAGGTCAGTGTATGCATCAGGTAGGTCAATGTATGCATCATGTAGGTCAGTGTGTGCATTAGATAGATCAGTGTGCGTCAGGTAGGTCAGTGCGCGTCAGGTAGGTAACACCCCCCCGGACTCGGATTTCGGGCTGAAGCCCCTGGTCTTTTTGCCACCTAGCGACGCCCCTGTCGCAGACACCATAAATTGCTATTCACATTGTTTATAAATGCTGAACTTCTGTGTTTTATCTTATTTTCCCCCTACTATTTACACATTTTTTAAATACTAAAATTCTATTTTCCATCTGGAATTTTCTGTCTCCTTAACATGTGTTGCTGTGTTTGGACGTGCAGCTCTGCTAACAACCTGTAATAATACACTGGCTTGTGAAATCAAACTACAAGAATGCAATTTGTTTAATGCAAAGATATTTGGTACCTTGATAGTAGGGAGGGTAGTGCTGCGCTAATGAGTGGTGGATGGGTGGGTGTATGGACAAGTGGGGGAAAGGAATGGAAGATGGTATAACTGAAAGTGGGAACAGTGTAACCAAAATAGCATAAACAAAAAACTGATCAGTGAACAATACTGGTGCAAATCATATAACTCCACACATTTCTCTTAATGTGATAAAATGAAATAAGGTATTGGATAGTGCAAAAAACAGTAATATGTGTATAACACAACACCCGAATAACTGTGATGGGTAACAGTATTAAACTGGTGATAAAAAGTCCATAGACAAGGCTTGAGCTGTGTCAGCCAAAATATATATGGATAATAATTAAACAGTCCAAAAAATAGTAAAAAGTGCTGGTGTAGGTCCGCAGTGTGAGGTGGAAGAAGGATGGGTATCCAGTGATCCTTTTAAGATGAATAAGGGTGTCCCCTTACCTTACTGCTGTAAGGTAACAGCATATAGATCCAACCACATTAGGTGGTTAACCAGATGGGCTTTTATCCAGAAACGATAGATCCTCCTTGGAAATCTCGTCCCGGATTGATGAGTATCACACCCCAAAGAAAATAAAGCATCGATAGTGTGATATCGTTTAAAATTTTAATTCTCGTAAAAAGTATAAACAAGGGTACTCACATTGTTAAAAATACAATAAGGCATGTAAGAAAGGAGAGCAGTCTGTCGCCAACGTCACCTCCGATACCTCTCAGTGGGCTCATGCGCATTCGTCACTATCATGTGACTTCCTCAGGCCTTTGGTACCTTGACCTTTTAAACATGTATTTAGGTGAACAAAATAAAAATTTCAATATTATCACACAGGGGATGATTTACTAAGAACGCACTGCACCAGTTCATACATTAATTGGTGCACCGGAAAAGTCATTAATTGAACGTGCGAACCGGTGTACATTAAAGCACAAATACCGATAATGAAAAATACCTGCATATAAAAACTGCAACTGGCGCTAGGGTAACTGCGGTTTTATCATCGATAATAGTGCACGCCCAATACAATTGGTTAATTTCATCTCATTGGATGTGTCTGGTTAGGCAATTAGTAGGTGTTCTCAGTTAATTAACCCTTCTGATGCTAATCTCATTCCTATCACTTCTAATATAGCTATGAAATTCTTTTTTTTTCTTTTTTTTTTACCCAAAACTTTCAATACATTACAAATGTAGCACTACCCCCGGAGGTCTGAATGACATGAGGTGGGCAGAGACAGGAGCCAACAGCTAGGGTACATCGTTCAAACTCCTCCTTGTCTACATGCCACACATGCTTGACAAGTGGCAGTAACACTTGCACTGGAACTAGTGCACTTACATTATTTAGGAGGAGGATGCAATAGTGCTTGCTGGACGGGCAGGCGGGCAGGCTGGTCTGCATGTGAGTTCCCCTCACTCTCTCATCCAGTCCTCAGAGCCCGGGCAGGAAGGATGGCGCAAAGGGAGGTGGGCGGAGCATTATGCTCCGCCTCCGGCAGTTGTAGTGAGTGCGGCCAGTCTGGACAATCACTGCCCGCTTTATGGGGGCGCCAGTCGCTGCCCCCCCGCCCAAGCCATAATGACATACAGTGTAATGGCTACAAAAAAGCCGCCGCCTATTTTGCTGCCGGCCAGAGGGGGGAGTTTTTATCGCGGGGTGGGGGGGGGTGGTGGCTTTAAGACACAGCACTGCTGGGGGGAGATGTGACATGCTGCCCACGAGCCACCGGGCATATGCCCGATATGCCCTATGGCCAGTCCCGGCCTGCATACACACACTGAAAGGGTACTGTAGAGGCGGGGCACCTATAATCTTGGGATTTAAAAAAAAAATACAGATTTTAACCTATTCTCACTGGTTTTACTGAGGCTGGCAACCCTTATGGGGCCCCCTAGTGGCATGGGGCACTCGGGCAGTGCCCAAATGGTCAGTCCACCCCGTTTAAGCCCTTCCTATTGCTATATCCACCATTCATGGCAGTGTGCGGCTTGTAGCTCTGCCCACCACTCTGCCTCCATTCTCAGTAGTTCTAATTTTAAAGTTCACAGAAGATAGCTGGGAAAGCTGATAACATCACACAAGTTTTCCATTCTGAAAGTGACAAAGGCTGCAATTTTGGTTGGATTAGCAAGTATTGTTCTTATACTTGCTAAAAAAAAAAATACAGCCACATCTAATGAGAGGTAAGCAGCCATACATATGTTCCATCTTTGTTCATGAGTTTAGTTATCCTTTAACCACCTGGAGTTAGTGAATATTTATAAGAAGCACCAGACAGCTAAACCCCAAATACAAACACAGCCAGGCCTGGACTGGGACAAAAAATAGGCCCGGGCATTCTAAGCTGAGCAGCCCATTTAAAAAAAAAAAAAAATTACAAATAATGGCAACCAGTTTCTCTGTGTATTTTAGTTATATTTAGCCTGCTTCAGTCACTGTAGCTTGTCAATCATTTGGAATTATGTAAATATATGATAATAAATGTTGTTAACCCCTTGATAACCCCTTCTTTAGGGTTAAAAGCTACCGCGCCGGTAAAGCACCGTTAAAACGAGCGGCGCTTTAACGCTACGACAGAGCGGTCTAGGTGTGAGGGCCGGTTCACACTGGTGCGCTGTGCGCGATTGCATGTGATTCGCACCACACCGCAGTGCAATTCACATGCGATGTCCATGCAGTGCGATTTCAGCCATAGGGCCGGTTCACACTGCTGAGATGCGGGAACCCTGCGAATCCACTGCGGGTTCCCGCATCGCACCCGACTCGCATGGCAGTTCACACTGTCATATGCAAACTGCCGGGGAGTGTCATACAATGTTAACGGCACCACCATTTCAGCTCGCATATCGCACTGCGAACTGACAGTTTTGGACATGAATCGGATGTGAACACCCATGAGATTAGATTCTGGTGCGGACCAAAAAAGGGTCCTGTGCGTGTTTGGTCCAAATACGGTGCGATATCAGCCATACTATCTGTATGGCTGAAATTGCACTGCACAGACATCGCATGTGATTTGCACTGCAGTGCGCTGCGAATCACATGTGATCTCGCACAGCGCATCAGTATGAACCGACCCATACAGATAGTATGGCTGATATCACACCGCATTTGGACCAAACTTGCACAGGACCCTTTAGTAGCGCTAAGTGGGTGCTATAACAGCGGTAAAGCGACGCTATACCGTTAACGCCTGCACTGCCCCCGTGTGAAAGGGATCTATAAGAGAGACTGACCACAGAATGCTTTTATTATGAATAGTTTAAAACATTGGCAGGCATGATACACAAAAAAAAATAAAAAATATTGGCAGGCATGATACACAAACAAAAAACATTAGCAGGCATGATACATAAAAAAAAAAACAAAAAAAAAAACATTGGTAGGCAAGATGCATTAAAATTTTAAAAACACAATTGGCAGGCTGGCAGGCAAGATACAAAAAAAAAAAACCATTGGCAGGCTGGCAGGCTAGATACAAAAAAAAGGCTGGCATAGTGTCACTTACCTTTCTAGCAATCCAGGGTCCTTTCACAACATCATGCAGAGGCCAGAGCTCCTCCCCCTTCACGGTCACATGACCTGTCCTCCAGACCTCTTCATTTCATTCTAATCTAAACAGAAGGCTGGCTGGACGGCTGCGGAGGTGACCGTGAAGCCGGCCGTGGTAAGCGTCGCCGGCGCATGGAGCAGCCCAGCTGCTTTGAGAGTGGGGACCCGGGAGTCTGCCAGAAGGAAATGCGGCCGACTTTCCACGCGTGTCAGATTAAGTCTTACCCATTGGAGGACAGGTAGGGTGTTCTACCAGCACAGCCAGAAAACTGAACACGGGATGGATGCGCTCTTGTGCTTAGCATGGTCAATTTGAAATAGGAAAGTAGGGGGATTGCAGGATCACTAGTGTAAGATTGTGGGTTGTTAACTCTCGTGGTATGCGTTTTTCCATTGATTCACACCAGTCAGGAACTATGTTTTAAAGGCATGGTAGCCCATTTTTATTAAAAAGGCAAAAATAAAAAGTTCAATCCAAGGTTTCCCACGCAGGGGGTTCTTCTCCATCAAATGCAAACAGAAAATGCTAGCCCACCTGGCTCTCTGTAGCAGTACTTCTGCACGATATCCTGGTCACCCAGACCAGCGGACTCCTCAAGGTAGACGGCTTTCCTTTAGCGTCTACAGCTCTGCCTCTTGCAGTAGCCAACGTTCTGGCTGTCTCTTACAGCCTCTCTGCCTCTTGCAGTTACCAACTTTCTGGCTGTCTCCTACAGCCTCTATGCCTCTTGCAGTTACCAACTTTCTGGCTGTCTCCTACAGCCTCTCTGACTTCTGGAGACCTCCTGTCTCTTCCAGGAGCTGTCTCTAACTGGGAGCTCTGAGATCTTAGCACACTCTCATTATAAGGGCTGTGCTCACCTGAGCACACACCCTGCTGGTAATTAACAAAGTCTGGATACAGGGTTGGAGATTCCGTCCCACCCCAGACACTGTGGAATCTCCAGACTACAGAGCCCCATGACAGAGTACCAAAACTGCACCAGCAGTCTTCTCCAGTCCACATCTATGCTCTGTAGAGTTGCACCCAGCAAATGTGCATACCCTGTGTCCATTTTAACACTATTTCTCTTGGGACAGAGCCTCGCTCTGCCACACTAGATATTTCACAGAAAGGAAATAACACAAAGAGTACAGGATACGTTTTAACACATTTACAGTTGTGCTGATAAGTTTACATACCCTGGCAGAATTTATGATTTCTTGGCCATTTTTCAGAGAATATGAATGATAACTCAGGGTGTTTGGCTGAAGCCATTTATTATCAATCAACTGTGTTTACTCTTTTGAAATCATAATGGCAACAGAAACTACCCAAATTACCCTGATAAAAAGTTTTTGGGCTTGATAACATACACATAAGTTGACACAAAGGGGGTTGAATGGCTATTAAAGTTAACCATCCTCACCTGTGATCTGTTTACTTGTAATTAGTGTGTGTGTATAAAAGGTCAATGCTTTCTGAACTCCTGACAGACCCTTGCATCTTTCATCCAGTGCTGCACTGACATTTCTGGATTCTGAGTCATGGGGAAAGCAAAAGAATTGTCAAAGATATCCATGGAATTGAGAATGCCAAATCAGCAGTGTTCAAACTCTAATCAAGTTCTGTTGAAATCAAACCACGGTCAGGTAGACCAACTAAAATTTCAGCCACAACTGCCAAAAAAACCCCACAAATAACTTCAGGTGAAATACAGGACTCTCTGAAAACATGTGGTGTGGCTGTTTCAAGATGCACAATAAGGAGGCACTTGAAGAAAGATGGGCTGCATGGCCGAGTCGCCAGAAGAAAGCCATTACTATGCAAATGCCACAAAGTATCCTGCTTACAATATGCCAAACAGCACAGAGACAAGCTTCAAACCTTCTGGCACAAAGTAATTTGGAGTGATGAGACCAAAATTGAGCTTTTTGACCACAACCATTTAAAACACTACATTTAGAGTCATCAAGGCCTATGATGAAAGGTACACCATTCCTACTGTGAATTAAAGTATAGCCTAAATGTTATAATAAAAGTACCATCATCCAGGAATTATAGTATAGAAAAATTGGATCGAAGGTCCCCAAACCAGAGAACCAAAAGAAAGGGGGGGGGGGGCAATTGGACTATTGCGGTACTGGTGAAATTAAGTAATAAAAATAAAAATACAATTGAAAATATAAAATGATATAATTGTATTAAATACAGGATCAAAAGGACACAATAGGAGGATTAAAATGGTGACGACCATACATAACACCAATATAATAATCCCAGAGAGGGGAAAATGTGTGGGTTGAAGGTCACAACATTAAACTTGATTATAAGTAGTGATCAGTGAAAAAATTAAGTGGGGGGGGGGGGGAGTAGAGCAGCCAGGGCGGCCTGAACAGGTAACTAAGGAGAGCTAAAATTGTAATTATACAATTGTAATTATACAATTTTAGCTCTCCTTAGTTACCTGTTCAGCCTGCCCTGGCTGCTCTACTTCCCCCCTCCCCCCCCACTTCATTTTTTCACTGGTCACTATTTATAATCACCTCTAAATTTTTCTTCATAGGTGTTATTGGTTGGCCTCATCACCATGACACCACCCCTCCTTCATGCCAACCTTGAAAATACCTCTTCACCAAGCCAACATGTGGTTCCAGCACATGTCCAAGCTGGGATCCATTTTTTTGGGGCACCTTCTATTCATCACTCATCCCCTTACATCCAAGGTATACACTAACATCCTCCCTTTCCCTTTTTTTCCCCCTTTCCCTCCACCCCCTTTTCCTACCCATCCCCCTCCCTTCCCCCCTTTTCCCTACACATCCCCTCCCCCTTTTTCCCTCTCCCCACCCCTCCCTTTCCACCCTCCCCCCCTCCTCTCCCCCGTGACTTCCCTTTCCCTGTTCTTTCTCTCTTTCCCTCCTTTCCCTGCAACTCCCCACCTCTCCCCCCCCCTTGCTGTCCCCCACTCACATCCTCACATCACCTTTTCCACCTTTTATCACTGGTAATCAACACGCGTGGTTATGCACTTTCCTAATAGTCCAAGGCCAGGGCCTCTGACACTAACCATTACATTATTTTATATATTTGGCAAGTAGATCCTTCCCTATATGTTTGCCTCCTGGCTGCCACATGGGACTCCATATGGTGATCCCCGCCTCCCTCTCCTGCGGGGATTTCTTAGGTAAGCAGCTGGGCCCCTGTTCCCCAATGTACATCTTGTAACTTGTTATGTGTATAATTGTTTGTTTTTTAATTTTTTTTCAATTTTATTGTAGACATGCTTCTGACGAAGCGGCTATCGCCGCGAAACTAGTCAAGTTTAATGTCGTGACCTTCAAACCACAAATTTTCCCCTCTCTGGGATTATTATATTGGTGTTATGTGTGGTCGTCACCATTTTAATTCTTCTATTGTGTCCTTTTGATCCTGTATTTAATAAAATTATATCATTTTATATTTTCAATTGTATTTTTATTTTTATTACTTAATTTCACCAGTACCGCAATAGTCCAATTGCCCCCCCCTTTCTTTTGGTTCTCTGGTTTGGGGACCTTAGATCCATTCCTACTGTGAAACACGAAGGTGAATCGCTGATGTTTTGGGGATGTGTGAGCTACAAATGCACAGAAAATGTTGTCAAAATTGTTGGTAAAATGACTGCAGTATGTTATCATAAAATACTGGTGGAACATTTGCATTCATCAGCAAGGAAGCTGCGCATGGGACGTACTTGGACATTCCAACATGACAATGATCCAAAATGCAAAGCCAAGCTGATCTTTCATCGGCTACAGCAGAATAAAGTGAAGGTTCTGGAGTGGCCATCTCAGTCTCCTGACCTCAATATAATTGAGACACTCTGGGGAGATCTGAAACGTGCAGTTCATGCAAGACAGACCAAGAATTTGCAGGAACTGGAGGCTTTTTGCCATAAGGAATGGGCGGCTTTACCATCGGAGAAGATAAAGAGCCTCATCCACAAATGCCACAAAAGACTTCAAGCTGTCATTGATGTTAAAGGGGGCAATACGCGGTATTAGGAATTGGGGTATGTAAACTTTTGATCAGGGTCATTTGGGTAGTTTCTGTTGACATTATGATTTAAAAAAGAGTAAACACAGTTGATTAATAATAAATGGCTTCAGCCAAACACTAACCATGAGTGAAAGAAAAGTTTTATCATTGATATTCTCAAAAAAATTGCCAAGAAATCATAAATTCTGCCAGGGTATGTAAACTTATGAGCACAACTGTACATGATACAAAAGGTACATATGAGGAATATGAAATGTAGGTGTGACAAATTCTTTAATGTTTTACTTTCTCCTCCTTGTAAGTTAGATCAAGTTAAACAGATTTCTCATAATTTGAAACCTGCAAGCATTTCTTTGTCACTTTCTGAAAATCAGAACTGCAAAAAGAGAACAGCATTGGCAAATACTGAAGGACTAGAGGTCTGTGCACCCTAATTCTGTGGTCTTGCATAACTAACATAGAGATCTCATGTATCTGTTGTCAGTGAAAGAAAGATGCAGGCCGTCCAGTACTGCAACAAAATCGATACACATGCTAAATGAGTGTCTCACTATATAGCATTTTTCATAAAAATTACTTAAAGCGGATGTGCCATGGGGAAAATTTTTTAAAAGCCAGCAGCTACAAATACTGCAGCTGCTGACTTTTAATATTAGGACACTTACCTGTCCTGGAGTCCAGCGCTGATCGCAGCAGAGCACGAGCGATCGCTCGTCTCTCTGCTGCTCCCCCCGCCATCCACGCTGAGGGAACCAGGAAGTGAAGCGCTGCGGCTTCACTGCCCGGTTCCCTACGGCGCATGCGCGAGTCGCGCTGCGCCCGCCGATTGGCTCACACGCTGTGTGCTGGGAGCCGAGTGTTCCCAGCACACATTGGGCGACAGACGGGAAGTCAGAAAAACCCGTCTTTCGCCCGTAGCGTGAGGCCGGAAGTGGGTGCAAATACCTGTCTTTAGACAGGTATCTGCACCCCCCTCCCCCCTGAAAGGTGTCAAATGTGACACCGGAGGGGGGGCGGGTTCCGATCAGCGGGACTCCACTTTAGGGTGGAGAACCGCTTTAATATATTGTCAAATGTGCATTATTTTACTTTGCCTCTGATTTATCGTCTGTGACACACATTTTATCCACTGGGGGGCAGATGTGCACCATAAAACATTGATGTAGTGCATGTGTGATGCTATTCATGTTTTGCCTTTTTTCATCTTATTCAAGTTTGCACTTTTCTCTGTGTTTTCATCCAAAGGAAAGAGCATCCACTTTGTAGCATATTCTAGCCATAGGCACATTCATTGTTGAACAGTTTTTAGACTAAACTGGTATAATATATCATTAACATATATTCCAGTTTGGGAAGGCAGTGGTATACTGTATTAGCCACTGTTTCGTAAATAAAACTAGAAATATGCAAACTTATTAATGGACCCTGTCCTAAGCAGTACTGTAGTGCAACTAGCCTAAATTTAGTGCTGCTGGGCTGAAAATACTCTTAGCTGATAGTTCTTCTTTCTCAGGTTTTCTTGAAGCTTTTTATTTGCTTCTGCCTGCTTTGGGTAGTGTCCCTGGTAATAGTGTAAGAGGATCCAATAAACTGAGTTATGAGTATTTCTACCTTATGAGTATATCTCCCTACCCAACTAGGGAAAAGAGAGTAGCTGCTCCAGGTGGGAACCCAGATGAATATCCTCCGTTGCAGACAACTCAGGTGCAGGCAATAGTTAAGACTAAGCACTAGTTTCAGTGCGAAACGTGTCAGCGTCGGGTTTTATTTTATGTTGCTGTGATTTGTAGTGCTGTCCTTTTTTTAAAATAAAGGCTACAATTCTTTCAGAGTGCGGCTGTCCAGAAACAATTTTTGTTCCTGCTTCCCTACCTAACTACTTGGAGGTTTATTGCCTGCGGTGCCTGCTGGAGGAGGATAAAAATAATGTAAACAGTAATAGGTACAGAGAAGTGTGATGAATGCACAGATCACCTTTAGGTAAAGCATTGTTAAATTCCATTACCCATGTTCCATTCTGGTCCACCGCTGTATACCAAACCATGGACTATAGTGGTAAAAACAGGCTCAACAGGAGAAAGGATCCCACATCTTCCAGCACCCCAAATGGGAACAACCTGTGCCAGAAGGAGAATCTCTAACTCCTGCATGAGGCCCTAAACCCTCTGTCAAATACGGGTATAATACCTGGGTAATTGCTAAATAAGTAAGCTTAGAATTATATAAACTCTATCTTTCACACTAAACCTTAAACTTCTTATTATTAGGAGATCAGAATTGAAGGGGATGGAAAGTAAGATAAGGATAGAAGCTCAGAGTGAGAGATGAGAAAGAGGAGCTAGAAAAATAAAGCATCACATTAAGCGCTGAGTATATTTTATTCTGGTGGTGTGTTAGCAACAAGGGGGATGCCTGCATATAAGGCCCAGGGTTCCCAGGAGGCCTAACATGTATTGGTTCTGTCTGGTAATATGCTGGATAGCTTTTCCTGAGACATTATCCTTTTTTTTTTCTCTTTTTGCAGCCAATAATGACATTTTTGGTTGTTTCCAGGCTTTAGACACCTTGGCCCAGATCCACGTAGCGCGGCGCATTTGTAAGTCCGGCGTAGTATATCTCAGATACACTACGCCGCCGTAACTTACAGCATATTTTCCATATCCACAAAGATATTACGCCGTAAGTTACGGCAGCGTAGTGTAACTGTGTCGGTATAAGGGCGCGCAATTCAAATGGATAAGATGTGGTTGTTTTATGGTAATTCCTATTGACCCCACGTAAATGAAGTTTTTTTTTAACGGCGCATGCGCCGTCCGTGGGGTATCCCAGTACGCATGCTCCAAATTAACCCGCAACAAGCCAATGCTTTCGACGTGAACGTAATTCTACGCAAAACCCTATTCGCAAACGTTTTACGCAAACAACGGAAAATTTGACGCTGGCCCGACGTCCATACTTAACATTGCGTACGCCTCATAGAGCAGGGGTAACGTTACGCCGAAAAAAGCCTTACGGAAACGACGTAAAAAAATGCGCCGACCGGACGTACGTTTGTGGATTGGCGTATCTAGCAAATTTGCATACTCGACGCGGAAATCAACGGAAGCGCCACCTAGCGGCCAGCGTAAATATGCACCTTAGATCCCACGGCGTACTAAGACGTACGCCAGTCGGATCTTAGCACAATTCCGGCGTATCTTGTTTTGTGAAAACATCCTAGAAGTTACGCGGCGTATCAATAGATATGCCAGCGTAACTTCTTTGTGGATCCAGGCCCTTAAGTTTAGCTCCCAGTAGTATGAAGTGTATTAGCCTGTGAGTGGGCTTGGAGATCTTTGGTATCTGTGCATTAAGAAGGGCAACCATTGAGGTCCTGGGGATCTGACTTCCCGCCAGCCTGTCAATAAGATTTAATATTTTTTTCCAGAAGGAGCATATTCTGGGGCATTCCCACCATATGTGGGCCATTGTACCTGTGAGTTGAAAACCTCGGAAGCATAGAGGATCTGCCGAAGGAAAAATAGAGGCCAGTCTAAAGGGGGTATAATACCATCTAGAGAGCACTTTCAACTGGCCCTTTGTCAGAGTAGTATTTAGGATACCTTTGAAGGACTTAAAGCAAGCCATCTGCCAGCTCCCCAGGTCCCATTGGAATTGGAAATCAGACTCACAGGAATTCATAAAGGAAGATTTAAAGTTAGGTAAAGAAGGAGTAGATTATTGAACCCCCCCTTCTGGTCCATGCTTGTCCACACCAAAGTTCATAATCGATGAACCTCGTGGAAGTGGTTTATCCTTCCAGACTGAGAGCAAGAAGTGTGCTATTTGTCCAAACCTGAATCATTCAGAATCGGGTAGGTCCAGATTTTTGATGCAGTGATTGAGGGTGAAAGGGCCCATAGTTGTGAAAAAATTACCAATACGTAATACCTTTGTCCAACCACCATTTAAATGCTATAATATTCATTCCCAGGGTGGAAGTCTAGGTTGTTAAATAGATGTGTTAGCGGTTTACTAGCTGACACTAGAGCTGTCTATGAGCGCATAGTGTCACAAAGGGCAACAGAATGAGACAAGGTAGGGGCCAAAATCAGTGGTGTAGCGTGGGACTGCTTTTTTTTCTATTTGTGCCCAGTCCGGTTTCTCAAACCTGTAATAGACTATAGATAGTTGGGCGAGTCTGGCAGCTAGGTAGTACTTTTGGAGGTGAGGTAAGCCCAAACCTCCCTTTCTTTTATGTGAGTATAGAGCTTGTTGAGGGATTCTATAGCCGGCCTTTCCCCAGGTGAATTTTAGTAGCTTGCTTTGGAAGGATTTGATGTGGTCCCTCTTGATTGGGATGAGTTGAGAGCGAAACAGGTATAGCAGTCTGGGGAGCAAAGTAATTTCTTTAGAGTTTATCCTCTCCAGCCATGATAGGTTATTTTTGGACCAGGACACAAGATTTGATTCAAGCTTGCTGTACATAGGGGGGTAACTACTTGCATAGATGGCTTCAGTCTTAGTTGTCAAATTAATTCCTAGATATCTAACGAAAGATTTGCTCCATTCGAATTTAAAGAATTTTTGTAAGAGGGCTACGGTATCATGCTGTAGAGAAATGTTTAGTGCTAGAGACTTGGTGTAGTTAACCTGGAGACCTGATATCTTAGCGAAATCGTCTAAGGTGTGGCATAAGTTTGAGAGGGAGGTTATAGGAGAGGTGAGGAATAGGAGAATATCATCCGCAAGAAGACTGCATGTATGTGTTTGGGGGCCACATGATACACCTTTTATGTTTGGGTTTTGGCAAATTGAGATGGCTAGGGTTTCAACTGCTATAGCAAAAATTAGTGGAGAGAGTGGGCAGTCTAGTCTGGTTCCTTTCGCTATAGATATTGGCTTGGAGTAATATCCCCAAAGCAAGATAAAAGCTTTAGGATGTGAGTATAGAGCCTGAATTGAGCACATGAAATGTCTGCCAAAACCCCATCAACCTAGAAGAGCAAAGATGTAAGGCCAGGGTCAGGGTCAGGGTCCTGTCTGCCTGGGATAAAACCTACTTGATCTTTATGAATGTAAGTATTAATGAAAGAGGCTAAGCAGTTGGCTAGAATTTTGGTAAGGATTTTCAAATCACTATTAATAAGGGATATTGGACGATAGTTGCTAACCTCTTCCGGATTTTGTATCCGGTTTTGGCATATACTGTATTGAGTTGGGTGTCCATTGGGTCACCCTGCGTCTTTGCGTTAAGGAATTTTGTTAAGTGAGGGATCAAGGTAGTAGCGAAGGTTTTGTAGTAGGGGTTTGAAAGTCCATCTGGTCCAGGGGCTGAGCCTTTCCTAAGGTCTTTGATCACTCCCAACACCTCCCCCTCAGTGAAGGATGCTTTAAGAATGTATTTGTGTTCTGGGGAAAGGGATGGTATTAGGAGACCATCCAGGAATCCCGTAATGGAAGTGTCATTATTGGAAGTGTGGGGACTATACAGATTGGCGTAAAAACCATGGAATGCTTCAAAAATGTTAGAGGGATTAGCCGTGGTGGCCCTGTCCTGGGATTCTTATCTTTGCCATTATATAAAACTGAATTCGGGGTGACAATTTAGCTGCCAGCATGGATCCCAGCTTGTCACCCTGGGTATAAAATCAATTTTTGTTCCAGCAAATTTGTTTTCTAGCTTTTACCGTGAGTGCCAATTTAAGCTCCAGCCTGGGTTTGTCGAGTTGGGCCATTGTAGTGGGGGAAGTTTTTTTGTGTTGGGCTCGTAAAGTTGCGTATGCTTTGTCTAATTTCTTAATGTCAGCCTCTTTCTCATTTTATTTGCGTGGCCAGCCATATGATTTCCCCTCGGATGTAGGTCTTGTGGGCTGCCCACAAGGTTTCCGCAGAGGTTCCATCAACATTGTTAAACTGAAAGTATTCCTGCAGTGATTTATCTATCATAGTAACTCTAATAGGGTCAGAAAGTGAATTGGTGGAATACAGCTGTGCCAAGACAGCTACCGGCGGCTCATGATTGCTGCTTGTGATCGGGAGCTTTCCAAACACGCGATCATACTGACAGTCAATCACGGCGGTTGCATGATCATAAGCCCCACCTTCCAGCATCCTTAACCCCTTGAAGGACCAGGGGCACTGGCTCAAAGGGGTTAACAGTTCAGTGGAAGCTTCATTAATTTTCATCTTTTTTTTAATTTAGTTTTACCTGGTGATTCTGCCAGTAACACACTTCCTGTCTTAGGATGACAATGTTTACTTGCTGTACTGTATTGTATTTGTGGAGGAGCAGCATTGTCACTCTAAAGCAGAAAGTGTATCAGGACTACAAAAACACCATCCTCTTCTCCATAACATGGGAGATTTATTAATCCACAGAGAGACCTGAAAAAATACTTACTGATAGCAAAGACAAACAGAGAGCACAGAAAGCTATTAGCCCACTTCTGTAGAACCCTTTTATGTAGGTTGCTGAGTAGGCTAGGTAAATGGAGATCTTTTTGTCTGCCTGTAATCAGTGGGGCAGTTTGTAATTGCTTTGGGCTGTTCTGGGTTTTGCAGGCTTGATTGCTTCCCCCTGTCTTCTGAAGAATTACGAAATATAGTGAGCTGGCAAGAGACAAATCAGCATCCTGATATTTATGTTGTCCCAGCCAATCCCTGGTGGAGGATGGCCAATAGGTGGCTGGAGAGTGCATAAATAGGCTGTAGTCTGGAGAAACCCTGGTCTTACTCAGGAGGAGAAGTTGCCAGCCTGAAGGGCCTTCTAGGCAGTCCAGCTGAAATTCTACCTTTGCTCATTGAGGTCCCAGTTATTCTAAAGCTGGGGGGATCTGTTTGCTGAAAGTCGCTGGAACTAATCAAGGAATTTCATTGAGGACCTGGTCTGGATAGTTCACTGGGGAAATAACCATATGATATTATAAGAAGGCATCCAAGTATACAGGAACATTGTTAGTACAGACCTGAGTGTAAGATCCTGGTGACTGTTGCTGCTGCTATCCCTTGTGTGTCAGTACTAGTGCTTGCCTGGCATGGGATATTTCTGATGAGTGTCCTCTCATTGCTATTCAGACTTAATAGAGTATCACACAGTTCATTGACCCCTTCCAAGTTTATTTAGCAATACATTTAAAAGAAGGCAACCCCAAATAGTTTGAGCCAGAAAAAGTGACTGTTGCTGTTTTCCTGGCTGCTACTACAGAAACTGGGCAAAGGAACCCAGGACAAGTCAGCGGGCCGTTTTGGGGGTAATCGCTACACTTGAGTAACAGGTACTATATCTGTTTTGAAAAAAAAAATTTAATCATAGGAGTAAAAATATGGTGACTGCTATATACAATATACCAAGTACGATGTACCAATATGGCGGCCGGACAGCTTCCTGTGCAAAACAGGAAGTTAGTCAAGACATGGAAGGAGCACCAGTGCTGAAACAAGGTCATCTGGTGCCCAGGGCGAAGATGAAAAGCTGAGCAACAAGCCCTCCCCGCTGTGAAAAGCTACAGCGCCTATAGATGATGGGATTTATACTAATGCATCAGTGACAGTGCATTAACCCCCTCCCCGCTGCATATTACCAATACCATTGCTAATTAAGCCAACAGCTTACCTCCTTATTCCCTGTCCACCTCTGTACACCCCAATCCACATCTCACCTCTGTATCCCCTGTCCACCTCTGTACCCCCAATCCACAGCTCACCTCTGTATCCCTGTCCACCTCTGTACCTCCCAATACACAGCTCACCTCTGTATCCCCTGTCCACCTCAGTACCCCTCATCCACGGCTCACCTCTGTATCCTTCCGTCCACCTCTGTACCCCCCATTCACATTCACCTCTGTACCCCCCTCCCGTCCACCTCTGTACCCCCACATCCACATTCACCTCTTTACCAACCTCCCATCCACCTCTATACCCCCCCATCCACATTTACCTCTGTACCCCCTGTCCACCTCTGTACCCCCACATCCACATTTATCTCTGTACCCCCATCTACATTCACCTCTGTACCCCCCATCCTCCTCTGTACCCCCCTCCCATCCACCTCTGAACCCAATCCACATTTACCTTTGTACACCCCCATCCACCTTTGTACCCCCCATCCACCTTTGTACCCTCACCCACGTTCACCTCTGTACCCCCAATTCTCTTCTAATATCTCCATGGTTCTTTCTCACCTGCTGACAGAACTTATTCATCATGGCGGATCCGGCGGTGCATCACAGTGCAGTCTCTGGCTAGCAGACCCAGCACACAGCCACAACATTTCATTCGGGTGTGTGCTACACGGGTCTGTCAGGCGGGGGTGGGGAGGGAGGAACACAGAGCGCTGCTCTGCTTCATGCCCTGTCTCCGGTCCGCAGCTTCTGACAGAGGGAGAAGCGTGATGAGCGGGCTCAAGCACATGAAGCCTGCAGCTGTCCCGTTCTCTTGTTATAATGTGGCCACTGCTTGGGAGCGCGGGGGGGGGGGATCGGCTGCTCTCACTACCCCGGGAAAACTGTGCGCAAAGCAGGGCTTAAGTAGCAGCTGCTTTGGGCCCCACAACAATGACACGGCCCTGACTGCACCCACTCTTCCTCCAGTAAATGGTCCCGCCCAGGGCATCCGCCCCTTCTGTCCATCCCTTGTACCGGCCCTGAGGAGCACCAATATGGCATCCGACCAGTGGCGGAATTATAGGGGTCGCTGAGGTCGCAATGTCGACCGGGCCCCTTGCTGTAGGGGTCCCTCGAGGGCCCCCTGTATAAAGTGCTTTGATAGGAGAAGCGGAGACAAGTTCCCGATCCCAGGCCGAACTGTAATCGGCACTGTGCGGGGAGCTCGTCACATTCATTACAGTGCAGTACCCGGCAGGAAGAGCTGCTAAGGTAAGACTGACGTTTTTTATCTACTGTGTGTGTGTTTATATGTGTGTGTGTGTGTTCATATGTGTGTGTGTGTTCATGTGTGCTTGTGTTCATGCGTGTGTGTGTGTTCATGTGCATATGTATGTATGTATGTGAGTGTGCATGCCATATGTGTATGAATGTGTGTGTACATGTGAACATGTATGTATGTGAGTGTGCATGTATGTGTTAGTGGCGGTGCGTCCATAAGAGCGCAGGGCATCGCCCCCCTCTCTCCAGTCTCCCCCTGGCTGCGTTTGATGGCACAGTGGTTGCATTTGTTGGGCACAGTGGCTGCATTTGATGGGCACAATGTCTGCATTTAATGGGCACAGTGGCTGCAGTTGATAGCACAGTGGCTGCAGTTGATGGCACAGTGGCTGCGGTTGATGGGCACAGTGGCTGCATTTGATGGGCACAGTGGCTGCGTTTGATAGGCACAGTGGCTGCGTTTGATCAGCACAGTGGCTGCGTTTGATCGGCACAGTGGCTGTGTTTGATGGGCACAGTGGCTGCGGTTGAGGGCACAGTGGCTGCATTTGATGGGCACAGTGGCTGCATTTGATGGGCACAGTGGCTGCGTTTGATGGACACAGTGGCTGCGTTTGATGGGCACAGTGGCTGCATTTGATGGGCACAGTGGCTGCATTTGATGGGCACAGTGGCTCCGTTTGAGGGCACAGTGGCTGTGTTTGATGGCACAGTGGCTGCGTTTGATGGCACAGTGGCTGCGTTTGATGGCACAGTGGCTGCGTTTGATGGCACAGTGGCTGCATTTGATGGGCACAGTGGCTGCATTTGATGGGCACAGTGTCTGCATTTGATGGGCACAGTGGCTGCATTTGATGGGCACAGTGGCTGCATTTGATGGGCACAGTGTCTGCATTTGATGGGCACAGTGTCTGCATTTGATGGGCGCAGTAGTTGCGGTTGATGGCACAGTGGCTGTGGTTGAGGGCACAGTGGCTGCGGTTGATGGGCACAGTGGCTGCGGTTGATGGGCACAGTGGCTGCGTTTGATGGGCACAGCGGCTGCGTTTGATGGGCACAGTGGCTGCGTTTGATGGGCACAGTGGCTGCGTTTGATGGGCACAGTGGCTGCATTTGATGGGCACAGTGGCTGCGGTTGATGGCACAGTGGCTGCGGTTGAGGGCACAGTGGCTGCGGTTGTGGGCACAGTGGCTGCGGTTGTGGGCACAGTGGCTGCGTTTGATAGGCACAGTGGCTGCGTTTGATAGGCACAGTGGCTGCGTTTGATGGGCACAGTGGCTGCGTTTGATAGGCACAGTGGCTGCATTTGATGGGCACAGTGGCTGCATTTGATGGGCACAGTGGCTGCTTTTGATGGGCACAGTGAGACTGCAATTTATTTTATTTTTTTTAAGAATTTTTCAGTTTGCTTGCGCCCCCCCAAAAATGTTGAGCACCAGCCACTACTGGTTTATATGTGTGTGCAATGTGCATATGTGCATTTATATATATGTACCGTATTTATTGGCGTATAACACGCACAGGCGTATAACACGCACCCTAACTTTAAGATGGAAGTTTCAGGAAAAAAACTTTCCACAGCCCCCTGCATATAACACACAGCACAGGTTACCCTCTATTTTAAGGGTAAAAAAGTGAGTATTATACGCCAATAAATACAGTATATAAACAGTGTATGTGTATGTATGTGTGTTTACATGACCCCCTATATGTGTACAACCAGAACCAAATAATTTTTTTTTTTTTGCTTGTTCATAGTACCAGCAAAAAAATGCTGTTCCACTGAAAAGCAATCCATGCTCAGATCGCTTTTCAGAGGCATTTGACAGCTGGTAAAGAGGCAATGTGTTGCCTCCTGACTGCCTGTTTTAACCCCTTAAATGCATCATCACTAAGCTCAGAGTTGCATGGTGGTTGCAGTGCAGCCCTATTCACTAGGGCAGTGATGGCGAACCTTGGCACCCCAAATGTTTTGGAACTACATTTCCCATGATGCTCATGCACTCTGCAGTGTAGTTGAGCATCATTGGAAATGTAGTTCCAAAACATCTGGGTTGCCAAGGTTCACCTTCACTGAGAGTATACTTCAAGGGTGCCCTGGCTGGAAAAGTATTGAGAAACACTGGCATAGAGGAACCAATCTCTCCATTTTCCTCCTGCAGCCGCTGAATGCCTGCGGGAGGGAGAGGAGGAGAAGCAGGGGGAATGGAGAAATTGGTTCCTTTATATGCAGTCACCCACTAGCGACCGGGTCCTGTTGTTCCGCCACCGAGCTCGGAGAAAAGAACCCTGTCCGGGGGGTCAGGGGGGCCCTTCATGGTTTCTTGCATCGGGGCCCTGAAGGTTCTAGTTACGCCACTGCATCCGACACACTTCAGGTGTTAAATTTCATACTTTGTAGATAATGAGAGGAGTAGGAGGTTTGTTTGTAGTGGGCAGGACTTAGTACATGTTGGCCTTGTTGGCCTTGTGAGTGGCTTGGTGTTGTGCCTAGTCACTTTTCTAGTGTATGTCTTATATAAAACTTAAAATAAATAATTTTACAAAAAAAACTATATCACGTACTGAAGTAACTGAAACTCATGTTTCTTTTGCCTCACAAGAAGCCAATATTTCAGCCCTGAAAAGAGATATGCTAACCCATTGAGCCACCTGAGGGTTCCCTTTACCACCCAGGTGTAAGGGGGTGCTACATGCACTTAATATGTGATTCAGGCCTTGAATTCTGAGACTCTTCTGCTACCTTATAGGCAGTGTTGTCACTAGGGTTAATGTCACCTGGTGTGGTAAAACATGGTGTCACTGGTGTCACCCCCCCCCCCCAGTAATTTTGATTTGATTTTGGAACTAACCTGCTGACACGGTGTGTTGCTTGCTGGACGGGATCTGATGGCACAGGGAAGATGGCAAAATGCTGTGACCTGCCGACAACAAGTCGTGTTGCTACAAGGCCCTGTAGTCAGCAAGCAGAAGACAGTAGCTAAAAAGGAGAAGCACTCTGCAGGGGGCGGGAACACATGATGTACTTGGTTTCTAGCAACCAATGACAGCTCTCAGCAGAGATGTGCCCCATCAAATGTCGCCACTGTGCCCCATCAAATGCCACCACTGTGCCCCATCAAATGCCACCACTGTGCCTGTCAAATGCCACCACTTGTGCCCCATCAAATGCCACCACTGTGCCCCATCTAATGCCACCACTGTGCCCCATCTAATGCCACCACTGTGCCCATCATATGCAGCCACTTGTGCCCCATCCTATTCAGCCACTGTGCCGGTCAAATGCAGCCACTGTGCCCCATCAAATACAACCACTTGTGCCCCATCAAATGCTTCCACTGTGCCTGTCAAATACAGCCACTATGCTCATCAAATGCCACCACTGTGCCCATTAAATGCAGCCACTGTGTCTATCAAATGCAGCCACTGTGCCCGTCAAATACAGCCACTATGTTTGTAAAATGCCACCACTGTGCCCATCAAATGCAGTCACTGTGCCCATCAAATGCAGCCACTCTGACCCCCACCCGCCCCTTCTCAGACTAGCTTCGGACACAAACACTACTCCTCCTTATAACACCAGCTCTGGGTGGATCAGGTGTGACTGGGTGGCAGACACCATGTAATTTCAAAGCCACTGTGTCTAATATTTAGGGACTCATTAATGACAGGAATAGTACCACTGGATTGGCGCAGGGCCAATGTGGTGCCCATATTTAAAAAGGGAACAAAGTCTTTACCAAGTATCTATAGACCTGTTAGTTTAACTTCTATAGTTGGGAAGATACTGGAACGTTTAATAAAAGACCACATGGATGAGTTCTTGCTGGAAAAAAACTATTTAAGCAACAGACAGCATGGATTTATGAAAGACAGAAGTTGTCAGACAAACCTGATTTCCTTTTATGAAGAGGTAAGTAAAATCTTGGACAGAGGGGTGGTGGTGGACGTGATATACTTGGATTTTGCAAAATCGTTCGATACAGTTCTGCACACACCGCTCATGTGTAAGGTAAGGTCTATACAGGATTGGATATATCAGTTTGTAAATGGATAGAAAACTGGCTGAAAGACAGAATTCAGAGAGTCGTGGTTAATGATTTATACTGAGTGAGTGAGTGAAAAACTTATATAGCGCAACACATGCGAACTGAATCGCCTCTGAGCGCTGAATTTATTCCGTGAGTGAAACCTTTGGCCTCAGAAGAGATGGGTTTAATCCTTCTCCTGAAGGCCAAGTGGTCCAACTCCAATCGGATGGTGGTTGGTAGGGCGTTCCACAGTCGAGGTCCCTGGACTGCAAACCTTCGATCTCCTTTGGACTTGTATCTGGCTTTGGGTATCTGGACAAGGTTTTGATTGGTGGATCGCAGAATACGATTGGGGTTGTGAGCTTTTATTTTTTCGCATTGATATTGGGGGGCGTTTCCTTGAATACACTTGTGCATTAGGCAGAGTGCCTTGAAAGAGATTATTAGCTAGATTCAGGTACGTGTGCCTAACGTTAGGCAGGCGTAGTGTATCGCATATACGCTACGCCGCCGTAAGTCAGAGAGGCAAGTGCTGTATTCACAAAGCACTTGCGTCCTAAGTTATGGCAGCGTAGCGTAAATGTGCCGGCCTTCCGTGGACATATCCCAGTGCACATTTTCCAAATTACGCCGCAAAGACTTATTGGTTTCGAAGTGAACGTAAATGACGCCCAGCCCCATTCACGGACGACTTACGCAAACGACGTAAAAATTTAAAAATTCGACGCGGGAACGACGTCCATACTTAACATTGGCTAGGCCAGATTTTTGTTAGACTAACTTTACGCCTGAAAAACGCCTTAGGTAAACGGCGTATCTTTACTGCGACGGGCAAGCGTACGTTCGTGAATAGGCGTCTCTCGCTGATTTACGCATTCTAGGCGTAAATCAGCGTACACGCCCCTAGTGGCCAGCGTAAATAGTCAGCTAAGATACGAGAATTTGAGAATACACTTAAATGTACGATGGCGCAGATTCAGAGTTACGACGGCGTATCTACTGATACGCCGGCGTA
This sequence comes from Rana temporaria, assembly GCF_905171775.1. NCBI lineage: Eukaryota > Metazoa > Chordata > Amphibia > Anura > Ranidae > Rana > Rana temporaria. The sequence goes on along the minus strand of NC_053495.1, from coordinate 65,788,596 downwards.
AAGCTCTCTGAATCTGGCTCTCTGTCTTTTACTGGCAACCAATGAAGGGATCTCAGTGAAGGTGAGATTGATTCCCATGGTTTTTTGCCGGTCACTAATCGAGCGGCCGAATTTTGAACGACTTGCAGACGAGTGATTTGGTATTTGGGGAGTCCGAGGTAGAGGGCATTTGCATAGTCAAGTCTGGAATTGATAATTGTTCCCACCACGACTGCAATGTCTTCTTTCGGGATAAAGGGGGTGAGTCTGCGTAGTAGGCGCAGCAGATGGTGCGATCCGCTGACTACTGACCCTATTTGTGCATCCATTGTCATGTTGGTTTCAAAAATGACTCAGAGACTTTTAACTTTGGTGCTAGGGGTGATAGTTTTACCCAGAATGGGCGGGGGTGTCCATGTTGTCGTGGGATGATTTTTCCGGTTGGCATGAAACAGGAGAAGTTCTGTTTTCGAACCGTTGAGTTTAAGATAACTCTTTGTCATCCAGTTTTCTATCAAAGTAAGGCATTTCTCTAGTCTGAGATAATGATCCTTTTTGTTGCAGATGCGAAAATACAGTTGTGTGTCATCTGCATAAGAGTGATAAAGTAGCTTCTGGTTACTGATGATTTAAAAAAGAGGGTGGAGATAAATATTGAACAGAACCGGCGACAAAGGGGATCCCTGAGGGACTCCGCATGATACCGTCCGTTTTTCAGAAGTGAAAGGCCCCAGTTTCACTATTTGTGATCGGTTTTCCAAGAAGGAGGAGAACCAAGCTAAATCACATTCCACGACTCTGGCTACTTCTGCTAGCCGAGTCAGTAGTAATCCACGGTCTACCGTATCAAAAGCAGCGCTTAGGTCCAATAGTACCAGAAGACAAGATTCTCCTTCATCTGCTGCCTCGAGGGCATCATCCCATATTTTGAGCAGCGCTGTTTCTGTTCCGTGAACAGGGCAGAAACCCGATTTGAAACGGATCGAGTAATTTATGGGTATCTAAGTGATGTTGTAGCTGTTGTACAACTTCTTTCTCCATTACCTTGGAGAAAACATTTAGGCCTGTTATGGGTCGACGGTTGTTTGGATCTTTGGGGTCGAGGGTGTTTTTTTTTAGAATTGGTTTTATTATACCTTATTTCAGCAAGGTGGGCACCGTGCCCTCCTTGAATGATTGGTTTAAGAGCTGCGTGATAGCTGGTGCCAATATATCGGCACATTCTTTCAGCAGTTTAGTGGGTATGATATCATTGGGCGCCGTGCTATTTCGCAGAGTACCGATGATATTTTTAGTGGCCTCGATGGAAATGGGTTTTAGAGAGAAATTCGTTGATTGCGGTGGTTTTATGTGGGTGTTTGGTTTGAGCTTTGGGGAGGGGTTGATGATGGTTCTATTTTGCTGAATACTTACATGGATTCTTTCAATTTTATCAATGAAATAATCTGATAATTTGTTGCAAAATTCTTGTGAATTAGAATTGGGGGCCTCTAAACAGACTGGGTTTATAGTCTGAGTGACCAGCTTGAAGAGTTCGCGGCAGGGCTGGACTGGGACAGGAATTTGGCCCTGGACTTCATCCAGACTGGCCCACTTTGACAGGTCTCTCCCATGGCAGCTAGGCAACTCCCGCACCCCCCCCCAGCCACCCAAGCCCCCTCTCCCCCTTCACTAGCTACTAGCTGTTCTACTTTTATTAGAGTAGAATGGCTGGTACTGGTCCTCTTATAGGCAGTACCAGTGGGGAAGCTAGACATTATTTAACCTTATGGGACAAGATTAGGCAGAAGTGAGAAACTCCCAGGCCATAGCTGTTGAGTCAGCTGTCTGTCCCCTCCCCCATGCTCCTCTGTCGTCCCCCCTGCTCCTCTGGTCCTCCCCCTGCTTCTCTGTTCCTCCCAGGTGAACGCTGCGGGGAGGGAGAGGAGGTGAGCGCTGTGGGAAGAGAGAGACAGAGGAGCAGAGGGGGTCGGCAGTCCGCTGTCACTGAAGCCGGCCCACTGAGCAATCGGCCCACCGGGAAACTCCCTGTAGTCCCAATGGCCAGTCAATCCCTGGTTCGCGGGGGAGGTTTAGGGCATTTGTGATGATGTTGGAGAAGTGATTTTTCTTGGCCATAAAGATTTCTTTGTGGTATTTCTTGGTTATTATCTTATAAATGGTGTGGTTTACCTCTGAAGAGCTTCTTTTTCAAGCAGCTTCTGCTCTTCTACGCTCTTGCTTAAACCAGCTGGAGTTGTTTTTCCGGATGCATGTTTTGCGTTTGGCGCTACTAAGTCGGCTGACTGTAGTAGAGCCTTGTTGATGGAGTAGAGTGTTTCTGTGGCTGTTTGCTGTTGTTGGATTGTTTTTATTTTGCTCCCTAGTGTTGTTTTGAAAAGTTCAGATTGGAGCTTCTTCTGAGATCTAGTCCAGTGAGTTGTCACCGGTTTTATCGTTTTTTTGGAGGGGGCGTTTTTGGTAATTGTGAATTTAATAGCATGGTGATCTGTCCATGGTTGCGGCTCATTTTCCAGAACGTTGATTTCCAAATCTTGTTTAAAATGAGATCGAGCATATGACCTGAGGTATGAGTGGGCCCATGTACTAGTTGCTGCAGACCTAATCCTTCCAGATGGTCGATGCAGGCGTCGGCAACGGGGTCCTGTGAGGAGTTGGCCCAAAGGTTGAAATCCCAGAGCAGCAAGAGGTGTTTGATGTTTAGGGTAAAGGTGAAGATGAACTCCATCAATGACGTGAGAAGGTGCGTTTTTGGACCGGGTGGTCTATAGCAGAGTAGAATATGGACAGTGTCTTGGGGATTTGTTTGCAGTTGCAGAGTGAGGGTTTCCATGAATGGAAGCGAGTTTTGAAGGACTGGTTTGGTGTTTGAGAGATGAATCTTGTGAATCACCGCCAGGCCTCCTCCTCTTTGCCCCACTCTGTTTTGCATTTGAATGCGGTAATTTGCTGGCACCAATTCTCCTAGAATGGTGTTACAATCGGCTGTAAGCCAGCTTTCTGTGATAAAGAGGCAGTCTAAGTTGTATTGTAGGATGAAATCATGGATTTCTTGTCTGTGTTTTACTGCCGATCTTGTGTTGACCAAGGCGCATGATATGCGCTTAGGCTGGGGTGAATGGGTATAATGTTTGACTGTCGATCGATTCGTAACAGTTGCATACTCCTTAGAGCTTTTATGGTGACCTTTGATAATATTGAGGCAAATGTTTTTAGATCCCGGATGGTTTCTGCGGAGTATCTCAGATTAGCCATAGTCACAGAAACGCGGGGAAAGTAATATTGATCAGGGGGGTATTTGATGATTGATGGGAGGAAGATTTCCAAGTGGGCCTCCACTCGCTAAACCTTCCCTCCCCGTTGATCCAGATGAAGGCGAAAAAACCCTTGCCGTGCTGTGCCAATCTGCGGCGTTAGGGGAGAAAAATTCCTTCCTGATCCCTCAAGGGCGATCGAGCAAAGCCTGGATCAAGTGGTGAATGGTGGAAGTCCCTAGATTTATAGCTGAAGAACTAGTGGAGGGTGGGCGTGGGGTATACGCACCCCTAAGTTTGTGGGTGAGAGCCGAACCCCAGCGATAGGGCTGAGGAGGGTGAGTGGGGGCAATTGGAAAGGGTGTCACTATTGTTAGGGTGTAGCAAGATGGCCACCGACTGGGAACTAGGCCCGAGCCAGTGGCTGAGGTTTTTGGGGGGCGAGGTGAGGTGGTAGAGATCCTCCTGGGGCACCGAGGAGATGGTGGAGATCTTGGTGGGGGACTGGTGAGTTTAGTGATGTTTAAAGGGAGGGTTTCACTGGTGTACGCGCGGCGCACCACCAGGCCCTGGCTGAAGCCGGGGACTTTCCTAGCTGCGGCCGCCGCAAACTATTACTGGAATTGTCCGGGCCGGGGGTTGCGGTTGGCGGGAGCGGTGGCTGGGAGAGGCGTGGAGCTGCTACGGGGCGCTGCTACGGGCGTGGCTGGGGGGTGTGGTGGAGTACCGGTCAGGCAAGTCCCTCATGCCGTTGCTCTGTTCTGTTGGACTGCAAGTCGCGGCTTATCCTGAAAAGGACAGCCGCGGACCGTCCCAAAGGAGGAGGATGGACGTAGGGAAAAGCAGGCCTTACCTGTGAGGCTGCCGGGCAGGGAGGCCTGCGGGAGGAGGCATCGGAGGAAGAGGGAAACCAGAGGGGAAGGTAGACAGATACTCGTCCTGGGTGCTGTACAAAGTGCTGCAGTAGAGGGCTGGGAGAACCCTGCCTGTCTGATCTGTCCCTAGGGAGAGCCGACTCGCGTGAGAGTGTCCAGCTACAACTCTGGCCCTAAGGTGAGCCGACTCGCGTGAGAGCGTCCTGCTTCACCGCTGAACTGGGAGAACTGATCACAGTGTCACGCGGATTTGCTCCGTGGCTCCCAAACAAAATTGACGTCCATTTTTTCCCACCAGAATGGTCTCAGGTTATCAGTGGTGTACCCCAAGGTTCAGTGTTGGGACCCTTACTTTTTAATATATTTACAAATGATATTCGGTCTGAGATCAAAAGTAACATTTCTGTCTTTGCAGATGACACCAAGCTATGCAGTGGAATAATGTCCTTACAGGATGTCTCCAATTTACAAGCCGACCTCAATGCTCTGTCTAATTGGGCAACTATGTGGCAGATGAGGTTTAATGTTGATAAATGTAAAGTTATGCACTTGGGGGCTAAGAATATGCATGCATCATACATGCTAGGGGGAGTACAACTGGGGGGATCTGTAGTGGAGAAGGATCTGGGGGTTTTATTTGATCATAAGCTCAATAATGGCATGCAATGCCAAGCTGCGGTTTCCAAAGCGAGCAAAGTCCTTTCTTGTATTAAGAGAGGTATGGACTCCAGAGAGAGAGATATCATTTTGCCCCTGTACAAATCATTAGTAAGACCTCATCTGGAATATGCAGTTCAGTTTTGGGCACCAGTTCTCACGAAGGATATCGAAGAACTGTAGAAAGTGCAGAGAAGGGCAACCAAACTGATAAGAGGCATGGAGGAGCTCAGCTATGAGGAAAGACTAGAATTACTAAATGTATTCACTCTTGAGAAGAGGAGAATAAGGGGGGATATGATCAACATGTACAAATATATAAGGGGTCCATATAGTGAACTTAGTGTTGAGTTATTCACTTTACGGTCAACACTGAGGACAAGGGGGCACTCCTTACGTCTAGAGTAAAAGAGATTTCATCTCCAAATACGGAAAGGTTTCTTCACAGTAAGAGCTGTGAAAATGTGGAACAGACTCCCTCTAGACGTGGTTCTGGCCAGCTCAGTAGATTGCTTTAAGAAAGGCCTGGATTCTTTCCTAAATGTACATAATATAACTGAGTACTAAGATTTGTAGGTAAAGTTTATCCAGGGTAAATCCAATTGCCTCTCGGGGGATCAGGAAGGAACTTTTTCCCCTGCTGTAGTAAATTGGATTATGCTCTGCTGGGGTTTTTTGCCTTCTTCTGGATCAACTGTGGGTATGGAGTTGGGTGTATGGGATTGTACTGTGTTTTTTATTTTGTTTGTTTATTTTTTTGTGGTTGAACTAGATGGACTTGTGTTTTTTTTCAACCTGACTAACTATGTAACCCCCCACCTATAGCAACAGCTCACCTCGGGCTCCGGCGGCGGAGGACACCCCCATCTCAAGCCGCCCACCTCCCAGCCCATTACCACACTAGCTCAGGGCCAGGGCAAGCGGCTCTGGTATGCACTTTACACCCAGGCGGCAGCTGAAGGGTGCCCAGTGTGCAGCGGCGGAGAAAGTGAAAGGCTCAGCAGCGCAGTAGTGAGAGGGGAGGACCCAGAGGAAACAGAGCCAGGCACAGTTGCGCCGTGCCCTGGAGGTGTTCAAGCTGAAAAAAAAAGCATAAGGGAGCCAGCGATTTCGTCACCCTAGGGATGGTATCACCCCTCTGGCGTGTGTCACCTGGGTGTGGACAGCACCCCCTAGCGACGCCACTGCTTATAGGGGCCTTAGATTTCTGAAGCATGCCTTTTGCTTGATCTTTATCCACACTTCTCACTCACCTGTGCTAACAAAGAATCTGCCAAACAATGTTTTACTTTGCTAGTGTTATTTCCTGAGGGATGCACACTAGTTGTACTATAGCCCATTTCCATTCATACAACCAACAAGACTGCTCTTTGCCAGTAGGGATGAGCTTCGTATTCGAGTCAAACTCATGTTCGACTCGAACATCGTATATTCGATCGTTCGTCGAATTACGAATGTTTTGGGCCGTTCGCTCCAAATTCAAGTTACGTTTCACAGCCCATAATTCACTGCGGCATCGCAGTGCATTGCTGGCTGATGATATGGCTGAAAACGGAGAGCCATAATTGGACAAAGCCAGGGTGGCTTTGGCCAATTATGGCTCAGGGGGTTTAGTACACGCCCCACACTATAAAAGGCCGCCTGCAGGTCGGCCTTGTGTAGTGTGTTGCGGTGGTTAAACGAGAGAAGACAGAGAGAGAGAGAGAGAGAGTGTCATTTTTAGTTGGTAGATAGATCAGGCAGGCAGGTTAGTCAGTTAAAGTTACAGTGTGTAGAGGATATATATGCATCCCAGGTGTTGTATATGTATTTATACACTGTATAGTTTAGCTAGATCAGCTCTTCCTAATTTACTGGCAGGCAGGTGATTGTGCTAGCTGCAGTATTCTCACGTGGTGTATTGCCTGTGTCCTCTGCAGTGTGCAACATAAAGCTACGTGGTGTGTGTGTACTGCCTTTATCCTCTGTAGTTTGCACCTAAAGCTACGTAGTGTGTACTGCCCATGTCCTCTACAGTTTGCACCTAAAGCTACATGGTGTGTACTGCCCGTGTCCTCTGCAGTTTGCACCTTAAGCTACGTAGTGTGTGTACTGCCTTTGTCCTCTGTAGTTTGCACCTAAAGCTACTTGGTGTGTACTGCCCGTGTCCTCTACAGTTTGCACCTAAAGCTACGTGGTGTGTACTGCCCGTGTCCTCTGCAGTTTGCACCTAAAGCTACGTAGTGTGTGTACTGCCTTTGTCCTCTGCAGTTTGCACCTAAAACTACTTGGTGTGTACTGCCCGTGTCCTCTGCAGTTTGTACCTAAAGCTACTTGGTGTGTACTGCCATTGTCCTCTGCAGTGTGCACCTAAAGCAACGTGGTGTGTGTACTGTCTGTGTCTGTGCTATTTTTCTCAATGATTTTCATCCATATTGCAGGGACCAGACATTACATTAAAGCCGCAAGCAGTTTTAAATAACTTTTTTCTTATAGTAATCTCATTTTGTGCAGGGACAGTTCTAAACATGTGCCACTTCACAGGCATACTATAGACACCCAGCAGGTACGATATTTAAAGGAATATTTTTTTATTTTTTTATTTAAGCATCATTAAAATCACTGCTTCAGAAAAAAATGCCAGTTTTTAAAACTTTTTTTCCATTGATACATGTTCCCTGGGGCAAGACCCGGGTTCTCAAAGATGTTTTCACAGTCATACTATAGACACCCAGCAGGTACAATATTTGAAGGAATTTTTCATTTTTTTTTTTTTTAATTTAAAGGGTCACTAAAGGAATTTTTTTTTTCGCTAAATAGCTTCCTTTACCTTCCTGCAGTCCTGGTTTCATGTCCTCATTGTTCGTTTTTGCTTTGAAGTAGCTGTAATCCTTCTCTGATCTCCACACTTCCTGCTTGTCTGGCTCCTTATGAAAAAACTCATGCTAGCTTTTCACTGTGGTTCAGATTCATTTTAAAAACAAACACTGCCCTGTGTTTGTTTGTTTTTGTTCTGTGTGTCTCTGTACTTCACAGAAACATGAAACCAGTTTAAAAACGAAACTAAACTGCAGGCACATTATATGATTGATTTTTATCTATTTTTAATATTTTTTAAAGGAATCAGTTAACTATTATGTTTCTATACCCTGTAAACAGTCATTTCAGCAAAAAATGTTTTTGCCTTTACTGCTCCCTTAACCACTTAAGGACCGCCGCCTGTAAATATGTTGGCAGAATGGCACGTCTGGGCAGATGGACGTACCGGCCGTCCTGTACATCTACCCAGCCGTGGGTCGCGGGCGCGCGCCCGTGACCTGGTCCGAAGCTCCGGGACCAGGACTGCGGTCAGTCCCCGGAACTGAAGAATGGGGAGACCCGCGTGTAAACACGGCTTCCTCGTGCTTCACTGTGGCGGCTGCATCGATCGTGTCATCCCCTTTATAGGGAGACACAATCGATGACGTCACTCCTACAACCACACCCCCCTACAGTTGTAAACACACACTAGGTGAAACATAACCCCTTCAGTGCCCCCTGTGGTTAACTCCCAAACTGCAACTGTCATTTCCACAATAAACAATGCATTTTAAAATGTGAAAGCTGTGAAAATGACAATGGTCCCAAAAATGTGTCAAAATTGTCCGCCATAATGTCGCAGTCACGAAAAAAATCGCTGATCGCCACCATTAGTAGTAAAAAAAAATATAATTTATAAAAATGCAATAAAACTATCCCCTATTTTGTAAAGGCTATAAATTTTGCGCAAACCAACCGATAAACGCTATATGTAGAAGAATAGAAACATTTTTTTTTTAAATATATTTTTGGGGGATATTTATTATAGCAAAAAGTTAAAAATGTTGATTTTTTTTTAAAATTGTCGCTCTATTTTTTTTTTTTTTAGCACAAAAAATAAAAACCGCAGAGGTGATCAAATACCACCAAAAGAAAGCTCTATTTGTGGGGAAAAAAAGGCGCTAATTTTGTTTGGGAGCCACGTCGCACGACCGCGCAATTGTCAGTTAAAGCGTCGCAGTGCCGAATCGCAAAAAGGGGCCTGGTCCTTTACCTGCATTTTGGTCCGGGACTTAAGTAGTTAAGCATCATTAAAATCACTGCTCCTGAAAAAACAAACGTTTTTAAAACTTTTTTCCATTGATACATGTTCCCTGGGGCAAGACCCGGTTCTCAATGACGTTTTACGACAATAACTTGCATATTAGGCTTTAAAATGAGCACTTTTGAATTCGAACGTTTGAGTCCCGTAGACGTCAATGGGGTTCTAAATATTCCCGCGAACGGTCGGTCCGTTTGAAGGATCTGGTGCGAACCAAACGGGGGGGTGTTCGGCTCATCCCTATTTGCCAGATGTCACTCATGGCAAGATCCATTGGTAGTATTCTACATAAATAAAATAATATATCTAGTGGTCTTTCTTCCAAAAGTATATTCACCATGCCTATATTGGTGGTATGCTTTGGTTAGTTCAAATGCAACAGAAGCATTAAAAGCAATACAGACCTTTGAACCATATTATTATTTCTGTCAAATGTCTTACTTTTATTTTGTCCGAATTAACAATCATAAAGTATTATTAGGTTTCTTCCCTCTCACATGAATATATCAATAAAGGTTAAGATGTGTGTATATATAGTATGCACATGCTGCCTTGACATTTACCCAGCTAGGAGCCCATACATGACTGCAGCAGAGTAAGGTCGTTTTTACCTCCCTTGGTAATATCTGAAGAAAAAAATGGAGACCCCAATCAGTCGGCATATGGGCTTATTTCGCCATTTCGACAGTTCACAAATGCGCTTCTTTGCCCTGGAACACATCCCCCCAGGAGACCGTGGGGGTGATTACGACAAGCTGCTCCTGTAGAAGGAGGCCAAATGGATCCATCACCTATCAGCCCTAAAAACGCCAGGTTTAAATGATGGATTCAGTTTCAAATCATTTCTTTAATCACCCCTCGCTGATTTTATTTTTTCCTTCCCTGGTTTCTTTCTCCAACTACTAGGTTCTTTATTCTTTACCCCTTTCTAGTTGGTTGATGTTTGCATATATATACTGTATGTGTTTTACAATGTGTATTTTTGTAACCAGTCATTTGCTTTGTCTCAATGTTAGATCATTTGCTGGACCTCCTCACCAATCCTGTGGACACCTAGTCCAAATCCATGCAGTGGCTCAGATTTAATTATTTTATTTTTACCATTATAAGCTTCCTATTCCTGGACTCAAAATGTATGAAGTTGTCCACAATATGCTATTTTTAAAATAAATTTTCTACTATGTTATGCCTCTGGTTAAAAAGATTGCCTCCTCTATCTCTCCCACCGTGTAATTGGCTGCATGGGCACCAGGGGCGCACTCGGCAATAGGGATCACTGGTCATAATTTTTCCCTCTGAGTGATCCCCCCCAGTATGTCCCAGTATCATCCTTGTTGTTCCCTTTTTCCTGTGTTTCTTTTTTCTCTCTACCATCGAGATAAAGGATGGGCGCACAGCTGAGGACGCCAGCATTATGTGCTGGCTATCCTTCCAGCTTCCAAGATGGCGCCCGCACCATCGGCATTAGTGCGGACGCGCGTGACACACCGCCGGGCACGCCCCCTTGGGAGCGGGCGGCGGTTTCGCCATGCGTGCCTGCACGCCTCCTTTCGGGCCATTGGTTGATTGATTGATTGATTGATTGATTTATTGGATTTGTAATGCGCCAAATACTGACCCGTCAGGGAAGCGTCTAAGCTTCCCTGACGGGTCCAGGATGTCATGTGACATCGGTGTTTAGCCCGCCCCCGGCGGCGACGTCAGACGCCAGCTTCATTTGCGAGGGGTATTTAAAGCTCAGCTGCGGCTGCCACTACTGACAGGGCTTTTTGGCCCCCGGAATCCCTCCATTGCTGCTGTTGCAGTGTTGTTCCTATCACCCTATCAATACAGGTATGTCATTTTATTTTTTAACTTCCTTTATCCCCCTTCTAAGCGTGCCTTAGACCATGGGGTTGGTTTAAAGTTAGGGTTGCCACCTTTTCTTCAAGCCAAACCCGAACACTTTAGCGGCACAGGGCACGCTTTTTTTCGTAGTATTCACATTCGGATAATAAAAGACCTGGGGCACCTTTGGGTGCCTCAAGGACAGTGGTATTGCAGCGCGCTGCGGCAAACAGTGGGTGTGGCCAAACTGCTCTTGCTGACATCGTGGCTCCCCCTCAGTGATGCCAAACCTGCCCCCAGACAGTGGCCCGCATCTCCCGAATTGCAACAGATTTTTGTGTGACTACCTCAGTTACTTGGGGAGCCACAGCCCAGTCTAAATAATGTGTCCGGGTTTCAGGCAGACTGAAACCCGGACACAAGATCCCAAACCCGAACTGTCCGGGTGATTCCTGGACAGGTAGCAACCCTATTCAAAGTTCTCTGGCTTATTCAGCCATGATCTAGTTATCCATTTAAGCGATCCCTTTGTGCAGCTCTCTGATTTTCACTGTTTGTTTAAACAGTGACTCAGGCTGGACGGTCCTGACTTGTGTATTTGCCCTGGGAGGCCATGGAGACTGAAAAGTTTTAAGGATCTCCTGTTTTTGCAGTCAGATTTCCACTTTTGACCCTACATCTCAAGTTACACCTTTTTTTCAGGTATTGTAGCTCATTATTTAAAATCTGTCTTTTGGTACTGAGATCAACCATCTCTCTACCCTATTTTTTGTTTTTCTAGCACTATTGTGTATTCATACATATTTTTTGCTTTATCTACTGCAGCCATCCTTTTCACTGTGGGACTGATTGATCCCTGGGGGCACCCTCTTTGAGGCATTCATTTGGGAATTTAAGTTTTTCTTATTCCCTTCATTCACCTTTATTGTACTTCAGTGTCATCTTCACTGCGTATTTGGATTTGCTGTTCCACGGGTAAGTGTTTGTGTCCAGTAGTGATCATATAATGCTTCTTCATGTATTATCCATGTATTTTGCATTTTATACTATTGTGACTAATATTTTCTCTCTCTTTCTTTATCGTTTTTATGTCAAAAAAACGTTTATTTATGTATATTATACTTGTTCTGAGTATTGTTGACTATATATTGAGCATGTTAATTATTTACTGTCTCAATGTTTTATTGATTTATTCATACATGATTATTCTCTCTTTATAGCATGCCTTGTATTAAGCTCCTGATGAAGCCCTGTTCAGGGCGAAACATGTTGGGCAATGGGCATTCCATGTACAAGTCATGAATGTGGCTACCTCTGAAGCTACGCACGTTTGTCTATGATCATTGTGTGGTTGTGTATACTTCCACTTTTTATGTATGTGATTAATCAAATAAATTATATATTTTTCTACCTATTATATTTTTTCTATTCATTGACACCGTATAAAGTCCCGGGGTTTGTTACCCTCCCTTTCTCCAATCTCCCTTGGTAATACTTGTAAGAAATAAAGAGCTTGACATAGATAAATGCAGTGCAAAGAATAATAACCAAAGCTGGATTGGACCACGCATTACCAGGCAGACATGGTTTCTTGTCTTTTCTTTCATAACCATATCAATTAATTATTGAAGAACCCAGTCAGATACTGTAAAAGCTACCTATGAACAGAAGTGCCCAAGTACAAACATACCTGGATAAAGTATTGTCATAGTGAAGCAATTTTGTTGTTATTTTTGTTATGCACAGATACATAGATCTTCTCATGTTTGTATTGAACACATCCAAACACTCACAATGCTGGAGGAAAAAGGAAAGATACCACAATTCAACAAAAGCTAAAGGGAGTCAGTATTTTGCACACCTGGAGTTTGAGTAATTTAATGAGTTTGGAGGAGTGGTTTAGAGCTACTTTGGTTGATAAAAGACACTTAAAGCGGGGGTTCACTCAAAAAAAAATATTTAACATTACATTCAGCTGAGTTGTTAGAATGACAATCGGCTGTTTTTTTTTATTTCCTTGCCGTACATACCGTTTTATATATATATGTTCACCGCCGCTTCCGGGTATAGAAGCTGCGGGTCTGGGCGTTCCTAATTGATTGACATGCTTCCGACCGGCGTATACAGCGCGTCACGAGTTGCCAAAAGAAGCCGAACGTCGGTGCGCAGTCGCCGTATAGAGCCGACTCGCAGTCCGGCTTCTTTCGGCAACTCGTGACGCGATGTATGCGCCGGTCGGAAGCATGTCAATCAATTAGGAACGCCCAGTCCCGCAGATTCCATACCTGGAAGCGGCGGTGAACATATATATATAAAACGGTATGTACGGCAAGGCAATTAAAAAAAACAGCCTAATGTCATTCTAACAACTCGGCTGAATGTAATGTTAAAAATTTTTTTTTGGGGTGAACCCCCGCTTTAACCGTTAAGATTGCTGATCATAAGAAGCAGCAGCTGATGCTAACAATGCCTCGCAAAAGGTAGCTCTCTGAAGACATACAATCAAGAGTAGTTAATCTGTATAAGGCTAAAAAGGGATACAAGTGTAGCCCAGGGGTTGCTACTGCAGTTTTTATGTTGAACGGTTAAGGCCCCTTGCACACGTGCAAACCGTTCAGAGCCACCTGACAGTTTTTTCAGGCGGACCTGAACAGACACTCCATACAACTCTATGGAGCGACGGATGTCAGTGGTGACATGTCTGCTAACATCTGATCCGCTCCGCTAAATCCAGACGGATGCAAACCCTATTTTTCCATCCGTCTGGCGGATCGGATGAAAACGGACAGACGGTTCGTTTTAATCCGATCCCCCATAGAGGAAAGCAGAGATCTGACAGGTCCATTTCTGCACAGTGTGCAGAGACGGACTAGTCATCCGCCGGCTCAGCGGGGATCAACGGAGCGATCCCCGCTGAGCAAGCGGATGTCTAAAAACGGATCCGCACGTGTGAAAGGGGCCTAATGCCGCGTACACACGATCATTTTTCAGCATGAAAAAAAATACGTTGTTTTTTAGCATGTCGAAAAAACAAAATTTTCCCAACTTCATCATTAAAACGACGTTGCCTACACACCATTGTTTTAAAAAAATTATCTAGCAAAGCGCGGTGACGTACAACACGTACGACGGCACTATGAAGGGGAAGTTCCATTCGCCTTTGGGCTGCTTTAGATGATTTTGTGTTAGTAAAAGACGATTTGCGCTTTTTTGTCTGTTACAGCGTGATGAATGTGCTTACTCCATTATGAACGGTAGTTTTACCAGAACGAGCGATCCCGTCTCATAACTTGCTTCTGAGCATGCGCGGGTTTTTTACGTTGTTTTAGCCCACACACGATCATTTTTTACAACCCGAAAAACGTCATAGTTTAAAACGACGTTAAAAAATGCAGCATGTTTGAATTTTTTTTTGTCGTTTTTCAGAACCTGTAAAATGATGTGAAGCCCACACACGATCACTTTAAATGACGTTTTTGAAAAACAAAGTTTTTTTCATGCCGAAAAATGACCGTGTGTACGCGGCATTAGGCTTCATGTACACGGGACGGTTTTACAACCTCTCCTGAACGATTTAACTTGACAGATAGTAATCCACATTTAAAACGGCCGTTTTGCCCCATCTACATGCCGCATTTAGTGGTGTTTTGCCACGTTTGCGTTTTTTTAGAAACATTTAAAAAAAAAAAAAATTTTTAAATGGCCAAAAACTTAAAATGCCTATAAATGAAATGCGGGTTACTGCGTTTAGCTGCTGAACTCTGTCAGGATTTTTCCTTCCTTTTGAGAAGTGAGCAGAGCCATGCATTGTGGGATATTAGTCTGGATGAGGAAGTGGCTAGTTTTGCTGAATCAGCTTTGAACTACAGGATACACAATGCAAAGCGCACAGAAGAGCCTGCTGGGAGAGGAGATAAAAGGACAGGCGTGGCCTGCTTTCAGTCTCTCTGGACGCCATTTAACACTGCCAGGAGGTCTGTGTGTGTGACCAGGAGTGAGAGACTGCGACCTACAGCGGAGAGAGTCGGATCACCCGTCCCAGAGGGATCTTTCAGGACGGTACTGCTAATCAAGCAGGTGGCTCATCCTGCACTTCAGAGCATTTAAAGCCATCTGCATTCCAGTCCACCGGGAATTGCAGCACGGCGTGGCGATGCCATCTTTACTAACAGAGACACCAGAAGGAGATTCTAGACAGAGTCTATCATCTACTGGGATCCATTGTGGTGAGAGGGCACCTGCCCATCCAAGTAGTGTCTACAGCAGGGGTCTCAAACTCAAATTACCTGAGGGCCACAAGACAAGTTTTCATATGCCATGGGGGGCCGCATGCAAACTTTCAAACTTCAAAAACAACAGTACTGGTGTCAGCGAACACATTATTAACCCCCAGCACTGGTGTCAGCGAGCGCATTATTACCACCAGCACTGGTGTCAGCGAGCGCATTATTACCACCAGCACTGGTGTAAGTCAGGGTTTGACAAATTTGCTTGGAATCTAGGAGCCAGCTAAAAAAGTTAGGAGCCAGAAAACGCACCCCGTCCCGACGAGCTTGCGCGCAGAAGCGAACACATACGTGAGCAGCGCCCGCATATGTAAACGGTGTTCAAACCACACATGTGAGGTATCGCCGCGATTGGTAGAGTGAGAGCAATAATTCTAGCTCCTCTGTAACTTAAAACATGCAACCTGTAGATTTTTTTTAAACGTCGCCTATGAAGATTTTAAAGGGTAAAAAAGTTTGTCGGCATTCCACAAGCGGACACAATTTTGAAGCGTGACATGTTGGGTATGAATTTACTCGGCGTAACATTATCTTTCATAATATTAAAAAAAAATGGGGATAACTTTACTGTTGTCTTATTTTTTAATTAAAAAAAGTGTCATTTTTTCCCAAAAAAGTGCGCTTGTAAGACCGCTGCGCAAATACGGCGTAACAGAAAGTATTGCAACGATCGCCATTTTATTCTCTAGGGTGTTAGGATAAAAAATATATATAATGTTTGGGGGTTCTAATTAGAGGGAAGAATATGGCAGTGAAAATAGTGTAAAATGACATTAGAATTGCTGTTTAACTTGTAATGCTTAACTTGTAATACCAACGGCCACCACCAGATGGCGCCAGCTCACATCTGGTGGTAATAACTTGTAATACCAACGGCTCACCACCAGATGGCGCAGCTCCAAAAAAAAAAAAAAAAATTTTTTTTTTTTTGCTCCCCTCACTTCCACCCTGCCTGGGGGCCATTTATAACTGGTCCGCGGGCCGCAAATGGCCCGCGGGCCGGTACTTTGAGACCACTGGTCTACAGCAAGGGTGTCAAACTCAATTTCATCATGGGCCGCATCAGCATTATGATTGCCCTCAAAAGGGCAGGTTGTACCTGTAAGATTAGATGTCCAGCGCATCCCCTCCCCTTTACATTAGATGTCAAGAGCCACCCCACCATCAGAAGTTGAGTCTCCCACCCTCCCTTACATCACAGTCCACCCCCCCCCCCCCCCACCTTACCTTATACTGCTGCTGGGAAGAAGCTGGATGCATTGCTTGAAAGCAGAAAGTAAGGGGTCTGGAGGAGGACCAGAGGAGGGCTGGAGCTCTCCAGCAGCTGCAGAAGAGGTGCAAGGGCCACATAAAATGGCCTGGAGGGCTGGATTCGGCCCGCGGGCCTTGTGTTTGACACCTGTGGTCTACAGTATTGCTGAGTGAGCTTCTTTCATACAGACTGCTGGTGAGACTTGTAGTTCCACGGGTGTGGATCTGTTGCACCCAGGCATCATACAGCTAAACTTTGGGGCCTTGCTTTTATCCCTTGTGCTGTAAGGTCAGTACTGCATTACTCACACAACTAAGAAGGAATTTACAAATAGGAATAGTTCTTCAGCTGAGCAATTATTAGCATCTTGTTTCTGCAGCCATTGCCTTTTGTTCATTTGGATTACAAACAAATACAAAATCATCACTGCAGTATAATATCTGGCAAGCTGAAGACATCTGGAAATTAAAGAACATTTACCACTTTCATCTTTTATTAAGTTTTACTGATCTACATTGGAGTTATGCTCTGAACTACAACCTAGGGGGAGCCATTTAGTGAGAAATAGTCAGAACTTACACTGTGTTACTGTATTCACTGTTGTGCATTTTTTGGTAATGGTCTGTGTGCTGAGGCCTCACTGGGAAGGTATTCAATACATGTTTTAAAGGTATTCTGGGCCTATCTTCCTGTGCACCTGTTCACATATACCACTTTCAGGTTGTCATTAGGTTACAAGTGCATGATGTATGTGCACTGAATAATACTTTTGTTGATCATAAACTGTGTTCATTCATCTGTTATTCATACCCTTTTCATTGTGTTATTCCTTATCTCAGTAAACATTCCTGAGTGATTCAGTGAAATTATGTGAGTTTCTCATTACTAACGTGACATTTCAGGATGGAACCCAAGGTGTCATGGTTAAGAGAATATCTGCAGAGTCGGGGTGGTCAGTGAGGTATAGAGTCAATCAGCAGCCCCCATTGGAGTACCTTACACAAGGCAATCTCAAAGTGTTAAGCCTTTCATAAATGGGCAGTTAGACAATTGGTCTATGAATGGAAACAGTTTAGCACTGTGGGTCACAATAACTGGCAAATATCTCTGTTCATGAGCCTACCATACGTACGTTTGGGTGTCCAAGATAGAACACCACGGAGGAATATGCTGCTCTCCATATAAACATTGGGGGGGGGGGGATGGTGAGAGTTTTTTTTTGGGGGGGGGGGGTTGTGGTTGATTTCCTGTACCTATTTTCTGTGAAAACAGCCCTGCTTTTAAGTATAACTAAAGGCAAAAACCTTTTTTTCGTTTTGGATAGAGTGGAGAGGGGGTTAGAATCCCCTTCAGTTTTTGTGGAGGTTCACCGAAAAACAATTTTTTTACATTAGAGCCAGCATAGTAAGGACATTTCATTTCGGCAGATTTTTTTTTCTCTGTACTTACCTTTATATCCTGATGTTGTCCAGGGCTTTCGCGTTCTGATGACTCCGGGACTGGGCGTTCCTATCCCAGCCTCAGGGTTCCGATAACTGCGGGACTGGGCGTTCCTATCCTTCCGTTCGATGATTGACGGCTTGTGAAACAGGTGACCTGTCGCACAACGCGTGTCACCAGATTTCCGGAAATTGCCGAGCTGCAAGTCGGCACTATACGGCGCCTGCGCCCGCCGTGTAGAGCTGACTGCGCAGGCGCCGTATAGTGCCGACTCGCAGCTCGGCTATTTCCCAACATCTGGTGACGCGCGTTGTGCGACAGGTCACCTGTTTCACAAGCCGTCAATCATCGAACGGAAGGATAGGAACGCCCAGTCCCGCAGTCTTTGGAACCCGGAAGCCCTGGACAACATCAGGATATAGAGGTATGTACAGAGAAAAAAAAAATGACCTGCTGAAATGTAATGTCCTTACTATGCTGGCTCTGCTAGATGTAATTTAAAAAAAATTTTTTGGGGTGAACCCCCGCTTTAAGGAGATTCACTCTCTCTATTAGTCCTGTTTACCATTATCATTGAAAGTGAAAGTAAAAGAAAATCCCAAATTTTAGGTTGTCCCCAGAAAAGTAATTGAGGCAAAATCTTCCAATAGGGGCACTAATCCTGGTGGCCTGGGGGTCCCTAAGGAATTACCAAATTTGCAGGGATTTCCTCTCACTTCCTGTGTGGCTATGGGGCAGGAAGGGAAGGCAAATCTCTGTAATGGGACATAGATGGCGAACAAAAATCTGACATGGGTCCCTCCCTTACTCTATCCAAAAATAAGAAAAAAGTTTTGCTTATAGTTTTACTTTAAGCATCAAAGTAAGTCCACCACAGACTGGCTTCAGAAAGAGAAAATGTATGTCCTGGAATGGCCTAGTCACAGCCCGCACCGCTAGTGGCCAAATCCCGCTGCAAATCTGGCGGTATAGCGGCTCCCGCCCCAGTGTGAAAGGGGCCTAACTCAAAGGGTTCATTTACGTTTTCCTCCAGCACTGTGCATGTTTACTAATAGGTAGATTCAGTAAGAGTTAGGCTGGCTTATCAGTTGATAAGCCGACTTAACTCAGAATCTACGCCGACTTATGTTTACGCTAATGCTCAAACAGAGATACGCTTAAACATATCTAAGATACGACGGCTTGCGGCGTCCTATCTTAGATTGCAATATTTTGGATAGCCGCTAGGTGGCGCTTCCATTGCGGTCGGCGTAGAATATGTAAATGAGTAGTACTTTTACGTCGTTTACGTAAGAGATAGGCCGCGTAAGTTAGAGCTAGGCCCTATTGGAATAGTAATGTCAAGTATGACAAAAAGAATTTTTTTGTGAACAAATACCAATTGTCAATAGCACCTCACCCCGATAAGGAATGAAAAGTAAAAAGGACAAAAAAGGGTACCATATGGACCCAAGGGGCTATTGAAGTGGTGCAGAATAGAGATTTCAGACAATCAAATTTTTTTTATAAAAATAGAAAACAATTTATTACACAGAATTATATGACATAAATATGATAGATAGAAATAAATCTTGATTAAATACATGATGTGGAATCAAGACGAAGCATTGTTTTGGTCAGCTCTACATGTTTCACTCTTTTGAGTTTCCTCAGGAGCTTTTAGACAGACAATGCTAAATATCAGAGAAAAGAAATCAACAAAAAACGTATAATTAAATAACTGTAAAGTAATTTGTACACATCAAATGTATACTGATAAATATATAAATAGTAATTAATAATGTAAGGGGGAAAGTAAATAATAAAGATTACATCAATTTTAGCAGAATATGCATGTTTAAGGGTCTCAATCATGAATAAATAAACAAGGGCTTAAAAATAAAATTAATAGAATTAGATTTTCAAATAAACTTACCAAAAGGTAAAAATTAATATATCAAGAAATGCTCTTATGCTGTTATTTCTTGATATATTAATTTTTACCTTTTGGTAAGTTTATTTGAAAATCTAATTCTATTAATTTTATTTTTAAGCCCTTGTTTATTTATTCATGATTGAGACCCTTAAACATGCATATTCTGCTAAAATTGATGTAATCTTTATTATTTACTTTCCCCCTTACATTATTAATTACTATTTATATATTTATCAGTATACATTTGATGTGTACAAATTACTTTACAGTTATT
Source organism: Rana temporaria (assembly GCF_905171775.1). Lineage (NCBI taxonomy): Eukaryota > Metazoa > Chordata > Amphibia > Anura > Ranidae > Rana > Rana temporaria. Next base: position 65,768,738 of record NC_053495.1, on the reverse strand, counting down.
TAATTATATGTTTTTTGTTGATTTCTTTTCTCTGATATTTAGCATTGTCTGTCTAAAAGCTCCTGAGGAAACTCAAAAGAGTGAAACATGTAGAGCTGACCAAAACAATGCTTCGTCTTGATTCCACATCATGTATTTAATCAAGATTTATTTCTATCTATCATATTTATGTCATATAATTCTGTGTAATAAATTGTTTTCTATTTTTATAAAAAAAATTTGATTGTCTGAAATCTCTATTCTGCACCACTTCAATAGCCCCTTGGGTCCATATGGTACCCTTTTTTGTCCTTTTTACTTTTTAATGTCAAGTATGGCCGTCGTTCCCACGTTGAAATTCGAATTTTTTACGTTGTTTGCGTAAGTCGTTCGTGAATCGGGATTTACGTCATTTACGTCCACGTCAAAATCAATAGGCCTGTGCGGCGTACTTAGCCGCAATGCACACTGGGAAATGTAGGCGCCCGGCGCATGCGCAGTTCGCAAGAAACTTAAAAAACGTAAGGTCAAGCCCCATTAGCATACAACACGCCCCCCTCAAACACATTTGAATTAGGCGCCCTTACGCCCGCCGATTTAGGCTACGCCGACGTAACTTAGCAGGTAAGTACATTGTGAATCATGTACTTGCCTAGCTAACTTACAGCGGCATAGCTTAAATGCCTTAAGCTACGCCGCCGCAAAGTTAGGCATACCTGAATCTACCTATAAGTGTGTTCAATAAAGACACAATAAATTACAATTGTTTGTGTGTTATAAGATGAGGCTTGTTTGGCTATTGTTGTGCCTGGGTGAGGATCAGAACACTTATGGCAAATTACTGCAGAAAACCAGTTAATTCCAAGGGTTCATATATCGTTTCTTGTCACTGTGTCAGGACTGTGATACCCAATAGCGAAGACCATTTATACTTGTGTATAGCAGATTGTACCAGGAGACGTAATGTGCCTTTATAGTGATCCAAATAGGCACATAGGCAAACAAAAAAATCAGGAGGAAAGAGGAAATTAAACTAACTGGGTATTATTTATAAAATGCTAAATATTATTGAGAGTAAACTTGCATTCTAAGTTTACTGGCCCTTTAAGCAAGTCTCTTTTTTTGTTAATTAAGGCTTTTAAGCTTCCTTTTTCTCCTCATCTGCCGCCTGCACATTTTCCATGCATATCAGAAAAGATCAATATATAAATATGTGTGGTTTGGAAGAGCACAGATTAGATGTTTATTTTTAACTTGCATCTGTACAAAAGATTTTTATACACTGAATGTACCCAGCCCTGTTGTTCCCTTTCTCAAGAACACAAGGAAAATGGCTGATGTTCCCTGCTTTCAGAGCATACATATTCATAATTGTAAAAGTGGCAACAATCTGCTGGAGAAGTCAATACATTTTCAATTGAACTTTTTTTTTTGCAGTGCAAAAAGGTAATTACTTTAACAGGAAAGAGAGACAGACAAACACATAAAAGTACGCCACCACCTGCCTAGGTGAGGTCTTAGAAAAGTACTCCAAGTCTTGGCATTAACATCATATAGCTGACTCTCTTCTATAAGAAATGTTGTCTAATGCCATAGAAGCCTGAAGGCGATCAAGTTCTAAATGACTCCCCATAACATGGATAACTCCTTCATCTGGTACACCTCCAACAGCTTCTTCATCCTCATCCTCCTCTTGACTGAGAAGAGCCAGTTCATTTTCATAGCAGAAGGCGCTTGGGGAAGGTAAAGCAGTTATACGGCTCTCGTGCAGTTCACGTGCACTACAAAGAGGTGTCCCTGGCACCTGGTAGGTTTTGTGAAAGTGAGAATAATCCACTTTGTAATGATTCTTCTCCTCAAATACAACAGGCTCAAACCTGTGTCCCCAGCGGATTTCACTTGCTAAGTACGAACTGCGAGCTTGAGTTGTCATAGCTGTGGCCTCCACCATGCCCTCCAAAATAACAACAATCTCAAAGTCTTCTACTTCTAACTGCTCCTTTCCCACTGTATAGAGAGGGCTCTCCTCATCAATCTCATGTACTATAATGATGGGTGAAACCAGGAAGATGCGATCCAGTCCACTGTCATAGCCCACATTCAAGTCCCGCTGGTCCACGGGCAGGTACTCACCCTCTTGTGTAACATAAGGTCGGATCAGTTGAGCTCTGACATGGGCTTCTACAATGTGACTTTTGCGTAGATTTCCAACCCTCCACATCAAACAGAGCTTTCCATCTCTTAGGGCAATTACAGCATGATGACTAAAAAGTAGCGTTTGGGCTCGTTTTTTGGGCCGAGCCATTTTGGCCATTATTGTACCAATCATGAAAGAGTCAATGAGGCAGCCAAGGATGGATTGTGCTACTACAGCAAGGATGGCTAAAGGGCATTCATCAGTCACACAACGAAACCCATACCCTATTGTAGTCTGTGTCTCTACTGAGAAGAGAAAAGCTTCAACAAAGCTATTAACATGCATTAGGCATGGTTTGGGAGGACCTGATCTCACTCCTGGAATCACAACAGCTAAGTCCCCATGAAAGAATGCAATGCTCCAGAAGAGAAAGGCAAAGAAAAGCCATGATGCTAGGAAAGCAGCTGAGAAGATAAGCAGCACGTATCGCCAACGTGTGTCAACACATGTTGTAAAAATGTCAGCCATGTAACGTTGTGATTTGTTGCTAAGATTTGCAAAGTAGACATTGCATTGACCATTCTTTTTAACAAAACGATTACGCCTTTTCCGACGTGAATGAGGGTGGTGGAGAGAAGATGACCAGTGACCATTGAGACCCAGGGTTGGCATACGAAGGCCTTCCTCATCTGTGGATACAATGCTGTACCTACTGCAAAAGACAAAGAGAAAGATCATTAGAAGCAGATACAGTTTGTCATGCAGACAGTAATAATGCAAGACACTGTTGTACAGAGTGAAATACCTATTGATAACTATTTTTCATCCTTCATATATAGATATCGTTCTAAATGACAATTGCAACTGTCTTTTTTCACTTCTTGGAGCTAAAGTAATGTTTAGCTAAACAGAGCATTCTTTACAGGCGAGATCCCACCCCAGCACATACCTCACTTACTATTATCTACTTCAACAGTAAGGTGTCCATTCAGAAAACAGAGCTCACAAGCTTGTTTTATAAGTGCATTAAGCCCTCAGTGACCACTTTTCATAGTATATGTATTGATCCCTTGGTGACTATTCGGACAGTTAATTCATTCTAATAATAGCTTGGGGTACACTGGCTCAGATTGGAGGGGGGAGTGTGGAAGGTGGCACTGATAAACAGCACTGATGGGCATTGATAGGCAGCACTGATGGGCACTCATGGGTGGCACTGGTGGGCACTGATAGGCTGCACTGATGGGTACTTATGGGTGGCACTGATATGTGGCACTGATGGGCACTGATATGCAGCACTGATAGATGGCACTGATAGGCATCACTGATAGTACTGGCACTGGTAGGCATTGGGGATGGGCACTGATTGGCAGCTGCCTGGGCACTGAATGGCATTTCCCTCTTGGTCTAGGGGGGCATACATGGTGGTCCAGTGTGGTGGCCATCCCTGGTGGCATCCTGGTGGTCCTGGGCGGTCATCCGAAAGGGGGCTGTGCTGATAAATAATCAGTGTAGACACCCCGTCAGGAGAGCAGTCAATCGGCTCTCCTCTACTTGCGTCTGTCAGACGCAAGTGAGGAAAAGACGATCAATGGCTCTTCCTGTTGTGACAGGAAGTCAGGTAAATCTGTGGGTGTTGTCACTGCCGGGACATACATTTCTGCCTTGTTTAGACGATACACAGATTATTATCGGGCGTCGGCTACAAACATAGACAGAGGAAGGCTAGAGGCCTTTAGATAACTTCAGCTGTTCATAATAAAGCAATCACGGCCTTTATAAATAGCCAGAAGGTTACCACTCAATTGCTGCATCACTCCTAAGGCTGTGTGAGTAGGAGAGCAGTGCCTGATGAGGTGAGGAGACCATTGTTTTTTTGCTGTGTGATAACAAAACCAAAAGACTATTGTTTGCTGCATAAGCAGCACTGTCTATCCAGCACTAGGCTGTGTTAGACTTCATAGATAGGTTCCTGTGTGGAAGGTAGACGCCCAGCGTGGCTAGGATTTATTTTATGTTTTGATTTTGTTTATGCTGTTTGGATACTTGCAATTGATTTCCAGCAAGATGGAAAAATAAACCAGAAACTTTGTTTTCAACCGTTTTGATTGCCAGTCTGTATAAGTTCAGTGTGTGGTGAACCCATCCTAGGGGTCACACACCCCGCTACCGAGCTAACCCCTCACATATGGTGGAGTGCCGCGGGCAACTAAAGTGAACCCAAAATGGAGGAGATACTGAAACAGCTGGCTTTAGCAAATGCAAGTCAACAACAGACGAATGCAGCTTTGCAGCGGAGCATTGCAGAGCAACAACAGGCTCACCAAGAAAGCATGGCAGGCTTGGAACAGAGACACCAGCAGCAAATGGAGGCCATCGTGAAACAACTTCAGAAACAGCAGACCGAGGCTGGGAGTCAGGCCGGTAACGTACCGACTTTTCAGGTGCGACACTTATTGCCAAAGATGACTGCAGATGAGGACCCTGAGATGTTTCTGACCACGTTTGAGAGAGCAGCGGAAAGAAAGAATTGGCCTAAAGACCGGTGGGCTGGACTAGTGGCTCCCCTATTATCTGGAGAAGCCCAAAAGGCATATTTTGATTTGGAACTTGCAGACGCAAAAAACTATGATCGATTAAAAGAGGAAATATTGGCACGTTTTGGTGTAACCCTGGATGTCCGTGCCCAGCGGGTCCACAATTGGAGTTATCAGCAGAGGAAGCCACCTCGGTCACAGATGTATGATCTTATCCATTTGGCTAAGAAGTGGCTGCAGCCAGAAACTCTGTCCGGACCAAAAATTTTGGAGCGAGTAGTCATGGACAAATTTCTTAGGTCTCTTCCTAACACCCTGCAGAAATGGGTGAACCATGGTGGTCCGGATACTGCAGACAAACTTGTAGACCTGGTCGAAAGGTACCTAACAACGGAGAGTTTGTCCTCTTCCACCCGAGACACACAGACTTTTCACCCCAAGACCAGACCGTCCCCACCTATAGGTAAGACTGCATCAAGGGACGGGGGTGGAGAGAGGTACCAAGGAGCAACTAGAGGAACTATCGGGACTACTGCTAATGTTTGGCGAGAGCGGCCTAGAAGACCCATCCCACAGGAGAGGACCAGAAGGCTGATCTGTTACCGTTGCCATGAAGAGGGACATGTAGCAGCCGTTTGCCCAGCGGGTGATGAACCCATGCAATGTGACTTTCTTACCGAGAGACGACAGTCCCTTTTTGCAACCACATGCACTGCAGTAAAAGGAAATAAGAAACCGTTATATAGAATGTGCTTAGATGGTAAAAATGTTGTGGTATTGTTGGATTCAGGTAGCCTGGTCACCTTAGTGAAAAGTGACCTAGTGGTAGGAAAAACCTTACATCCGAGGAAAATGGCTGTAGTTTGTGTACATGGGGACACTCGAGAATATCCGGTGACTACCGTTTCCTTTGAAACCTCTCTCGGTAACTTGTGTCACCAGGTAGGTTTAGTTCCCAAACTGCCACATGACGCCATTGTGGGAAGGGATTTCCCAAAATTCTGGGAACTCTGGGACTGCCCCGATTCCTCAGTGGCTGGTTCTTCTGAGTCTGAACCATCTATTCCAGAAACCTCTAACTGTGAGGATTCTCCTGAGTTTCCATTCTCAGTATTAGCAGGGGAAACACCAGTCCCTAGGGAGGAGCCTGCCACCTCAGAAGAGGAACAGCGGCCGATAGGGTTTGATGACCTCGAGGTGCACAGAGAAAACTTTGTCACTGAGCAATTAAGGGACCCCACATTGATAAGAGCCCGAGAGAATGCAGTGAAGGTAGATGGGGAGTTAGTTAATCCTGACGAGAGGGTTGCCCTCCCTTACTTTATTATTGAAAGGGACCTGTTATATAGAGTGTCACAGAGGATAGATGACACCATTGAGCAACTGGTAGTGCCTAAACCGTACCGCAAGATGGTTTTGGAACTGGCCCATGGGCATATTCTTGGGGGACATTTGGGAGCGTAAAAAACCCGGGAGAGGATCACCCAGAGGTTTTATTGGCCTGGGATCACTAAAGAAGTGGAATTGTACTGCTCTTCCTGTCCAGTGTGTCAGATTACTGCACCAATGCCACATTTCCGCAGTCCGTTGGTACCCCTGCCCATTATAGAGGTCCCTTTTGAGAGGATCGCCATGGACCTGGTTGGCCCCTTGTTGAAGTCCACTAGAGGGCACCAGCACATCTTGGTAATAATGGACTATGCCACCCGGTACCCAGAAGCGATTCCTCTCCGAAACACCTCTGCTAAAACAATTGCCAAAGAATTATTTCAGGTTTTCAGCCGTGTGGGTCTCCCTAAGGAAGTCCTAACTGACCAGGGCACCCCGTTTATGTCTAGGGTGACCAAAGAACTTTGTAAACTCCTGAAAGTGACCCAACTACGTACATCCGTATATCACCCTCAGACAGACGGGTTAGTGGAGAGGTTTAATAAAACCTTAAAACAAATGTTGAGGAGGGTGGTGGATAAAGACGGAAAGAATTGGGATTATCTGCTCCCTTATTTAATGTTTGCAATAAGAGAGGTTCCCCAATCGTCCACAGGGTTCTCTCCGTTTGAGCTACTGTATGGGAGGCACCCTCGGGGCCTACTGGACATTGCCAGGGAAACATGGGAGAGTGAGTGTTCACCCCATCGAAGTGTGATTGAACATGTGGCCCAAATGCAGGACAGAATTGCCCAAGTGATGCCGATTGTGAAGGAACATATAGCCCAAGCCCAATTGGCTCAACAAAGGGTTTACAATCGTGGGGCCCAGGTCCGTTCCTTTGCACCTGGTGATAGGGTGTTGGTCTCCACGGTCGAGAGTAAATTCCTAGCCAAATGGCAGGGTCCATATGAAGTGTTGGAAAAAGTGGGAGTGGTGAATTATAAAATTAGCCAACCAGGAAGACGAAAACCTGAGCAGCTCTATCACGTGAACTTGCTGAAACCATGGAAGGATAGAGAGTCCTTGGTCGCTGAGACTGCCCGAGTTTATGCTCCGTTTGACCGGACTGTCCCTGAAGTTGGGATAGCGGAGACTCTATCCAAAACGCAGAAACAGGAGGTTAAAGAATTTGTGCTCCGTAATAAGGAGAAGTTTTCAGACCTGCCAGGTTGGGTCTCTGGAGTTGAACATGACATTATCACCACCCCAGGGGATAAGGTCAAGTTGAAGCCCTATAGAATTCCAGAAGCCCGGCGAGAGGCAATTCGCCAGGAAGTAAAACAAATGCTTGAGCTGGGGGTGATAGAAGAGTCAAATAGTGATTGGTCAAGTCCCATTGTCTTCGTGCCCAAACCCGATGGAAATTGGCGGTTTTGTAATGACTTTCGCCGCCTTAATCAAATCACTAAGTTTGACACCTATCCCATGCCCCGCATAGATGAACTGATTGATCGCCTAGGCACTGCTCGGTACATGACAACGTTAGACCTTACCAAGGGTTATTGGCAAATTCCTCTCTCGAAGTCGGCCAGGGAAAAAACAGCATTTGTAACTCCAGACGGATCTTTCCAATATCGGAGAATGCCTTTTGGGTTACAAAATGCTCCCGCCACATTCCAACGCGTCATGGATAAGACCCTTCGGCCTCATCGAGCCTATGCTGCTGCATACCTCGATGACGTTGTCATTCACAGTGAGGATTGGGAATCACACTTGCCAAAAGTTCAGGCTGTGTTGGATTCCATCTGGAAAGCCGGATTTACAGCTAATCCAAAAAAATGTACCCTTGGGCTGGAAGAGGCGAAGTATCTGGGGTATACTATTGGAAGAGGTCTAATTAGGCCCCAAATAAACAAAGTTGAGGCTATTCAGGATTGGCCACGTCCCACCAACAAGAAACAGGTTCGTGCATTTTTGGGGATTGCGGGCTACTATCGCCGCTTTATCCCCCATTTTGCCTCACAGGCTGTTCCCCTGACCAATTTGACAAAGGGGAAGGAGTCTGTAATGACCAAATGGACTCCCGAAGCAGAAACGGCTTTTCAAGCTTTAAAACAGGCCTTATGTAGTCAGCCAGTTTTAAATTCGCCCGATTTCTCACGGAACTTTGTGGTTCAGACAGATGCGTCAAATGTGGGTTTAGGAGCTGTACTGTCTCAGGTTATCAAGGGGGAGGAACACCCTGTTATGTACCTCAGCCGAAAGTTGAAGGCCCATGAAGAGAATTATGCCACCATTGAGAAAGAATGTTTGGCGGTGAAATGGGCTTTGGATTCTCTCCGGTACTACCTTGTGGGTAGACAGTTTGAGCTGGTGACGGATCATGCCCCGTTGAAGTGGATGGCACAGAACAAAGAGACCAATAGGAGGATAAATAGGTGGTTCCTGGCCCTCCAAGAATTTAGTTTTGTGGTGACGCATCGTCCTGGTGCTGAAATGGGGAATGCAGATGGGTTGTCCCGAGTGCATGCCTGCCTAGCAGCCTGTGTCCCAACCCTAGGGTTGAAACAAGAGGGGGGGGTATGTGACAGGAAGTCAGGTAAATCTGTGGGTGTTGTCACTGCCGGGACATACATTTCTGCCTTGTTTAGACGATACACAGATTATTATCGGGCGTCGGCTACAAACATAGACAGAGGAAGGCTAGAGGCCTTTAGATAACTTCAGCTGTTCATAATAAAGCAATCAAGGCCTTTATAAGTAGCCAGAAGGTTACCACTCAATTGCTGCATCACTCCTAAGGCTGTGTGAGTAGGAGAGCAGTGCCTGATGAGGTGAGGAGACCATTGTTTTTTTGCTGTGTGATAACAAAACCAAAAGACTATTGTTTGCTGCATAAGCAGCACTGTCTATCCAGCGCTAGGCTGTGTTAGACTTCATAGATAGGTTCCTGTGTGGAAGGTAGACGCCCAGCTTGGCTAGGATTTATTTTATGTTTTGATTTTGTTTATGCTGTTTGGATACTTGCAATTGATTTCCAGCAAGATGGAAAAATAAACCAGAAACTTTGTTTTCAACCGTTTTGATTGCCAGTCTGTATAAGTTCAGTGTGTGGTGAACCCATCCTAGGGGTCACACACCCCGCTACCGAGCTAACCCCTCACACTGTTTACATCGTGATCCGCCATGATTGGACACGGTTGATCTCGTTGTAAAGAGCCTCCATCAGAGGCTCTTTACCAAGATCGGTGTAGCAGTGTGTCAAACTGACACACCGCACCACTGATTGCCGCGATGCGTGCCCCCACGTGCGTGCAGTGGCTGTTATCCTGCTGGACGTCATATGACGCCCAGTCAGGATAACTGAACCACCGCCTGGCCGTCATTCTGCTATAGGTCGGGCGGGGAGTGGTTAAAGGAGAAATTAAGCCAAAGATTTTTTGGCTATACCTCTCCTCTGCATTACAGGAGTGCAGTTTGTTCTGAGACCTGTTTTCAGCTGACAGTGAGCTGAAGCCTGCTGTTGGCTGATGTTTTACTTATTAACCACTTCAATACCGCACACCGTCATATGACGTCCACAAAGGGGATTTCCTATCCTGGGTGGACGTCATATGACATCCTGGACTTTGTGCGGTGATATCTGAATGATGCCTGCAGCTAGAGGCATCATTAAGATATCATTGTGTTCCGGCGGCGATCCTGCGCACCATAAGAATGATCATAGTGGCGGTTCCACCGCTTGATCGTTCTTATAGGCGGCGGGAGAGGACATCCCCCCTCCCGCCATCATCCCGTGCTTCTCCGGGCACTCCCGTGCCATCAGGGGCCGGAGAAAGGATCGCCCTGCGCCGGATAGGAAGCATAGAGATGACTGGCGACCAGATGGTCACCAGTCATCTCTATGACCGTTGGAGGCCCGAGCGCAATGCGATGACGTCACGCCCGGGTACCCGTAAGTAAACAAAGCCAAAAAATGTTTTCACGATCTTATGCTTTCCAGCCTGGAGGAGAGATGTGGGGTCTTATTGACCCCGAATCACTCCTTAAAGAGGACCTGTCACACACTATTCCTATTACAAGTGATGTTTACAATAAAAGCGATCAAAAAAAAAAATGTAAAAAAAAAAAAAAATAAGTAAAAAAAAAAATTTCAAACGCTCCTGTCCCCGGTAGCTCGTGCCCAGAAGCGAACGCACACGTAAGTCCCGCCCACATATGTAAACGTTGTTTAAACCACACATGTGAAGTATCGCCGCGTGCGTTAGAGTGTGTGTAACAATTCTAGCACTAGACCCCCTCTGTAACTTTTAACTGGTAACCTGTAAAAATTTTCAAAGCGATGGAGATTTTTAAGTAACGAAGTTTGGTGCCATTCCATGAGTGTGTGCAATTTTAAAGCATGACATGTTGCGTATCTATTTACTCGGCGTAACATCATCTTTTATATTTTATAAAAAAATTGGGCTAACTTTACTGTTTTGTTATTTTTTAATTCATGGAACCATTTTTTTTTTAAAAAGGCGTTTGAAAGATTATTGCGCAAATACCGTGCAAGATAAAAAATTGCAATGACCGCCATTTTATTCCCTAGGATGTCTGCTAAAAAAAACATATAACATGTTTGGGGGTTCTGAGTAATTTTCTAGCAAAAGAATGATGATTTGTACATGTAGGAGAGAAGTGCCAGAATAGGCCCGTTATGGAGGTGGGTATAAAAGCCCTGTTTCGAAGTGGTTAAGCATAATTATTTTTTTGCTTTTCATTTTTCACTCTATGTTGTTACATTATATACTACTTGTTATGGCTGTTTGACTATGAAATTATGCTTATCTTTGTAGATGACAATAATTGACTCCTCCTGCGGAAGCGGCTTATGCCACGAAACATGTAAAGGACAGTGTCAAGATCTGCATTCCAGTGCACCTTTTGAAATCTTTTTTTTTTTATTGGAAAAAGCCAACTTTATTTGGATAAAAGTCATTTTACAAAGTAGTTGCTTATGTAGAATAATAAAACAGTACATTATAACAGTCCATTTTGTGTGAGATTCTTTGTACATACATGTTAAGGCACAGGTTTATGAGGGTACAGAAATCCAGTATATACGAAACTTCATGTCATTCAGCTACCAATACAGTTCTGATTAAGATTTTCATGGTTAACACCTTCATAGGACGGTCACTTTTTACTTTCATCTAAGTATGCCTGTCTGTTGGGCTTGGATTATTTTAGGCACATGTTTCTCCATCATTTAACCATCTATACCACAAGTTTGAGTACTTATGCACACACTTTCTATGGGCATAGACACATTTTTTAAATGGCAGTGCATCATTAACGTCCCTCTTTCATTGGCGTATGGAGGGAGGCTGAGCCTGCATCCATACCTTGGCTATGCCCTTATGAGCATTTAGAAATGTAGCTTGGTATTTGTCGATTTCTACATCTGGCAGAAGTCCCAGAAGACAGCGTTGCATTTCCACTTTGTTAAAGTGGTATATGTGGGAAAGTTGAGCTGCCAAGTAATAATCCTGTAAATCAGGAAGGGACACTCCTCCCATATCCGCAGGGTTATTCAGAACATGCCAGGCCAGTTTATGTCTGACATTTGCTTTTTGAAATCTCTTAAATGAACAATGCACAGCTGTAACTATTGCTTGTATATAATCCCTTCTGTAAATAAATTTTTTTCTTTATTTGAATCATGTTTTTCTATTAATAAATTGTTACATTTTATCATACCTTCTGCCTAATCCTTGGGTACCGAGATAGTCCAATCCTCTCAATTTTTTGCCCGGGCACATTTGGGGTAGCCCCAGGTATCTCTTCAATGCTGTTGGCTGATGTCACAGAGCCGGTCAAGGCTCTGAAAAAGATCCCGACCGAGAACTCTGGACCGGCACCTGGCTCAGCCTCTCAGCAAACCACTGAGAGCCTGAGCCAGGCCCTCCCGCCCCCTTCACAGCTCAGCGCTCAAGTGAGTGCTGGAGGGGCAGAGCAGAGAGCTGGAGACTCACAGTCCTGGCTCTCTGCTAAGAGCAGTGGGGGGGAAAACTAAGCTATTCGCAGTGTTTTGATCATTCAGTTCTCACTACAGAGCCGGGGAGGACAGATGCAGCATTGGATTGATGCTGCATCCACTTAGTATAATTTTTTTTTTTTTTAAAAGGCATACTTCTTTTTTAATGTGAAACTAAAGGAAAAACTATTTGTTTAGCTTTGAATAGTAGAGAGGGATTAGAACATCTGTCTGCCTTTAGTGCTGTCCGTGTCCCTGTTAAGGAGATTTGCTCTATTTGTCCTGTTTACTGTTATCATCAAAAGTAAAAATCACAAAAATTGGGTTGACACTTGAACAGTAATAGAGGGAATATCTTCCAATTGGGACCTGATGACACCCTTGGATTCCCTTCGTTTGAAAGTATTTCCTTTCACTTCCTGTTTTGGCTATGGGACAGGAAGTGAAGGGAAATCTCCACAATATGACACGGACAGGGGTTATATATCCCTCCCTTACTCTATCCAAAATGAAAAAAATAAAGTTTTGCCTTTAGTTCTATTTAAATGTTTCTCAACTCCAGTCCTCAGGTCATGTTTTCAGGATTTCCCTCAGATAAAACAGTTGTGGTAATTACTAAGGCAGTGAAATAGATTGCAAAATAATAGAAAGCCTGAAAACACGACCTGTTGGGGCGCCTTGAGGACTGAAGTTGGAAAACACTTCTATTTTAATGACCAGTCTTTAGTATTTACACCGTAGCCACTTGGCTTCAGAGAATGTGTATCAACCCCTTAACCCCTTAGTGGCTAGTCTCCAATGTATGTGTTGTAAAAGAAGCACTGAAGTAAACATTTTAGTGAAAGGGTGTATTTGCACTGCTTGGCTTCTGGAAAGCCAGCTTGCATAGCTGAGAACATATTCTCAATGATCACTCTTCAATATATGAACATTATGGGCCAGATCCACGTAGCGGATCGTATTTTTATGCAGGCATAGCGTATCCTAGTAACGCTACGCCGCCGCAACTTTGAGAGGCAAATGCTGTATTCACAAAGCATTTGCCTCTACAGTTACGGCGGCGTAGCGTAATTCTCCCAGCGTAAGGGCGCGCAAATCAAATCTATGTAATGGGGGAGTGTTTTATGTTAATACGTCGCGACCCAACGTAAATGACGTTTTTTTTATCGGCGCATGCGCCGTCGGTGGGGGTATCCCAGTGCGCATGCTCGAAATTAAACCGGAACAAGCCAATGCTTACGACGGTGACGTCATTCTACGCAAATCCCTATTCGCGAATGACTTACGCAAACGACGTAACATTTTCAAAATTCGACGCGGGAACGACGGCCATACTTAACATAGGATACACCTCATATAGCAGGGGTAAATGTACGATGGAAAAAGCTGAACGCAAACGACGTAAAAAAATGCGCCGGCCGGACGTACGTTCGTGGATCGCCGTATCTAGCTTGCATACTCAACGCGGAACTCGACGGAAACGCCACCTAGTGGCCAGCGGAAAAATGCACCTAAGATCCGACGGCGTACTAAGACGTACGCCAGTCGGATCTAGCACAGCTTCAGGCGTATCTTGTTTTGTGGATACAAAACAATGATACGCCGGAGCAAAATAGAAGTTAAGCGGCGTATCCATAGATACGCCAGCGTAACTTTTGTGGATCTGGCCCTGTCTCTTCAGTGACCAGTCTGTACTGTTACGGCTCAGTAACCATTCCACAGAATAAGTGCATTATTACCTCAGTGACCAATTCAGAGTATGCACATTAGGTCCTCCATTACTAGTCTCCAGAGTATGTGCATTTATCATTCAGTGATCAGCCCCAAGAGCATGTGTGGTAGCCCCGGTACACACAATCAGAAAATTGTACGAAAAAGCGATTGTACAATAATCTGATCGTTGTAATTATTTTTTCGTTTTAATCAGTACAGCTGTCATTACAACACATGACATCACTTCCGAATTTTTATTCTGTTGCACGTAAATTTTTGGGACTTTAGTAAACTCTTTAGATTTGATCTGAGATCAGCATGCAAAAAAAAAAAAAAAACGGACAATCATTTGTGTGTACCGGGCAAAACTCTACCCCTGTATCCAAAAATAAAAATTAAGTTTGGGCTTTAGATATACTTTAAGAATTTGTGCATCAGCATTTTAATTATAGGCAGGACCCACACCAATTTCAATACAGACATGAAATATGCAAGAATTTGCAATGCCAAATAACTAAACAGAGAAGGTTAATTAAAAAAATAGACACTAAGCCCAGGTTCACACTGAGCTGCGGAAAATAAGCCATGGGAGTTCAGCTGAACTCGCACGATTTTACTGCAGCAATTTTGGCTGCGATTTCATAGACATCTGTGCAGGTGTCAATGAAAATCCCAGCCCAAAATCGCATAAAAAGGGGTACAGAAGCTACTTTTTGAAATCGGTGCAGCACCACAGATGCCATTGGACGGTGCCATTGATGGCAATTGCCGCCGGTTTGACATGTGATTTGACATGTCAAATCGCATTTCAAAATGCTCCAGTGTGAACCAAGGCTAAATCATTCACTGTTAGGACTGGAAACAAATGATGAAAAAAGGACTGTCCAGTTGGAATCCCTAATAGAAAAATGTTAATCCTTCACTAAGCGCACTCTGCATTGCTCTAAATTCTGATACCCCAAGAGTGCTTGTACCACTGATCACTTGTCTAAAAATCCAGGGAAAGTCTTAAGGAGTAATTCACTAGAGGAGCAATTCTTAATGTAACGTTAGGTGTTCACAGTTCCTGTATATTCACAGGTGTTGGGTAATCTGTTAACAGGAAAAATCCAATCCAGTGGACCTTCCTATAGGAAACACAATCCTTCAGATACCCTATTTAATGGTGCCAATGATATAGCTGTCTCAAAGAGGGTTAATATGGGAGTGTCCTATTGCAGGATCTATTAGTCTAATGCCTATAACTATAGAGTGTCAGGTAAAGACCTGATTGCAATGTATTAACAGTATAGATGCAATATATCTCTAATTACCAAAAAACTAATTCAAAAAGACAGAAAAATATATGTGATCTTCAAAACGGTGTGAGCCACGATTTCTGTAGGCAGTTGATAATCTCAAGTGATTAGCGGGGAGTGCTTAAACATACAAAAATGATAAACTAAAAAAGATATATCTAAATAATTAGTGACCCCTGTGTGGTGACGGGGTATCTGAGGGGCACTAGGCACCCTGATTAGTGCGTATAATAGGAGTGATATTCTTAGTTTAAGTGTCTATTATCATTAAAAGTAATAGGATGCGAGTTTCGAAAAATTGTTTGATAAGGATGAAATTATCGAATTCCGAATCCGGAATCTGATATTTAGCTTTCAGGGTGGAGAAGGGGATGAAGTTTGTACCTATAATAAATTTGTTAAGTGTAGTGAGGTTTTTAGTCTTCCACCATGAAAGGTCTATTGTGGAGTTTTGTATGAATTTTGGGTCTCCTATGAATGTAGCAAACGGTGGGGATTTAGAAACGAGGTTATATTTTCCATTATGGAGTTTCCATAAGTGATAAGAATGTGCTACAATTTGGTTAAGGGAATTTACCCCCTCTCATTTTGAAAAACTCTGTCGCGATTCCCCCAGGATGAAAGGTTTCATCTCAGAACTTTATTTCATCATGTCTAACAACACGGAGCCCAATAAATTATCATATATGCTAAAATGGGAACAAGACCTTAACTTTACGTACTCCCCAGTAAACTGGGACAACTGTATAACCAATCTACACAAATGTACCAGATCTATTGCAATCAAGGAAACAGCCCTAAAAGTGTTTATTAGATGGTATTATACCCCGACCAAACTCCACGCCATTTTTCCCTCAATCCCCTCCTCTTGCTTTAGAGGCTGCGATGTTTCGGGTTCTTTCCCCCACATTTTTTGGTCTTGCGATAAGGTCAAGAATGTTTGGTCACAGCTTGAAAGTTTTGCCTCTAAAATTTCAGACAAACCAATCACCCTCACTATACATAACTGTTTACTTTTCTCCCCCATCACGGACCTTTCCACTTGCCATATGAGACTCATCCATACATTATGTGTAGCCATACACTGGCTGATTGCATCTCAATGGAAATCCCCAATAATACTCCTAAATCCACTCAAACACAGGATTAACGAGATAAATTTGATGGAAAAAATCTCCCATACGCTACAAAACACCATGCACATTTTCAACAATAAATGGTCCCCCTGGTCTGAATATTCACCTCTCTTTTTTAATACAAACTAATTTCTTTATTATACCACATTCCCTTTAACATGGCTTCCCTCAATATTCTTTCAAGATCCTCCATAGTTCTTTCCCATCTCTAAGTAAAGCCTGTTAACCCCAATTGCTTTGCTGTGTCGTATTATATTTCTGTTTCTGATATGTACTTACCACATCTTTTATAATTATGCTGTATCTTTATATTTTTCCAACTATGTACCGCTCCCTATCTTTTGCAATAAAAGTTTGTAAACAAAAAAAAAAAAGTAATAGGATGCAATTTGTAGTAACAAATAAAGAATTAAAAGTATCACTATAATTGTAAATAGTAAGTACAAAATTGGTGTGAATAGTGCAACAATGTTGCAACAATGTTGCGATGTGTTTAGGGTTAATGGGGAGCCTCCCAGAATGAACACAGTGAAAAGTATATACTTGGTGACATCTAAGTAAAAATAATAATAAAAAAGTTCATATATGCACACATGTTCTTGCGACTCAGGAGAATAGAGAAAGTGAAAAAATTGGATTAATATGAGGGCTGGTATGCCACACACTTGTTGAACCAAAACAAGATAGTCCTAAGTTAACGTTCTTTCATGCGAGTTAACCCTCAATTAACCGGTGACTTGAAGTGCCATTAACGTGCATTGAAGTATCGGTGACAGCTGTGCTCCCCCACATGGGTCCCCACTCACCAGATGTCGTCACCCCCCAGGGGGCAAAAAGCGGGTGGTGGTGGTACCTCGGTGTCTGCAAGGTGATGGTCTCCTACGATCAGTCCTCGAGTGTCTCCTTTATCCAGGGATCAGGGGATGCTTGAAATGATTTTACAGGTGTCCGCGTTGGGTCATTCGTTAGACAAAAAATAAAAAGAAAGAACGCATAGCATAATACGTCTTTATATTGTTAGGGTATACCCAACAAATTGATTTATTAAAAAGGGGAAAATTGATTGGTTGGAGTGGATACTCCACGTGAGTCCCTGCGCAGAGGGAGTTCCAACGACCAATGTATTTAAAAACAGTAACAAAATTAAAAATAAACCTTAAAAAGAAAAAAGCACCAAGCTGCACTAGCCCACTGTCTGCTGCTGCTAGTTGTTGCTTCACTGCTGGGATAGCCAACTTGAAATCCTCCCTTGGCGTCCGCGTGCACTAGCGCAGTGATCAGCTGAGACAGGTAGCGTGCTGGCTGGTAACGTGTGAACAAGCGTATGAGCGTCTGTTTGGGTCACCTGACGCGTTTCACACTGTGAAAACAGTGTAAATCTATCTACAATAGAAGAGGTGTGTAAGCAGGTTGAAGTTCCGGCTGCCCGTTTACACTGCCCCAGTTGGGTAGCTTACAGTTAAATGTGTTCCTGGGTTTTCTGCTTGGCAACTTTTGCTGGGCCTGGCCCACTGGTTTTGTGTGATTTAAAAGAAACAGGGGGTCCGAACCAGAGAGAAAAAAAGACTGAGCCTAAAAAGGGAAGAGAATAAGGTATGGCTAGAGACAGATGGGGCCTGAAAATGGGGGGTTGAAATGCTGTCATGCTGTCATCAGAGCCTGGAGGACCAAAGGATTGCCAAATCCAGAGTTTAACCCTCTGTGGACTCATCCAATTATGGACTTTACCTAAGCAGGTATGTTGGGGCAGCATCTTGATACAGGTGTTAGAGGAATATTTGCACTTTATTCTGAACTGTTACCTGTGAATGTAATCATGTTAATTTAATCTTCAGTAGAGCTTTTGAAACTTAGCCTTTGCCTGGTCCGAAGTTACTAAAGGGGTGCAATGTAAGTAACCAGCATATAGTCTACATCTCGGGTCACTGCACACATTGGGGTATGAAGACAACAGTACAGGAAATTAATACAGTGCAGTGGTTACCAAGGTTAACAAAGGTTTCTCTAGAAGCCCGCAGTTAAGCGTGTACATGTGAGGGATGAGATAGCCTCTTTTCGCGAAGTAGATGTTGTCAGCACTCCTTCAGCCGCGATCCATTTCCCATAGCAATGGGAGCAGATTTGAGCCACCGGGGCCCTCAGCCTGTACACAGTTACAGAAGATAAAACATTAAGTAAAGTGAAGTGCACACATGGAGTCCGCACTAGATGCACGGTGGGACCCCATACCGAGTGAGGGCGCAGTGATACGCTGGACAGGTGAAGAGGCCGTTGGCTCTGCCTGTCCCTCCTAAATACACAAATGATCATGTTGGTGTTTACAACAAGGAGGGAAACATGGAGGACGTGGCAACCACCCCATCACCCTGTCCCCTTACAGGTATTAAACCTGGGATGTACTGTCCAGATGAGGTGCATATAATTAACAAAATAAGGTTCAGAGGCTCATTGTTCCTAATAGAATGATGCTGTATGGTGTGTTGTTTTTGTTAAAAAAACATTACATGGGACACTATTACAATAGTAGTTGGTCATAAAAATCACTGTCAGGTTTTGGCTTGAGTAGATATTTCTCAAACAAATGCTGTTGCATACAATGGGTACATAGATACCATTGTTGTAGTCAATTGACAGTTTGAATAGGCTATTGTCTCTATAGCTACAGTAAGCAGGTAAGAGAGGGTCTCTCTAACTGAAAGAATGACCGTTATGTTATGGAAAACTATTGTAATAGTTTTGTATGTACAGCATCTTTTGTATAGTAAAAGCACATCTACACACTGCAGAAATCTCAACTTCCTTGCTTATACCACAAAGTAACCTTGCTAGATAGACGCAAGCAAAACATATGGCTATAAAACTTTGGGTTGATTTCCACCACTAAATTATGTGCTACGGAAACTGCCATACTACCAATAGGTATATACTCTAAATATTCTCTTTTGTATTCCGCCCGATCTGTTGACGTGCTACATCTAGATTTTAGCGGTGTTGGACATTTACAGTGCCTCTGTTAGACAGGCACCCTTCGATGACACCATAAAATGGCCAGGGATTGGCTTCTTCTTAGGCCCCGTACAGACGACCGAACATGTCTGCTGAAACAGGTCCGCGGACCAGTTTCAGCAGACATGTTCGGTCGTCTGTACAGCCGAGCGGACAGGATTCCAGCGTACATTTGCCCGCCGGGCCTTTTTCCAGCGGGCAAATATTTCCAAACTTGTTTAGAAACAGCCCGCTGGAATCCTGTCCGTCGGACATGTTCGGTCGTCTGTACAGACCTACCGTACATGTCCGAGCGGCCGCCATGCCTTGCATGCGTCGAATGACTTTGATGCATGCGTGGAAGCGTTGACCTTCCTGCGTCGCCGCGTCATCGTCGTGGCGACGGCGCGGACACGTCACCGCGCTGTCTGTCCGCGCGGATTGCCTCTCATTTCTGTCTGATGGTGTGTACAACCATCAGACAGAAATCTCCGACCGAACATGTCCGATGAAAACGCTCCGGCGGACCGTTTTCAGCGGACTGTCCGGTCGTGTGTACAAGGCCTTACACTTATTATCTTATGTACCGGACAGGACTTCCCTTTGCTGCTAGAAACTTACTGTAACTGTGCACAATATTCTACTGGGCTCTGCACTTCACTGCCCTGAAGCCTGGATCAAGTGTTTCCGCACCAGCCCCCCATCATAATGCTGCTCCAAAGCCACACCAAAATTATAATTATTTCTTTATTATCTATTTGATCAGAATGAACTGTACTTACTACTGACCACATCCCATGTTCCCTAAATCCTTTAATACTGACCCTGCTGCTGTGCTATTCTTCTACTTTCTATCGGAATCATTAAATGAAGCACCACTATTACACTACACACACAAGGGGCAGATCCACAAAGATCTGCCTATCTTTAGGCAGGCGTATCGTATCTAAGATACACTACGCCGCTGTAACTTACTGTTTCTTCTTGGGAATCCTCAAAGAATCTGCACGGTAAGTTACGGCGGCGTAGTGTATCTATTGCGGCGTAAGGGCGCGCAATTTCAAATGGGAGTGATGGGGGCGTGTTCTATGCAAATACGTCGTGACCTGACGTAAACTACGTTTTTTTTGAACGGTGCATGTGCCGTCCTTAAAATATCCCAGGGTGCATTGCTCCAAATGACGTCGCAAGGACGTCATTGTTTTCGACGTGAATGTAAATGGCGTCCAGCCCCATTCACGGACGACTTACGCAAACAACATTTTCAAAATTAGACGCGGGAACGACGGCCATACTTAACATTAAGTACGCCACCATATAGCAGCTTTAACTATACGCCGGAAAAAGCCGAACGAAAACGACGTAAAAAAATGCGACAGCCGCTCGTACGTTCGTGGATCGTCAAAAATAGGTAATTTGCATACTCAACGCGGAAACGCCACCTATAGGCCGCCGAAAAATTGCATTTAAGATCCGACGGCGTACTAAGGCGTACGCGTGTCGGATCTAACCCAGATGCCTCGTATCTTGTTTTGTGGATACAAAACAAAGATACGACGCGTGAAATTTAAAATTACGCTGGCATATCAATAGATACGCCGGCGTAATCCTTTTGTGGATCTGCCCCACAGTTCTTTTGGCTGCTTAAATTATTAGCTCACACAAGCAAAACATAGCTTTTAAACGTCTTACTAAATTTAAAGGATAAAACTTCATTTAGCTATTAACTAATAGTTGAAATTTTTATATTTTTTGTGAAACTGAAAACTGAAGGGCCACAAGTCACCAGTGTGTTGGAAGCCCATACAAATTGAATACGATTCTGTGATGCAATACACCTTAATGCACACATTGTTTTACACCACAACACAGGGCAAACATCTGACTCTAGCCTAAAAAATGTATTTTATCCCAACATGTTTGAGGATAAGTAATGTGTATAGTTCAATAGTCTAAAGGGCTTGTTCCCACCAGGCCTAATACAATACCAATGCAAAGTCAAGGCCAAAAGCCCTGCTTTATATGGATCATGTTCACACAAATGCAGCACTGTTATGCTACCATGCACAGACTTACATGAAATATATGTAACGGAATTTTCTGATCTCTTCCAGTCTAATGGAAACCTTCAAGTCCAAAGATAGCTGACATGCTTCAATATGTGGTGGGTTGTGAGGCATAGTGGGTGCAAAGGTGGTAAAAGCCTCTGGTACTTGCCTCAGTTACTCACTGTGGTCCCTGGTAAAGGCGATTGGTCCCTTTGTGGCGACAGCTTCCCTTCTACCTCAGACCACTGACAGATTCTCCGGCCGGCAGATCCGTCACTTTTGATTGGACTGCAAGCCGCAGTCCCAACCCTGCGCTGCCCTCTTACTTCTGTATAGGCCCTCACACAGCCTGGCAGCCCGATGCCCCCGGGATAGGCCCAATCTCCGGCCTAGCAGTCCAGGGCAGATGACACACGTCTACCCAGACAGCGGTCCACAATACATCATGAAACATGACAGGACAATTGGAGACCCAACAGGTTAATGCGTTTTGAGGACTTGCCTCGGTAGCCTGGTGGATCTCCAATTGTCCTGTCAAGTGCCATGATGTATCGTGGACTGGATGGTGCGGTTTCTGTTTGATGAGCTTTGATGAAATTGTCATTTTGTGACATTTAATAAAGGCAAGGGCATAACCCGCATACGGAAAATGCACTAGGCCATTGCGCCCTCTGTTTTGCTTTAAGGTTTCAGTGTTTCCAGACTTCCCCGATCAAATGAGGTCAGCAAAACGAGACTTATCCATGAGCCAGGATGTAAATAAAGTCAACCGGTACCTCTGGGCCCACTCTCAAGACAGGAGATTTTGTGTTTGCTATTCACTGCACCACTAGCTGTATGGAGTTGGAAGAACACAGGAATGCATTACACAGGGACACTGACTTTAGACTTGTGGAAGTGATCCACAGCTTTACTGTTGCCAGATCACTTCCACAGAGCCTGGAAGCAAGAAATGCAGGAGCCACCATGTTTTCATGCCTTACAGATGTGATTGGTGTCACATCCATTCACAAAAAGTGAAACACCATCTGCATAAAATCTAAGTGAAATGCAGGGATTCTGACTCCCGACTGAAGCTTCTTCCAGCTAGCATCCGATAGGAAATTACTAATAGATGGTCTGCATTCTGGAAAGTTCCAGTGTAAAAACAGTAATTTAAGTTTTATTGATAAAAAAGACAAACACAGCCCTTCAGGAAAAGCTACAACACCTGGGTGTAATGCTGAAACATCAATGAGCTTACAACCTTAGCAAATGCTGCGGTTCTAAAGTTTTCTGGACTGACCATCTGCATGCAGTTAAGTTCCAATGAACCTCTATGTTCATGGCAAGAAAAGGGTTAAGACACAGGAGTGCCTGAGTAGTAGCACTTTTTCAGGGTACTGCTTAGTATATTAACATTTTGAGATATTTCCAATAAGACAGCAAATCTTTATTTTTGAGTTTATGTCTACTTTCAACCACTTGCCGACATTATACGCGAACCCCGATCCTGCGAACCGTCGTAGCTGTACGGCGGTCACTTTTAGCCGGATAGTGGCACGTACACACGCCCGCTGCACAGCGGGGGTTCGATGCCCGTGACCAGCGGTCGCGATGACCGCTGGCCATGAGCAATCGCGGGCACGAGAGGCAGAACAGGGACGTGTGTGTGCGTGTAAACACACACATCCCAGTTCTGTTCTGAGAGGAGAGAGAGATGCTGAGTTCCTACAAACTGGAAACCATGATCTCTCATCTCCTATAGTCAGTATCATCCCCCACAGTTAGAACACACACATAGGGAACACAGTTAACCCCTTGATCGCCCCCTAGTGTTAACCTTTTCCCTGCCAGTGAAATTTTTACAGTAATATGCCATTGGTCCCAAAAATGTGTCAAAAGTATCCGATATGTCTGCAATAATGTCGCAGTCCCGATAAAAATCGCAGATCGCTGCCATTACTAGTAAAAGGTAAATAAATAATAAAAAATTCATAAATCTAACCCATATTTTATAACTTTTGCGCAAACCAGTCACTATTTTTATTACCAAAAATATGTAGAAGGATACACATCGGCCTAAACTGAGGAAAAAAAAAGCTTTAAAAAATAAAAATAAAATTGGGGGTATTTATTACAGCAAAAAGTACAAAATATATATATTTTTTTCCCAAAATTGTCGTTCTTTTTTTGTTTATAGCGCAAAAAATGCAAAGAGCAGAAATGATCAAATACCACCAAAGGAAAGCTCTATTTGTGGGGAAAAAAAGTTGTTTGGGTACAGCGTCGCACGACTGCGCAATTGTCAGTTAAAGCGACGCAGTGCCGTATTGCAAAAAATGGCCTGGTTATTGAGCAGCCAATTCTTCCGGGGCTGAAGTGGTTAAGGATATTATTTATGTCACCCTGCCCCATTCTTTAAAATAATCACAGCTGTCCCCTGCATTTAATCAGATGTTTAACGTTTACTGGGCAAAGAGGAAAAAAAAATACTTTAGTAAATCAACAATTAGTGTTTTTCCATGGTAAGCTTACCATTGATGTTCTTTGCAAATCATTTGTAAACATTTTAGAAATTTTTATGTTTACTAGCAAAACCTTATGAAGAATTTCATTTGTTCCTTTTTCTAACAAACCTTAATATAAAACAACTATATTGTCAGTTTTCAGCACTTTTACTATACAGATAGTCCAGCACAAGTGTGCCCATTTTATGATCAGTAGTAATGTAAAAAAAAAAAAGAACAAGAAATTGTCCTATCCACTTTTTCTCGACTTCAGTAAACTTTTTTGTGTGGTTGTCACATCGCTAAGGCAGAATTCTCCGAGCTCCATTTCTTATGTAACACTGGATCCTATTTTTTGCTCTAAAATGCTTTATCAAGAACCATCTGTGACTGTTCCACACACAGCATAACTCGGTTACCACGGCAACCTATGGCCCTGGTGCCGTCTAACAGGAGCTCAGGGCTGTAATTTCAGCATCAGTTGCAGGCAGGGACACGACGGGGGACCCAAATGCACCTTATTCTGTCACATCCCCCAACCTCTTGGCCCACGCACCCCTGACTCACCCCTATCTGCATATATTCTGAGTGGGGGAGTGATGTCACTTCATGACATCATGATGGGTTGAAGGTAAGAGCTGTGTAACAGGGATCAAAGTAATATTAATGACCCTCAATAAAAGTAGAACATGCAAATGTACTTTCTTGCCTTTGTTGTTGTGCTGTTTTGTTTTTAGGTATAAAAACTACTAATCAGTAGCTTTTAACAGAATTTTTTTTTCTCTTTAAATTAGGTACTGCTTTTGAAAATACTGTACATTTCTAGAGCGCAACATTATTGCCTCCAATGAATCCAATCTTCACTCAATAAAAAGAGATGCTAGAATCTTCACCATCGGACCCTTCTAGGTGTTCTGGATACCTGCATCTAGCATCTACCCACTGTCTGCTGAGGCTACCCTCTAAGCACCAGTGTGTCCCTTCAGGACTGTGGGTGAAGCAACAGTAGACAGCTGGGAGGTTCAGCCATCTAACATACCCAGAAGTATTGCGTTGTGTAAATTATATTGGTACCTCTAAGGTCTCCTTCACACCATGTCTAGTGACCTGCATTTTGCTGTACTGGATAGATGCGGATCAACACATATAAACAAATAGAAAAAATACTGCGCCATCTCATAGAGGTTAATAATAAAGCCGCTAACACAGCAAAAGAGATCAAAAGTTGCTAGTAAAACATAGGTGGAAAAAGTGTAGCGCTAACAGTGAATCAATTGTGATAAAACAATCTAAATTGTATTGTGCAACACCACATGTGAACTAATGGTATCGGTGATAATTAAAGTCCATAAATCCTTGACTGGATAAATGAATTGAATCAAACTATGTTGAAAGACGTTCAATAACTGGATAAATAAACAAAATCCAATGGTGAGAAGTCCACCACCACTTATGACAAGGGCTTACCGGATGGATTGGACCCAGAAAGGCATATACCTACTAGGCCAATCAAGCTTTGTTAAAGATGATACACTGAAGAGGGTACACTATACACGTCTTGCGATTCGGTATTATTGAAAAAGAGACCTCAGGCAGACAATTCAGGAACGGTTCCCAGCAAGCAGCGATATTCAACAGATCACAAGGAGGGCATATCGATGAGTATGTAAAAGAAAAAGTGGGGCGCACATAGCATAATTCCGTAAAAATCAATATTTTAAAATGAGAGTAACTCACATTTTGCAATGATAAACCGAGCTCATAAAATTAGGGTAGCAGGAACAACAGTAGTACATCCCGACATGTTTCGTTACAATAAGAACTTCATCTTGTGATCTGTTGAATATCGCTGCTTGCTGGGAACCGTTCCTGAATTGTCTGCCTGAGGTCTCTTTTTCAATAATACCGAATCGCACGACGTGTATAGTCGGATTATCCCATCGTGTGTACACAAATCCGTCAGACTAAAATCCAAAGTACAAACACGCATGCTCAGAACCAATGCTAAACATCAGACAACAATAACAAAAGTTGCCCAAAGGGTGGTAGTAAAGAGCTTAAAAACCATGTGGTTTGGTGTATGTTGGCTGAAAATGTTCTGCCATCTGTATGCAGAACAAGTTCATGGACAACGCCCTTCAGACAAAAATCCACGGATTTGTTTGATGGAAGTCCGATCGTGTGTATAAGGCCCCGTACACACGACCGAACATGTCTGCTGAAACTGGTCCGCAGACCAGTTTCAGCGGACATGTTCGGTCGTCTGTACGTCCGACCGGACAATTTTTCAGCGGATCGGACAGGTTTCCAGCGGACAAATGTTTCTTAGCATGCTAAGAAACATGTCTGCTGGAAGCCTGTCCGTCGGACATGTTCGGTCGTCTGTACAGACTCACCGGACATGTCCGCTCGGCCAAAAGCCCTCGCATGCGTCTAAGTGATTCGACGCATGCGTGGAAGCATTGACCTTCCAGGGCCGCGCACGTCGCCGCGTCAGCGTCATGGCGACGGCGCGGCCACGTCACCGCGTATCGTTTCCGCGCGGATTTCTGTTTGATGGTGTGTACAACCATCAGACAGAAATCTCTGAGCGGACATGTCCGATGAAAATGGTCCGGCGGACCGTTTTCATGGAACAGTCCGTCCGTGTGTACGAGGCCTAAGGCTTAAGCTGTTCTGAGTGTCTTCCCAGCCCGGGATTTCCCACTGGAATACAGGGCTGTGGAGGCATATATTTAGTGAAGTAAGATATAAATAATAATACGGCCCATAGTGAAACATAGGGTTAATAAACTGTGCATAACCACCAAGAGTTCACTATGAATGTAAAAGTGTGGCACTATTAAAGCAGATTGTGGACTGGCAGGTCCACTCACCCAGCCTTTGGCAATGTAGACTTGTGTCTGTGATGACAGGAGATGACCTGCTCATTCAGAGCACTTGGAGCCAGTCGGAGGCAAGAATAGTAACTCCGGTCCTGCTCTGGGTCTGGAGCGATAGCCGCTCGTCCGGTCTGGTCTCTGTAGCAGCAACTCAGCATGCCTTTCTCAAGATGGATACCACGGTTCTCAAGAAGTCCAGTGAGCATGTGCAGACGTGCAAAGTTGCATCAAGCGTGACGTCAGAGCGTCACTTACGTGGTGTCGTGACAGTCGACATGTTTCGCCCAATCAGCATGAGCTTCTTCCGGGAGCTCTCTAGGAACCCTGATTTAAGGAGGGGAACTGGGATATAAGATGTAACACTATTGACTCTGGGGAATGCAGTGGACTATGATGTAAAGAAGGACTCAGATTGTAGGGGGACATTGGGGCACATTCACAAATGCTTTGATTTCTGAAGAGTAATCCGCAAACAAATCACTCTTCATAGAGCATTTTAGAGGTGTTGAGGAGGCGTTGTATGCCTCCATGCCACCTGCTTTAACCCCTTGAACACCACACTGCACACGGTTGCAGGGTGCTTGCAGAGTGCCATCATTCACTTGAATGGGCCATAGTCAGTGGGTGCTACACCTGCTGAAAGCAAAAAAGGGTATAATTGCAGCTGCGACATGTGAACATGCTCCGCCGCTGCCTCTACAGCTAAAAGGTGGTAGAGGGGTGGTGAAAGAATGTCTCAACTGCAGAGTTTTGCTGCCCTTCAACCACTAGGGTAAACAATTAAGGGCCAGATTCTCGTCCAGCGGCGTATCTCTGCGGCGGAGTAACGTATCCGATTTACGTTACGCCGCCGCAACTTAGATGGGCAAGTGCTGTATTCTCAAAGCACTTGCTCCGTAAGTTGCGGCGGCGCAGCGTAAATCGGCCGGCGTAAGCCCGCCTAATTAAAATTTGGATCAGGGGGGCGTGTTTTATGTAAATGTACTGTGACCCGACGTGATTGACGTTTTTCCTGAACGGCACATGCGCCGTCCGTGGAATTTCCCAGTGTGCATTGCTCCAAAGTACGCCGCAAGGACGTCATTGGTTTCGACGTGAACGTAAATGACGTCCAGCCCCATTCACGGACGACTTACGCGAACGACGTAACTTTTTCAAATTTCGACGCGGGAACGACGGCCATACTTAACATTGTTACGCCGCACATATGCCGCCATATAGCAGGGGTAACTATACGCCGGGAAAAGCCTAATGTAAATGGCGTAACTTTACTGCGTCGGCCGGGCGTACGTTCGGGAATTTGCGTATCTACCTAATTTGCATACTCTACGCGGAATTCGACGGAAGCGCCACCTAGCGGCCAGCGTAAAAATGCAGTTACGATCCGACGGCGTAAGAGACTTACGCCTGTCGGATCTAACAGATATCTATGCGAAACTGATTCTAAGAATCAGGCGCATAGATACGACGGGCCAGACGCAGAAATACGACGGCGTATCTGGAGATACGCTGTCGTATCTCCTCTAAGAATCTGGGCCTAAATGTTTTAACAAGTTAAAAAAATTGTGCGTGTGTGTATATATACACTTGTGTTTGAGCTTTGGGGTGCACATCCTAATGCAATAGGTTGATCACACATATTTTATATATATGTATATATATACACACACCCCAGAGCGTCCCAGAGAGAGCCAGGAAAAGTCCTGTTAGGGGTTTATACGTCTCCCAGGCTCCTCTCATACACATTCAGGGATCTCTGATCTACGATCCAGTTCGGATATTGGTCCTCTCCCCCAGGCTAATTTAAAGCAGAGGTCCACCCAAATTTTTTTTCAAAGCCAGCAGCTACAAATACTGCAGCTGCTGACTTTTAAAAAATAGACACTTACCTGTCCAGCACGCCCACGATGTCGGCAGCCGAGGCCGAGCAATCGCTTGTCTCTCGGCTGCCCCTGCCACCACCCTTGGTGAGGGAATCAGGAAGGGAATTGTTGCGGCTTAACTGCCCGGTTTCCTACTACGCATTCGTGAGTCGCGCGGCGCATCATTAATAGTTCCCGCTGTCTCCTGGAACCAGTGTGTTTCCCAGAAGACAGCTGGGGGTGACGCGAAGGGGCGTGACTCCCGGGGAAGGCTATTCTCAGAAGCGGGTGTAAATACCTGTATTATACAGGTATCTGCACCCCTTCACCCTGAAAGGTGCCGAATGTGACACCGGAGAGGGGGAGGGTTCCAAAAAGCGGAGGTTCAATTTTTGTGTGGAACTCCGCTTTAAGCTCAGCTGAGACAGACAGCCAGTACTCTCTGCCTGGGAAACTCAGACAACATTGGTCTGTGAGAGAAAAAGGTTGGCTAAAGCTATCAAGCTGCATATGTGGAAGCTGGCAAGCTGTAGGTTTGCTCAGCCTGGTAGTTAGGGCCTGTATTTTGTAGAGTTAGTGCCGAGACACGGCTAGGGTTTTGTTTTGCTCTTTTTTTGTTCTGTTTGTTTCTTGAAACACAGCACAGCACCTGTATATAAAAGACTTGTATATACTGTATCACAAATAAACACTGCACTGTTTGTCACTACCTCACTGGATTTGGTATCTGTGCCTGGAAGACTGCTTATCCCAGGGAACTTTGTACCTGCTACCTGTCCCCCAGCTGTAGTAAGTTACTACTTAACCACTTGAGACCCGCGCTATTGACAAAAGACGTCAACAGCGCGGCTCTCAAGTGCCAACTGGACGTCTCTGGACGTCTTTTTAAAAGCATTACCCGCGCGCGCCTCTGGGGTGCGCGCAGCGGGTAAACACTGTCCCGGCGCATCGCTGGGGAGCCGATGCGTGTACCTGGCGGCCGCGATGTCCGCCGGGTACACGCGATCGTCGGTTACACAGCAGGGATGTGGAGCTCTGTGTGTAAACACAGAGCTCCACGTGCTGTCAGAGGAGAGGAGACCGATCTGTGTCCCTTGTAAATAGGGACACAGCATCGGTCACCTCCCCCAGTCACCTCCCCCCACACAGTTAGAACACACCCAGGCTACACATTTAACCCCTTCCTCACCCCTAGTGTTAACCCCTTCCCTGCCAGTCACATTTATACAGTAATTAGTGCATTTTTATAGCACTGATTCGCTGTATAAATGTGAATGGTCCCAAATTGTTGTCGAAAGTGTCCGATACGTCCGCCGCAATATCGCAGTCCCAATAAAAATCGCAGATCACCACCATTACTAGTAAAAAAAAAAAAAAATCATAATTCTGTCCCCTATTTTGTAGGCGCTATAACTTTTACAAAAATACGTCGAAAAATACGTATCGGCCTTAACTGAGAAAAAAAATCAAATACCACCAAAATAAAGCTCTATTTGTGGGGAAAAAAGGACGTCAATTTTGTTTGGGAGCCACGTTTCACGACCACGCAAAAGTCAGTTAAAGCAACGCAGTGCCGGAAGCTGAAATTTCGCCTGGGAACGAAGGGGGTTTATGTGCCCAGTAAGCAAGTGGTTAAAGGGCCAATACCTAGAGTGACTAAACATGGAGTAAATCCTCAAATAATTGGTGTTATCTAACGCTGCACAACAGCAAGTCAACGCTATTGCACAAGAGCAAACAAAGGCGCGGTGCCAACAGATTGGTGCTGTACAGGAGCAATCGCACAGGCTGTTTGAACAGCTAGCCACTAGGGGTGTTGAAAATGATCGCCACATCGATGCATTGAGATTATACCCTTCCTGATTCTGCATCGATGTGGTATTCAGCAATAATCGATTGTGAATGACGTCATTGCGGCCCCTCCCCCCCCGCACAGCAATGTCTTTGCTGGAATGTAGTGCTGCCGATCGGCTGGCTGCGCCTGGCGCTGTCCCCTCCTCAACACACACAATATAGCCTCGTTGCTGCCTGCACCCACGCTCTCCCCCTCCTCTGGGATTTGTAGCTCTGGACACTGGTCATCTTCCCGATGGGCGGTGCCGTGCCGCACAAGGAGCTGAGACAGAGACACACAGATCACTGCACGGAGCTGACACTGCAGCTGTTTTAACATCCGTGGGATGAGGCATAAATTTGGCTTCTGGAAACGAGCAGCAAGGAGAGGAGGGGGGGATGGGGGTGCTCCGGAGGTGAGAGATAAGCCTGTCATGCTTGATATATGGGTGAGTGTAGAGGTGGCACATCCCCCCCCCCCTTACCTGCTGCAGCTATCCTGTGTGTGTGTACTGTGTGCAGGAGCAACCTTACGCCGAAAAAGCCTAACGTAAACGACGTAACAAAAGAGCGCCGGGCATACGTATGTTTGTGAATCGGCGTATCTACCTAATTAGCATATTCATCGTGTATTTTGACGGAAGCGCCACCTAGCGGCCAGCGTAAATATGCAGCCTAAGATACGACGGTGTAAGACACTTACGCCAGTCGGATCTTAGGATCTTAGGGAAATCTATGCGTAACTGATTCTATGAATCAGGCGCATAGATACGATGCCGCAACTCAGAGATCTCCTACCTGAATCCGGCCCTAAAGTGCTAAATTTAAAGGCTAATATGCAAGTTATTGTCCTAAAAAGTGTTTGGGGACCTGGGTCCTGTCCCAGGGGACATGTATCAATGCAAAAAAAAGTTTTAAAAACGGCTGTTTTTTCGGGAGCAGTGAATTTAATAATGCTAAAAGTCAAACAATAAAAGTGAAATATTCTTTTACGTTTCATACCTGGGGGGGGGTGTAAAGTTAGCATGTGAAATAGCACATGTTTCCCATACTTAGAACTGTCCCTGCACAAAGTGTCATTTCTGAAAGAAAAAAGAGTCTTTTAAAACCGGACTTGCGGCTATAATGAATTGTCGGCTCTGGCAATTCAGAGAGAATTCATTCATAAAAATAAAAAAATTGCGTGGGGGTCCCCCCAAATTCCATTACCAGGCCCTTCAGGTCTGGACTGGATATTAAGGGGAACCCCGCCGTCAATTTAAAAAACAAAATGAAGTGGGGTTCCCCCAAATAATTGGTCATACTCTCAGTGCACTGCTGAGAGCCTGAGCCAGCTGCTCCCACCCCCTCCACAGCTCAACGCTCCAGTGAGCATTAAAGGGGCAGAACAGAGAGCTATTACTGATTGTCACAGACTCTTTGCTCAGGAAAGACTGGAAACCGAGTGATCAACGCCCTTCAATTGCTCAGTTCTTAGTCTTATGCCGCCTACACACGATCGTTTTTCGGCATGAAAAAAAACAACGTTTTTCAGCATATCCAAAAAACTATGTTTTTCCAACTTCATCATTAAAAACGATGTTGCCCACACACCATCGTTTTTGAAAAATGATGAACAACACGTACGACGGCACTCTAAAGGGGAAGTTCTATTCGCCTTTGGGCTGCTTTTAGCTGATTCCTTGTTAGTAAAAGACTATACGCGCTTTTTGGTCTGTTACAGCGTGATGAATGTGCTTACTTCATTATGAATGGTAGTTTTACCTGAACGAGCGCTCCCGTCTCATAACTTGTTTCTGGGCATGCGCGGGTTTAAAATATCGTTTTTGCCCACACACGATGATTTTCAACAACACGAAAAATTACATTTTAAGAAGCCGAAAAACGATGTGAAGCCTACACACGATCATTTTAAATTACGTTTTTAAAAAAGTCTTTTTTTTTCATGCAAAAAAACGATCGTGTGTACGTGGCATTAGAGGCGGTGGGGGAAAGATGCAGCATTGTACTGAAGCTGCATCCACCTACAGTAGGTGAGTATGTACTGTATGTTTGTTTTTTTCAAAACCCTGAACTTCTCTTTCAAGTCTTTTATAATGTAACTTTTCCATTCAGTTCTCAGAATTTTGTTTAATATAGTCGGTATGCAAGTGGCAATAACACTTTTATTCAGGATCTGTCTCACACTGAAAGGTATCTTGTAATTATACTCATAAAACACATCCATCTTTTCAAATGTTTTTAATCATTTGAAAGCATAATATTTCCATAGAAACGGTGTCATATTATTTGATTCTCAATTGTTCCTGTATTTTGAGAAGATCTACATGTAATTGGTATGCATTTTGTATCCTTGCTCTAATTTAACCTTTTTCAGAAAGGATATAATGTCAATAAAAGTAAATAGAAAACAAACTAAAAGAACAATAAAAAGCTCAGCTAACCTTTTAATGTTTCCAACTTAGAAACTGATTTTAAAGAGAACACTGTATAGCCACGCATGCGCATTTGAAAAATATAACTTGTATTAAATTGGCTCTACATAACTTGAAAGTGGAAATGCATGTCGACAGTGGCAAAGAAGGAACAGCAGTTGTGTTGCATGTCCTGGGCATTAGCTAAGGTAATACTTTGAGGTTAGGTGGGGTTTCCCCGCATCCAATTTGCATAGCAGGAGAATGTGACTGGCTCTCTTTGGAGCCGGTTCACATATATCCACAGCAGGTCCGGTGCCTTCTAAAGGAAAAACAAGTGCTTTTTTTGGTCCGTTTCAGGTCCGAATTCAGACTTTTGATGAAACTTAGCAGATAGAACTTGAACCTTGAAATCTTAAGTAGATAAGTTAGACCGCTGGATTTGTAGGAGGAGTCTGGGGCTATATAGCTCTCCTTCCCTGTCGGGTCCAGTGTTGGCTCAGTTTCCTGGTTCACCCCCACCCACCCACACAGTTCCCCCAAATAACTTCCTTTTTTTTCCATTCTTCATACATTTCATACATTTAGGGTATGCCCTCTTTTTAGGTATACTGACCATCCAGGCCAAGGCGCACCTCAGGTCTTGGTAAGTTAGGAGTTATTGTTTCGATATGAAGACTCTGCCTACAATTAAACTTTTTTACTCACATGAAAAGTAGAGTGGTCTTCTTGTAAAACTGTATTTCTGAGCCTTCTTGAAAGTATCAATAATTTGTTCCTGAATCTCTTGTAATGTTGTTAATCTGTCCCTAACAGTATAAATGCGATAGGAGATATAGGGCCAAATCCACAAAGATCCGGCGTAACTTAATTTTTTCCATTTAAGTTACACTGCCTTAAAATTTCTACCTAAGTGCCCAAACCACAAAGCACTTACCTAGAAATTTTGGGCTGTGTAACTTAAATTTTGCCGGCGC
This sequence comes from Rana temporaria, assembly GCF_905171775.1. Taxonomy (NCBI): domain Eukaryota; kingdom Metazoa; phylum Chordata; class Amphibia; order Anura; family Ranidae; genus Rana; species Rana temporaria. The sequence continues at coordinate 65,735,055 of NC_053495.1, read as the reverse complement.
AAGGCGTTCCTATTTACATGGGGGCGATTCCCATTTAAATTAGGCGCGCTCCCGCGCCGGCCGTCCTGCGCATGCTCGTGACGTCATTTTCCCGACGTGCATAGCGCGAAATTACGTTACGCCGAGCTTTGTGGATTGCGACGGGTCAATAAAGTTGCGTCGGGAAAAAAAAAGATACGGCGCGAAAAAAAAAATCAAATTAAAAAAAAAATCACATCGCTGGACAGAAAGGTCTATTTTTACAAGGTGTACTAACTTTACACTTTGTAAAAGCAGCCCTAATTTTGCGTTTGCAAACTAAAACTTACGGAGAAAAAACTAAGCTGAAAAGCTTCGTGGATCTCCGTAAGTGCTAATTTGCATACCCGAGGCAGCATTTTGACACAAAATGCCCCCAGCGGCGGATGCGGTACTGCATCCTAAGATCCGGCAGTGTAAGTCCCTTACACATGCCGGATCTTCTGCCTAACTATGGAAAACTGATTCTGTGGATCAGTTCCATAGTTAGGAACAGGGATACGACGGCGTAACAGCACTTACGCCGTCGTATCCCTTTTGTGGATTTGGCCCATAGAGATCAGGAATAAAAAATGTTTAAAATAAAGGGTTTTGGAAATCTAGCTATGTATAGAATTGTTATAAGCAAACTCTGCTGTAGGAATATAGTCCACCCAGTCATCCTGATGATAACTGACAAAACATCAAAGGTACTGCTTCATAGTTTGATTGGTCCTCTCGATTTCACCATTAGACTGAAGATGAAAAGTAGAGGACAGAATAATTGTTACACCTAAAGCCGAGCAAAAGCTTTTCCAAAATTTAGAGAAATGTTAGAGAAAGGGATAAACTAAAGCGCTAGCCAACAGTGAAAAATGACTGGTGTACAAACAAAATGCTGCTCAAATCTAATATGTGCTAACAACAAAACAAGGGTATGAAAATTGGGTGATGAGCGCAAACTGAAATAGTGAAAGAAAACAATGTAGCAATATTACAGTGATCACAATCTATATTAAGAGGTCATATATGTGATATATGTCACAAGCAACCACAGAAAAAAAACAGTGATGAAGTCACGTGATGTGACGCAGCGCATTAGGTTTTAGACGTGACCGGAAGTGACGTGTTACCCCGACCGTCCACCGGAAGTGCCTATGTTTGGCGTTTTTTAAACCGTTTTTCATGTAAGCAAGTTTTTAGCTTCATAAAACCATTTGAGCTTTACATGTTTCACGATGAGAGTTTGTATTTCTTTACTCCATCTATGATTCACTCATGGTTGTCATGGTGAGCTGACCTTATCGTTTTGAGGACCGGGACTGCTTCCATCTACAGAGGACGTTCCAGATCCCATTCCAGTGGCCCAAGGAATTCGTTCAGGCGCATTTTCTACTGTCTGGAGGTAATCGCTCTGTGAGCTCAATATCTGTGAAGACCTTCCCAGATTGTTGCAGCATTATCTATTGGCAGAAGTTTTTGAATTAGTTGTTATACTAACTTGTGCACTTACTCAATTTTGGACTTTTTTCCTTATTTTTGTTTTTTTATTGAAAGGACTATTTTCACTGTTTGTTTCCTGTGGTTGTTTGTGACATATATCACATATATGACCTCTTAATATAGATTGTGATCACTGTAATATTGCTACATTGTTTTCTTTCACTATTTCAGTTTGCGCTCATCACCCAATTTTCATGTACTCTGTTAGACACCACATCATCAGGAATTCCATGTAGTTTAAAGACCATCAACTCCTCAGTTTGTTCAGCAGAGGGTACCCCTTTAACAGGTATAAAATGAGCCATCTTAGTGAGATAGTCGATGACTACCAAGATAGTGGTCGCCTCTTTCTAAGGTGGACAGACCATGGTCTTGATGAAACAGAGAGTGGTTGTGGTAACCCCAAAGGAGAAGATCAGGGTGTCTTTCTGTGTACACAGGTCAGATATGGGGTCACATACAGTACTGTGCAAAAGTTTTAGGTAGTTGTAAAAAAATGCTCTAAATTAAGACCAACAAACAGGTCACCAAAGGGAATGTGATAAACGTTCTTCTGTCTTAGAATCCACAAAATGCCCAGCAAGTTGAGAGCCATCTACCTGAACAGATTCAGGTACAAGGAGGCCACTTGCTTGAGTCCAAATGCTGTTCTTGTACTCAGGGTTAATGTGCTTAGGAAGATGATTGAGAAATGATTAAGAATTATTCGAGACTCAAGAATGTCTTCAAGCTTGTGACCCCTAGGAAGTTTTCCTGGTTGTCTGGTTCCTGATAACCAAGTCTAAAGCTTCTGCTTCCATGATAAAAGGTAGTTCAGGATCATGATGTACTAATAGTGATGCAGTCTGTGCCTCTGATGAACACACAAAGGCCATCCCTTTCATTGTCAGCTGCATAGTTGATGCTCTCACCTTAAAGAAGTTTCTTATGAATTTTCTGTAAAAGTTGGCAAATCCAACAAACCGTTGCACCTGATGGTGCTTGGGCACCCATGAATGGTCCCAGACATCAATATTCTATCACTGCTGCTGCTGTGCCAGTAAGGTATGAAACAAAGCTTCCAGGACATTGGGGAACTTAAGTCCATAGTAGCGGCCTGTCATTATAGTGAACAGGGCCGACGGCCACACTTAGCCACTGGGGGCCACTATGAATGGCAACAGAAATCGTAACATTTCTGTTGTTACAATTTGCATCAGACTTAATCACTTGTGTGAATGTAGACTTACTGAGAATGCAGCTTCTATATCTTTTAATCCTTGCCTGTGTTTCAGTTTACATTAATACTATGACCGCTACCCCTAGTTTTCTATTTCAGGGTGTTTTTTTTTCCATAGGTGCTGCATCCTATGGAGTCATGCTTGCATGCAGGGACTAGAGTTGTGTCTCCCTACACTATGTGCATCAATAGAATCACACAGATCAAAAGCCTAGGATAGAAGGCTGGGGGGACGACAGAAGAGCATGGGGGGGACTCAACAGCTATGGCCTGGGAGTTTCTCACTTCTCACTTCTGCCTAATCTTGTCCAATAAGGGGGGCACCGAACTGATTCTTTGCCCCGGGTGAAATAATTTCTAGCTTCCCCACTGGTACTGCCTATAAGAGTACCAGTACCAGCCGTTCTATTCTAATAAAGTAGAACGGCTAGTGAAAGGGGAGAGGGGGCTTGGGTGGCGGTGCAGGAGTTGTCCGGCCGCCATGGGAGAGACCTGTCAAAGTGGGCCAGTCTGGATGAAGTCCAGGGTCAAATTTCTGTCCCAGTCCAGCACTGATTAGAGAGATATTACCCTTCTAACCTGAACCCTGCGTACACCATTTTCATATGGCATAACTCTGTACTGTTTTGACACCTCCGGTCTAATGGAGTGTAAAAAAGGGGCCACCACCGAAATGCCTTGACATCTAGGCCCCGTGGAAAAAACAGATTAATAAAAATATGCGCTAGAAGGCAGAAGGATGATATCAGCATTTATTTTTATTTATGTAAAACCTTTATCCCAAAAGGAAAAAAGACTGTTGTAATGGCTTATAAAGCGTATGCTGGAGTGTGGTTTCACGTTTCACTTTTATTTAATTTGCCAATACATGTAATACTCCCCTTCCACAGACTGGCAATGCTGCTGCTGTCCAAATGTGCCACCTGTTCTCATTCAGAGTGTGGGGCACTCCAATACAGTAAATGTGTTATAATCAACAAGTTTTGACACAGCCTAGCTTCCACCAACATTATCGTAACTAAAATATCTGCTTCTGTCTGGGAAGTAAGGTGGTTTACAAGTAGTTTGCCCCTTTTTTCTAATGAAATATGTTTTTGGTACAAAGCATTATTTTATTGCAGCACTAAAATTTACATACAAAAAGTAAAAAAAAAAATCTGCAAAAAAAGGGAAGAAAGTGATAAAGAAATATCTGTTAAGGAGGGGCTACATACTTGTTTAAAACAAAAATATTGTTTCAGGAACAGGGTTGATTTACTGGAGAATGCAAAATCTGGTGCAGCTGTGCATAGAAACCAATCAGCTTCCAGTTTTTTTGTCAAAGCTTAACCACGTAAGGACCGAGCCTCTTTCTGAGATTTGGTATTTACAAGTTAAACATTTTTTTTGCTAGAAAACCCCAAATATTGTATATATTTTTTTCTAACACCCTAGAGAATAAAATGGTGGTCATTGCAATACTTTTTGTCACACCATATTTGCGCAGCTGTTTTACAAGCGCACTTTTTTTTTAAAGAAATTTTTTTTTTTAATTAAAAAATAAGACAACGATAAAGTTAGCCCAATTTTTTTTATATTGTGAAAGATAATGTTACGCCTAGTAAATTGATACCCAACATGTCACACTTCAAAGCTGCGCCCGCTCATGGAATGTCTTTTAAAAAAAAAATGTCCCTTTAAGAGCATTGGGCGGAAGTGACATTTTGACGTCGATTCCGCCCTTCAATGATATGGAGACAGGTTTGGGCCATCTTCCTCTCACTTGTCTCTATGTCAGCCCAGGAAGCAGACCCAATCGCCTCCGGCATTCCTGACAGCTCCGGAAAGCAGCGGAGGGCACCGGAGAGCAGCGGGAGAGGGGCCCCTCTCCTGCCGCCAATAAAAGTGATCTTGCGACGAATCCACCGCAGACAACTTTTATCTAAAATCAGACTGTCCCATGAAGAAGAGGATACTGGGGTTATGGTAGCTAGCTAGAAGCTAGTTGGCTACCATGCACAGCTGCACCAGATTTTGCACTCTACATGTGCTGCGCCAATGGGGCATATAAGTTATATAGATTGTTTCCCTAACCATTTTTCTATGGATGTTTATGTTTAGTCAACATGCTGCCATCTAGTGACCTTTTGTGTTAATGCATTTGTTTTCCATGTTTTTTCCCTGATGTTATGACATACTTCCTTTCTATGTAATGCTCCACCCCTTCTTCCTGTGATTATACTTCCTGTGTAATAGCTGAAGCTAACAGGCCACATGTAACAGGGCACATGTATTCTGCATAGTAAGCTACAGACAATATCATCTTTTGACCACATAAGTACCACAACCTATTTATCTGTTGTATCCTGTCATCTGCTGTAACCCGATGTTCAGAATAGAATCTGTACTTGGTGAGTTCAAGCTATCGAATGAGGATTGTCCTCAGTGATTATATCTGCTTATACAGGCCAGACATAGAGGTCTCACAAGGGATAGATCGCTTCACAACAATAGGAGTCAGAATATGCCAGTTTCAGTAAATCAACACCATTGTTTTCTCCATCGATTATATGGTGAGAGCTGCACTCTCCCTACAAAACCAACACTGCTTTTTTGACAGGTCAGTCCTGCAAGGTGCAGGGCAGGGCCTGGCACAGCAAAGGAAGGAGAGGTTCCGATCCCAGCTGCATATTTTCCCCAGCACAACATGGAGTGACTCTCCTGCTCCAATCAATTGACTGATCTACAAATCCTTACATAAAACAATAACATAAATATACTCAAAAGATCTCACTAAACATATTGTACCCTACACATTTCCCTTCAGTTTCAAACATAACATAGATAGTATTCATCTGGGTATGCCTCAGGGCCTTTGCTGTTTTGCATTTTCTTGAAGGTATGAAGTCTAGCTCCAACTGAGCTGTTTTTAACATGACAGTACCCCCCTTAAAATAATAGCAAACCTCATTCAGATGGCCATAGAAGCCATGGATTGTAAAATGATACCAGTCTGGCTCCCCCTGTTGTATTTTACCTGGATGTTGCATTTATTTTATAAAGGATTTTTTGACGGTTATGTGCATTCTTACCTGCTACGAACTGTGTCCATTGTTGTTTCAACAGTTCCGTTCCATCAGACAGACACCGAAATCTTGTAGAACAAGGCACTCCTTAGCTCAGTCCAGCTTGCGTAACCATCCAAGATCCATCTGAAGACATCACTGTAGATTGAAAATCCTGATACATTTTTGTAAGCCGTGATTCTCCAAGATCATATCTTTGGATATTTGTTTCACAAAGACACTTTTTGTGTTTGTAAATTTACATAAAACTTCTTTTGTAAGATAAAAAAAATGGTTGGAGAGTTGAGATTTTGAAGTTTGTAGCTTTTGGGCTAGGCTCGATTTTTGGACACAATCCTGATCTGGTCAGCTTTTGAAGTAAACTTGTGATCTGACATCTGAAATCCTAAAAGCTCCATTATAGAATCTTTACCGTTCCCATCACAGATGCCCAGAAATCTATTGGTTATTCTTGATTTTAAAAATATATATATATATTTCTACAACAGCTCCTTCAATGTGGCACAATTTGTCCTTTGTGGTTCATGAAATGTTGACATTAATGTTCTTTGTGGAAAAGTATTGGGGTATCACATGTAGCTAGCAGCAGAGTCTTTAGCCACCCCCTGGTTGACAATCCACGCTCTCACTGTTGGGAAAAGAAAAAAGAAAAATAGCAACAGATAAAAGAAACAGCAAGCCAAATCCTTTGGAAAACCATCTGCTGTAATGTGCACAGAGGGGAAAGTGGGTTATTTTTATCTGTTTCTTCATATTTCAGTTGCATAATAATTATTGATAGACATTACTGCATATGCATATGGATATTAAAGACTGGTAGAAAATCTGCCTGTTCAGTATAATTTGAAATTACTGAGTACCAGAAGTCTTTAAAACACATTTCAGTAACATTTTTAACAAAACTCCATCATTAGGCCCCTTTCCAATCAGGTCTGCCAGTCAGTTTTTCAGGCAGACCTATTTGGACACTCCATTCAGCCCTATGGAGAAGCTGACACCCACTGCTATGCAATCCGATCCGCTAAATCCAGATCCGTTGATCGGATCGGATGAAAATGGACAGGCGGTCTGTTTTCATCCGATCTCTCCATAGAGTAGGCGTTGTGACGTCACCCGCGGCCATCACGCTTTTTCCTCTGTTTACATGCTGATTTATCCGGCACCAGGACTTTGGTGCCGTTTTTGTAAGTTTTTTTCATTTTATTCATATTAAAATGCCTTTTTATAAGGAGAGAGCACTATGTACATGCTCTTTATTTCCACATGACCGCCTGGTATTTGGATATAAGCTGTTCCTGTGGTTCCTGGCTTCAACTGGATTCTCTTGTATTAGTGCCCGCAGGCATATGTGCTTATGACCCTCTATCATCTTAGGGTCCTAGATGTGAGGTTAGCGGCCATTTGTTTACCATTGGTGGAGGTTCATTACACCTGCGGGATCACCTGTGTGTCTTTTGAGTATTAGCACTTTTTTCCTCACGGATGGTGTATATCAGGGCTCAAAATTTCAAGTCCTGAGCTACTAGCCAGGCCTCAAGAGTTACTCGCCACCAGTTGCCCCACCTAATTCATACACTGCCCTGCGCCTAACTGCACCCGTAAACACGCCCTCGTAGATTATCTCATGGAATGACAATGTTTTATGCAGAATCAAGTTACAAAATTAAATATTACCAACAACAACTTCAACAAAATGGGACAGGGCACTGGGGGCAGACCAGAGGGACAGGGCACTGGGGGCAGACCAGAGGGACAGGGCACTGGGGGCAGACCAGACCTTTTATTCAGGCTGGCAGAGAGGAGAGGAGCTGCAGCACATGGGGAGGGAGTACAATCCAGCGCTGAGATCCACACAACTGCACAGCCATTGACACCATAGCACAGCGCACACTGACAGCGCACAGCACACATTGAGACCAGTCTGTTCACAGTGCTCAGGCTGAACTGTTGGACTCTTACATAGAGCACAAGGAGAATAAAACGGCACAAACTAGAAGGCTGCCGCTCTCATGTCAGGGCAACTTTCAGTGAGCGCTGCACCGGAGTGGTAATTTTTGCAATCCTCCACCTCACTCATTACTTTCTGCTCTCCAGCTACATTGGTCGGGGCCCGGGGGAGGGGGGCAGGCTCAGAGAGGTCATACTGTTAGGTCCCATGGCTTAATGAGAATTGTAAGGAGAGCACCTGTGTACTGCTCTGCCTGTGCGCGGCTCACCAGACTACCTTTCCCGAGCATGCACCTTTCCTCTTCGGCCGCCAATCTCATCGGGACTCTAAGGCCCCATACACACGGGAGGATTTATCCGCGGATATGGTCCAGCGGACCGTTTCCACGGATAAATCCTCTCGAGGATTTCCGCTGATTTCTATGCGATGGAGTGTACTCACCATCGCATTGAAATCCGCGCCGAAATCCTCTGGCGATGACGTGTCGCGCCGTCGCCGCGATTATGACGCGGCGTCGTGCGCGACGCTGTCATATAAGGAATTCCACGCATGCGTCGAATCATTACGACGCATGCGGGGGATCCCTTCGGAATCCCACTGGAATAAAGAGCAACAGAGACACCTTTAGACAACTTTTATATAGCAGCATTTTCACTCTGGGGGTAGGGTAGTATTAGACGCACTAGTAGATTTAGATGCACTGGCAAAACCAGGTACCCCCTCCCCTGGAGGGGGGGGGGGCAAAAAAGCAGAGCTCAGCTTCCCATTTTGGGTGATGCTCCTCTTTAAGGTACATTTCAAGTCAAAAAACATATTTTGTATTTTATTTTTGATATAGTAGGATAAGAAAATAGAATGGGCAGGCACACACATGAAATTGACTCTCACAGTGACACTGACAGCAGTGTGCAGTAGTACAGATGATGATGACACCTCACTGACATGATACATATCACCTCCTGAGTCACAGTCACAGTTTTTCTCCATTCCCTTCAGTCCAAACAGCACTGACAGTCCTGCTCCCGGCTTGCCTTGCTCCTGTCTTGCAGACCTGGGTACAAAGCTCCAGCCACTCCATTTAGCTTCCTTGCACAATGATATCACATTTACCTGCTCCCACCACGCCCGCGCCACCTGAACACACTGTAGCAGACACTCAAATGGTCTCGGCTGGCAGACATATTGGGCCAGATTCACAGTAGAAATATGCCGGCGTATCTATTTTCAAATTTGCCGCGTCGTATCTTTAGTTTGAATTCTCAAACCAAGATACGACGGCTTTAGGCTTCGATCCGACAGGCGTACGGCTTTGTACGCTTTCGGATCGTAGGTGTAATACTTCGGCGCCCGCTGGGTGGAGTTTGCGTCGTTTTCCGCGTCGGGTATGCTAATTAGCTGTTTACGGCGATCCACGAAGGTACGCGCATTCGTCGCATTCTCTTAGGTCGTCGCTAGTCGGCTTTTCCCGGCTATCTAGCTATCTAGTTACGGCTGCTATTTCATGGCTTAGATTTAGACTGCCCATGTTAAAGTATGGCTGTCGTTCCTGCGTCGAATTAATTAATTTTTTGCGTAAGTCGTCCGTGAATAGGAAAGGACGTAACGCACGTCGCCATTCAAAAGATTACGTCGATGCGAAGTCATTTCGCGCAAAGCACGGCGGGAAATTTCAAAACAGAGCATGCGCAGTACGTTCGACGCGGGAACGCGCCTAATTTAAATGATACACTCCCCATTTGAATTAGGCGGGCTTGCGCCGGAGGGATTTACGCTATGCCGCCGCAACTTTACAGGCAAGTGCTTTGTGAATCAAGCACTTGCGCTTAAAACTTGCAGCGGTGTAACGTAAATGGGATATGTTAGACCGCCGCAAATGTACCTGAATCTGGTCCATTGTTTATTGGCAACCTTTTCCTGTCACTGGCATTTATTGGCAGGAGAAAAATGCCTGTTCTTTACTGGCTGCCAATAAAAATACTGACGGTTGGCAACACTGGTTTTAGGGACATTTTTTGGGCTCGATTTTCAAAACATAGTCCACCAGCTTTAAAAGTAAACCATACTGCAATCTTTCAGAACAAGAAAGTACTAAATAGAGAACAGGGGCATTTGGAGGACATTCTTCTTTTTTAAATTGAATAGAAAGCAACACCATTCTTAAAAGGGCAGCGACATTAGGAACAGCAAAGCTAATTAGAAACTAGAAAAATAAAAAAATATATACAAGAAACAGCAAAATAAAACAGTTAGGGGCAAAGAGAGCAGCATTTAAAATTGACAAACATAGGAGAAATTAATACAAAGTGTTCGCTGAATGAGATGGAGAGGAGGGGTGATGGCGTCATGAGCTCCACTCCATCTAATCAGAGAGCTCCTTGTATTCATTAAAAAAATACAAGGCATTCTGTGAATGGCAGCAGCGTCGACCAAGTGATCATTGTGTAGAGGGGATGCCCCTTGGCACAGTACCTGGGAGATACTGACGAGATACTGACTACCATGAGGATTGTCATCTTCCCCAGCGACCTCTTAGGTACATACTTACAGTACATTTGTCAAAGTTGGAACAATGTAAGTACGCAATAAAGATATTGGGAGTCAGGCTTTAAATATGGAAGTCTGCCGGGAAACATATTTTCAAGATAACTGTGCTGCCTAAGCCAGTGTAGTGTTGGGCTTTCACAGCTCCCTCACCAGAGAGGGAGCAACACTATAGGAACAGCTGAGTGTTCTTTTTAGTAATTCTTATGTTAAAGTGGAGTTTCCATCCCAAAAATATGTTTTCATTATTGTGCTCATTAGACCTAAAAAAGTAAAAAAAAAAAAAATTTGTTTTACTCATCTGGAAATGCCTGTTGCTATGCGGTCCCACAAAATCTGCCTTAGAAATCACCTAGGATTCTGACATCATCTCCCTCTAATGCTCCTGGGAAATGTGTGTCATCATTTCCCAGGATGCAATGCGCTGTCCAATTATCGCTCCCCATCCAAGACTTCCAGGAAGTAAGTGCTTGTAGGCTTCACAATGCCCACGAGCAAAATGACAACAGTGTGGACATAGTTTTATAAACTATCTTTTTTGAATATCTATGCGTATCGGCGGCGGATTGTAAAATAGTAAGTGACCGGATTTATATTATAAAAATGCAGGATGAAAGGACATACATTTAAAAAATGCTAATTGTGGTTGGAACTCCGCTTTAAAAATGGCTAATGTGACATGGCCTTTAGTTCTGGTGATGTGCTGGATGTCCCCTATAATGCCCTCCAGGTATTGGACTCTGTGACTGTTCCATAGGCGTTCAAAGCCTAGTGTATTAGGGTGTGCCCTCCAAAGCTCAAATCCCAGCGAACGATGGGTGTGGCCAAATTGTGTTTACAGTGTGAAGGGCTTAAAAGGGACCTGGTTAAATAAAACAAAATCCTTCCTGTGGGTTAGCTGCACTTTGTCATAGACTTCTATCATGTCTTGTGGTTTTGGTGTACTTTCTGAAACCAAAAATTGAAAGTGTGGTTTTGGTGAACTTCCGGAAAGCGCATAACATTTTTGGGACATAATAGAAGTCTATGGCAAAGCAAAGCTAACCCACACGAAAACAAGGCAGTGAATACTAGCACATTATGGCTTAAACCACTTGGAGACAATTTTTTTTTAACCACTTGCTGACCTGATCACGCAGATATACGGCTGCGGAAGCGTGCCTGCGGGTCGGGCGGACTTAATGTCCGCCGGTGACCCGTGATCACCTATTACAGAGGCAGAATGGGGAACTGCCTTTGTAAACAAGGAGATTCCCCACTCTGAGAGGGGACATGTCGGAGGTCTAATGTCCTACAGTTAGAACACGCTGAGGGAACACAGTTAACCCCTTGATCGCCCCCTAGTGTTAGCCCTTCTCTGCCAGTGTCATTTTTACATTGATCAGTGCATTTTTATAGCACTAATCAATGTCACTGGTCCCCAAAAAGTGTAATTTGGGTTTATATTTGTCTGCCACCATGTCGCAGTCCCGCTAAAAATTACAGATCGCCAGTAAAGATAATAATTTAAAAAAAGTCCCTAAATCCATCACATAGTTTGTAGATGCAATAACTTTTGCACAAACCAATCAATATACGCCTGTTGCGATTTTTTTACCAAATAAATGTAGAAGAATATATATCGGCCCGAAACTAATAAATAAATTCCTTTTTTTTATATATTTTTTTTGGGATATGTATTACAGCAAAAAGTAAAAAAATATGTTAATGTTAATTGTTTGCTTATAGTGCAAAAAATAAAAACCGCAGAGGTGATCAAATACCACCATAAGAAAGCTCTATATGTGGAAAAAAAAGGACGTAAATTTGGTTTGGGTACAGCGTTGCACAACCATGCAATTGTCAGTTAAAGCGACGTAGTGCCGTATCGCCAAAAATGGCCTGGTGATTAAGGGGGCAAATCCTTCCACGGCTGAAGTGGTTAAAGAAGGTGTAGGCTTTAGATAATACATTAATAATTTATTTCAAAAGCCTCCCAAAAATCTTACAGTGGCACAGATCGCCGAGTACTTTTGTCGTGCATACTGTCATTAAAGTAACATTTTAAATTTGACACATCACATTACAATATGACTTGTAACACCTCCCTAACTTATCTAGCATGGCAGATTTTAAAATCTCCTGGTGACGCACAAAAAGAGCTAACAGCTGTTGCCAACTTGCATTTTGTTACAAACACACACTTGGGCCTCACTATGCAATGACATGTTGGCAGGTAAGGGGGCTCTTGTAGGAATAAAGAAAATGGCTGCATATGCAAGATAGCAATGATTTAGCACACGCTTAATTGTTATCCTGAAGTCATCAACAACTGCAGGTTAGTAAATTGGAGCTCATGAATGTGTATCTGCCCCAATCAAAAAGAAAAAAAAAAAAAATAGTTTAAAAATGTTTAATGGAAAACGAATGTGTTAAATAAGAAATACTTACAATTCGCTTGTGCTTTCATAATAATGCACTCTTTTAAGATGCACAATTAAAAAAAAAAAACTTTGTGAAATAAGAATATGCATAAAGTGCTAAGGGAGCCTCCTCATACCTTTTAAACATCATCATGCATGCCCTCAAAAACTTATGGTGTTCCAATCTACAAGCTTTGATATTTTCTGGAAGTATTAAAGACTGTTTCATCCCATCCTATACCTTTTTTTATCATAGTGATGGATGCAGATGGATGGGGGGATGAGCTTGTCTTTGACACCCAGAAAATGCCAAAGCTTGTACAATTAGGCTACTTTCACACCGATGGGCTTTGCAGGTGCTATAGCGCTAAAAATAGCACCTGCAAAGCGCCCTAAAATGGCCTCTCCTATCACTCCAGTGTGAAAGCCCTATTCCATTAGGGTGTGCAGCCCAAAACTCAAACACATAAAGAATGAAGAAGGACATCTGGTTACAAAGGATGGGGAGATGGCAAAGATATTGCATTTATTCTTCTCCTCAGTCTTCAGGAGGGAATCGGGAGGCTTCAGTAACCAAAACGGCAGTGTTTATCCTCATGACACATCACAGGAAGTATCGTAAATGGATGGATGAAAAAACTGACATATGATACGCTGGTGTGAAAGGGCCCTAAGGAAAAAAGGAAAATGGGAAGTAAGGAGCACCCGGCATCCAAAGGAATACAAGTTTGATGGTAGATTAAAAGGTATTTATTGACAGTAATGACAAGTACATCATGCCAACATGTGATGGACTTGTCGTTACTGTCAATAAACACCTTTAATCTACATTTAAAATTATATTCCTTTGGACACTGGGCTCAGGCAAATGGGAAAAGTCCTTGATGCTTACATTTCAATAATCTATTTAGTTAATCTGGGTCCAGCTACACAAAACAGATGGTACAATACCCAACCATTGTACATATTCCTATCCTTTACTAAGTAACATAGGCCATTCTTCTTACAACAATATTTTAAGGACTGGAAGAGACTGGCCAACTCCTAGCTATGGCTGCAAAATCACAGGGTGGATTCCTCTAACATTACTGACATAAATACTGCAGAAGGTGCACTTACTCATACCTATTCTGAAATTTTACCAACCTTTCAGTAGTTTTTTGGAGGATCTCTTTTTCTCCTAAGGTAAATTTTAATCCAGCTGATGTATTCATTTGTTGTCAGATAGCAATCCCATGATTAAGTCTGTGTGACGAAACATGTCGGGGGCGTGGCTGTACAGCAATCATCATCTTTGACGTGTGAAGTGCTACGTCAAACTAGGAAGTGGAAACTCGAGATTCTAAGACCAAGGAGGGGGTGAGATTATACGGGTCCGCCGTGACCGCAGTTCACCACTGATTGAGAGATTTGAAAACTTGCTGTGATTTTCAGTTTTGCTGGCTTTTAATTTTCGGAATGTGAGTGCAAATGTTGAAGAGTGTTTTAAAGTGTTTTATTAAACTGGTTTAAGCATTATTACACTAGTGGAGCACTTTTTTTATTTACATGTGGAGAGATCCCTCACAAAACACATTGGATTTTGGACTATCGTTTAACCATTGGTGTGGTTTAAAAGCACCATGAAAGTGCTAGGCATTAAAATCTGGTGAGTGAGTTTTTTGAGGGGAGTGGAATCACTGAAACACATTGGTGTGGTGGATGATTTAAAAAGATTGGAAAAGACTTCCCTGGATTACTTTATGGACTTTCATTATATACAGGGCCGGACTGGCCCACCAGGATAGCGGGATAATTCCCGGTAGGCTGCCTGTTCTGGGGCTGCTTTGAGCTCCGGCTGACTGCAGAGCTCCGCTCCCTCATTCTCTCTCTTCTATGTGTCACGCGGTGTGTGAGAGCTGGGCTGGCTGTGTCTGTGTTTGGCTGTGCAGTAGGAAAGTCCCGCCCCCCTAAACAGGCTTGTGTGATAGTAGATGGAACACGGATTGAATCAGTGTTTCGCCTATCACACAAGCCTGTCTAGGGGGGCGGGACCTTCCTACTGCAAAGCAGACATGAGACTTGTAATATGCAGCACAGCGCTGTGAGCTTCAGCTGCTGCCTCCACAGTAACTTTTCCCAGCTTCCGCTGCCCCTCTTCCTCTGCCACATGAAAGGCAGAACAATGGTTCTTTCATCTGTGCACATCTTTCAGTTGCTGCTTCTCTCCAAGAGAATCCCCTCCCACGTGGGCAGGGCCAGAACTGCCTCTCCTTCCATAATCTTTGGGGAACTGGTCTGGAGGTAAGTGAGAGGGGGGGTGGGGTGAGTGAGACTAGGGGGAGGGGCCAGCAAACAGCAGCAGGAAGGAATGGCATGGATCCTCAGAGGAAGGTAAGGTGCTTTATAATGTGTGACTGTACACTCACTTATTACAAGGCCTGCACCTAATAGGGACCATCTAGAGATAGAGGAGGGAGGAGATGATCAGAGAAGGGGACATAAGGACAGAGCAGGGGGAAAGAGAGATGGGGGCAGTTAGAGATTACATAGGGGCAGACAGAGCAAAGGGGATGGAACAAAACAAGACATCAATGAGGCCCCTTTCACATGGGACAGACTCTGCTTTGCTCAGCAGGGCATCTGTCTGCTGACTGCCCACTGAGCAGAGCAAGAGGATAACCGATCCGCGTCTGCTCCATTGATGCCAAGTGGACACACACAGCCCACACTGCTCTATGGGCAGTCGGATATAAACGGACCGATTGTCTGTTTATACCCGACTGGCATCCTTCCTGATCCACCCACACAGAGGGTAATGGATCCCCCTTCAGTTTGTTTTTGTTGGGTCAGATTGAAGGTAGGTGGATGTAAATAGACAAAAGTTCCTTTACATCCACCACTCCATAGAGGACAATGGAGGACTGATCAGGTCTGCCTGAAAAACTGACAGGTGGACACGGTTGGACCCTTCTTGTGAAAGTGCCTAAAGTGAAATGTGTCAAGAATTCTATATATATTGTGACAACACATCTATAGTAGGTAAAAAATTTAAAGGCTGTGCCAATATAGGTGTAGCGCCTGTGTACTTTCGTACAGGTGCTATATTTAAATTTAGTGGGGGAATGAGAGAGTTATGTTGCTCTCATTCCTTAATTTGTTAAATTTGGCTGTCGCCAAATCTGGATTTGTCCTGTGGGTCAGTCTGTGCTCCAGAGATGCAGTCTCATCTCTGGGCGGCAGGTGGCACCAGAGGGGTCCAGGCGGAGCCGCTTCTTCCCAGCAGCCAATGAGAGAAGTTGGACCTCGCTGTGCATGCTGGGAGGGGTATTTCTGTGGCGGAGGCCGTTGTTTGGGGTTCTTTGCGGGTTCCGGGTGCGGCACCCACCTTTAGGGTGTGCGCACATCACGGGCCCCACCACTATGGACTACCAGGCCGGGCTTGCGTGCTACGCAGAGTTTCTGACTCTTGGCTCTCATTGCCCGGAGCAACTGGTGCTGCCAGGGGATCCCAGTAACTTACTGGGTTCCCACACCTATTGAGAAGATCCCAAGCTGGGTGCTGTTCGGTGGGGGATCGGTCTAAGGGGAAACCCGGAGGCAGGTGATCCAACAGGGCTTGAACAAACCATCGGGATCTGGGTGACCGGACACTGACAGGTCGCATTCAAACTGTCAGTCGGTGACCCAAAAGACATACTGGGAGGATTTGCTCTATCGTTCTAACTCTCAAGCACTAGGCCTGTGGCAGAGGTCTCACCTGGACATCCAAATTTAATTAGAGCTAAGTCGGTGGCAGAGACTTGTTCCTCTCAGAAGTTCTAAGTGGCACTCTGGCTGCCAGGCCTGTGAGAGAGGTCTGTCCAGGGGCACTTTACCCACTCCGGACTGGAGTGGCGACGTAGACGAATACAATTGCTAAAGGGCAGGACTGCCTTTACTATCCATAGCCTGATTCTGTGAAGTTTCTCTTCCTTCACCAACCTACTTAAAGTTGACATGTTGGTCGTGTTTGGCCAGAGAATAAAGCATTGAAAACGTCAACCAACGGTTCTGGACATTCTATTATTGCTCTCAGTACTGCCATAACCCCTAGACACAGTATAGAGGTAACTTAAATACGCCGATCCCAAATCTAACCAGCGGCTCCTCCGGGGGTAGCGCTACATAGGAATTATGTGAAAATTATAATTAAACAGTTCCACCGATAACAAATTGCATTGAAGGTTGACATACAGGGACTGAAATGCCAAAAACAGTCCACAAAAATGAAAATACATCCCACTTGCATCCATCTATGATCTCCATTGGACATTATTCATTTGATCATCAGTGTTCATTGGTTTGTGTGGTGATATTATTTAACACAATTTCACGGTGTGATTTGCCAAATGTGAATTATTGGGGTTTACTTTGTGATTACCCTTTTAGCATATTAACTTTCACATTATTGGACATTTTTGTTTATGTTTCTATTTTTAAAATTTTCATTTTTGTGGACTGTTTTTGGCATTTCAGCACCTGGATGTCAACCTTCAATGCAATTTGTTATCGGTGGAATTGTTTAATTATAATTTTCACATAATTCAAATATTGGCACAGCCTTTAAATTTTTTATCTAGTTATTGTATGTTATTCCAACAGTGCTGCTGCCTTTCACTTGATTGTTATTTTTGTTTTCGATTATCTGAGCGCAGTTTTTCTTTTGTTTATACATCTCCCTCCTGCCCCCCGCACTGTGTCCACTTACCATCCCCCTATACCGTACCATCCTGCCCCTGTGTGCTTTCATATCTGTCTTATTTATATATAATACACTCTTCAAATGTGCTTTAAAATGTATGGTTTTCCCTTTTATGGTCAAGAAAATAATGACGTTTGCTGTTGGGCCGGTATAAAAATGCTATGGGGCTGGTATAATAATATTATGGGGCTGGTATGAATTTTTTTCCCAGTCCGACCCTGGTTATATATATGCACATACTTTTTTTTAACCATATTTTTTCACTTGTCACAGGGTGTTATTAATGTTCATTTATTTATGTAATATCTGGTAGATTTTATGTTTATCAAGTACACAGCGCCACTATATTTTTTCCTTTTTTCTTTGATCACTAGCTTATTGAGCAAGGTTAAGATATTGATTATATTAACATTGTATATTTTCAGAAATCAAAGTCATGGGAGACTATAGTTGTGCAGAGGTTTTTCAAATACAACTTTTTTTGGAAATACACTTTAATGAATTGTAATGTATAAAAACAAAATATAATATCCAATTGTTTGGTAAAATATCAAATGTATTTGTTTTAAAGGGACAGTGCTACTAAAACAAATAAAAAATATATACTAAAGTGCAATGTCTACTTAATTAATCTCCCTGCCCTACTAAACTATTATCAATTTGAAAACAAATGCTGGAAGTGCAAAACAAAAAGTGCAAAGTGCAGTGCAAAAATCACAAATACATAATTTTACGAAAAGCAAAAAAAGTTTATCAATAAGTGTATCTATGCAAAAATTGTGCCTGAAATCAAAAAATTACATATGTGATTCCCCTTTAAAAATAATCCATAAGGATTATGCAAAGTTCATATATATACTGTATATACAGACAGATTATACTGTTGTGGGTTTAGTAACACTTTGATGTGTGTGTAAAGGCAGGCATCCCAAAACTTTTGGCAATATAGTGTGTGTGTATATATATATATATATATATATATATATATATATATATATATATATATACACATACACACACCCACCACGATATCCATTGTTGATGTGTTATTCCTAAATTCCTATAATATTCACCAAAAGTTCTATCCACCACTGTGAGTACTAGGTAGCTCACCGGAGTCCAATGCTGGAAAGAATATAAATCAGCAACAAACGCACCCCAGACTAGAAATGGCAATCCACAGCTTCCATCCAGAAATCACTCAGGAAAAGTATTCCACAACAGTTATTAGCTCGTAAGGAGAAAAGAAAGAAGAGGCTCTCATGGCGTGAATCCATCTCAAAATACGTACTTTTAAATAAAAAAAAAAACAGCATAAAAACAAAAATTTCTGTGTTTTCGCTAACACAAGTATATTGGCTTCAATAAATCCCTGTGCATTCCCTATCCTTTTTCTTCAACAGCTTTCAATTCACTGACATTTTGTCTCCTCCCTGTTATAGCGAGGGGCTGGCTTAACCAAAAGTCCCCTTATTGGCCCTTCTAAGCCTAGTGGGCACAGCTCAAAAGCCATGCAGCGAACAATGGTTTTGAAAAAAATAAAAATAAAATTTGC
Source organism: Rana temporaria (assembly GCF_905171775.1). Taxonomy (NCBI): domain Eukaryota; kingdom Metazoa; phylum Chordata; class Amphibia; order Anura; family Ranidae; genus Rana; species Rana temporaria. The sequence continues at coordinate 65,716,102 of NC_053495.1, read as the reverse complement.
ACAAAAATTCACCAGAATCGCAAACCTCAAACCTGTAGGATTTGCCTCAGACCCATGGTAGCAGTGAACCCAAACCTCATCCCTATCCTTTAGATATATATGCAAATAAAAAAAGCAGAAAGAAATTGTGGGAATTATCACATTTTACAGGGCATGCCTCTGAGTACCCTATAAAAAGAATGCTTAAAAAAAATACAAATACTGTATCTGCTGACTTTTAATATTAAAACACTTACCTGTCCACGGATCCAGTGGTGTCTTCGCCTGAGGCAATTTTTCAATTGGCTCTCGGGTGTTGCTGCCTCCATCTCGGGTAAGAGAACCTGGCAATGAAGCCTTCCAGCTTCACAGCCGGTTCCCTACTGTGCATGCATGAAGCGCGTTGCACTTTGTGAATGGCCCAGCGGTGGAAGAAGGAGAAGGGAGACCAAACTTCTAGATGAGTTTATCGTGGCAAAGACAGCCAGAAGTAGGAGCGGGTACCTGTCAAAACCAGGTACCTCCCCCCAAAAGGTGCCAAATGTGGCAGCGAAGAGAAGGAGGCAAATAAGCGTAGCTTCTCATTTTGGGTGGATTTCTGTGCTTAGCAACTAGTTTATTGTACTAGCAATCACAATAAATGTTGCTGTTTATTTTGTTCTTCAGAATGTGTTTTGTGCTGTGTATCCTGGTTTGGTTGGTCACTACCAGAACAACCTCTGTCAGCAGAGAGCTTATAAAGACTGTAGCTACCTAACTGAGAAGTGTGTCAAAAGAGGTTCTGCTTATATTTTTTACTAAAACTAAGCAATTCTAATATTGATTCTGTGCATTGATACTATAGATTGTCAACTCGCTGCTACAGCCAAAATTGTGTTGGCTAAAACTAACCAAGCTTTAGTCCCCATAGGCGACACTTTACAATTTCTGGTTACATGAGGAGGTCTAGGGCCAAAATTATTGCTCTCCCTCTAACGTTCGCAGAGATACCTCACATGTGTGGTTTGAACACCGTTTTCATATGTGGGCGGGACTTACGTATGCGTTCGCTTCTGCATGCGAGCACATGGGGATAGGGGCGCATTAAAAAAAAATGTATTGTTTATTTTACTTTATTTTAGTTTGACACTTTTTTCCCCCAAAAAATGCTGGGAAGCCCGAAAAAAAAAAATTTATCCTGGCTTCGATCGTAGCGGTGAGTCGGTAGAAGCACCGGAGGGCGGCGGGAGGGGGGGTGTCCCCTCTCACCACCCGTAAGAACGATTAAGCAGTGGAACAGCTGCTATTATCATTCTTATGGTGTAGGGAATCGCGGGCAGGAAGTGGTTAAAACATATATTTTTTTTAACATACAGGGAGTGCAGATTTATTAGGCAAGTTGTATTTTTGAGGATTAATTTTATTATTGAACAACAACCATGTTCTCAATGAACCCAAAAAACTCATTAATATCAAAGCTGAATATTTTTGGAAGTAGTTTTTAGTTTGTTTTTAGTTTGTTTTTAGTTTTAGCTATTTTAGTGGGATATCTGTGTGTGCAGGTGACTATTACTGTGCATAATTATTAGGCAACTTAACAAAAAAAAAATATATACCCATTTCAATTATTTATTTTTACCAGTGAAACCAATATAACATCTCAACATTCACAAATATACATTTCTGACATTCAAAAACAAAACAAAAACAAATCAGTGACCAATATAGCCACCTTTCTTTGCAAGGACACTCAAAAGCCTGCCATCCATGGATTCTGTCAGTGTTTTGATCTGTTCACCATCAACATTGCGTGCAGCAGCAACCACAGCCTCCCAGACACTGTTCAGAGAGGTGTACTGTTTTCCCTCCTTGTAAATCTCACATTTGATGATGGACCACAGGTTCTCAATGGGGTTCAGATCAGGTGAACAAGGAGGCCATGTCATTAGTTTTTCTTCTTTTATACCCTTTCTTGCCAGCCACGCTGTGGAGTACTTGGATGCGTGTGATGGAGCATTGTCCTGCATGAAAATCATGTTTTTCTTGAAGGATGCAGACTTCTTCCTGTACCACTGCTTGAAGAAGGTGTCTTCCAGAAACTGGCAGTAGGACTGGGAGTTGAGCTTGACTCCATCCTCAACCCGAAAAGGCCCCACAAGCTCATCTTTGATGATACCAGCCCAAACCAGTACTCCACCTTGCTGGCGTCTGAGTCGGACTGGAGCTCTCTGCCCTTTACCAATCCAGCCACGGGCCCATCCATCTGGCCCATCAAGACTCACTCTCATTTCATCAGTCCATAAAACCTTAGAAAATCAGTCTTGAGATATTTCTTGGCCCAGTCTTGACGTTTCAGCTTGTGTGTCTTGTTCAGTGGTGGTCGTCTTTCAGCCTTTCTTACCTTGGCCATGTCTCTGAGTATTGCACACCTTGTGCTTTTGGGCACTCCAGTGATGTTGCAGCTCTGAAATATGGCCAAACTGGTGGCAAGTGGCATCTTGGCAGCTGCACGCTTGACTTTTCTCAGTTCATGGGCAGTTATTTTGCGCCTTGGTTTTTCCACACGTTTCTTGCGACCCTGTTGACTATTTTGAATGAAATGCTTGATTGTTCGATGATCACGCTTCAGAAGCTTTGCAATTTTAATAGTGCTGCATCCCTCCGCAAGATATCTCACTATTTTTGACTTTTCTGAGCATGTCAAGTCCTTCTTTTAACCCATTTTGCCAAAGGAAAGGAAGTTGACTAATAATTATGCACACCTGATATAGGGTGTTGATGTCATTAGACCACACACCTTCTCATTACAGAGATGCACATCACCTAATATGCTTAATTGGTAGTAGGCTTTCGAGCCTATACAGCTTGGAGTAAGACAACATGCATAAAGAGGATGATGTGGTCAAAATACTCATTTGCCTAATAATTCTGCACTCCCTGTAAAGTTGTCCATTAACACAACATTTCTAACACATAGCATGTATATGCCAAAAATGACACCCCAAAATAGATTCTCCTACTCCTGAGTATGGCGATACCACATGTGTGAGACTTCCACAGCCTGGCCACAGACAGCAGCCGAGTATGGCCGAGCATGACCGGGTATGGCTGGGTATCACTGAGTATGGCTGGGTATTGCAGAGTATGGTGGGGTACTGCAGAGTATTGCAGTGTATGGCGGGGTATTGCAGCGTATGGCTGGGTATTTCAGAGTATGGCAGGGTATTTCAGAGTATGGCAGGGTATTTCAGAGTATTGCAGAGTATGGCTGGGTATTGCAGAGTATGGCTGGGTTTTGCAGAGTATGGCTGGGTTTTGCAGAGTATGGCGGGGTATTGCAGAGTATAGCGGGGTATTGCAGAGTATGGTGGGGTATTTTAGAGTATGGCGGGGTATTTTAGAGTATGGCTGGGTATTTTAGAGTATGGCTGGGTATTGCAGAGTATGGGCAGGGTATTGCAGAGTATTGCAGGGTGTTGCAGAGTATTGGCAGGGATGGCTGAGCATGGATGGATGGATGGCTGGATTTGTGACTGCATTTGTCACAGATCCAGCCCACAGTGCTGCTGCCATCTGCTCCCTCCCCCTCTCTTCTCACACTGTACCGATCGGTACAGAGAGGGGAGAGAGGAACCAACCCCGGTTTGTTTACAAGTGATCGCTTCGTCATCACGATCCTCTGGACCCAGGCGGCCACGGACACTCCCATGTGCATGCCCCAGGGGGCTTGCAGGAGCGCGATTCTGAGATGCCGTTAATTAACGGTGTCCCAGAGTTAAGGAACTGCCCTGTAGCTGTATTTCGGCTATAGGCCGGTTATTAAGTGGTTAAATTCTATCCCTGTGTGTCAGGGCACAGACCCTTCGGGGTCACATTCCCCAGTTGGTTCTGGGTAGAATCGAACCTGGGACCTCTCCATTTACAAGTCCAGCTCTTTGCCTCTGAGCCACTGCTCAAGTATTACTTTGCTTGCTGTCCGTTGGAGCCTGGTGCTGAACCTGTTCTTCTGTGGACCAATCAGTGGCCAGTGCGGCCTATTTAAGCCAGCCCCTTCCCCTTTGCTAATTGCTGGTTCGTTGTCAGCTTTACCCTGTGAGAGAACCTTGAAACCTGAATACCCTGACCTGCTTAACCCGGATTGGACCTTGACGATTCTCTGCCGTCTCCTACACTTGACCCCTGCCTGCTTATCGGATTTGCTGTTGTCTCCTGCCCCTTGACCTTGGCTTGCTCTCACGGACTTCCTCTGATCTCTCCAACGCCTGACCCATGGCCTGTGACCCGGATTTGCCTTTGTTTCCTGTTGGTCCCTTCTGGACTTACCTGCCTGATCAACGACTGTCTCCAGTCCTCTGCACCTGCCCTGTTTTTGTCAGCTGCACCAAGTCTGCCTACCAGTTCCCGGCACAGGTGCCTCCTTGTGCCGTCCCTCCTCTGTTCTAACTCCAGGGAGTGGTCTGCACAGGGTCGCAAAGGTGAGCCGCCCTCAGCATCTCGGCCTCGGTGAGTACTTACCTTAATGGTCCTGACACTGTGTTACACTGTGCATGACCTTTTATGAGACTCTTTATTATGTCCATGATATGCGACACCATGCAAATCAACAAAATACTTACTGACCAGTTGCACAGACATACAACCCCATTTTAAAGTGGTTCTAAAGGCTCAAGGTTTTTTTACCTTTATGCATAGTATGCGTGATGGTAAAAAACCTTCTCTGTATAGCAGTCCCCCAGCCCCCCTAATACTTACCTGAGCCCCACCGCCATTCAGCGATGTGCACAAGAGCCTCGGCTCTCCAGAGAGTCAAAAGCTCCCTTGTCTGAGTATTCTTCTGTACCTTACTGTCTCGCTTATAAGACAGTTTACTGTGTACAATAATGTACACACTTTGCATCCTATATCGTGTGGTATTTAACAAAGAATGTAAAAATATCTAGATTTTAGCTGTGATTTACAGTTTTATATAGTTTATATATCTTTATTGTCATTATGATTATAAGTTAATGTATTAAATGTGTCTAGTGCATTGCAGTTCCCTGCATTCACATCTGAGTGAAAATTGTGTACTTTGAATATAATAATAGTAGTTACCATTAAATTCAAAGGAAAACAACTTTTTAAAGTGTATCTAAACACAAGAACCAAGATGTTACATATTGCAGCTTAGCAGATTTGGTGCTACTCGGAAAGTAATCCCATCTAGGGAAAGCAGCATCCACCTAGTTCTGGGATACAATATATTCCTTTCACACCACCATTTTATCTGACATCTGTTATGCCCTGTACAGCTTTTCATCGGATATTCCGACCGTGTGTATACCCCATGTGTATACCCCATCTGACTTTTTCCGTCTGAAATTACAACGGTCTTAATTCACTCCCTGGTCATCTCTCGCCTTGATTACTGCAACTCCCTCTTCATTGGTTTACCTCTGCATACTCTAACCCCCCTTCAGTCCATCATGAATTCTGCGGCCAGACTCATCCACCTTACCAACCGCTCTGTCTCTGCTACTCCTCTCTGTCAATCCCTCCACTGGCTTCCGCTCACCCAACGAATTAAATTCAAATTACTAACAATGCCTACAAAGCCATCCACAACTCTGCCCCCAGCTACATCACTGATCTAGTCTCTAAATACCAACCTAATCGTTCTCTTCGTTCTTCTCAAGACCTCCTACTCTCTAGCTCTCTCATCACCTGCTCCCATGCTCGTCTCCAGGACTTTTCCAGAGCCTCTGCAAGCCTATGGAACTCCTAACCCCAATCTATTCGCCTATCTCCTTCTCTATTAGCTTTTAGAGGATCCCTGAAAACCCTCCTCTTTAGAGAAGCCTACCCTTCCCACACCTAACAACTGTATTTTCATTTGAGTCCATCTGATCATCTCCCACAAAAAAATCCTATTGGAAAATCCGCTCGCCTATATGCAATTCCGACGCAAAAAAAAAACAATGCATGCTCAGAATCAAGCAGAAGAGCCGAACTGCCTATTTAACTTCTTTGATCTCGGCTCGACGTATGTCTTGTACATCACCGCGTTCTTGACGGTCGGAATTTCTGACAAGATTTGTGTGACCGTGTGTATGACAGTCGCGTTCTTGACGGTTGGAATTTCCAACTGGATTTGTGTGACCGTGAGTTTAAGCCAAAATTCTGTCAGAAAAAATTTAAGCCAAAATTCTGTCAGACGTTTTCTCGTCGCAATTTCCGATCGCGTGTACGCGGCATTAGTCTCATTGCTTGAAGACCACATTTCTTACACATATTCAACAATATAATGCAATGGGCATTACATACAGTATATGGGATGTGCAGTAAACTATAGTAGCCAATTATATTTCACCCTATGGATTGTAAAGGGAGGTGTGTGGCTTGCTATGGCTAAGTGCAGAAACGTGCTGTAAATTCTCCTGCACCGAGCCTGAGATTCACCACCAGAATATTTTCCAAACTCTGCTTTCTTTCTCATCATGGGCTGCAAAAGTTCAAGGCCTTAATGTCAATGAGCTATAGCCCTGATTGACTCTTCCCTCCCAACATGGAATCTACTGTCCCTTCCCACAACAGTGGCAAAGAGCACCAATGGCAGAGCCTCACCAGAGAGTCATCTTAAAGGGGCTGAAAAGGTTCATGTTCAGGTTCAAGTACTGGAACCATAAGGGGGCTCTGTGTGGTCGAGCCAAGAGCCACCCCTCCAATCCAAGAGACGTTGAACAATGGCATATATAACACAATGATTCAGCTACCATGGCAGTAGTACTCTATTGTACAAGGTTGGCATAATGTATGTAATCCAGGAATGCCACATCCTCTCAAACTTGGGGATCATGTCCAATTCAATAGCAGCCATCTTGGCTTGGGTCATGATATAATTCATCTTAGCTATAGCTTCATGTAAGACCAATTCAGGTGATTTACGAGATTTTTCTAGTGTCTGTTTGGCTGCTGTGAAGAGTTGCACCTGCAATTTGAATTGAGTATGTGAAATAGGGTCTGGTTTTAATTTGAGTAAGGCCATTGCAGGATCAGGTAGGATTGTTTTCCCTAGTAATTTGTTTACAATTTTAAATATACCTTTCCAAAATGTTTGTGCTTTAGGACATGACCACCAAATATGAAGATATGTGCCCAAATCTGTACACCCTCGAAAAAATTGTGGTGGATAGTTCTGCACATATTTGGCTACCCTGGCTGGTACCAGGTGCCACCTAGTCAGTACCTTGTAGTTGGATTCACTAGCTATTATGTTGGGGGAAGCTGTTTTAGTTGTTGACTATATTTGGTTCCATTCTGAAATCTCTAGTATACGTTGCAAGTCCTCCTCCCACTTCCCAACATAACATTTCGATGGTTTATCTCTACAGGAATGGATCAGCATATGCAAATATATAGTGGATATTCTACCTCTGGCATGGGGGTCTTTTTGACATATGTCTTCGAAACTGGACAGTTGTGTCAGTGAACTTGTAGTGTTCAATAGAGGTGTAAAAAAGTTTTTAATTTGTAAATATATATAAACCACTCCGATTGCGGAAGACCATATTTTTCACATAGGGATGGGAAGGTGATAAATGACGAGGCATGCAAAAATTTGTACATATATAAAGACACCCCTGGATGCCCATTCTTTAAAGGATTTAGGGGATATCCATACAGGATAGAAAGCTGGGTTTTCATAAAATTACAGTAAAGGGTTGTGTAGGGATTGAAGTGAATTATTTGTCTTGAATCTATCCCAAAGGGAAATTAAATGTTTAGTTATATGGTTTCTTAGTTTTTTACGGTCTTTTGGTGACATCCATAATAAGTTGGATATTGGGAAAGGATCACACTCAATGGCTTCTATAGACACCCATAATGGGGTTTCTTGGTATGCCTGGTATTTAGTATTTAGTAAGTGCTACTCTATAGTAATAGGCAAAATTAGGGCATCCTAAACCACCACAAATTTTGGGGAGATAGAGTGTATGCGTTTGTATTCGTGGTTTGGAAGATCCCCATATAAATGACAGTGATTTTCTTTGTATTATTCGCAGATAATAAGCTGGAATGGAAATTGGTAAGACTCTAAATAAATACAAAAGTTTTGGTAATAATGTCATTTTGACAGCGTTTTATCTTCCAAACTACGATAGCGGGAGATGGTACCATGATTTCATCAGATTTGATAACTGTTTCAGAATTGGGGGATAATTAAGTGAGAATAAGTCCGATAAGTATGATGTGAGATGTATCCCTAAATATGGAATTGATTCGCTATTCCATGTGAAAGGAGGCCAATTTTTGCAGATCTCAGTTCCAATTCTGAAAGGGATAACATTTTTTAGGATTTATGGATAGACCAGTAAATTCTGCGAATTTATTGAGTATGGGGACGAGATTTGGGCTAGATACTTGGGGTGATGAAAGAAATTAGAGGATATCATCCGCAAATAGACAAAGTTTGTGCTGATATCCACCAAGTTCAATACCAGTTATAGTGGGGTCAGATCTAATCTTTTGTGCCAATGGTTCAATAAGTAGGGCAAATAATAAGGGGGATAAAGGACGTCCTTGACGCGTGCCTCTCTCTATGATAAAAGGGTCTGATATATATCCTGCATACTTAATGTGTGCTTTAGGTTTGTTGTATAACGCCATAACCCAGTTGGTGAATTTCAGGCCAAAGCCCCATTTCTGCAGGGTATAATTCAGGTAGGGCCATGAGACAGAGTCAAAGGCTTTTTTAATATCCAATGAGAGGAAGCAGGTTGTGATTCTGCGCATCTTAGCAATATGAGCCAAGAGGACTGCTCTGCGTATGTTGTCCCCCGCTTGGCGTGAGGGCATGAAGCCAACCTGGTCCTTGTGTATGAGATATATATGTTATCCCAAAGTGGGATGGAGCATGGGACTATACGAATACTATTGGATAGTTCTAAGACCACAGAGACCGTACACCGGAAACAGTTAAATTAAAAAATATTTTTTAATTTAACACATTATATACATACAAAAAATGAATAAAATAAAATCTTATATTGAGTTTCACCAATAGTTGATTGTTGAATTATATACAGTATAATATACATATAATTCAACAATCAACTATTGGTGAAACTCAATATAAGATTTTATTTTATTCATTTTTTGTATGTATATAATGTGTTAAATTAAAAAATATTTTTTATCTTTTAACTGTTTCCGGTGTACGGTCATTGTGGTCTTAGAACTATCCAATAGTATTCGTATAGTCCCATGCTCCATCCCACTTTGGGATAACATATATACCTTTATCTTCAGGGACGGTAATACTCTTGGCTATTTATTGTAATACTTCTCGTGCACACTCTGGGCCAGATCCTCAAAAGAGATACTCCGACTTAACTGCTGTTCAGTCTGTGTGTAACTTTGGAAACGATCCTCAAAAGGCTTTTTCCAAAGTTAGACAGAAGATCCGGCATGTGTAATTGAATTACACTGCCGAATCTTAGGATGCAGTACCGCATCCGCCGCTGGGGGCATTTCGAGTCGAAATGCCGTTGCTAGTATGCAAATTAGCACTTAAGGCGATCCACAAAGCTTTCTAGCTTCATTTTTGCGCCGTAAGTGTTATTTTGCAAGTGTAAAATTAGGGCTGGTTCTACAAAGTGTAAACTAGTCACACCTTGTAAAAGCCCATTCCAGCGACGGCATTTGGTATGCTTTCCCGAGGGAGAACTCCACGGCAATTTGTAAAAACAAAACCGGCATGGGTTCCCCCCCAGGAGCATACCAGGCCCTTAGGTCTGGTATGGGTTGTAAGGAGACCCCCCCCACGCCGAAAAATCGACGTAGGGGTCCCCCTACAATCCATACCAGACCCGTATCCAAAGCACGCTACCCGGCCGGCCAGGAAAGGAGTGGGGACGAGCGAGCGTCCCCCCCCCTCCTGAGCCGTGCCAGGCCGCGTGCCCTCAACATGGGGGGGTTGGGTGCTCTGGGGCAGGGGGGCGCACTGCGGGCCCCCCCACCCCAGAGCACCCTGTCCCCATGTTGATGAGGACAGGACCTCTTACCGACAACCCTTGCCATTGGTTGTCGGGGTCTGCGGGCGGAGGCTTATCGGAATCTGGGAGTCCCCTTTAATAAGGGGGCCCCCAGATACCGGCCCCCCACCCTAAGTGAATGGATATGGGGTACATCGTACCCCTATCCATTCACCTGGAGGCAAAAAGTAAAAGTTAATAAACACACAACACAAGGCTTTTTAAAATATTTTATTTTTCTGCTCCGGAGGCCCCCCTGTCTTCGTTATTAGCTCAATTACCAGGGGGGGCTTCTTCTTCCGCTCTCCGGGGGTCTTCCACTCTCCGGGGGTCTTCCGCTCTCCGGGGGTCTTCTCCGCTCTCCGGGGGGGGCTTCTCCGCTCTCCGGGGGGGGCTTCTCCGGACTCCGGGGGGCTTCTTCCATCTTCTCCCCTCTTCCGCTCTTGACTCGGCGAACCCCGGTTCTTCTGCAGCTCTCCGGTGCCTTCTTCTTCAGCGCTGGCTGCCTGCTATGTTTGTGTGTTAGCTCGATTTCAAACAGGCAGCCGGCGCGGTCTTCTGTGGCGTCAGGGTCTTCTGGTCTTCTGTTCTTCCGATGTTGCCTCGTCGCCTGTTGTCGCTGTAATGATGGAAGCGCGCCTTGCATCACATTTATATAGGCATCACCGTCCCATCATGCTCCGGCAGGTACCCACGTGGTGGGTGCCTACCCACGTGCACCCACCACGTGGGTACCTACCGGAGCATGATGGGACGGTGATGCCTATATAAATGTGATGCAAGGCGCGCTTCCATCATTACAGCGACAACAGGCGACGAGGCAACATCGGAAGAAAGGAAGAGAAGACCCTGACGCCACAGAAGACCGCGCCGGCTGCCTGTTTGAAATCGAGCTAACACACAAACATAGCAGGCAGCCAGCGCTGAAGAAGAAGGCACCGGAGAGCTGCAGAAGAACCGGGGTTCGCCGAGTCAAGAGCGGAAGAGGGGAGAAGATGGAAGAAGCCCCCCGGAGTCCGGAGAAGCCCCCCCGGAGAGCGGAAGAAGAAACCCCCCCCCCGGAGAGCGGAGAAGACCCCCGGAGAGTGGAAGAAGACCCCCGGAGAGCGGAAGAAGAAGCCCCCCCTGGTAATTGAGCTAATAACGAAGACAGGGGGGGCATCCGGAGCAGAATAATAAAATATTTTAAAAAGCCTTGTGTTGTGTGTTTATTAACTTTTACTTTTTGCCTACAGGTGAATGGAAAGGGGTACGATGTACCCCATATCCATTCACTTAGGGTGGGGGGCCGGTATCTGGGGGCCCCCTTATTAAAGGGGACTCCCAGATTCCGATAAGCCTCCGCCCGCAGACCCCGACAACCAATGGCAAGGGTTGTCGGGAAGAGGTCCTGTCCTCATCAACATGGGGACAGGGTGCTCTGGGGTGGGGGGGCCCGCAGTGCGCCCCCCTGCCCCAGAGCACCCAACCCCCCCATGTTGAGGGCACGCGGCCTGGCACGGCTCAGGAGGGGGGGGGCGCTCGCTCGTCCCCACTCCTTTCCTGGCCGGCCGGGTAGCGTGCTTTGGATACGGGTCTGGTATGGATTGTAGGGGGACCCCCTACGTCAATTTTTCGGCGTGGGGGGGGTCTCCTTACAACCCATGCCAGACCTAAGGGCCTGGTATGCTCCTGGGGGGGGAACCCATGCCGGTTTTTTCTTTGAAAATTGGCATGGAGTTCTCCCTCAGGAATGCATGCCGCTGTCATTTTTTTTTTTCCCCGACGCAACTCTTTTAAGCCGTCGCGATCCTCAAAACTCGGCGTAACGTAACTTCGCGCATGCGCAGTACGGCCGGCGCGGGAGCGCGCCTCATTTAAATGGGACTCGCCCCATTTGAATAGGAACGCCTTGCGCCGGCGGAATTTTAGTTACACAGCCTGAAATTTCTAGATAAGTGCTTTGTGGATCAGGCACTTAGGTAGAAACTTTAAGGCAGTGTAACTTAAATTGGATTTTTTAAGTTACGTCAGGTTTTTGTGGATCTGGCCCTCTATGCTTAATCAACTCTTTTCCTTGTGTATGAGAGTCACGATAATCTTGTTAAGACGGGCTGCTAATATTTTGGCTAATATCTTAATATCTATATTTAGCATGAAGATGGGGCGATAATTTGTGCTATGGGTGTCATCAGATAACGTTTTGGAATCATACAAATTGTAGTAAATAGTGATTCTTGTCTAAAAGATTTATTTTGTAGTAAGTCATTAAAAGCTTTTGCTAATAGGGGGGAGATCGTGTCGGTGAAGGTTCAATAGTACAGAGCTGAGAACCCATCTGGACCAGGCCTTTTATTTATTTTTAATGTTTTTATTGCTGCTATCACGTCTTAACCAGTAATGGGTTCTTCTAGTGACTTTGTTTGAGATTCAGACATCTGGGGAAGATTTATATTTGAAAAGAAGGAGTCACATTTATATTGTTTAATTGTCTCTGTATTTAATGTTTTAAGGTGAGTACTGATTTTATTTACAATTTTGAGGGGGTTACTGGTGTTTGCGTTGTTGGCCAATTTAAGTCTTATAGGTTTGAAAGATTTATTGATAGATTTCAGCGCTCGTGCTAAGAAAGTACCTGTTTTATTGGATTTCATAGAAAATGCATGTTTGGTATTGTGTAATGATTTCTTGGCGGATTCTGAAAGGAATAGGTCGTATTCAAGAGGAGCTTTCTCTAGGCCAGTGGTTCTCAACCTGGGGGTCAAATTATGATTTGTCAGGGGTCACCAAATCCTGGGCTATTCCTAAAGCCCACGCTGCTCTCCCAGCCTTTTCGCAGCCGCTCAGCTGGGCTGCTTCTGGAGCCAGCGGCCACCCACTCAGCCTTTTCACAGCCGCCCATTCAGTTCACGGCATGGCTGGGGGACAGAGACTAGAGGTCAGCTGACTGATGAGGAATGTGAAGTCGGAGGGGCTGCAGGAGACCCTATCTCCTGATTTCGGGATAGGTGTCACTGCTACAAGACACCACACAGTTGGAGACACAGTGAGTAACACTACCTGTGATTAGAGTTGCCATTAAAAGTCCCCTCTACAGTTCTCAGATTAGCAGATGACCTTGATCAAGAGCACCTAAGTTGGCTGATCAGAACCCCCCCCCCCAACACTGCCACTCATCCTAACTCCTCGCCAGCACTGCCACTCATCCCATTCCCTAAAAGGAGAAAGGATAAAAATATAGAATACATGGAAGGGAGAGGAAAAGGAGGGGAGGAACAAAGCAAAAGGGAGAGACAGAATATGAGAAAGCACAATAAAGAAGGCTAGAGAGAGGGATGGGGGGGACAAGGAATTAGCATAGGAAGAGATAAAAGGAAAAGAAAGGAGAACAAAAAGAAAGAGTGGTACATCCCAAAATGTACCATAACGTTTTTTTAAATACTGTACGAGTGGAAGGGACTCAATGTCCATGGGTTAGGGGCGCAAATTACTTGTCTTGCCTTGGGTGCTGACAACCCACGCTACCACAATTTTCCTGTTAGTGGTCCCCACAACTTGGGAAATTTTATCAAGGGGTCACACATGTGGTATCACCATACTCGGGAGTAATAGCATAATGTGTTTTGGGGTGTAACTTGTGGTATGCATATGCTGTGTGAGAAATAACCTGCTAATATGAACATTTTGTGAAAAAAAGAAAGAAAAAAAAATATCTTGATTTTGCAAAGAATTGTGGGGAAAAAATGACAACTTAAAAAAAAAACTCACCATGCCTTTTTCTAAATACCTTGGAATGTCTTCTTTCCAAAAAGGGGTCATTTGGGGGTATTTGTACTTTTCTGGCATGTTAGGGTCTCAAGAAATGAGATAGGCCGTCAGTACTTCAGGTGTGATCAATTTTCAGATATTGGCACCATAGCTTTTGGACTCTATAACTTTCACAAAGACCAAATAATATACACCAATTTGTACTTATTTTTACCAAAGATATGTAGCAGTATACATTTTTGCCAAAATTTATGAAGAAAAAGTACAAATTTTATACATTTTATAACAGAAACGAGAAATTCATTTTTTTTACAGAATTTTCAGTCTTTTTTTCTTTTATAGCGCAAAAAATAAAAAAAACCAATGGTGATTAAATACCACCAAAAGAAAGCTCTATTTGTGTGGAAAAAAGGACAACAATTTCATATGGGTACAATGTTGTATGAGTAATTGTCATTCAAAATGTGAGAGCACCGAAAGCTGAAAATGTATCTGGTTAGGAAGGGGGTTTAAGTGCCCAGTGGTCAAGAGGTTAAATAACTATATTAATCCATCATATGTAACATGGGTGCATGGCAAATCAAATCCCATAGCACAGTGTATAAGTAAATATGAAATTGCATAAAATCGCTTAAAGTGTTCACCTATACCGAAATATTGTGAAAGTGAACAGCAGGCACTGTCCAAACATCCCCACCTGGTCCCCACTGTACTTACTTCTGGGTTTGACGAGCTGTCAGCCACTCCAGCGGTCCAGGGATTTTAAAATCACTGCTCTTCTCCCTTTTCTCCCCCTTTACTGTGCAATAAAGAGCCATTCTGATTGCTCAGTGCCATGCATTGACAGCACTGACCAATCAGAATCTATCTGGTTCATCCTGGAAGTGATACAGGGAGTAGAACAGAGATTTCAAATCCTCAGACCACTGGAGTAGCTGTGGGGGTGCTGACAGCTCTGGAATATGTACAGTGGGGACCAGGGGTGAAAGCAGGGAGGGTGTCTTGTGTCATTTCACACACAATTTTTTCTGTAAAGTTGAACTAACCCTTTAACCACTTCCCGCCCGGCCTATAGCAGATTAACGGCCGTGAAGTGGTTCTGTTATCCTGATTGGGCATCATATGACGTTCATCAGAATAACATGCCGGTGGGCACTCGCAGGGGCACGCAGAGTGGCGATCTCGACGTGTCAGTCCGACAGCTACTGACAGAGGCTTTTTACGTGATCAGCTGTGAATCACAGCTGATCATTGCGTGAACCAGGAAGTGCCGGTAAATGGCATTCCTTGGTTTGCGCTGACAGGGAGAGACGTTTGGCGTCTCTCCCTGTCAAAGGGAGGGTCTGTGCTCATAATCAGCACATTGATTATCAGCACAGCCCCATCAGATGTGCCACCACAGCTGCCAAAAAGGTGCCCATCAGCTGTCAGTCAGTGCCCCCTTAGGATCGCCTGTCAGTGCACAATAAAGTGCCAATCAGTGCCAATTGGTGCCCACCACAGTGCCAATCAGTGCCCTGCAGTAACACCTGTCATAACCTCATAAGTACCTCATCATCAGGGCTGCCCATTTCTGCCACCTGTCAGTGCCAATCAGTGACGCCTGTTAGTGCCCATCAGAGCCGCTTGTTAGTGCCCATCAGTGCTGCCTGTCAGTGCCACCTATCAGTGCCCATCAGTGCCGCTTATCAGTGCCCATCAGTGCTACACATCAATGCCGCCTATTGGTGCCCATCAGTGCCGCATATCAGTGCCGCCTATCAGTGGCCATCAAATCTACATATGAGTGCCTACTCATCAAAGCCTATCAGTGCCACCTTATAAGTGCCAACACATCAGTGCCGCCTCATCAGTGCCCACCAGTGCTGCCTCATCAGTAAAGGAGAAAACTAAATTTTATAACCAAAACGAAGGGAAACTTATTTTTTTTAAATGTTTGGTCTTTTTTAGTTTGTTTAACAAAAAATAAAAACCCCAGTGGTGATCAAAAAACACCAAAACAAAGTTCTATTTGTGGGAAGAAAATGATAGAAATTTAGTATGGGTACAGTTGCATGGCTGCACAATTGTCATTTAAAGTGTGACAGCACTAAAAGCTGAAAATTGCCCTGGGCAGGAAGAGGTGAAAGTGCCTGGTATTGGTAAAAGTTCAAAAAAAATCTTTTACAGAGAAAAATTCTTTCTTCCCCCAATATCTTCCACCTTGTGCAATGCTCAGGTATTCAGAAAGGTTCACATAAATATGACCACTTATTTCTAAGCTGGTCATAAAGCACATGAAAGATAACCCCAGGTATAGCAGACTCCTTTACAGCAGTCTCTTCCACCAGTTAGCAGTCAGTATATTGTCGCTCCTCAATAACTCCCATGCATTAAACAAAAACTCTCCATAGTGTAAATCAGTTTTAAACAAGTGCTTTTTAGTTGCCAGATGCATACTCACATAAAATCTAACTTTAAAAGCGTATCTGCCTAGAATTGCTCCCCATGCATAGAGAAATCACTATTTCTGGGTTTCATCATCTGCCTCAACTTGTTTCATCACAGGGACTTCCTCAGGAAGCGAACCAAAAGGTTTTGGATATGCCACACCTTACATGTTTTATTATTTATGATATGATCCCAACTTTCATAATGTTGCCCCTTCTTTGCATACTGTGAGAACTTAAAAAAGTTAAAATAAATTACTGTAGAATTATGAGTGAGAGAAGTGCAGGTGCCAACAATATTTGCAGTACATTGCCAGATACCTTGATATTACATCAAAGGTAGTAGAAGGAAGTATAAGTAAGCAGTGTCATGGGGTGAAAACAATCATTCTATGTCAATACTGTGAAAGATCATATTAGAAGATGAACAGTAGGGTTAGTCCAAAATGTTATAAACATTTTCAGAGATAAATAGAGATAACCCCACATGCTGCTAAAGAAGACATAGTCAAATGTACATTAAACAGTAAATGTGCATACCTCCCAACGTTTTTAAATGAAAATGAGGGACACCTATCAGCAAAAATATGCAGGCATATGACACACCCCTTACCACGCCCCCTTAAAGGAGAATTGTACAAAAACAAAAGATTGGTTAAACCCACAAGTGCTTTTTTTTACCACTAATATTCCTTTATATTGGCTTCTAGAATTTACAAATGCAGCAATTTAGAAATCAGATGAAAGGTTTAGCGCTGGAAAACACTTTTTGATAGATAAAAAGTGCATTTTATATACATCTATATAGATCAGAACAAAATGAGGGACGAATGAGGGACAGAGGGACATTGCTCAAAATCAGGGACAGTCCCTCGAAATCAGGGACAGTTGGGAGCTATGTAATTGGGATGATTCTAATTGCAACATTGTGGCCATTCATTTCAGTAACAATCTTTCTATAAAATAATCTGTGCAATTAACATATTTTATTTGTGTTATTTGTGTTATTTGTAGGAAATGCCTTCACAGACAACTAGTCACTCCCAGACGAGGGCTATGACATGCAAGGAGGAAGGTGCCTGAGCTAGATAATTGACACTCCTTGGAGGCTGGAGTTTCTAGAAAGTTCAAAGGCACATTGCACGTGATAAAAAAAATGGTTTAAGGACAGGAAAAACACAGCAAGTAACAAGGTTTGCCTTTTACAGACAGTTTGTAAATTCTTGCCTATTTACAACCTGTCCGTAAATGTCCATTATGGCTGTAAAGAAATTTTGCACAGTGCCGAAGCTGGCCGAATTACATTTGTCTATCATCAGTGTGCTTGTGGTTTACAGCACCAAGTCAGATCTGCGCATGGGATGTAGGCATTTTGTGTGACGTTGTGACACACGACGCTCTGTGCATAAAAACGCATGCCATTTCCAGCAAGGCGCCATTTGCATTGCAGAAGCAAGGAGAGAAGGAGGTACCCAGCTGCTCGGTCACGCACGTTGCCTGCTCTGCTCAGTGAGCAGTCTGCTCTGCTCCCTGCTCTCTACGGTGCCTGCCCTGGCCTCCTGAGTCCTGCCTTCCTGCCACCCACCACTCTGCCTGTCACCGGCCTGCCTCCCACGCTCACATCCGGGGTAGGCCCAGCTGCCACCACAGCCCGCCAGAGGCCACACCAGACCACCACTACAATAAAAAAGAGGAATCACCGCTCTAAGATACTAATCAGAAACTCTCCTCACCTGATCCAAAGCAAAGGATGTTGGCAATGCATGGAATGATGCAAAATTAAGGAAAAACCTTTTTCCATCTGGCAACTCTATGAGTGGAGACGAGGAGGACTACAGGAGTCGGATGATCTCGACATTGTGGAGGAGTACCAAGACCCCACAGAGGTTCATCTGCAAGCCTCTATGACCTTGCCCTAGGAAGGTCCACCTTATCTGGTAAGGTTCCATTTTTTTACCTGTGGGTACTGTAGGAGAAGGAATACATCTTGGTGGTGGAACAGCAATTTTATCCCTTTCTTTCTGCAACTTTAACGTATATGGATTTTCCATTGTGGGACTGGAATTTTCTTTTTACTTTTTAGACAAATTGGACTATTTTTTATTGTCATATTTTTTATTCAATATATTTTACTTTTTATTATTCAATTTTTTTTTACACGCATGAACATTTGCTATCTTTATTCACGGATTTTTGTTGTTTCACGCAGAAGGGATCTGTGTGATGGTTTGCATTTCAATATATTTTGCGTTTATATACATTTGGTGCTCTTCACTGTATGTCACTTATCTGTGTAGTAGTTACATGCACTTGTTTAACATATTTTTTATTAGAACATTTCCATTTCATATTTCAATAAGCACTTGGACTTTTCTATATACACTCTAAATGTTGTTATTTTAGTGCGATTATTTCCTTTGCACAGTTGTTTTCACACGATTATCACATGTTTTATGTCACAGCTTATTATTCACTTAGTTTAATTTTGTCATATAAGCACCACTAGCGAAGTATTCCCTTTTCCTTACCATCAATCAATATGATGCCCTGTTAAGTTATTTTCATTCAAGTGATGAAGTAGATCGCTTGGTAACTGTGGAAAGGATAGTCTCTTGCTACATGATGCTCCCACTAAGTGCTTCTTTCTGTCTCTTTAAGTAGTTCTGCCAAATTTCACCCAATTCAATCAAATTTAACAAAAAGCAATTCTCCTATATTACCTGACTTTTACTTCAAATACTGAAAACTGTTGAAAAGCCTTATGGACTACTTTATCAGGCCAAATCTCTAGGTTGCCCTTGAAAATGATGCACTGATTGCATTTAACCACACTTATAGTGTAACTTCAAATCAACAGACAACATTTTAATTGGTTACCAAACAAGTGAACATCTGTCTGCAGTAAATGATTTTTCAGCTGTTCAACAGTTCATAGTCAAAGAAACAACCTTTTACACAAGATCAGTAACTGCCATTAAAAAATGGATGCCCATTGGAAACAGAATCATTCAGCTATTGGCTTTACTAAAACCTTCAGACAGGTCTTCTGCTAATTCTAGGGACATTACTGAACTAGCAAAGCATTTTCCACAAATTATTCTCCCGTCTGATTTTGACACACTGCATACTGAATTTAAAAGTGACATATTTCACTGATGTTGCTGAGACTTACACATATAGGGCCTGATTCTCAAAAGAGATACGCAGACTTAACTGCTGTTCAGCCTGCGTATCCCTGTGCCTAACTTTGGAAACGATTCTCAAAAGGCTTTTTCCAAAGTTAGGCAGAAAATCTGACATGTGTAAGACACTTACACGGTCAGATCTTAGGATGCAGTACCGCATCCGCCACTGGGGGCATTTCTCATTGAAATGCAGCTTTGCGTATGCAAATGAGGACTTAAGCAGATTTTCAAAGCATTTCAGCACTGTGATTTCTGCGTAAGTTCCGAATTTGCCTGCGCAAAACTAGGGCTGGTTTTATAATGTGGAAAGTTAGTCACACATTGTAAAGGCCCGTTCCAGCGACGGCATTTGGTATGCATTCCTGAGGGAGAACTCCACGGCAATTTTTAAATTCAAAACCGGCATGGGTTCCCCCCCAGGAGCATACCAGGCCCTTAGGTCTGGTATGGGTTGTAAGGAGACCCCCCCACGCCGAAAAATTGACGTAGGGGGTCCCCCTACAATCCATACCAGACCCGTATCCAAAGCACGCTACCCGGCCGGTCAGGAATGGGAGTGGGGACGAGCGAGCGTCCCCCCCCCTCCTGAGCCGTGCCAGGCCGCATGCCCTCAACATGGGGGGGTTGGGTGCTCTGGGGCAGGGGGGCGCACTGCGGGCCCCCCCACCCCAGAGCACCCTGTCCCCATGTCGATGAGGACAGGACCTTTTCCCGACAACCCTTGCCATTGGTTGTCGGGGTCTGCGGCTTATCGGAATCTGGGAGTCCCCTTTAATAAGGGGGCCCCCAGATACCGGCCCCCCACCCTAAGTGAATGGATATGGGGTACATCGTACCCCTATCCATTCACCTGGAGGCAAAAAGTAAAAGTTAGTAAACACACAACACAAGGCTTTTTAAAATAATTTATTATTCTGCTCCGGATGCCCCCCCTGTCTTCGTTATTAGCTCAATTACCAGGGGGGGCTTCTTCTTCCACTCTCCGGGGGTCTTCTCCGCTCTCCGGGGGGGGTTTCTTCTTCCGCTCTCCGGGGGGGCTTCTCCGGACTCAGGGGGGCTTCTTCCATCTTCTCCCCTCTTCCGCTGTTGACTCGGCGAACCCCGGTTCTTCTGCAGATGTCCGGTGCCTTCTTCTTCAGCGCTGGCTGCCTGCTATGTTTGTGTGTTAGCTTAATTAGTAACAGGCAGCCGGCGCGGTCTTCTGTGACGTCAGGGTCTTCTGTTCTTCTCTCTTCCGATGTTGACTCGTCGCCTGTTGTCGCTGTAATGATGGAAGCGCGCCTTGCATCCCATTTATATAGGCATCACCGTCCCATCATGCTCCGGTAGGTACCCACGTGGTGGGTGCACGTGGGTAGGCACGTAATATAATTGAGCTAACACACAAACATAGCAGGCAGCCAGCGCTGAAGAAGAAGGCACCGGACATCTGCAGAAGAACCGGGGTTCGCCGAGTCAACAGCGGAAGAGGGGAGAAGATGGAAGAAGCCCCCCGGAGTCCGGAGAAGCCCCCCCCGGAGAGCGGAAGAAGAAACCCCCCCGGAGAGCGGAGAAGACCCCCGGAGAGTGGAAGAAGAAGCCCCCCCTGGTAATTGAGCTAATAACGAAGACAGGGGGGGCATCCGGAGCAGAATAATAAATTATTTTAAAAAGCCTTGTGTTGTGTGTTTACTAACTTTTACTTTTTGCCTCCAGGTGAATGGATAGGGGTACGATGTACCCCATATCCATTCACTTAGGGTGGGGGGCCGGTATCTGGGGGCCCCCTTATTAAAGGGGACTCCCAGATTCCGATAAGCCCCCGCCCGCAGACCCCGACAACCAATGGCAAGGGTTGTCGGGAAGAGGTCCTGTCCTCATCGACATGGGGACAGGGTGCTCTGGGGTGGGGGGGCCCGCAGTGCGCCCCCCTGCCCCAGAGCACCCAACCCCCCCATGTTGAGGGCATGCGGCCTGGCACGGCTCAGGAGGGGGGGGGACGCTCGCTCGTCCCCACTCCCATTCCTGACCGGCCGGGTAGCGTGCTTTGGATACGGGTCTGGTATGGATTGTAGGGGGACCCCCTACGTCAATTTTTCGGCGTGGGGGGGTCTCCTTACAACCCATACCAGACCTAAGGGCCTGGTATGCTCCTGGGGGGGGAACCCATGCCGTTTTTTTCTTTGAAAATTGGCATGGAGTTCTCCCTCTCAGGAATGCATGCTGAGCGACGCTGTCATTTTTGTTTATAATTATTTGTTTTCCCGGCGCGTCTTTTTTTTTCACCCGTCGCAACTTTAGTGTCCCGTCGAAATTCTCAAAGCCGCCCGGCGTTAATTACGTTCGCGCGCTGCACGTCGGGAAAATTACGTCACACGCATGCGCAGTACGGCCGGCGCGGGAGCGCGCCTCATTTAAATTTAAAACGCCCCCAGGAGAGGAGGACCGCCTTACGACGGCGGCACTTAAGTTACACGGCGTGTAATTTCTACGTAAGTGCTTTGACGATCAGGCACTTAGGTAGAAATTTTAAGTCAGTGTAACTTAACTGCTGAAATTTAAGTTACGCAGCTTTTTTGAGAATTTGGCCCACAATTCTTATTGGCACATTGTAGGACAAAGCTGTATTATCCTTCAGGGCAATCTAAAAAGTAGCTAAATTGCCCCATCTGGTCAAATTTGCAAAAACTATGGCCTTGTACACACGACCGGTTTCCTCGACAGAATCCATCAAGAAATTTGGTGGGAGAGCTTTTTTGCCGAGGAAACCGGCTGTGTGTACGTTTTTCATCGAGGAAACTGTCGAGGAACTCGACGAGGAAAAAAGAGAAGTTCTCTTTTTCCTCGATGGGAGTCTCAATTTCCTCGTCGTGTTCCTCGTCGGGCTGGTTTTCGACGAGAAACACGATGGTGTGTATGCTAAGAAACCCTTGCATGCTCAGAATAAAGCATGAGACGGGAGTAAAAGTAGCATTTGTAATGGAGATAACACATTTTTCACGCTGTAACAGACTGAAAGTGCAAATCGTCTCCGACCAAACTTTTACTTAACACGCAGTAACATGATTAGCAAAAGCAGCCCGAAGGGTTGTGCCAGTGGAATCGAACTTCCCCTGCCATTGTATGTGTTGTACGTCGCCGCGTTTGAGAACGAGGAGATTTTGGCTTGACAGTGTATACACAAAGCAAGCTTGTCGAGTTCCTCGACAAGCCTAACAAGGAACTTGTCGAGGAAAACTATGTGTCTTTTCCCACGAGTTCCTCGGTCGTGTGTACGAGGCCTAAGTCTTTTCATCTGTGAAGCTAATGTAGCACTACCCCGAATATGCTGCTGAGTATTTTTGCGTGGCATGTTACCTCTGTCTTCTCGCCGTCCAGGGTGAAGTGAGAGTGTGAAGAATTTCAATATCCACACAAAGCACTTATTTTTCTGGGATTTATTTGTAGAACTTACTAGAAAATAAGTTGGAGGGGTGGAAAGGTAGATAGGTTCAGGTGTATAGTCACAAATAGGAAACACTCCTGCTTCCAGCAACACAGTTCTCATCGCCACTCTAACCAGAGTGGGTATTGCTCACCCGGATAGGTCCCACTCACTGGCCTAGCAGCCAGGATGGCGCACAGAATAAAGTACAGTCTCTGCCACAGACCTTCCTTTATGAGGAGACACTTTTGGTCCAGAATCCCCTGCCACAGGATTCAGCACCTGGAACTCTCCAGTTTAGCTTCAGTAGAACTTTAGACCCGACAGGCGACACTGTCAAGCCTCTCAGTGCACAGTGCATCCTTCGATGAAGTTTCCAGGCTTTTTTCCAAGATACCAGCCTCTTGCATGGTCCTCTCCAGGATAGGTCCTCCCCTGGCTTCCTTCATCAAGTGGCTTCCTCCCGCAGGACAGACAGCACAGGATCACCTCTGAAAAAGAGCAGGCCCCAGTTTGACTACTGGACCTACCAGGCGAAGCCTCGACCCCGGACCAACGTGGTCCCAGAGTCAGGGCTCAAGAACACGCACCCCAGGCTAGGCAGGCCACGAGGAACGAACAACAGACCCCCACCAATGGCGTCTGTCCCTTATGTACCCGTCCCCAGCATGCACAGCAGGGCAACCACTCCCACTGATTCGCTGCTGGGGGGAACACCCAATACACCCTGACTCTGCTGCTGCCACCCTTGGCCTGGAGTGGTAATGCCACCCCCAGGCGAACAATGGTGAGAACTCCCAGCACAGCCATCACTGGAACAGAGGCTAAATTTGCAATTAATCACATTAGTCTGGGCCAAATAACAGCTCAGACCCCACTAAATTTACAGCAGTGCCTGTTCGACAGGAGCAGGCCGCTACACTAATGAAAATGAATCTTAGGAATAAACGTTCCACTCCAATGTTGTGAGTGTTGAGTGGTCCAGGAAGAGTTAATCAGCAAATGCTTGAACATGTCCAAGCCTAAACGTAAACCACTGGGTGTATCTTGTGATACTGCAGTGACAGTGTGGGGCTAATACAGTGACAGTCACAAGTTCACAACATGAGGTAGTTCATACAATTTTTAGAAAAGGAATGATATGTTTGTACTGTAATTGCATTAGAAATACTTAAAATTACAGTTTGAGTTATGAAAATATTGGTTAAAGCCCACGCCTAAATGTTTTTCTATGTATCTTTTTCAGCAGTTCTCAGTACAGGATACGTGTTCCACTGAACACTGCTGCAAGGTCTTTTATCAATATATTTTAACAGTGCATTACTGTCTTATTGGTAACTGCAATATCAGTTGCTTACATTATTGAAGTTGCTGTGCTCCAGCTGGGGAGATTTATCATCTATTTGGCCGGTTTACCATTATCACCAAAAGTATGATCGAATCCACAACAGAAATAAAGGTGACCTCTATTCTATTGATCCTGGGGGCTACCAGGGATTTCTCCTCACTTTCTGTGGTGGTTAAGGAACTGAAATTCAGGGGAAATCTATTCAGTTGGACGCAGGTTACAAAACTGCTGGGTTATATTAACTTGACCTTCATGTAGTTGAAGAAATATGGCCCAGATTCACAAAGCACTTACGCCGACGTATCTAGAGATGCGCGGCGTAATTCAAAAATGCGCCGCGCGTATCTTTGCGCCATATCCTCAAAACGAGATACGCCTGAAAAACAGATTTTTCCGTCCGATGTAAAACGATTACACCGGCGCATCTTTGAGCGCAAAATACGCTAGACACACCATTGTTTTGCTAGGCAAAGATGCAAATACGGGAGATACGGCGATCCACAAAAGTACGCTTGTGCGGCGTAGGCTACGCCCTGTGCGCATCTGCTAGTTTGCCGGCAGAAATTTACACCTTATAAAAGGTGCCCTAACTTTGCTCCAGCCGTGTAAAGGTCAGCTAAAGCAACACCATTAAGGAAGAGCTGAGCACACACACTTGCAGGACAACAATCTGTATGCCAACATGCCAGGGGCATCCATGGTCATAGCTAGGGATGAGCTCCGCGTTCGATTCGAACGTATGTTCGACTCGAACATCGGTCGTTCGATCGTTCGTCGAAACTCGAACAAAACGGGTCGTTCGCGCCAAATTCGAGTGACGCAAAACGTCCCATAATTCACTGGGGCGTTGAGCGCTGATGATTGGCCAAGCATGCTGTATGTCCCGCATGCTTGGCCAATCACAGCGCTCAAAAAACGAAGAGCCATAATTGGCCAAAGCCAGGGTGGCTTTGGCCAATTATGGCTCAGGGGGATTAGTACACGCCCCCCACTATAAAAGGCAGCCTGCACGGCTGCCTAGTGTAATGTGTTGGCGGTTCTAGAGAAGATCAGTCAGTCAGACAGAGAGAGATAGAGAGATAGAGACACAGGGCCAGATCCACAAAAACCTGACGTAACTTAAAAAATCCAATTTAAGTTACACTGGCTTAAAGTTTCTACCTAAGTGCCTGATCCACAAAGCACTTATCTAGAAATTTCAGGCTGTGTAACTAAAATTCCGCCGGCGCAAGGCGTTCCTATTCAAATGGGGCGAGTCCCATTTAAATGAGGCGCGCTCCCGCGCCGGCCGTACTGCGCATGCGCGTCGGCCGTACTGCGCATGCGCGAAGTTACGTTACGCCGAGTTTTGAGGATCGCGACGGCTTAAAGTTGCGTCGGGGAAAAAAAAAATGACAGCGGCATGCATTCCTGAGGGAGAACTCCATGCCAATTTTCAAAGAAAAAACCGGCATGGGTTCCCCCCCCAGGAGCATACCAGGTCCTTAGGTCTGGCATGGGTTGTAAGGAGACCCCCCCACGCCGAAAAATTGACGTAGGGGGTCCCCCTACAATCCATACCAGACCCGTATCCAAAGCACGGTACCCGGCCGGCCAGGAAGGGAGTGGGGACGAGCGAGCGCCCCCCCCCCTCCTGAGCCGTGCCAGGCCGCGTGCCCTCAACATGGGGGGGTTGGGTGCTCTGGGGCAGGGGGGCGCACTGCGGGCCCCCCCACCCCAGAGCACCCTGTCCCCATGTTGATGAGGACAGGACCTCTTCCCGACAACCCTTGCCATTGGTTGTCGGGGTCTGCGGGCGGAGGCTTATCGGAATCTGGGAGTCCCCTTTAATAAGGGGGCCCCCAGATACCGGCCCCCCACCCTAAGTGAATGGATATGGGGTACATCGTACCCCTATCCATTCACCTGGAGGCAAAAAGTAAAAGTTAATAAACACACAACACAAGGCTTTTTAAAATATTTTATTATTCTGCTCCGGACGCCCCCCCTGTCTTCGTTATTAGCTCAATTACCAGGGGGGGCTTCTTCTTCCGCTCTCCGGGGGTCTTCTTCCACTCTCCGGGGGTCTTCCGCTCTCCGGGGGGGCTTCTCCGGACTCCGGGGGGCTTCTTCCATCTTCTCCCCTCTTCCGCTCTTGACTCGGCGAACCCCGGTTCTTCTGCAGCTCTCCGGTGCCTTCTTCTTCAGCGCTGGCTGCCTGCTATGTTTGTGTGTTAGCTCGATTTCAAACAGGCAGCCGGCGCGGTCTTCTGTGGCGTCAGGGTCTTCTGGTCTTCTGTTCTTCCGATGTTGTCTCGTCGCCTGTTGTCGCTGTAATGATGGAAGCGCGCCTTGCATCCCATTTATATAGGCATCACCGTCCCATCATGCTCCGGTAGGTACCCACGTGGTGGGTGCCTACCCACGTGCACCCACCACGTGGGTACCTACCGGAGCATGATGGGACGGTGATGCCTATATAAATGGGATGCAAGGCGCGCTTCCATCATTACAGCGACAACAGGCGACGAGACAACATCGGAAGAACAGAAGACCAGAAGACCCTGACGTCACAGAAGACCGCGCCGGCTGCCTGTTTGAAATCGAGCTAACACACAAACATAGCAGGCAGCCAGCGCTGAAGAAGAAGGCACCGGAGAGCTGCAGAAGAACCGGGGTTCGCCGAGTCAAGAGCGGAAGAGGGGAGAAGATGGAAGAAGCCCCCCGGAGTCCGGAGAAGCCCCCCCGGAGTCCGGAGAAGCCCCCCCGGAGAGCGGAAGACCCCCGGAGAGTGGAAGAAGACCCCCGGAGAGCGGAAGAAGAAGCCCCCCCTGGTAATTGAGCTAATAACGAAGACAGGGGGGGCGTCCGGAGCAGAATAATAAAATATTTTAAAAAGCCTTGTGTTGTGTGTTTATTAACTTTTACTTTTTGCCTCCAGGTGAATGGATAGGGGTACGATGTACCCCATATCCATTCACTTAGGGTGGGGGGCCGGTATCTGGGGGCCCCCTTATTAAAGGGGACTCCCAGATTCCGATAAGTCCCCTCCCGCAGACCCCGACAACCAATGGCAAGGGTTGTCGGGAAGAGGTCCTGTCCTCATCAACATGGGGACAGGGTGCTCTGGGGTGGGGGGGCCCGCAGTGCGCCCCCCTGCCCCAGAGCACCCAACCCCCCCATGTTGAGGGCACGCGGCCTGGCACGGCTCAGGAGGGGGGGGGGCGCTCGCTCGTCCCCACTCCCTTCCTGGCCGGCCGGGTACCGTGCTTTGGATACGGGTCTGGTATGGATTGTAGGGGGACCCCCTACGTCAATTTTTCGGCGTAGGGGGGGTCCCCTTACAACCCATACCAGACCTAAGGGCCTGGTATGCTCCTGGGGGGGAACCCATGCCGGTTTTGTTTTTTACAAATTGACGTGGAGTTCTCCCTCGGGAAAGCATACCAAATGCCGTCGCTGCAATGGGCCTTTACAAGGTGTGACTAACTTTACACTTTGTAAAACGAGCCCTAATTTTACACTTGCAAAATAACACTTACGGCGCAAAAAAGAAGCTAGAAAGCTTTGTGGATCGCCTTAAGTGCTAATTTGCATACTAGCAACGGCATTTCGACTCGAAATGCCCCCAGCGGCGGATGCGGTACTGCATCCTAAAATTAGGCAGTGTAAATCAATTACACATGCCGGATCTTCTGTGTAACTTTGGAAAAAGCCTTTTGAGGATCGTTTCCAAAGTTACACACAGACTGAACAGCACTTAAGTCGGAGTATCTCTTTTGAGGATCTGGCCCACAGTGTCTTAACCAGATAGATAGATAGATAGATAGATAGATAGATAGATAGATAGATAGATAGATAGATAGAGTAGGAAGTGTAGTCAGTATAGTTAAAAGTACAGTTTGTAGAGAATATATTCACATCCTTAGGCGTTGTCAATATATTTATAAACTGTACAGCTCAGCTAGTTTATCTATCAGGCAGGAGATTGTTCTACATGCAGCGCTCTAACGTGTTGTATTGCCTGCATTAGGGATTTACTTTAAATATAATTATTCTGTGTTATTTAACGTGTGCTAGTTAATTGCACACACAGACGCATTACCTGTTACTGCACGTGTGCAATTTATTTGCACAGAAGCGCAGTCGCTGTTAATGCAACTGGGCTATTGAATTGCACAGAAACGCAGTCGCTATTACTGCGTGCGTGCTGTTTAATAGCAACTAAAGGCAGTTGGTGTCACTGCGTGCGTGCTGTTAAATCGCATTTGACCGCAGTCGCTATTACTGCGTGCGTGCTGTTTAATAGCAACTAAAGGCAGTTGGTGTCACTGCGTGCGTGCTGTTAAATCGCATTTGACCGCAGTCGCTATTACTGCGTGCGTGCTGTTTAATAGCAACTAAAGGCAGTTGGTGTCACTGCGTGCGTGGTGTTAAATCGCATTTGACCGCAGTCGCTATTACTGCGTGCGTGCTGTTTAATAGCAACTAAAGGCAGTTGGTGTCACTGCGTGCTGTTAAATCGCATTTGACCGCAGTCGCTATTACTGCGTGCGTGCTGTTTAATAGCAACTAAAGGCAGTTGGTGTCACTGCGTGCGTGGTGTTAAATCGCATTTGACCGCAGTCGCTATTACTGCGTGCGTGCTGTGTAATAGCAACTAAAGGCAGTTGGTGTCACTGCGTGCGTGGTGTTAAATCGCATTTGACCGCAGTCGCTATTACTGCGTGCGTGCTGTTTAATAGCAACTAAAGGCAGTTGGTGTCACTGCGTGCGTGCTGTTAAATCGCATTTGACCGCAGTCGCTATTACTGCGTGCGTGCTGTTTAATAGCAACTAAAGGCAGTTGGTGTCACTGCGTGCGTGCTGTTAAATCGCATTTGACCGCAGTCGCTATTACTGCGTGCGTGCTGTTTAATAGCAACTAAAGGCAGTTGGTGTCACTGCGTGCGTGGTGTTAAATCGCATTTGACCGCAGTCGCTATTACTGCGTGCGTGCTGTTTAATAGCAACTAAAGGCAGTTGGTGTCACTGCGTGCGTGGTGTTAAATCGCATTTGACCGCAGTCGCTATTACTGCGTGCGTGCTGTTTAATAGCAACTAAAGGCAGTTGGTGTCACTGCGTGCGTGGTGTTAAATCGCATTTGACCGCAGTCGCTATTACTGCATGCGTGCTGTTTAATAGCAACTAAAGGCAGTTGGTGTCACTGCGTGCGTGGTGTTAAATCGCATTTGACCGCAGTCGCTATTACTGCGTGCGTGCTGTTTAATAGCAACTAAAGGCAGTTGGTGTCACTGCGTGCGTGCTGTTAAATCGCATTTGACCGCAGTCGCTATTACTGCGTGCGTGCTGTTTAATAGCAACTAAAGGCAGTTGGTGTCACTGCGTGCGTGGTGTTAAATCGCATTTGACCGCAGTCGCTATTACTGCGTGCGTGCTGTTTAATAGCAACTAAAGGCAGTTGGTGTCACTGCGTGCGTGCTGTTAAATCGCATTTGACCGCAGTCGCTATTACTGCGTGCGTGCTGTTTAATAGCAACTAAAGGCAGTTGGTGTCACTGCGTGCGTGCTGTTAAATCGCATTTGACCGCAGTCGCTATTACTGCGTGCGTGCTGTTTAATAGCAACTAAAGGCAGTTGGTGTCACTGCGTGCGTGCTGTTAAATCGCATTTGACCGCAGTCGCTATTACTGCGTGCGTGCTGTTTAATAGCAACTAAAGGCAGTTGGTGTCACTGCGTGCGTGGTGTTAAATCGCATTTGACCGCAGTCGCTATTACTGCGTGCGTGCTGTTTAATAGCAACTAAAGGCAGTTGGTGTCACTGCGTGCGTGCTGTTAAATCGCATTTGACCGCAGTCGCTATTACTGCGTGCGTGCTGTTTAATAGCAACTAAAGGCAGTTGGTGTCACTGCGTGCGTGGTGTTAAATCGCATTTGACCGCAGTCGCTATTACTGCGTGCGTGCTGTTTAATAGCAACTAAAGGCAGTTGGTGTCACTGCGTGCGTGCTGTTAAATCGCATTTGACCGCAGTCGCTATTACTGCGTGCGTGCTGTTTAATAGCAACTAAAGGCAGTTGGTGTCACTGCGTGCGTGCTGTTAAATCGCATTTGACCGCAGTCGCTATTACTGCGTGCGTGCTGTTTAATAGCAACTAAAGGCAGTTGGTGTCACTGCGTGCGTGCTGTTAAATCGCATTTGACCGCAGTCGCTATTACTGCGTGCGTGCTGTTTAATAGCAACTAAAGGCAGTTGGTGTCACTGCGTGCGTGCTGTTAAATCGCATTTGACCGCAGTCGCTATTACTGCGTGCGTGCTGTTTAATAGCAACTAAAGGCAGTTGGTGTCACTGCGTGCGTGCTGTTAAATCGCATTTGACCGCAGTCGCTATTACTGCGTGCGTGCTGTTTAATAGCAACTAAAGGCAGTTGGTGTCACTGCGGCTATTTTGTTACTTTACACTTGAGCCAAGTCGCTCTTACTGTGTGGTTGCTGTTTAATACCATCTGAAAGCAGTTGGTGTGACAGCGACTATTTTGTTACTTTACACTTGAACCAAGTCGCTCTTACTGTGTGATTGCTGTTTAATACCATCTGAACGCAGTCGGTGTGACAGCGACTATTTTGTTACTTTACACTTGAGCCAAGTCGCTCTTACTGTGTGGTTGCTGTTTAATACCATCTGAACGCAGTTGGTGTGACAGCGACTATTTTGTTACTTTACACTTGAGCCAAGTCGCTCTTACTGTGTGGTTGCTGTTTAATACCATCTGAACGCAGTTGGTGTGACAGCGACTATTTTGTTACTTTACACTTGAACCAAGTCGCTCTTACTGTGTGATTGCTGTTTAATACCATCTGAACGCAGTCGGTGTGACAGCGACTATTTTGTTACATAACACCTGAACGCATAACTATGGCTGGAAGGACAAAGAGAGGCAGAGAGTCACGAGGGCAAGCAGGCTCTGCATCTAGAGGTAACGCTGGTGATGGATGTGGTGCATCCTCTTCAGCACGTGGCCGTGGCCGCTCGTCCTTCTTTTCGGGAGCTGGCCGTGTTGAGCCTCAACATGCTGAGAAATTAGTTGAGTGGATGACCAAGCCGTCCTCATCCTCCTCATCCTCTCTCACACAGACTGATTATAGTTTGTCTGGCAAAGCAGCTGCCAAGGCGTCCTCTACCCTCTGCACAATGGGATCACACAATCCTTCCCTAGTCCCACCGTGTCCTCCTGAGGAGTCCCCCGAACTGTTTCAACACAGTGTTGGGTACATGCTAGCTGAAGATGCACAGCGTTTTGAAGACTCCGATGACGGAACACTGATAGAGGAAGGCATTGATGTGAGCCCAGGGAGAGGGGGTGGCCGAGAGGGACAACAATCTGGGAGTGATGTTCCCCCAGCTGGAGCATACTGCCAGGTTGTCGCCAGTGATGATGAGGAGGGAGGGGATGATGAGGTCATTGACTCTACCTGGGTGCCTGGTAGGAGAGAGGAGGAGGAGGAAGAGGACGAGGCACAGGCACATCTTCAAAGAGGCAGGTAGCCCTCCAGGGGTCAGCTTAAGGGCAGTACACCAACTGCATTACGTGGCGCTGCTGTGTCTCAACGGTACAGCAAAAGTTCTTTGGTGTGGGCCTTTTTTGAAACCTGTCCATCAGATGCTACCTTTGCTGTTTGCAACATATGTCTCAAGCGTATCTCGCGTGGCCAAAACATCACCCGCTTGGGCACCACATGCTTGTCCAGACATATGTCGACCTGCCATGCAGCTCGTTGGCAGGCATACCAGAAAGACCCACACCAAAGACCAAAGCGGTCCTCCCCTTGCCCTTCTGTGACCTCAAACCCCACTAGACCCCTAGTCCTCTCTGCAGCCTGCACCGAAGGTGTAGAAATAGGTGTGTCACAACGTAGTAGTGGTAGTACATCCGGCCAATCTACTGATATTACCAGACAAATTTCCCTGCCCCAGCTGCTGCAGCGCCGAAAGAAGTACGCTCCCAGCCATCCACATGCCCAGCGGTTGAATGCTAGCTTAGCAAAATTGCTAGCACTTCAACTGCTACCTTTTCAGTTGGTAGATTCTGCCCCCTTCCGTGAGTTTGTGGAATGTGCAGTACCTCAGTGGCAAGTACCCAAACGCCACTTTTTTTCACGGAAGGCGATTCCGGCTCTCTACCGGCATGTGGAAGGCAATGTCCATACCTCGCTGGACAGGGCGGTCAGTGGTAAGGTGCATCTTACCGCTGACTCATGGTCCAGCAGGCATGGACAGGGACGTTACCTGTCTTTTACGGCCCATTGGGTGACTCTGCTGGCAGCTGGGAAGGGCGCAGGTCAAGGCACAGTAGTTTTGGAGGTTGTTCCACCACCACGCCTCCAAAACACTACAACTGCTTGTGACACACCTCTCTCCTCCACCCCCTCCTCTTCTTCTTCCTCTGTGGCCTCTTCCTGTGGTGATGTTGGCTCAGAACCAGCCGTGCTCCGTAGGCGTACGACGGGCTACGCAGGAATGCAGGCCAAGAGATGCCATGCGGTCCTAGAGCTGGTGTGCTTGGGAGACAGGAGCCACACTGGGGAAGAGGTTCTTTCAGCTCTGCAGGGGCAGGCTCAGAGGTGGTTGACGCCACGCCAGCTGAAGCCTGGAATGGTGGTCAGCGATAATGGCACCAACCTCCTCTCTGCCCTGCGACGTGGAAAACTCACCCATGTGCCCTGTTTTGCGCATGTTCTCAATTTGGTGGTGCAGCGGTTCTTGGGCAGGTACCCTGGCTTACAGGATGTCCTGAGGCAGGCCAGGAAAGTCTGTGTGCATTTCCGGAGGTCATATAATGCCACTGCTCGGCTGACAGACCTCCAGAGGGAATACAACCTGCCCAAGAACCGCCTAATCTGTGACATGCCCACCAGATGGAACTCTACGTTGGCCATGCTGCAGCGGCTGCACACGCAGCAGAGGGCCATCAATGAGTACCTGTGCCAATATGGCAGCAGAACTGGCTCAGGGGAGCTTGGGTTTTTTTCACCACGCCAGTGGGCCTTGATCAGGGATGCATGCACTGTCCTGTCACCATTTGAGGAGGCCACGAGGATGGTGAGCAGTGACAGTGCATGCATCAGTGAGACTGTCCCGCTTATTCACATGTTGGAGCACACCCTACGTGGAATAATGGACAGGGCCCTTGAGGCAGAACAGAGGGAGGAAGAGGAGGACTTCCTTACCTCTCAAGGCCCCCTTTATCCAGACACTGTTCCTGCTTGCCCACCTGGAACACAGGAAGAGGAGGAGGAGGATGAGGAAGAGGAGGAGGAGGAGGATTGTATCAGCAGCATGGAGGTGGAGCCTAGCACTCAGCATCAACAGCAGCAGTCTTCAAGGGATCATTTACAGTCCCAAGGAACACGTGGACTTTTACGTGGCTGGGATGAGGTGGCTGAGGATCCTGTCGTCCTCAGTGACCCAGAGGACTGTGCCCCGAATGCCTCTGCAAACCTACGCTGCATGGCCTCCCTGATTCTGCAAAGCCTGCGTAAGGATCCTCGTGTACGTGCTATCAAGGAGAGGGATCATTACTGGCTGGCAACTCTCCTTGATCCACGTTACAAGAGTAAGGTAATGGATCTTATGTTGCCATCGCAGAGGGAGCAGAAGATGAAACTACTGCGGGAGGCCTTGCAGAAGGGTCTGTGCAATGCGTTCCCAGAACCGGGGGGATTACCAAAACCTGGCCCTGGACAACGTCTTGCTGAGGCTTCGGTGAGTCAGAGAAGGAGCGGTGGAGAAGGTGGCCGTTTGACCGATGCGTTCAGACAATTTTTTAATCCGCAGCCCCAAGGTCTGACCGGTTCCAGCAACCATCGCCAGCGTCTGGTTTACATGGTCCGGGAATACCTAGCGGCAAGATCCGACTTGGACACCTTCCCCACGGAAAATCCTCTGGCTTACTGGGTCTTGAGGATGGATCACTGGCCAGAGCTTGCACAGTACGCAATTGAGCTACTGGCTTGCCCTGCATCCAGTGTTCTTTCAGAACGTACATTCAGTGCTGCTGGAGGCTTTGTGACCGATCACAGGGTACGCCTCTCCACCGACTCTGTTGATCGACTGACCTTCATCAAAATGAATCAGGCTTGGATCAACACCGGCTACCAAGCACCTGATGCTGATGTTACTGAATAAGAATTTTGTGTTGAAATATCAGATCCCTTTGAGACTGCTGATGCTGAGTGACTGTCCTGTTGTGCTGCTGATGGAATATCCTTCTCCTCCTCACTTTTCATGCTGTTAGCTAGTAAGAAATTTTGTTTTTCTGTGCTCCGCCACCAGTGCCTAAGGCCTAATTTTTGTGCCCCTGTGTAACAGGGGCGTCTAATAACAATTTTTGATGCAATACTTTGCACGTGGCCTAAGGCCTAATTTTTGTGCCCCTGTGTAACAGGGGCGTCTAATAACAATTTTTGATGCAATACTTTGCACGTGGCCTAAGGCCTAATTTTTGTGCCCCTGTGTAACAGGGGCGTCTAATAACAATTTTTGATGCAATACTTTGCACGTGGCCTAAGGCCTAATTTTTGTGCCCCTGTGTAACAGGGGCGTCTAATAACAATTTTTGATGCAATACTTTGCACGTGGCCTAAGGCCTAATTTTTGTGCCCCTGTGTAACAGGGGCGTCTAATAACAATTTTTGATGCAATACTTTGCACGTGGCTCCTTGTTGCGCTCCAATTACAGATATTGGGAGGGGTTGCAGTGTTATGTTGCGCCTACGGACACATTTTTATGCCCCTGTGTAACAAGGGCGCCTAATAACAATTTTTGATGCAATACTTTGCACGTGGCTCTTTGTTGCGCTACAATTACAGTATGTTTGAGGGGTGCCCTTTTTTCTACAATTTTGCTTTCCCAAAAAGATAATGCCACCCCCCCACCACCCCTAAAATAATCGAGATATTGTTCCCACACAGCACGTGCGCAACCAGTATTAAATTACTTTGTTCTTATAATAATTTAATGTTGTGCAGGGACATTTCTAAACATGTGCCACTACTAGAGACACACAGCAGGTGTGATATTTGAAGGAATTTTTCATTTTTTTTTTTTCACTTTAAACATCATTAAAATCGCTGCTCCGCAAAAACGTCCGTTTTTAAAATATTTTTTTCGATTGATACATGTTCCCTGGGGCAAGACCCGGGTTCTGAAAGACGTTTACCAACATTAAATTGAATATTGGTCTTTAAAATGATCGTTTTTGAATTCGAACGTTCGAGTCCCATAGACTTCAATGGGGTTCTAAATGTTCGCGCGAACCCGCGGTCTGTTCGAACGTTCTGATGCGAACCGAACCCGGGTATGTTCGGCTCATCCCTAGTCATAGCTATACTAGTGACTTTAGAGGCGCGCAGAAGGAGGAGGGAACGGAGGAGGAGGAGGAGGAGGGCACAGGAGAGGATATACCACAGACGCCTAGATGTCTTTGGCATGGCTGCTTCTGAGGTGTATCGCACCTTCCGATTCAACCGTGAAGCCATCCTGGAAATAACCACAACCCTGCAGGATGACATCACCAGCCCAACACACCGCTCACATGCACTGGAGCCACTGGTCAAGGTCCTGGCAACACTGCATTTCCTTGCCACTGGCTCTTTTCAGCGCACAAGTGGATTGTCGGCTGGGATGTCACAATCCTCCATTAGCAGATGTGTGCACCAGGTTGTCCCTGCAATCCTGAGACGCATGGCCAACCAAATCATCAAACCCACCCAGGAGGTCCAGCGGATGAAGACAATGACAGATTTCTACAAAATTGCCAGATTCCCACGCACCGTGGGGGCCATTGATTGCACACATGTGGCACTACAGCCCCCCCATGAGACAGAGCACATGTACCGCAATCGGAAGCATTGGCATTCAATCAATGTCCAGGTGATAGCCGATGCCCAATGCCTCATATGGCACGTATGTGCCAAACACCCAGGATCCAGCCATGACAGCTTCATATACCGTCAAAGCGACATCCCAAGACAATTTGAACAGAACATGTATGGGGACAGCTGGCTGGTTGGTGAGTGACATGGGTGTCAGGTATGACTGTCCCCCCCCATGATGCAGACATCACGAGGGGCACATGCATGACTAACATC
Source organism: Rana temporaria (assembly GCF_905171775.1). Taxonomy (NCBI): domain Eukaryota; kingdom Metazoa; phylum Chordata; class Amphibia; order Anura; family Ranidae; genus Rana; species Rana temporaria. Next base: position 65,679,887 of record NC_053495.1, on the reverse strand, counting down.
CTCCTGTCTTTTCCCTTCCAGGTGACTCTGCATATGCACTGGGACCCCATCTCATGACTCCATTCCGGAACCCCCAAACCCCAGGAGAGGAAAACTACAATGCTGCACACATACGTACCCGTGCAGTGGTGGAACGCACATTTGGCCTCCTGAAGTCACGTTTCCGATGCCTGGATAAGTCTGGGGGTACCCTGTTGTATTCCCCAAACTTCGTGTGCCAGATCATCGGTGCATGTTGCATGCTGCACAACTTCGCTGTGAGAAGGGGCCTGGAGATTGACATATGTGATGACCTGACCCCCGAACCAGACATTCCCCCCCTGACCGATGGTACCCCCTCTTCTGAGGGAACAGCAGTCAGGAGACGCCTCACAGAAGGCACCTTTGCACAGTAAACACACACATTAAACATGGCACAATGAGAATGCATGCATGCACACCCACTGTGGTCCCTAGCACACACACCCCACATCCTCATCGAATTGGATTAGACCCAAGTACCCCCCACGGTACTAGGGAGCAGCAACGCCACACCACGGCTCCAATTATGCCACTGTGCATTCATACACCATTCACATGGACCTGGGATCACTTCTCCCTGGTCCTGGGGATCCCTACTCCACCAAAACTGAGGGTGACACCCTTTTTTCATCAGGAATGTCACCCCCACATTCATACATCATTCACACACATATAACAAATCAAAATCACAGTAGAAAATCATCAAAAAAAAAAAAAAGAACATCCCAAATGATCAATGGCGGCGTGAGCTAAGCCTGGGCCGGCCACGGCCAACCAGGGGAGACTCATGGGGGGGAGCAGGGGAAGGAGGAACCTCCCCTGGTGGCTGGTCACCTGCTGGCCTGCCCTCCAAGGCCACGGCGATCCTGTTCAGGCCCACAGTGAGGGCTGCCGTATTGGCCTGGACAGCCTGTGTATTGTCCTGGACAGCCTGGGTCAGGGCAGACACCTCCAGGGCCACGCCTGCTTTGGCAGCCTGCAGGTCGTTGAAGCAATTGATGTACGCCACCGAGTTTGTGCCCACATCACTCACCGACTTCTTAATGGAGCCCAGGCTGTCCTCCATCTGGGCCAAAGTCCAGGAGACCTGGCCCAGATGTTGGGTCTGTCGGGCCTGGTCCCTCTGCAGATTTGCAGGCAGGAACTCGGCCACCCCCTGGTCTTCTGGGTAGCCTTCCTGCCTGCAGATGAGGCTTGTGGCCTGGGAGGAGGGGAGAGAGAGACCCTTGGGGCGGGAGTCCTGTTTGGGGAGGAGTGGGAGGGGCTACCCCTGATGGAGGCCTGACTGCTGCCAGCCTCAGGGGCAGCCACAAGGGGATCCTCCTGCAAACACACAAGGACTTCCCTGGCAATGTCCATTCGATCATCCACGACCCCCCCCTCATCCTCCTCCCCCTCAACCTCCTCCTGAGGTGAGGTGTGGCCACTCCCTTGCCCTGGGGACTCCTGGCTTTCTTGGGGCTCTTCAGCAGCCTCAAGTCCTGGGGATGGTGCGGACTGGCCTGATGGCCCAGCAATCTCCTGGCCATCTGTGGATGACACAAAACATTCACAGGTTGGAGGACCCACACACTTGGCACATATTCCCTCCCCCCCCACACATGCTACTCACCAGATAGAAAAAAAAAAAAAAAACTTACCTGTCCTCACGGCCTTCTCGGAGTCAAAGCCAGGCAGGCCAACAACCTGCTGGCTATGGAAGCACTGGGCCACCGCACGCTCCTCCTCAGTCCACCTTAGGGTGCAGGGTGGGCCTCCTCCAATGCCCCTGGCATGGGCAGTTATCTTGGCCAGCTTTACACGGACCAGGCTCCTCAGGTCATTGATCTTCTTACAGATCCCACTGGGGGTCCTCGTCCCCCCCCCCTCCGCATTGATCTCATCCGTAATCTGCTGGATGATCGCCATCTTCCTGGCCAGGGGGGATGTCCCGGCTCTCAGGGTCATGTAAATATCGCCCAAATCGGGTGATGGCCCTTGCAAGTAAGTGCTTTTCACGCACCGAGAAGTTCAGCTTCCTTCTCTTTGGTGCCATCTCACCACACAGCACTCAGCACCAAACAAACACAAAAACAAACAGAACAAACAGACACAAAAAGACACAGAACAAACACACCCAAAAATCAAACAGCAAAAACCAGACACCAAAATCAAACACAAGCAGACAGCTAATACAAAATCAAAAACAAACACAGAAAAAACAAACACAAAAAACTGTCAGAAAAAACACACCTACTACAATCTCCTACTTCTATAAATCTTTAATCTAACAATACTACACTCACCAACAAACAGAGCAAAAGCACCTTGCTTTAGGAAACGGAACACAGGGATGTACTTTTGCAATGGAAGGGCGTTTGTGTGGGGCTATTTATACACAGGGCGTATCTCACTAAGTCTGCTTGGCCTTTTTCCTATCTCACTGATTGCGCCGGGCCGAGTTCTGAGCATGCCTAGTAAGGTGCAGATTCGTGCGCGCATGCACAGTACTGCCGGCCCTTCATTTGCATGGGGTCACGGCTCATTTCAATGGAGCACGCCCACTTCCTTCCCACTTTCAATTACCCCGCCTTACGCCTCGGAATTTACGTTACGCTGGCGCACATTTGGGCGCAAATACTCTGTGGATACGGCACTAACGCCACAAAATTCAGCCGCCGTAACTTAAATAAATATGCGCGCTCTACGTGAATCTGGGCCCATGTTTTTTTGGCCTTTTGTTATACCTTAACCACTTTTGCCCCGCAACCATTTGGCTGGCCAAAGACCAGGCCACTTTTTGCGATTTGGCACTGCGTCGCTTTAACTAATAATTGCGCAGTCGTGTGACGTGGCTCCCAAACAAAATTGACGGTTTTTTTCCCCCACAAATAGAGCTTTCTTTTGGTGGTATTTATTTTTTGTGCTATAAACAAAAAAAAGAGCGACAATTTAGAAAATAATTCAATATTTTTTACTTTTTGCTATAATAAATATGCCCAAAAAAATATATAAAAAAAACGAATGTTTTCATCAGTTTAGGCCGATATGTATTCTTCTACATATTTTTGATAAAAAAAAAAATTGCAATTAGCATTTATTGATTGGTTTGCGCAAAAGTTATAGCGTCTACAAAATAGGGGATCGTTTTATGCCTTTTTTAATTTTTTATTTTTTTTACTAGTAATGGCGGCGATCAGCTTTTTTTTTTTTTTTTTTTTTTATCGTGACTGCAACATTATGGCAGACACATCAGACACCTTTGACACCATTTTGGGACCATTGTCATTTTTACAGCGATCAGTGGTATAAAAATGCACTGATTACTGTAAAAATTACACTGACAGTGAAGGGGTTAACCTGTAGGGAGCGTTGAAGGGGTTAAGTGTGTCCTAGGGAGTGATTCTAACTGTTAGGGGGCGTGGCTACGAGTGACACGTCACTGATCGCTGTTCCCGATGACAGGGAACAGACGATCAGTGACATGTCACTAGGAAGAACGGGGAGATGTGTTTACACTGACATCTCCCTATTATTCAGCTCTGTGACCCGATCGTGGGACACCGACAGACATTGGCGGGACCGGTCACATGTATACAGCGATTAGTGCTATAAAAATGTGTGCTAGTGCCTTTAAAATCCCACACAACCTTTCTTCCCCCCCCCCCCTTTTCTCTTGATCTATGGTCAATCAACCAGGCCCCAAGCAGCCTTTGTTGGAGTTCACTGATTAAGATACACCTACTATTAACAACAGGGATGTTGGCACACTTTACAGATTTTGCTATTTAATTTTAATGAGGCAATACTCGCAATTTTCACTATAAAAATGTGTATTGTGTAAATGTCACTGACAGGGAAGGGGTTAACACTAGGGGGCGATCAAGGAGTTAAATGTGTTCCATAGGGAGTGTTTCTAACTGTGGGGGGATAGAACTGCCTGGAGGAGGAGACCGATCACTGTTCCTAAATATTAGGAATAACAGATCTGTCTCCTCACCCCTGACAGGACAGAGATCTGTCTGTTTACATTGACAGATCTCCGTTCTGTCTCTGTCAGGAGCAATCGCGGGTGCCCGGCGGACATCACGCCCCCATACCACTTAAAACGCCCGCCGTAAAGCTACGGCTATTCGCGCAGGGGAGCCAACCGGCAGCTGGTCGGCAAGTGGTTAAACACATTTCTTTTTTTTTTTTTTCTTTTTTTTTTTTTTTGTTACCACCTCAGCTTTTACCAAATCCTAGAGACCGGCTCATGGTTTGATGCGTCTTACGTCTCATTTTGTGGTTTGCATCATGTGTGGTATATCTACTATGCTCCTTATGTTTTTTTTTTTTGTTTTTTGTTTTTTAAATATAGGCCAACACTATTATAAAGGCGGGAATGGATTATTACAATAGCTTGCCATTGTGGCTCTATATTATTAACCCCCCCCCCCCCCTCTTGGCTCCCAGGAATCTCCTAATTTTTCCTTCGCAAACTAAAACAATCTCTAACGTTCGTTGATCATGAATAGTATGTGACTCGCTCTAGGGAGTTAAACACATTTCTAATAGCACTAGCTACATGTTTGTAGCTTAAATATTGATATCTGCACTGTTTTTCACTGTAATTTTATATACGTTTTTTGAAGTAGCAGTAAAAAATGTGACTGTTAGTAAATTTCATGTGTTGTGTCAGTAAATTTTTGGCATCTTAACAGTAAATTTCACTTCGGGAGGTTGACAACACTGGCAGGAAAGCATTTAAAATACTTGATTTTTCGGTTTTACCTACAATTTTTTAGGTTGGGGTAGATCATAAGTTGGCAACCTCCCCTTTCTGTATCCAGGCTCATTTCAATATTTCAACAGTATAACAGTGTTAACAATATGTACATTTTAACGGTAATCTGCCTGGCTTATAGGAGGATGATTAAACAGAACATGTGTTTATTCGCTGTAAGCAATGCCTGCATTTGCCACAATCCTTGTACCCACAAAATACTGCTAACCGTGGTGAAGGAAGAAATGCCTTAGTATCAGTGTCAGGGAAAAATGTTCCTGGGTTGGTGGTGCATTGGAAGGAAACCATATGCCTTGTTGGTGGTATCACTGGAAGGAAAACATGTTCCTGCATCGGTGTCAGTGGGAGGGCAAAAAAAGGTCCATAATAACAGCCCAAAAAATGTACAAAAAAATAAACAAGCTGACAGGGCTGGAGTAGAGTATTGTGCAGATCAAGACAGGCAAGGGATGAACTGCGGCGGCGCTTTGTGGTGGCGGTTAATGATGGGATGTGGGGTTCCAGCACCGTGAACCTCTGGACCCCTTTACATTACATAGCACCCTGCACCTCTGGACCCCTTTACATTACACAGCACCTTGCACCTCTGGACCCCTTTACATTACACAGCACTCTGGACCCCTTTACATTACATAGCACCGCACCTCTGGACCATTTTACATTACACAGCACCCTGCACCTCTGGGCCCCTTTACATCACACAGAGCCCTGTACCTATGCACCCCTTTACATTACACAGCACACTGCACCTCTGGACCCCTTTACATTACACAACACCCTGCACCTCTGGACCCCTTTACATTACACAGCAACTTTCATCTCTGGACCCTTTTACATTACACAGCACCCTGCACCCCTTTACATTACATAGCACTGCACCTCTAGACCCCTTAACATTACACAGCCCCCCACAGTTTTTTTTACACATACACCCCCTAACAGTTCTGGACCCCCTGCATGTTACACAGACCTCCCTACAGTACAGACCCCCTCCTTACAGTACAGACCCCTCCCTACAGTACAGACCCCCTACATTACAGACCCCATCTACAATACAGACCCCCCTACATCACAGACCCCCCTACAGTACAGACCCCCTCACTACAGTACAGACCCCCCTACAATACACCCCCCTCTACAATACAGACACCCTACAATACAGAACCCCCCTACAATACAGAACCCCCCTACAATACAGAACCCCCCTACAATACAGACCCCCCTACATTTCAGATCCCCCTACAATACAGAACCCCTCACATTTCAGACCCCCCCCCCACAATACAGAACCCCCCTACAATACAGAACCTCCCTACATTTCAGACTCCCCTACAATACAGAACCCTCTACATTTCAGACCCCCTACATTACAGAACCCCCCCTACAATACAGAACCCCCCTACATTTCAGACTCCCCTACAATACAGAACCCCCCTACATTTCAGACTCCCCTACAATACAGAACCCCCCTACATTTCAGACCCCTCTACAATACAGAACCCCCTTACATTAGACTCCCCCTACAATACAGAACCCCCTACATTTCAGACCCCCCTACAATACAGAACCCCCTACATTACTGACCCCCCCTACAATACAGACCCCACCTACATTGCAGACCCCCCACAATACAGAACCCTCCTACATTTCAGACCCCCCTACAATACAGAACCCTCCTACATTTCAGACCCCCTTACATTAGACTCCCCCTACAATACAGAACCCCCCTACAATTTAGACCCCCCCTACAATACAGAACCCCCCCTACAATACAGACCCCACTACAATACAGAACCCCCCTACAATACCGACCCCCCCCTACATTACAGACCCCCCCCTACAATACAGAACACCCTCTACATTGTAGACCCCCCTACAATACAGAACCCCCTACAATACAGAACCCCCCTACATTACAGAACCCCCTACATTACAGACCCCCCTACATTTCAGACCCCCCTACAATACAGAACCCCCTACATTTCAGACCCCCTCTACAATACAGAACCCCCTTACATTAGACCCCCCCCTACAATACAGAACCTCCCTACATTTCAGACCCCCCTACAATACAGAACCCCCTACATTACAGAACCCCCCCTACAATACAGAACCCTCCTACATTTCAGACCCCCCTACATTTCAGACCCCCTCTACAATACAGAACCTCCCCTACATTTCAGACCCCCCCTACAATACAGAACCCCCCTACATTTCAGACCCCCCCTACAATACAGAACACCCTCTACATTGCAGACCCCCCTACAATACAGAACCCCCCTACATTTCAGACCCCTCTACAATACAGAACCCCCCTACATTTCAGACCCCTCTACAATACAGAACCCCCTACAATACAGACCCCCTACATTTCAGACCACCCCTACAATACAGAAGCCCCCCTACAATACAGACCCCCCCTTCAGACCCATAATGTACCTCAGATCAGCGTGGGACTGCATGTCGGGTCCCATCCTCCTGTGTAGACATAAAGGAGGAGGGGGAGGCGGCTTTGTGTGAGACAACCAAGCCGAGACTGATCAGATCATCAGAGCCGAGGCCACCATGCCAGAGAGAAGGGGATCGTTGCGGGTCCTGGCCCCCTGATGTGCCGACGGGTGTCACTCGAGTGCGGCTTCCGTCTCGCAGCTGAGAGTGCACTGGGGGAGACGTGAAATGCGGCCCGGCGTATGGCCGGTATGCCCTATGGCCAGTCCGGGCCTGCTGAGAGGAATGTGTAGTGTGATCAGGGAGAGAAATACTGTGTAACATTGTGAAGCTGAGTTTGTGCAAAGGCAGCAATATTGAGAGGATCAGCTGGCAAACAGGGCTGGTGCTACCACTAAGTGAACTAGACAGCCGCCTAGGGTGCAATGCCACCTAGGGCGCAGCCATGGCCAGTGCCACATTCCTCTCTCCTGTCATCTCCTCATCCCCGGTGGATGTCACCTCTAGAGTGTAACGCCGTCAGCGTTACTCCTTCCACATGGAGCGCAGACTTGTCACTTATGACAGTTGCGCTCCATTCAGATACACGTCCGCGTCACTTCCGGTGCGCGGACGTCTGCGCTCCACGTTGGAACGCGGAAGTGCGTTCCAACGTGCGGCGCTCAGCTCAGCCACTGCCCGGGCTATTTAAACTCCCGGGAATGGCGGCAGGGTGTTCGGATATTCCTGTTGGACCCTGCCGCCACCTGGGAACCCAGAACGAGCTACAGAGTCCCTGTAGCACCTGTCTTCACAGCGCACCTGTTCAGAGACCCAAGACATCACTAGCTTCTGCTGGAGATTCACCACCATTGCTCACTACAGGCTAGATACCACCACCACCTGTGCGGACTTTCCTGGTACAAACCACCTCCTAAACCGCAAGTATATCTAAACCACATTACTGCTGTATAAGGTACCATCAACACCTGTGCGGACTTTCCTGGTACAGACCACCTCCTAAACCGCAAGTATATGTAATACCAGCTTGTTGCTAATAGTGATTGCTAGTATATGCCTGAACTATATCCTAGACTCTATACTTATTACTATATACTAGCACCAGATACAGCAGAGTACTTCATACTATTCATATGTGTGTGGTGAGATACTACAATACCAGTAATTTCTACTACCTTTATTTTGATGCAAATACCTAAATTAGATTTACGATTATAGTATCTGGGTTGTGTCTATCAATTAAGCTTAAGAGGAATTAAGCTACTACTTTTATGTGTTACCTTCATTAGAGGATATGATGATAATACCCCAAACTCTTATTGTTCTGTGAGAGTGAAGTGGTGGTTGATTTCTGATAAGCCTCTACACCTGCGGTCTAAACATTAAGTAGAGTCTTATCATTTTCAGGGTCATAACATAGAGCTGCTGTCCCTACCCCGCACACACTGCTGCACCTGCACAGAGTGGAAGTGAGCTGAGATCCCAGCACCAGACATGGTTATTCACTGGATGGTGATCCCCGCTCGCTGCAGATGAAGTCAGCCCAAAGCCCCGGTCGCCACCTGTCATCGTCAGTCTGCATGGAGCTTGGGGTGAAGAGGCAGCTGTAGGGCTCCTCTCCTGTCACCAACCTGCAGTGTGATTATCGGAGGCTAAGGGAGCAGGTGGACAAACTGCTGTCAGGTGGAACTGTGGAAGCACTGAGCCGGGTGGCGGGACTGAGTGGCAACTGACAGACCAGGTACTCCAACCATGTGCTGCTCGCTGTGTCCGGCAAGGCAAGTCAGTTCCATGAGGGGGCAACATACATCACAGGGGGTATAGTCTATACATTGCAGATTGTGCAGGAAGGGGGGCAGTTTGTGCAGGGGAGGGGTGTAGGGTTAAAGGGGGGCAGTGTATACAGGAAGGGTGGTGTAGGGTTAAAGGGAGGAAGTTTATACAGGAAGGAGGGGTGTAGGGTTAGAGGGGGCAGTGTGTGCAGGAAGGGGGGCAATGTGTACAGGAAGGGGGTGTAGGGTTAAAGGGGGCAATGTGTATAAGAAATGTAGGGTTAATGGGGTGTAGCATTAAAGGGGGCAGTGTGTGCAGGAACGGTGTGTAGCGTTAACGAAGGGTGGCAGGGGGCAGTGTGTACAGGAAGGGGGTGAAGGATTAAAGGGGGCAGTGTATACAGGAAGAGGAGTGCAGGGTTAAAGGGTGGGGCATGACTATTATATAACAGATGTACCTACTGCTAAACCACTTTCTTACCCCAACCTCTTGACCTTAACTATATTAATTGAGACCACACCAAGATTGAAGTAAAACCTAGGCCGTAGCAGCCTAATTTATTTAAACAAAATATATTCAATTTAACATCAACATCAAACATCTGGTATTAACCCATCAGTCTACCTACCGTTGGTCTTTGCAGGATCTTCCATAGCCATCCGTGTAAATAATCCTGCACTGCGGTACCTCTCAAAATGTTAATAGGCCTCAAGCCGACAGGCTGGCTCAGAGACAACCACTGACCGCAGTGCACCCATTACTAGAGTTGAGCGGACACCTGGGTGTTTGGGTTTGACGGGTTCGGCCGAACTTCGGAAAAATATCCGGGTTTCGGGACCCGAACTTGACCTGAACTTGAACCCGAACCCCATTGAAGTCAATGGGGACCCGAACTTTTCAGTACTAAAATGTCTCTAAAACACTAATGGAAAGGGCTAGAGGGCTGCAAATGGCAGCAAGATGTTGGTAAGAGCATGGCAAGTACTCTGCAAATAAATGTGGATAGGGAAATAACTTAAAATAACATAGAAAAAAAAAAATCTTGACCTAGGAGGACGAGGTCCATATGGAGTATAGGAGGCTGAGGTGGCGGTGGATGTGGCGGAAGCGGCGGTGGAGGAGGACGAGGTAGCCAACACAGCAGGTTTTTGTTTTTAATTTATATATTTTTTAAATTAGGGTACACCCCAAAAGAGTGAGAAAGATCTAGGGTTGCCACCTCATCCCTTTAAACCCGAACACATAGTAATTACACAGGTTCTGGGGCTAATTTAATGTCGATAAGGCACCAAGTGAGTTTAATTAGCACCTTAATCAGCCAGAGAACCTGTGTAATATGTTTTCGGTTTTAAAGGGATGAGGTGGCAACCCTAGAAAGATCAGAAATACAAGAATGGCTGGGTAAGGCCGGTATACGTGTCTATTCTGCACAAGGTACGGACAAGTCCTGTGGGATCCATGCCTGGTTCATTTTAATGAATGTGAGCTTGTCCACATTGGCTCTGGACAGACGGCTGCGCTTGTCTGTGATAACGCCCCCCTGCCATGCTAAATACACGTTCACATAATACACTGGCTGCAGGGCAGGCCAGCACCTCCAAGGCGTAAAGGGCAAGCTCAGGCCATGTGCCCAATTTGGAGACCCAGAAGTTTAAGGGGGTAGACCCGTCATTCAGTACGTATAGGCGTGTGCACAGATACTGCTCCACCATGTTGGTAAAATGCTGCCTCCTGCTAAAATGTTCCATATCAGCTGGTGGTGCTGATTGTTGTGGCGTGCTGACAAAGCTTTTCCACATTTCGGCCATGGTAACCCTGCCTTCTGAAGTGCTGGCGGTGCCCCGGCTGCGTTGGCGACCTCTTTCTCCTCCTCTGCCTTTGCCTTGTGCTTCCACTGTACCCCCGCTGTCAGGTGAGAATTCCACCAGCAGCGCGTCTACCAGCATGCGCTTGTACTCGCGCATCTTGCGATCACGCTCCAGTGAGGGAATTAAGAACGGTACATTGTCCTTGTAATGGGGATCCAGCAGAGTGGCCACCCAGTAATCAGCACCTGTTATAATGTGGGAAACACGGCGGTCGTTGCGGAGACACTGCAGCATGTAATTGCTCATGTGTGCCAGGCTGCCCAGAGGCAACGAAAAGCTGTCCTCTGTGGGAGGTGTATCATCTGTGTCCTCTGTATCCCCCCAGCCATGCACCAGTGATGGCCATGAGCTGGTCTGGGTGCCACCCTGCTGTGAACATAGTTCCTCCTCCTCCTCCATCTCCTCCTCCTCATCCTCCACCTCGTCATCCTCCAGAACTGTGCCCTTGCTGGAAAATTGTGTACCTGGCCTTTGTTGGTGCAGGAACCCACCCTCGGAGCCACTTGTGAATGACTGCCCTGAAAGCCTTGGAAATGATCCCGATTCCTCCTCCTCCTGTGCCACATCCTCTTCCATCATCGCCCAAAGCGTTTTTTCAAGGAGAACTGGGATAGTAACACTGAGAACGGCGTCATCGGCACTGGCCATGTTGGTGGAGTACTCGAAACAGCGCAACAAGGCACACAGGTCTCGCATGGAGGCCCAGTTATTGGTGGTGAAGTGGTTCTGTTCCGCAGAGCGACTCACGCGTGCGTGCTGCAGCTGAAACTCTACTATCGCCTGCTGCTGCTCGCACAGTCTGGCCAGCATGTGCAAGGTGGAGTTCCACCTTGTGGGCACATCACATATGAGGCTGTCAGCGGGAAGGCGGAAGTTACGCTGCAGCGCTGCCAGGCGAGCAGCAGCAGGGTGAGAACGCCGAAAGTGCGCACAGATGGCCCACACTTTCTGCAGCAGCTGCGACCAAATTCAGCACATGCGCCAGGCAAGGGATGTGTGTCAAACCGGCTAGGCCCAGAGCTGCTACGAAATTTCGCCCATTATCGCACACCACCAGGCCCGGCTTGAGGCTCACTGACGCCAACCACTCATCGGTCTGTTGTTCCATGTCCCTCCACAACTCCTGCGCGGTGTGGGGTTTTTCCCCCAAACAGGAAAGTTTTAAAACTGCCTGCTGTTGTTTACCCATGGCTGTTCTGAAGTTGGTGGTAAAAGTGTTACGCTGACCGGATGAGGAGGCGGTAGAGGATGAGGAAGCGGAGTATGAGGAGTTAGCAACAGGAGGAAAACTGAAGCGCCCTGCAATCCTCGGTGGTGGAAGGACATGCGCCAAACTGCTGTCCGCCTCAGGCCCAGCCGCCACTGCATTTACCCAGTGTGCTGTTAGGGAAATATAATGTCCCCGACCATGCTTACTGGTCCATGTATCCGTAGTTAGGTGGACTTTGCCACAGATGGCGTTGCGCAGTGCACACCTGATTTTGTCCCCCACTTGGTTGTGCAGGGAAGGGATGGCTCGCCTGGAAAAGTAGTGGCGGCTGGGCACGACGTACTGTGGGACAGCCAATGCCATCAGGTTTTTAAAACTCTGCGTCTCCACCAGACGGAATGACAGCATTTGAAAGTCCTGGAATTTTAAAATGCTGGCATTCAGGGCCAGGGATCGCGGGTGGGTAGGGGGGTACTTCCTCTTCCGCTCCAGTGTTTGGGAGATAGAGAGCTGAACGCTTCCATGGGACATTGTGGAGATGTTTGGTGACCCAGGTGGTAGTGTTGCTTGCCGGTCCTCTGATTGCGGGGTGGCAGGTGGCACTGTCACTACAGAGGTGGATGAAGAGGCCGAGACTGAAGCAGAAGAGAAAGCAGGAGGAGCCAGAGACCTTTCTTGGTTTTTGAGGTGTCTACTCCACTGCAGCTAGTGCTTTGCACTTAGATGCCTGGTCATGCAGGTTGTGCTCAGGTGGAGAACGTTTATGCCTCGCTTCAGGCTCTGATTGCACAGCGTGCAAACCACTCGTGTCTTGTCATCAGCACATTGTGTGAAAAACTGCCACGCTAGGGAACTCCTTGGACCTGGCTTTGGTGTGCTCGGTCCCTTGCTGCGTTGGGCAGTAGCAGGCGTACTGTCTAGGGGACGGACGCTCCGCTTTTGCACCCTGCTCCCTCTTCTGCTGTGCTGGTGGCTCTGTGCGACCACCGCCTCTTCCTCCAAACTACACAGGTCACCTGCATGACGTTGATTCCATGTGGGGTCGAGGACCTAATCGTCCACCACATCATCTTCCACCCAGTCTTCACCACTGACCTCTTTGTCGGTCTGCACAATTGCGAAAGCACCAGCAGTTGGCAACTGTGTTTCATCATCATCCGAGACGTGCTGTGATGGTCCCCCCATGTACTCATCTTGAAACATAAGTGGTTGGGCATCGGTGCACTCAATCTCTTCCACTTCTGGGGCAGGGCTAGGTAGATGGCCCTGGGAAACCATGCTAACAGTCATCAAATAGCAGAAGAGACTGCTGCATGATTTGGGGCTCAGACTGCTTGGCTGATTTGCAAGGGGGTGAGGTAAAAAACTGATGGACATCGGCTGCAGGTGCCAACTCTGATCTTTCAGCACAAGACTGGTTGGGAGACAATGTGAAGGAACTGGAGGCACTGTCAGCAACCCAATCTACTATCGCCTGTTCTGCTCCTGGCCTCAACATTCGTAGAGCCGGATTAGGCCCCACCAAATACCGCTGCAGGCTCTGTCGCCTACTCGCACCTGAGAAAGGTGTTTCACTTGTGCGTGTAGCTGGCACAGATCGACCACGTTCTCTCCCTGTAACAGGAGCTCCACCAGCAGCACCACGACCGCGGCCACGTCCCTTATTTGACGTTCTCCTCATATTTCTGAAATGTAGGATCTTGCCCTAAATGGGTGTTTTTTTAATAGAACAATAGAAGAACACTAGCTAAAGTGTTTATCTCACACCTACATGTATGCAAGAAACGCACCAAAAAAAAAAAAAATTTGCCCAAAATAATTTTTTTGAATAGCACAATAGAAAACAGTATCTAAAGTGTGTATCTCACATGTACAGATATGCAGGCAAGACTGCAAACACTGGAGGAAAAACTGTAAAATATATTTTTGTTGCCCTAAATGGGTGTTTTTTGAATAGAACAATAGAAGAACACTAGCTAAAGTGTTTATCTCACACTTACAGATATGGAGGAAACACTGAGAATCACTGGAGGAAACACTGCAAAATATATATTTTTGCCCTAAATGGGTGTTTTTTGAATAGAAGAACACTAGCTAAAGTGTTTATCTCACACCTACAGATATGCAGGAAACGCACCAAAAAAAAATATTATTTGGCCAAAATATATATTTTTTGAATAGCACAATAGAAAACAGTGGGCTAGATTCAGCAAGAATTTACGCCGGCGTATCTATAGATACACTGCGTAAATTCAAAGTTGCGCCGGCGTATCTTTTTACTGTATTCATAAAGCAAGATACGCCGACATTAGCCTAAGATCCGACTAGCGCAAGTCTCTTACACCGTCGTATCTTAGGATGCATATTTACGCTGGCCGCTAGGTGGTGCTTCCGTTGTTTTCGGCGTAGAATATGCAAGTGACCTAGATACGCCGATTCACAAACGTACGTACGCCTGACGCAATTTTGTTACGTAGTTTATGTTAGGCTTTTTCGGCGTAAGGTTGCTCCTGCTATTATGAGGCGCAGCCAATGTTAAGTATGGACGTCGTTCCCGCTTCGAATTTTGAATTTTTTACATCGTTTGCGTAAGTCGTTAGCGAATAGGGCTGGACGTAATTTACGTTCACGTCAAAAGCAATGACGATTTGCGGCGGAATTTTGAGCATGCGCACTGGGATTCTTTCACGAACGGCGCAGTGCCGTTCGTAAACGTAAAATACGCGGGGGTCACCATTAATTTAAATAACACGCCATCCTCATTTGAATTAGGCGTGCTTACGCCGGCCCCATTTACGCTACGCCGCCGTAAGTTAGGAGGCAAGTGCTTTGTGAATACAGCACTTGCCTCTCTAACTTTTGGCGGCGTAGCGTAAATACGATACGCTACGCTGCCGTAAAAATGTGCGTATCTACGTGAATCTAGCCCAGTATGTAAAGTGTGTTTCTCACACGTACAGATATGCAGGCAAGACTGCAAAAACTGGAGGAAAAACTGTAAAATATATTTTTTTGCCCTAAATGGGTGATTTTTCAATAGAACAATAGAAGAAAAGTATATAAAGGGTGTATCTCACGGTAACATATGCAGTGCTGGTATAATATGATTTCTGAAGCAGGACTGACTCCCATATATTTCTCTCCATATAAGCACAATCAGGAACCTTTCCCTAAAGTATCTAATGCAGAGTATCTCACAGGAACATATGCAGTGCTGCTGCAATTTGATTTGTGAAGCAGGACTGACTCCTATATATTTCTCTCCCTATAAGAACAATCAGGAACCTTTCCCTAAAGTATCTAATGCAGAGTATCTCACAGGAACATATGCAGTGCTGGTGCAATATGCAGAGTATCTCACAGGAACATATGCAGTGCTGCTGCAATATGCAGAGTATCTCACAGGAACATATGCAGTGCTGCTGCAATTTGATTTGTGAAGCAGGACTGACTCCTATATATTTCTCTCCCTATAAGAACAATCAGGAACATTTCCCTAAAGTATCTAATGCAGAGTATCTCACAGAAACATATAAAGTGCTGGTGTAATATGCAGAGTATCTCACAGGAACATATGCAGTGCTGCTGCAATTTGATTTGTGAAGCAGGACTGACCTCTTTATATTTATCTCCCTATAAGAACAATCAGGAACCTTTCCCTAAAGTATCTAATGCAGAGTATCTCACAGGAACATATGCAGTGCTGCTGCAATATGCAGAGTATCTCACAGGAACATATGCAGTGCTGCTGCAATTTGATTTGTGAAGCAGGACTGACTCCTATATATTTCTCTCCCTATAAGAACAATCAGGAACCTTTCCCTAAAGTATCTAATGCAGAGTATCTCACAGGAACATATGCAGTGCTGGTGTAATATGATTTCGGTAGCAGGACAGTCTGGCTCCTATGTAATTCTCTCCCTCAGATCAGATCAGCAGCAGCCTTTCCCTACCCTATCTAAAGCAGTGACGAGCTGTGCTATGTCCCTCTAGCTTATATAGAGTCTGGGTCACATGCTGGGTCACATGCTGCACTGGCCAATCACAGATATGCCATTAGTAGGCATGGCTGTGATGGCTTCTAGGTCACAGGAGTAAAACAAATGGTGATTGGCTGCCCTGCAGCGTGCCATTACATTGCCGAACACCGGACCCGAACCCGAACTTACAGCAAATTGTTCGGGTTCGGATCCGGGTACAAAAAAACCAAAAGTCCGTACCGAACCCGAACTTTACAGTTCGGGTTCGCTCAACCCTACCCATTACCAATTCCCAGCTAAACCTCCATTAGCTGGAATACCACTATCAGGACCCATACCAATGATAGGTGCTGAAATCTTCCTTCTGAAAGATCTTCCTTCCCCTGCAAAGACCAACACCCACTACAGCGCCCAAGGGAAACACCTTACCCTTGGGTGTCCCTCCACACCCAAATTGCTCTCTGAATGCCATCCTGCAACCCCAAAACCCACATGTCAATTCCCACCGCGTTAAGGTGCACACCATCATCCCTCCATGTCTCCACCTCCAACTCCAAGTGCCTGATCGCTAGCCCCCCATTCCTCACCACAAACCTGCTCACATCCCTATTAATCATCCTTCAAGTCTTGTTAATCCCCTCCACAGACCTGGCCATCCTCCATGTTGTACGAGCCACCATGTCAGACAATACAATGACCATGTTAGGGAAATCCATACAGAGACGCAACACAACAAAATTAAT
The DNA here is from genome assembly GCF_905171775.1 of Rana temporaria. Lineage (NCBI taxonomy): Eukaryota > Metazoa > Chordata > Amphibia > Anura > Ranidae > Rana > Rana temporaria. Next base: position 65,663,079 of record NC_053495.1, on the reverse strand, counting down.
GTTCCGCGTGATATCCAACATGGACCGAACACCCAGATCATTGCCACCCACGTGCAGAATTAAAACATTGTGCGGCCTGTCCAGTCGTGCGAAATGGTGCACCTCTGGAACCATCCTGCTCCATAACATCCCCGGACCCCTAGCCAACGAATACAAGCTTCCTGTCTAGAGAAACCCAACTGCCTACCTTCATGCCTAACATCAGCCCTCCGTGCCCCCCAGCACACATAGGAATGACCCAGTATCCAGACCAGTCCTTCTAACAAACTTGAAAATAGAAGAAAACAAAACACACCACTATGAACACCCTGCCTCCAATCAACACAGCCTCACTCACAACTCCACCCCACCCAAACACCTCACAACCCGATCATGAGGTGGGGGCGAATATATATCTGGAACCTACACGATTCCCACCGACCAATGCATTTTACCGACTCAGCATCCGTCCCACACCTGGCTCCCTCTGTTGCCGCCCCTATCCGAAAGGAATGAGAAGAAAACTCCATTGTCAACCACCCCTAATGCCCCCAAACCAATCGCGATAAAGGAGACCCATCCGCATGCAATAAAAATTACCCTGTGACCGCTTGGCGCATCTCCAAAAAAAACTTTACCGCCCCCCAACGGGCACAGCAGCGAGCCCGGCAAGGGAAAAACATGCACCGACCTGCCTTTGCCCAATTGATCTGTCTTTGATTTACACAACATTTAGGACACCCCTTCATCCCTGCAGAGCACCTTGTGACCCCAAATCCCCCCATGCACTTTTTTGGATGGACTAACCAACTCACCTATCCGAAATGCCCCAAAAAACGCCAACAAAAAGGACACTTTAAATAAGGCCACCTCATAGCAGTACTATATTCCTCGTAAAGCCGGCATCAATCCATGATTGCGGCCATGGACCCGAACTCCACCGGTCTTGGAAGAAAGCCCCAAAACCCATAGAGCCAGCAGCATCTGTGAAGAGCTCCAGATCAAAATTGCTAACAGGCCCTGACATCTACAGCGCCCGCCCATTGAAAAACTCCAGAAAGGTATGCCACACGCGCAAATCCTCCCTGTGCACTTTAACCAAGTGCACAAAGTGCTTGGGAGACCTGATCCCAGCTGTGCTTGCTGACAGCCGTCGGCAAAAAACCCGCCCCATCGGCAGAATGCGGCACACAAAGTTCAGCTTGCCTAATAGCAATTGCAATACCCGAAGCTGAACTTTGCGCAAACCAATCACACCCGTAACCCCCCCCCCCCTTGAGATCAGCCAGCTTGTCCTCAGGCAAATGGCAAATGGGAATCCATATCACCTGAGTCCAGGACAATACCCAGGAGCGTGATGACCGTGCTACGTCCCTCCATCTTCTCTGGTGCCAACGGAATGCCCTCGTAGACTCTGTACGCCCCCCCCTACCGAATCCTGGTAATAAAAAAGCGCCACAGTATTCAGGGTTCTTTTCCCCAATAACGCTTGCCATGATGGCGACCGCCTGCAGCCAGTTGGCAAACGTTTGCGGAATCAACCTATACCTCCGCTTTTCTACGTCCTCCTTCTTGGAATCATCTGGCTTAAACCTATGCAGGTTGAATTTTTTCAGCGCTAGCAGAGAGAAAATCTCGACGTACTCACCTTTCCACAGCTTTTCTTGCACTTCCGGCTTCAAGTGCGCACCCAACAGCCCCTCATAGCAAACATACATCTCACATTTAGTAGAATCCGCCAAACGAATGACATCCTGCTTGATTGCAGCATCCCCTGCCACCAAAGCCTTAGCAGGTACCTGCTTAACCGGACCTGCGGGCTCAGCCGGGGCTGGCGAAGCTGGAACCACCATGACATCCACCCCCCCAGCAGCCGAGCCGCCCCAGCCACCCATGCGGGAGGAACCCAGGCCGCAGCCGGACCGGCGGAGGCTCTTTCAGCATTCTCAAATTTGCTTACCAACTCCATGATCCGTGCCAAGAAACCCATCCCGCAGCACCCCCAACTGCCATACCGGGAATGTAGTGACCACCTGAGCAGAAGAACCCACAGCGCCCCCCTGACCAGCAACAACCCCAGTCTATTTTCCACGGGACCGCCCCCCGGCCTCCCTGCCCTACACTAGCAGACAAGTCCAAGTAATGTATAGGTAAATTTGACTCATCCATCGGCGCTGAGCCTCTAGGGGGAACACCATCCGCTTTAGACCCCAGCTCAGCTCACCCTCAGATCTGACATCTCCTCTTCACCTGAAGACAGCCCACCAGGCGACACTTCCCTGGATCCCAAGGGACCCGCAGCCATCCGACCGCTCCTCCGGGCTGCATACCCGCTCACCGACTTCCAGACAGCCTTCCCAGGACCAGTGTGTAGGGCCTCAGTCCTGCCTGCGTCCGCCGTGATGTCCTTCCCAGCTGCTCTCCTCTGTAGGGCCCCTGCCGATGCAGTGGAAGGCCCAGGGACCGCTGCACCCGCTCTCCCTTGCCGAAGCACCAGGGCTGCTGACATCATGCCAGGGGCGGAGCCCACGCTCTCCAGTTTTCGCCGTCAATTGGGCCGCGAGACCGCCCCGGAGCACCCGGAACGGCCACCGCAGAGCTCCGTCTATGGAGGGGATTCCTTCCGGGACTCCCCCAGCTAGCACGGGTGTACGCTTTACGGGGAGCCTCTCTGTCTGACGCTGAGCTCTGGGGGAGAACTCTGGCGAGAAGCGCTTGGAAGGCCTAGACCTCTGAGTTCGTGCAGAATTCCTCCCCCCGGTTCTTGCCCCGCCTCTGGCCGTGATAACATCAGGCTCAGGGTCTCCTGCAGCCACCCAGGACCTTGCATTGCCGCTCCCTCTCGCAGCTGGGCCAGGAGCTGATCAACCTCGGCCATGTTGCTGCTAAAACGTCCCCTCCCACTCGGCACCTTACTAAACCACCCCTATCTCCAGTTACATGTACCCTGTTTCCATTGTCATGTCAACCCTGCACCTATTTATTTTATTTATTTTGCTCCAGGCTTTTCTTTATGTGCAGGAAGGGGGGCCATGTGTACATTTTTATTTGGGGGGGGGAGGTGTGCAAGTAGCTGGTCTTGCCTAGCGCGCAAAATAGTAATAAAGTGATTCAGCGCTGGAAAAAAATATAATATAAGACTAAACTAAAATAGATTGCAAGCCAGCACTGCAGATATAATCCAAAAAATATCTCAAAGTGAATAAATAAATAAATAGTGCAGCGCAAGTGAATATGCCTAAAAATTCAAATAATCAAAAATAGATACATAATAAAAAATAAATACATAAAGTCCATAGAGTGCAAAGTGATAAAGGTGCTCCAAAAAATATACAGTGGTGATATATAGTGCAGAAATCTTCATTCCCGCCCCATGCCGATGAAGTCCCGCCTACATTGGGATGTAACGCGTACGAGGGGGAGGAGCTACGACGACATCATCCACGTTTGCCTCACAGAGACCTACACACGCTGTACACATTGATCCGGGCCTCTGAGCTGCGGTACAAGCTGCTATCTTTGCACTCGGACCAGAGTGCTTTACAATGTGAGTGGTTTTTAAACTTTTGTTGTGATTATTAAACCTTTTAAGCAGTGAACACTTAGAGTGTGTTTGTTTTACTCTTTCTCGGTCCATTGAATGATCTATGGGAGATTATTTGTTTATTGCTTGCTGGTTCCATCTGGTGGACGTTTTTGGAGTTGAACCCTGAAAGCTGCTTGCCATTTACTGTGTGGAGGATATGATATTTGCTTTTTGACCTAGCCACAGGTCGAATCGCTGAGGTGAGAGGCCATCCATTAGCCTTGGTGGAGGATTATCCTGTCCTATGGGTCACAGATCTGATGAAGATTTCTGCACTATATATCACCACTGTATATTTTTTGGAGCACCTTTATCACTTTGCACTCTATGGACTTTATGTATTTATTTTTTATTATGTATCTATTTTTGATTATTTGAATTTTTAGCGCGCAAAATAGTCTAGCACCGGCCCTGCTATTTTTGTAACAAAAATATTAAATAGAATGTATAGGAAGAGGGAGATGTTTGCAGCATGTCGTGAAGTGTGGATTTACAACTAATGCCGCGTACACACGATCATTTTTCAGCATGAAAAAAAACGTTGTTTTTCAGCATGTCGAAAAAACGTTTTCCCAACTTCATCATTAAAACGATGTTGCCTACACACCATAGTTTTTAAAACATTATCTAGCAACACGTACGACGGCACTATAAAGGGGAAGTTCCATTCGCCTTTGGGCTGCTTTAGCTGATTCCGTGTTAGTAAAAGACGGTTTGCGCTTTTTTGTCTGTTACAGCGTGATGAATGTGCTTACTACATTATGAACGATAGTTTTACCAGAACGAGCGCTCCCGTCTCATAACTTGCTTCTGAGCATGCGCAGGTTTTTTACGTCGTTTTAGCCCACACACGATCATTTTTTACAACCCGAAAAACGACATTGTTTAAAACGACGTTCGAATTATTTTTTTCTCATTTTTCAGAACCTGAAAAATTATGTGAAGCCCACACACGATCATTTTAAATGACGTTTTTGAAAAACATGCCGAAAAATTATCGTGTGTACGCGGGATTAGGCTCTGTGCAAGAGCAACATGGCACATTCATGGTGGTAGGTCTTTTCTGTTTTCATCATATTAAAATAAAAGGTAGATGGCAACGTTCTCTGCTTGTCTGACTTGGTAAAATTGGCCACGTATGAGCATCCTTTGCCACAAATTAAAAACAAATTGCTGATCTTTTGATGGATATTTAGTTTAAATGTATTGATGAATTAATTCTGTTGCTTGAGCTATGCATTTGATTCTGAATGAAAAAAAAAATATTTATTTTTGTGCTCACACTGGAATGGGCCAATACAAATTGAGCCATAAACCAAACACGATAATTACAAAGATGCCAGGACAGTTTTGTTTTACCTTTTTATCTCCGGAGACCAATGATGTAAAAATATGTTGGTTATCCAAAATAAAAAAAGTAAAGGTTTATTTCGCCAACGCAGGCTCAGAACAAGCTGTCACCAACGTATGTTCCCCCCCCAGCAAACCCAGGAGAGCAAAGGGAGGAATGCAAATTTAACTCCTTAGTCTATTGGGAGCTCGTTTTGACACTCTGTCTTAATACTTGGTTTAGTGATCGATTCAAGATTTTTTTTACACATAAAACTAATCTGCAAATTCTCCGTCTCACCACAAAGTGATTTCTTAACCTGTGCAGCCTATTCTTGGTTCCATGAATGTCCCTATGCTGTATAGATTCCCTTGATAACTGTAGATAACACAGATTAAGAATGACTTTGATAGTTAATAATTAATATACTAACTGGACTAACTGCATGTATTTACATTTATTATGAATTTTTTACTTAACAAATTGCATTCAATGCTTTATTACATTTTCAGGGGAGAAAATTAAGATAATTTCTTAAATTATTAATCCTAACTAATACATGCATCTAATGACAATGATTTATTTATTTATTTTTATGATAAGAGGCCTATCACGTTATTTGTCAAACATTAGCAGGACATTTACCATACACATTTTCTGGATCATTTACTCCAAAAATATGTTTACCAATGACATGATGTGTCTACCTTTCATATGTGAAATATCTATCCATTCCGTTTGTTTCTGTTCCTGCCGGCCAAACGGCCATCTACTAATTGACCCTGGGAGGATCGAGGAGCTCCTTGGTTTCCATTGGAGCCAGATCCCATCTCCCCAATATCATTTAACAATGGAGAAAACCTATTTCTTGTGGCACCACCAAATTGGCTTCCAACACTGGCTCCAGAGTCCCGAGGATCGCCCCGATGCTGGTGATCAAAATGTCCACCCCGATGCCGCCAAGGGGGAGGAGATTGAAAATGAGGGCGAGGGTGAGAATTCCTCAAATCACCCCTCCCTCTTTCATTGTTGGAATGTTTCTGTACATTCCTCCTGCCTATCCGAGAATTGGGGTGACCAGGAGAAGGATGGTGTATGTCAGGAGTATCAGGATCACTTGCCTGACGAAGAGGTCCTGTGCGACTTCGAAACGTTGCTTTTTTGTGATCGTTTCTATACATAAAAATTTTTTGGAAGTTTTTTCAAATGATCCTCGGTGTGCTGGCGAATATATCTACATGATTGCTTTTCCAGTTCCCAGCTGGTGATCGCTTCAGCACCCTCTTCTCTTATTGACTGCTCTCCAGGAAGGTGTGCAATTGGAATATTTTTGAGAGGAGTATCAGGATAACTATCATAACTCCTACCAAATTCACCATTCCATTGAGCACTAGTCTGCTGTTGAGAGCCCACTATGGTCTCGCTGGAGGGGGGATTAGGGGGATGTATTACCTGCCATTTGAAAACAACATTTTCCCTGTAATCCTTCACATCCCTATTTTATTTTTTATTTTTCTTAAATTTTTGTTCGGGTTCTTCCTTCGTAAGGACTGTTTTTAAAGCTTCTGACCTGTGCAAATAGTCAGGTTCAGATCTAAAAGGGACTAGTTTATTCTTAATAATGTTAATTTCACAGTCCAACATAGTCAATTTACGCTTTTTTTTAGCGATCAAAAAATGCAGGAAGTTGACCCCTGCTTCATTAAAGTATTTAAACCATTCAACCAGCTCACTATCATTTTTCTGGGGATTGACATTCCACCTGAGACTTCTAGGTACCTTATCTGCTTTCAATATATTCTTTCAGGTAAGCTATGTCCCATTTAGTGTGAATTTCAGTCAGTGAGAGTGAGATTTTTTAATCTAAGAAAGCAACCTGCTAATCATCAGTTCCATCAAAAACTCTCACAGTGTTAATAATCAATTGTGACCTATAGTCAAAAATATCCATGATGGACACACCAGCTGCAAATACAATGTATCAATGGCAACCCGTGTACTGACACGAACTGAGCTTCTTTTTTTATACATCCTTGCAAGGAATTGTCTGCAACTCTATATAGAGAGTTTTTTACCTGCTATTGTGCATTTTACAATACATTTTTATTGGAAACCTTCTCTCTTTTTTCCTATACCATTTGGTTTCACTAAATTTTCAAAATCTGGATCACCATTGCTTCTCTTGTGCTGGAACACCTGTCACTGGAGCACCTGAGTGATTGCACTGACCATCGCTACAGAGGGGATAGATAAAGGATCATTCCTGGAGGACTTCGCAGGACACCATTCATGATCATCTGTATCTCTGCAGAGCCTGTACTGACCCCCCTGAGAAGGGCGGTCACAGGCTAGTTGGTAGCCTCCCTACATTCACTGGTGGTGGGTTTTCACATATTTTGGAATAACATTGGAGTAACACAGGATTACATCTTTCTCGCAGGAATATTTCCCATATGAACTTCATTCACCTTTATTGGACACTATTTTTGTTATAATTATTTTTGAATCGTTTTGGCAACATGTGACTTTTTTTCAGCGCTACACATTTTTTATCAATATTTGTTTTTTGCTTTGTATCTAGCTTTTGTGTTTAGCAGCAGAACCTTTCACTAGTTTTATATTTATTTTCCTTTATTCACCTAGCGCAAATTTTTCCTTCCTTTTACCCATTCAGAGCCGGTTCACACTGGGGCGACTTGCGATTCGACTTCATGTCGCCTCAAGTCGTCCCAAGTCGCGCTGTAGAGAAAAACAATGGAAGTGAATGGGAGCGGTGTTAATACACACGACTCAAGGCGATCCGACTTCAGAAAAGGTTCCTGTACTACTTCAATCCGACTTGTAGGCGATTTGTACCCATTGATTTCAATGGAAGTCGCCTCAGAAGTCGGATCACTGTCTTAACTGAAGCGACTTTCCAGGAAGATAACATACATTTCTCAGGCAAACCTCTCCTGCCCCTCCCTCCCCCTTCCTCTCCCAGAGCTGATTGTTGTTTTACTGGAAAGTCTCCTGTCCTGGAGACGACTTCAAGTTGTGTTGTAAATCGCCCCAGATCGCCCTGTGGTTCATGTTCAAGTCGTGTCGGAGTCGCCTCTGAAAGTCGTGCTGGAAGTCGTGTCGCCCTAGTGTGAACCGACTCTCAAGTCTTTATTTACAGCCTACTGGCAGGGGCAGGCTGTTTTACTGCCACTGCAGCTGATTTACAATCACAAAAACAAGTAAGATATTTTAAAAGTATGTTTGCAGGAAACCTCAGTTAATCTATACAGTATATACTGTTTGGAAATTTCAGTAGGGAAAAACATTAGGCCAACTTTAAAGTAGAACCATCATTAGAAATGTTTACATGTTAATTATCTCTCCAGGGGACCAAGAGCATGCATTTAGTTTTATTATGTATAGACATTAAAAACAAATAAAAGATGGTTACTGCATCATAGACAGCATATGTAATACTAAACACCATAATGCGTTTGAGTAGCATTTGGGCTGTGCCCCCTTCCCTAACACATTGCTCTTCCAGGTGGGCGCATAGTGCTGCGTGGGCCCCTGGGCTTTTGTCCTCTACTGTGGGTTCCTTCATTATTGTCATGCTGGTGTCCTTTGTATATGTATCAACAGTAAGTAGCAATGAATACAGTGGAACCTTGGATTACGAGCATAATCCGTTCCAGGAGAATGTTTGTAATTCAAAGCACTTGCATATCAAAGCGAGTTTCCCCATAGAAGTCAATGGAAACAAAGATAATTTGTTCGGCATTGACTTCAATTGCATGCAATACCGCATGTGGGCAGAGGTGGGGGGGGCGCCAGAGAGACTCAGAAATACTCAGACAGCTCGGCTTGGAAACCATCGGAAAGGCTCTAAAACACTCAGGAACTGAGTATTCCTGAGTGTTTCCGAGTATTTCCAGTTTTTCTGATTATTTCCGAACCGTTCCGAGTGTCACCAGTGTCCCCGCACCTTTGACCGAATGCGCAGAGCTTGAATCCTGCTCGTTTTGCAAGACAACCCCTCGCAAACGAGTCAGGATTTAAAATAAAAAGTTGCTATTCTTTCAAAATGATTGTAAACTGCATTACTCGTAAACCAAGGTTCCACTGTATTTATGTTTGGATCAAAATATGTTTTTTTTTTTGTTTTGTTTTTACTCAATTTTTTTTTTTTTTATACATTAGCACCAGGATTACTCCTGATGAAGCATTATTTGTAAAGCACGTTGGGAAAAGAACTGTGCTAAGGTTTCATTTTTACTTCTGCAGTTTTGGAAGTCTTTAATTTGTTATACATTTACAAGAGAATACTGAATGTGTTCTGGTGTTTAGCATTACATATGCTGTCTATGAGGCAGTAGCCATCTTTTATGTGTTTTTAACCAAGTGGTTGTGTTATCCTGACTGGACGTCTTTTGACGTCCTGCAGGATAACAGCCGCTGAGCACCCGTAGGGCGGTGGTGTGGTGTATCAGTGGTGTGGTGAAGCAAATCGGTGGTGTGGTGTGTCAGTATGCCACCGATCTCAGTAAAGAGCCTTGTCGTGTCCAATCACGGCTGATCACGATGTAAACAGGAAGAGCCGTTGATCGACTCTTCCTCACTCGCGTCTGACAGACGCGAGTAGAGGAGAGCCGATCGGTGGCACTCCTGACAGGGGGGTTTGCGCTGATTGTTTATCAGCGCAGCCCCCCCTCGGATGCCCACACTGGACCACCAGGAAAACACCCAACATGTGGATGGCCAGGCAAGTCCCCATGGCCATCCACATGTACAAATGTATACATAACATATGCCAATCAGTGCCCTGGGTTATGTTCCAGCTACGCCTCTGCTTGCTGATCCAGCGATACAGAGTCCCAGTTTCCAGTGCCTGTCCAGGGATCTACGGCCATCGGGTTCCTGTCAAGCCTCGGCTGGTGCCACCTGCTATACCGGCCCTCGTGCCACTCTATGTCCTACACTCCCTGTCATCTCTGTCAGGAGTGTTGTACAGGAGGTGCAAGAGAAGCCCTCTCTGCAGCTCGATCTCCACCAGATATGTGACAGTGCCTTAGTCAGAGAGTTGACCAAGAACCTGATGATCACTCTGACAGAGCTCCAGCATTTCTCTGTGGAGAGGGGAGAACCTTCCAGAAGAACAACCATCTCTGCAGCACTCCACCAATCAGGCCTGTATGGTAGAGTGGTCAGACGGAAGACCCATGACAGCCCACCTGGAGTTTTTTTAAAAGGCACCTGAAAGACTCTTAGACCATGAGAAACAAAATTCTCTGGTCTGATGAAACAAAGATTGCACTCTTTGGCATGAATGGCAATCATCAAGTCTGAAGGAAACCAGGTACCGCTCATCACCGGGCCAATACCATCTCTACAGTGAAGCATGGTGGTGGCAGCATCATGCTGTAGGAATGTTTTTTAGCAGCAGGAACTGGGAGACTAGTCATAATCGAGAGAAAGATGAATGCAGCAATGAACAGAGACATCCTTGATGAAAACCTGCTCCAGAGTGCTCCGGACCTCAGAATGGGGCAAAGGTTCATCTTCCAACAGGACAATGACCCTAAGCACACAGCCAAAATAACAAAGGAGTGGCTACGGGACAACTCTGTCAATGGCCATTGAGTGGCCCAGCCAGAGGCCAGACTTAAACACGACTCAACATCCTCTGGAGAGGTCTGAAAATGGCTGTGCACTGATGCTTCCCATCCAACCTGATGGAGCTTGAGATGTCCTGCAAAAAAGAATGGGAAAAACTGCCCAAAAATAGGTGTGCCAAACTTGTAGCATCATACTCAAAAAGACTTGAGGCTGTAATTTGTGTCAATTGGTTTCAATAAAGTTTTGAGCAAAGGCTGTGAATACTTGTACATGGGATTTTATTCTTTTTTAGTTTTAATAAATCTGCATAGATTTCAAACAAGCTTCTTTCACATTGTCATTATGGGGTATTGTGTAAGGTACCTGTAAAAGGTAGTGTCCGAAGTGGAAGTAGTGTGCTTGAGATCCAGGCAAAGCGTTGTCAGGCAAATAGTTCACAATCAAAATCCGGAGAAGAGTCAGGCAGGCTAAGGTCATTCACGATCTGGCGGCAAGGTACAAAATCAGCAGGCTGTAGAATAGTCGGGATATCAGGCAGGAGTTCAATACAAGGAAGATCACTGAAGTCAAAACACCCAGGGAAGAAATCCAAATAAACGGGCACTGAGTGATGACCTCACTTCCTATTTAAAGGCTGTCCAGATTGAGAATTGTCCACAGCTGGCAGCAGGTGGAGCTAGAGAGTATGATGTAGTGTTGAACACAGTAAGGACATTCCCAAAGTCTAGATCTCTTCTGTAGCACAACAGGTAAGGCTATGGTTTAAGAGACCAGGAAGATCCCGGTTCGAATACAACCCGGGTCATGACAGGGCCCCCTCCCCAATGGACCCCTCCGGGGGCATAGCGGGGCTTAGTGGGAAACGAGGTATGGAAGTCTCGTATAAGAGAAGGGGCATGCAGATCTTTGGCTGGAACCCAGGAGCGGTCTGTGACAGGATACCCCTTCCAATGAACCAGATACCGAAGGCCACGGCCCTGTCTTCTGGAATCAAGAATCTTGGAGACTTCAAACTCATTTTGTCCATCAACAAGAACAGGAGGAGGTAGCTGTTGTGATCTGGAGTAGCGGTTGAAAATAGCTTTTTTGAGGAGTGAAACGTGGAACACGGGATGTATCCGGAGAGAAGAAGGTAATCTTATGCGATAGGAAACTGGTCCAACTCGAGCAATGATTCTGTAAGGACCAATGAATCGAGGGCCCAATTTGGTAGAAGGTTGTTTCAGTCTCACATACTTGGTTGATAGCCAAACTCTGTCCCCCACCACATATGGAGGTATATGGCGTCTTCGTCTGTTAGAAAAAAGCCTGTACTTGCCTGCTGACTTCCGTAGTAATAAACTAATCTTCTTCCAATGTAGTAGAATATTTTTCACCCGCTGATCTGCTGCTGGTACACCAGAAGAAGGCTGAAGTAGGGGAAAAGTCTGAGGGTGATAGCCTAGGGCTGTGTAGAATGGTGTGGTATGAAGAGCACTGTGCCAACGGGAATTTAGGGCGAACTCAGCTAAAGGCAAATACTCAGTACACTACAAGTACACCTGAAAATGCACTGAAAGTGCACTTGGAAGTGCAGTCGCTGTAAATCTGAGGGGTAGATCTGAAATGAGGGGAAGCTCTGCTGATTTTATCATCCAATCATGTGCAAGCTATAATGCTGTTTTTTATTTTCCTTGCATGTCCCCCTCAGATCTACAGCGACTGCACTTCCAAGTGCACTTGTAGTGCAAAGTGGCTTTTCCTTTAGTAAATAACCCCCAATGTGTTGCTGCACTTTGAATATTGTTAATTGCTTTGTTAATTGCCTTATGAAAAAGATCAGTATGATAAATTGTAAATCCTAACTCTAACTATTCTGCTGTACTCCCCTAGTTGTTCCATCTTTCTATTACAAAGACATTACAGAACATGTGAAATCATGTCATAAATAAGTAAAAATAGCAATTATAACTATAAATATAAGGATCCTTCACAACAGTAACTATGCTGTGTTGGGAGAGCTGAATATTTCATGAGTCCTGTATGCTGTTCTACAGAAAAGGAGTCCGAAAACTAATAGCTAAACAGGCAAACAATCTATAGCCTGATAAAAGACAACAGGAAATCTGATTGAAAACTTTTCATGGTTTCTAAATTCTGCAAGTATCTTGGGTGTCATTATGCACAAAGTCTGTGGCCCTTGGAAGCTTGTAACTGATCAGTGTGGTTCCAAAATTACTCTGCAGCAGTGTTGCCAACCTACCAGTTTGAAATTTACTGGCACGACACCCGAAATTTACTGGCGCAGCCACATTTTTACTGGCATTTAGGTGCAAATTTCAGTATTTAGGCTACAAACAAGTACGCTAGGCAAATAGCAATGTGATTTAAGGTAGATATTAAGGTAAAAAAACATATTTTTGTTATTTTCGATACAGTAAGGGCAAATTATTTAGTCACATTACCCCCTGCCTCCATCCCCCTCTGCCACCAACATCCCCTGCCTTCACCCCCCTTTGCGGTGCCACAATCTCCCCCTGCCTCCAATCTCCCCCAGGCCCCCTGCCTCCAATCACCCCCTGCCTCCATCATCCCCTGCCTCCATCCCCCTCTGCAGTGCCACCAACAACCCCTGTCTCCATCCCCACCCTCTGCAATGCCACCATCCCCCTCTGCGGTGCCACCAACACCACCTGCCTTCAATCACGCCCTGCCACTAACACCCCCTGCCTCCAATCACCCCCTGCCTCCATCCCCCACTGCAGTGCCACCAACAACCCCTGTCTCCATCCCCCACCCTTTGCGGTGCCACCTACACCCCCTGCCTCCAATCATACCCTGCCTCCAATCACCCTCTGCCACTAACACCCCCTGCCTCCATTGACCCCTGCCCCCATCCCCCTCTGCGGTGCCACCGCAGCCACATCACCCCTGCCTCCAATCACCCCCTGCCTCCAATCTCCATGCACGAAGCCGAACTTATCTTGGCTATTTTTACTGGCACATTTCCGCAACCACGGACATTTACGAACGGGGGAAAAAGTGCCCGTTTTTACAAACTGTCTGTAAAAATACGGACGGTTGGCAACACTGCTCTGCAGGTCACAAGAAAAAAAAATGTGTAGATGTAATTATAGCCTTTTAGTACAGCAGTTACTTAAACCTTAGTAAACTGCACCTAGATATCATAAAGGTTCCTGTCTCAAAATTTCTTCCTGAGTGCACAGGGAGTCCCAAAACCCCAAGACAGAAACTCTTACAAATACCGAACAGAGAATTGAGCTCTGGTCCTCCTCACCGATCTCAAGACTGGTCACTAAGGATGCTTACCACATTCAGAAACCAATGGTGGAATCTTTATTTCATTTAGCATTTTCTGAATTCTGACCACCTTTGAGTGTCATGCCCTCTTTCTTTGGGGGGAACAAAACTGTTCACAAGCTACCTCCAAAACAGAATTTTGAGAGTAATAATCACTTTGGTAACATATGGTGGAGCCTGAATAAAAAGTTTAGTGGCACCTAAAAAATGTAAAAAGATAAAGTGCTAATTTGATTTCTTACATTATCTAACCCTGTATTGAACGCACTACATTTGAAGATAGCAGATTGAGGACAAGAATACAGGATCACCTAGATTATCCTTAATTTCGTGGAAATAGCACTAGTGTATGGTTTTAGATTTCAATATTTTTTCTTAAAGTTCAGTAGTTCTGTAGTCAACAAAGAAGAAACAAATTTACAAAGATTAATACAAAGGGTTTCCAAAAATGTAGTTGAAAACATATAAACAATTCTAGGCAAGCTAAATCAACAGTGTTATAACACCACAGAACCAATGTTCCACCAGCTTGTAGGTGAAGTGAAAGGTACAACAAGAGGCAATAACCATAATACTGATGAAAATAATGGAACTATGTCACAGAGTCACATAGTTAATGTCAACTACTAATTGCATCATAAAGAGTGCTTTTTTGGGGGTTACCATATCAATTGTTGATTGTCATGTGTGGTATCTAATTTTAACTGTGGACATCTTGTACTATATGCTGTTTAGCATACTGAGAACCTGCCAGCATCAACTGTCATTTTCGTTTTCTAAAGACCTGGAAACTACCATAGATATGGTTATAATTATTCTGGAAGAAAATGTAAGGAACATTGGTGTACAATATCTCTTGCCAACCAAGACAGATGAGCTTTCAGAAAACTAGAAGTGTGGAACTAGTGTGTTGAAGTATGGTGGTTTCTTTCTTTTTACCATGAGATATTGCACAACACACTACTAGAGCTTCTGTATCAAACTGTCATTAATAAAAATGTTGTTAATTTTTAATAGCTGACAGTCGGATAAAAACATTTACAGGTGCATCTTAAAAGCATAGAATATCATCAAAAAGTTAATTTATTTTAGTAATTTAATTCAAAAAGTTCAACTCATATATTATATAGATTTATTACACAGAGTGATATATTTCACACATGTATTCATTTTAATGTTGATGATTGTGGCTTACAGCTAGTGAAAACCCAAAATTCAGTATCTCAGAAAATTAAAAAGTTCAATATTGTAGACCAATGTTTCTCAGCTCCCCAACAGGTCATGTTTTTAGGCTTTCCATTTTTTTGCACAGGTGATTTGATCACTGCCTTAGTAATTACTACAGCAGTTTTATCTGAGAAAAATCCTGAACACATGACCTATTGGGGCGCCTTGAGGACTGGAGTTGAGAAACACTGTTGTAGACTCATGGGGGCTGATTTACCAAGCCTTTGCTTCATGATTCATGGAGCAAAGGCTGGAGCAACAGCCGTTTTGGCATTTACTAAAGGAATGCGCTGCCAAAGCAGCACAATTCTTTATTTACTATAATGCCGAGTGTGCCCAGGAGGGGGCGCATGGTGCGCCCCTATGGACCTGGCGCACGGCATTTAGAAATGTAAAATGAAAGTGTTTGGGATTGAGTTTATTAGGGGGAGGATGTGGGATGATGTGGGGAAGTGTAGTGACATGTGTTTGTTTAACATTTACGGGCCGAATTGAAAGTGAAAGTGACTTTTGTGAAAACGAGCGGCTGAGCCCGCTAGTACATTTTAGCCTGCGGGAGGTTTGTTTGTGTACTGCGCATGCGCGAGCGGCAAATTCCAACAATCACGCACACCGCTTCACTACGCTGGCAAAATATTGGTAAATATCCAATGGCGTAGCTGCCTTTGCGCGGCTTGAAGTGGCGCACGTGAATGCCCGAGTAGTTTTTAGCTTACGCTGATCATGAAGGGGAATTCTGTGCCAAATAAAAATAAAAAACAGTGTGGGTTCCCCTTCAGGAGCATACCAGGCCCTTAGGTTTGGTATGGATTGTAAGCGGGAACACCTACGCCGAAAAAACGGAGTGAGGGTTCCCCCAAACCCTTATCCGAGCACGCCGCCTGGCCGGACAGGAATGGGGGTGGGGACGAGTGAGCGCCCCTCCTGAGCCATACCAGACCGCATGCCCTCAACATGGGGGGGTGGGTGACTAATAAATTACTTCAAAAATCTGTGCAGTGTGTTTTTTTAACTTAACATTTTCCCCCAGGTGAATGGGTAGGGGTACAATGTACCCCATACTCATTAACATAGGGTGGGGGGCGGTATCCGGGGGCCACCTTATTAAAGGGAGCTCCCAGATTCCGATAAGCCCCCCACCCGCAAGCCCCCGACAACCAACGGCCAGGGTTGTTGGGAAGAGGCCCTTGTCCCCGTCGACATGGGGACAAGAGTGCTTTGGGGTGGGGGGCATGCGGTCTGGTACGGCTCAGGAGGGGGGGCCACTCGCTCATCCCCACCCCCATTCCTGTCCGGCCAGGCGGCATGCTTGGATAAGGTATAAAAGGGGGGGAACCAATGCGCAAAACCACAACTAACCTAAGGTAACCTAACTAATAAACAAAGTGTATAAATAAATAAACAAATATATGCAGCAGCCACTACATGGAAGTGCTCACGCACCAATCAGCATATAAGAAAGAGGGGGTGTAGTGCCACTACACCCCCTCTTTCTTATATGCTTGGATAAGCGTTTGGATCTTGGGGGAACCCCCACACCGTTCCCCCTTACAATCCATACCAAACCTAAGGGCCTGGTATGCTCCTGAAGGGGAACCCACGCCGTTTTTTTTGGTGCGGAGTTCCCCTTCATGACCAGTGTAACAAAAACACATGCCAGTGTTTTATTTAACCACTTCCATACCGCACCTATTCTGGAACTTCTCTCCATGTAAAAATCAACATATTGTTTTACTAGAAAACTACTCAGAACCCCAAACATTATATATTATTTTTTTAGAAGACACCCTAGGGAATAAAGTGGCGGTCATTGTAACGTTTTATCTCCAATGGTATTTGCGAAATAATTCTTAAAACACCTTTTTTTTTTTTTGCCCAAAAAAACGGATTCATGAATTAAAAAAATAACAAAACAGTAAATTTAGCCCAATTTTTTGGGATAATGTGAAAGATGATGTTACACCGAGTAAATAGATACCAAACTTGTCACGCTTTAATATTGCACACACTCATGGAATGGCGCCAAACTTCAGGACTTAAAAATCTCCATAGGCGACGCTTGAATTTTTTTACAGGTTGCAAGTTTAGAGTTACAAAGGATGTCTAGTGCTAAAATTATTGCTCTCGCTCTAACGCACGCGTCAATACCTCACATGTGTGGTTTGAACAGCGTTTACATAGGTGGGTGGGACTTACATGCGCGTTCGCGAGCTACTAGGGACAGGGGCGTTAATTTTTTTTTTTTTTACGTAATTTTTTTTATTTTTGCCTTTTTTTTATCACTTTTATTCCTATTACAAGGAACGTAAACATCCCTTGTAATAGGAATAGTGTGTGACAGGTACTCTTTGTGGAGAGAGGCGGGTCAATAAGACCACACATCTGTCCTCCAGGCTGGAAAGCATGAGATCGAAAAAACAAAACAAAAACACTGATCTCATGCTTTCAGCCGCAATCATGTTCGTTCAGCACAGTGGTGTAGTGGATAGCACATTCACCTAGCAGCAAAAAGGGTCACTGGTTCGAATCCCGCCCGTGACACCATCTGCCTGGAGTTTGCATGTTCTCCCTGTGCCTGCGTGGGTTTCTTCCCACAATCTAAAAACATGCTGTATATCGGATCCTGTCTAAATAAGCCCTAATATGCAGCAGTATATTTAGGTTTTGTGATGCCCTAGGCCTGACTAAACTTCTGCACCCCTTCCAAAATGACCCACCCCTTCCTGTCAAGGCCACACCCTGTTTTTTATGGCCCGCCCAGAAATTATCAGGTGGACACACACACTAGTTCTGGGGGGGGGGGGGGGGCATTGGATTCCCTTAATTTGCATAGTTTTTTTTCAGTTCCTGTTTGGCTATGGGGCAGGAAGTGAAGGGAAATCTCCGCAATTGGACAGGGATGGTACCAACTAAACTGACAGGGGCTCTAACTCTCCCTTACTCTATCCAAAATGTTGATTATAGTTCTACTTTAAGCACAAATTTCTGATAATTTTATTAAGAGGACTAAGAAAATATAACCATGCCAATAGGCCAGGATACAGCCTTGCTAATATGAATGAATGTGTGTTAGGGACCCCCACAAACACCACCCAATGTTAAATAAACAATTTTCTTAATTTGCAGATAAGTATCATCTCTTCCTCAGAGACTTTAGCAGCAGTACAAGCAACTTCCTGTAGGGGCGTAATGTCCTGTATGCTGGCCACTGCTTTCCGCTTATGGCAAACACATCGGACACTTTTGACACATTTTTGGGACCATTGTCATTTTTACAGCAATCAGTGCTATAAAAATGCACTGATTACTGTAAAAATTACACTGTCAGTGAAGGGGTTAACCACTAAGTGGCACTGTAGGGGTTAAGTGTTCCCTAGGGAGTAATTCTTACTGTTAGGGGGCGTGGCTACACGTGACATGTCACTGATGACCGTTCCCAATCAGGAAGAACAGCCATCAGTGACAGTGTCACTAGGCAGAATAGGGGAATGCCTTGTTTACAAAGGCATCCCCCTGTTCTGCCCTTGCTGACCGCAATCGTGGGCCGCCTGGGAACATCAAGTTCCCGGGACCCGCAAACACGCTCACGAGGCACGCGGTGGGCGCGCGCCCGCTGGGCAGCAGGTTTAAAGGGACGTACCTGTACGCCAATCTGCCCGTGCAATTCTGTCGACGTACATCTGCGTGCGGCGGTTGGCAAGCGGTTAATGGTCCAATTTCCTCTTTTTGGATGAAAATACATTTTGCATTTCCTTTTGAAATCAAGGTCCCAGACTCTGGAGGAAGAGTGGAGAGGCACAGAATCCAAGTTGCATGAAGTCCAGTGTAAAGTTTCCACAGTCAGTGATGATATGGGGAGCCATTTAATCTGCTGGTGTTGGTCCACTGTGTTTTATCAAGTCCAAAGTCAGCGCAGCCCCCTACCAGGAAATTCTAGAGCACTTCATACTTCCCTCTGCTGACCAGCTTTGTGAAGATGCTGATTTAATTTTCCACACTGCCGAAGGTACCACTACCTGTTTTAACGATCATGGCATCACTGTGCTTGATTGACCAGCAAACTTGCCTGACCTAAACCCTATAGAGAATCTGTGGGGTATTGTTAGGAGGAAGATGAGAGACACCAGACCCAAAAATGCAGATGAGCTCAAGGCCGTTATCAAAGCAACCTGGGTTTCCATAACACCTCAGCAGTTGCACAGGCTGCTTGCCTCCATGACACGCCGCACTGATGCAGTAATTCATGCAAAAGGAGCCCCGACTAAGTATTGAGTTCATATTATACTGTACATGGTCATACTTTCCGGTAAGCCGCTATTAAAAATCCTTTTTTTTTAATTGGTCTTATGTAATATTCTAATTTTCTGAGATACAGAATTTTAGTTTTTCACTAGTTGTAAGCTATAATCATCAAAATCAAAAGAAAGAAATGCTTTAAATACATCACTTTGTGTGTAATGAATCCATATAATATATAAGTTTCACTTTTCAAATTGAATTACTGAAATAAATTAACTTTTTGATGATATTCAATTTTTTTTGAGATGCACCTGTATTCTGCTATTTCTAGTACAAGTCGGAATCTACTCAATATGGTTATAAGAAAATAACATTTGGAACTAATAGTCTATCTAGTTTCTAAATATTCTGGATTGTGCATGAAAATCTATTGTCCTGAGGTGTCCACATCATTCGGGCTGTCGCACAGGATCCAGGACAACTTGCTCTTTGCAAAGTGGCAAAGGGATGGCAAGTGCTGAAACACTTGCCACCCGTAAACACGATAGGACCATTGTCCGACCAAATTCACATCAGACTTTTTCCATTGGAAATTCCGATTGTGTGTACGAGGAATTATTAAGATACCTCTCAACTCAACTCAACTCTATGTGAGAGTGATCTCCTGCCCAACAATCACAGTATAGTCCCAGAATCAGAAGAGGCAATGCAGCAGTACAGGAGAATATGTTCATGCAAGTAACCATTGAAAAATTCTTGCTCTAACTTTCACCAATTTTGGGCTAATTTTCCTCCCACTGGCACAAATGATTTAGGGCTTATTTTACCCCCATCAACACCAACGATTTAGCTTATCTGACAACAATGGGGCCTTTTTTACTTACACTGCCATTAATTATGAGACTTATTTTGCAAAAACATAGGGAAGCATAATAAGAGGAAAGGTGGGACACTACAAACCATACACTGGGAATTTATGTGTCAGGCATGTAGCATACTTTGCATGCCGTTTTAAAAAAAAATTTGGGCAACTATTAATCTTTTACATGAGACCTCCATACACCGGAAAAATGGTGGAATTCTATCGAAAAATCCGATCATCTGTAGCAATTCCGACGCGCAAAATTCCGACTTATGCTCGGAAACAATTTGACGCATGCTCGGAAGCAATGAACATCATTTTCTCGGCTCGTCATAGTGTTGTACGTCACCGCTTTCTTGACGGTCGAAAGTTCAGAGAACTTTTGTGTGAACGTGTGTATGCAAGCCAAGCTTGAGCAGAATTCTGTTGGAAAAACCATCCAAGGTTTTTACAGCGGAAAATCTGATCGTGTGTACGTGACATAAGAGTGTTGATTGTACACTTTTTAGCCACAGAAATTTAACACCCTTTTTGCCATAGCAAGTACCAGATTTTTCATTTGGAGTGTTACGTCATCATGCCAGATCATAGCGAGACACATACTTTAAAATTGGCAGGCTGAAACAGCATTACAGTGAGACATGTCTGGCAGTAAATTGGAGTTTGGCAGTGCTGGCAAAAAGAGGGTTAATCTTCTGTTTAAAGCTGCAGCCGGCGCAGCCTGACTCAGAGATATTCATAGCTCCTACAACCAGCTGTGTCGTCAACTCAGGGGTTCAGGCATATTATTATATCAATTAGCATCTTAATGAAGTGTGCAGCATCATTTTAGATCTGTGCTGGAGAAAAAGACTATGGGTGCAGGCATCGACAACATGATACCACTTAATGCTAAAATGTTTTGGGTAGCCTTTTAAGGCAAGATACTGGGCTTATCTTTGCATGTCTTGCTTAAGTTGCCAACGCTTAAATGCATTATATTACTAAGAAATATTTGAAGTGATGACTGAAAGCCTAAGAATCACTTATAATTTATCTGTACTGCAACATTAAGATGATCAAACATGTATCTGATCTGATAAATAAAATGCAGATCTTCTCTCAAATTACAGTTTTCACTTATTTATTGAACATGTATGCCCATATCTATATTAAGGTTTCAGTTTATGAAAAATAAACATTTTTCATAAGTTACCTAGTTACCAAGGAAGCTCCACGCTTAGAAACTGCAGCAGTTACCAAGAACTAAATGTTATGGTCCAACTTCAGCATCAACAACCACCAGTTCTCTAATTTGCCACTATGCAACATTCCCCTGCTCAAATTGCCCCAAAAAAAACAACAACAAAAAACACTTTACTTGAGCATCAGGAACTTTTAGTCCTAATGTGTTAGTGTGCACAGCATATTAGCACATTATGGCAGACTTAACTTGCTAGTGATAATCTCCTGTGCTGCACTGTCAGTGTTCCCGTTAGTCAGTGGCACTGCCATCCTCTCCTGGATTTCCTTTAGGGTTCTTCGGCCACTTGGTTGGCTCAGAAATGATGAATTAACTCATTTGCATGCGCACGGGATGATGCACAAGAAAGCCCACAAACAGTTTGCTGAAGACAAGCAGATTAAAGCGGGGGTTCACCCCAAAAAAAATGTTTTAACATGACATTCAGCCGAGTTGTCAGAATGACAATCGGCTGTTTTTTTTTTTCAGTGCCGTACATACCGTATTTTCACCGCCGCTTCCGGGTATGTAATGTGCAGGACTGGGCATTCCTAATTGATTGACATCCTTCCGACCGGTGCATACAGCGCGTCACGAGTTGCTGAAAGAAGCCGAACATCGGTGCGCAGGCGCCGTATAGAGCCGACTCGCAGTCCGACTTCTTTCGGCAACTCGTGATGCGCTGTATGCGCCGGTTTGGAAGGATGTCAATCAATTAGGAAAGCCCAGTCCCGCACATTACATACCCGGAAGCGGCGGTGAAAATACGGTATGTACGACACTGAAATAAAAAAAAAAACAGCCGATTGTCATTCTGACAACTTGGCTGAATGTCATGTTAAAAAAAATTTTGGGGGTGGACTCCCGCTTTAAGGACATGGGTTGCTGGAACCATATCCTGTGGTCTGATGAGACCAAGATAAACTTATTTGGTTCAGATGGTGTCAAGCGTGTGTGAAGGCAACCAGGTGAGGAGTACAAAGACAAGTGTATCTTGCATATAGTCGAGCCTGATGGTGGGAGTGTCATGGTCTGGGGCTGCATGAGTGCTGCCGGCACTAGAGAGCTAACATGTACTGTGACATTCTGAAGCAGAGCATGATCTCCCCCCCCCACCCTTCGGGGACTAGGCCACAGGGCAGTATTCCAACATGATAAACCCCAAACCCACTTCCTAGACGACCACTGTCTTGCTAAAGAAGCTGAGGGTAAAGGTGATGGACTGGCCAAGCATGTTTTCAGGCCTAAACCCTATTGAGCATCTGTGGTGCATCCTCAAAACAGAAGGGGGAGTAGTGCAAGGTCTCTAACATCCACCAGCTCCGTGATGTCATCTGGAGGAGTAGAAAAGGACTCCAATGGCAACCTGTGAAGCTCTGGTGAACTCCATGCCCAAGAGGGTTAAGGCAGTGCTGGAAAAAAATGGTGGCCACACAAAATAGACACTTTGGGCCCAATTTGGACATTTTCACTTAGGGGTGTACTCACTTTTGTTGCCAGCGGTTCAGACATTAATAGCTGTGTTGAGTTAATTTTAAGGAGATAGCAAATTTACACTGTTATGCATGCTGTTCACACTACTTTACATTGTAGCAAAGTGTCATTTCTTCAGTGTTGTCACATGAAAAGATATAATAAAATATTTACAAAAATGTGAGGGGTGCACTCACTTTTGTAAGATACTGCCTATCTAATTTTTTGAGGCTCTAAAATGCCAGGACAGTATAAATACATTTTGGCACTTTATTTGGAAAATTTAAAAGTTGAACAAAATTAGTCTTTTTTCACAAAGTTGTCAATTTAATAAGTTATTTCTATATCTACAGTGTGTACTATATTGGTCACTTCTACATGAGTGGTCTGGCAATAAAGCTTAGTGTAGCATCACCTATAGCAGTCCCAGTTCCTATAGGTCAAGTAAGCCTAGCCTACTTGTACGTGGCTGCCCCCAAGAATACCATGTTTACTGGCCAGGAAGTACAGGAGGCTGAAGAAAGTAAAATCAAAAGAGTTCCTGTCCTGTGGTTCAAGGAGTGCAGTTGTCTGCAGGGGACACCTTGGACGGGTGTTTCGCAGGAGCGTAGTCAGCAGAATGTGCACATGGGTCAGTTCAGGGCACATGCAGATACATGGTCAGCAAAAACAAGCAAAGCATTAGTCCAGGCAGCAGGTAGAAACATGATAAAAAAAAAACAGGTCAGGGTATAGTACAACACTTAGGCAACACTGCACTTGTGTGGTGGTGATCAGGAACACTGTTGCTGGCTGCACTGCTCAAGTGACAGTGGAAGTTGGGTAGCAGTGATCAGGAACACTGTTGCTAGTTTACACTGGTCTGGTGACACTGGGGACTAGTCTGGCAGCAATCAGGGAACACTGCTGCTGAATTACACTGGTGACTCTGGGGCTGGTGTGGCAGTGATAAGGAACAGTGTCATTGGAATACACTGGTCTGGTGACACTGGGACTGGTGTGACGGTGATCAGGGACACTATCTGGTGTAACAGTGATCTGGGACAATACGACTGGTGTGGTGGTGATCAGGGACACTGTAAGTAGTGTAGTGGTGATCAATGACACTGTAAGTAGTGTGGTGGTAATCAATGACACTGTAGCTGGTGTAGCGGTGATCAGGGACACTAACTGGTGTGGCCATGATTAGGGACACTGTAACTGGCGTGGCAGTGATTAGGGATACTGAAATTAGCATGGCAGTTTTTTTTAGAGACACTGTAACTGGTGTGGCAGTGGTCAGGAACACTGTAACTCATGTGACAGTAATCAGGGAAAGTATGACTGCTGTGGCAGGGATTAAGGACAGTATGACTGGTGTTTCAGTGATCAGAAACACTGTCACTGGTACAGCAGTGATTAGGGACACTTAGGCCCCATATACACTATTCAATTTTCTGCAGTTTTTTGTCTTCAGATTTGCCAAAACCATATAATATGAGGTCAAACCTTAAGAGTTTCAATTTGTATGCAATCAGGCAGGCCCTTGCACTACATGGTTTTGGTAAATCTGAAGACAAAAATCTGCAGAAAAGCTAATAGTGTGTATGGTCTAAGATTGAGCGGTGGTGATTTTTTTACACTAGGATTGCTTATTGCAGTGATGCTCGCTGTATGATCAATCATTCACACTGAGTTTGACATCCGTTCATAATGGCTTTGTTTATTACAGTAACAGCTGTGAGTGCCCACAGCTAACACATGGTATAGAGCCATTGTGATTGGCCTTGTACTGTGACTAATTACAGAAACCACAGTAGTAAGCAATGGTATCATGAATGACAGCCATTGTTTACTACTTTTCATGTGATGGCTGTGATTGGTCACATCGATCACATGGTACCAGAGTGGCACACACATCGGCATGGTACACTGATCTGCGATACACAGCGGTCATAGATCACGCCACTGCAGGGCCCAAGGTGGTGCACGAGTGCCAGAAGTGGGAGGACACACCGGTCCATCCTCCCAGAATGATGTTTGTCCCACGCATCTACATCTATGTATTGCCCAGGCAGGGTGGGGGCATTAATCCAGTCATATGACACTCTAGGTTCACTTTAACTTTCTGACTTCTCAGCAGTAGGTGAGTCATAAGTAAAGATCTCTTCAACATTCTTTTGTGAGCCAAGAGTGACTTCATAATGTAATCCAGGGGGCATACCCTTGAAGCCTGGACTAGAGGAAGTGGGTTGAATAATTCTGGGGTTATTCACCTCAAAAGAGGGACTGCAGGGTAGGGGATGTAAGTGTGTGGGAGACAGCCCTGGATAGAAGGTAAGTACAGCGTAAGAGCTACTTCTTAATTTTAATACAATATGAGTGATTTTATTTCTTTTCTGCTCTGAAAGCTGGGAGTTTAATTATTTTTCACTTATTCTAGGTTTATATGAATACATTCCTGACTTGTCACAGTATACAGGAACAGTAGACTTGTTCATAAAAGCCATATCTTTTAAATGACAGAGTTATACTATATAGTTAGGACAAAAAAAGACACAAATCCATCTACAAAGTAGAAAAGCACCATATACAGAACCCTATCCATAGAAAGGCAAAAAAACTAAAAAACTTTAGAAAGCATAGTGCAATTTGCTTCACCAGTGGAAAAATACTACCTGACCTCTGAAGGTAATCTGATATTCCCTGGATCAACAATCTCTGGTGTTATTACCTAGAATTGTGCATACACACACACACGCACAGAAGCCTCAGCAGCTGATCCTCTCCTGACAATTAAAGCGGATCTTCACTGCATCTGAGCACCACAAGCTAAAAACATGATTGTATTCAGTTTTAATACTCAAAGAAAACTCCCCCATCCATCCATGTCTACATGCTTTATTTTGTTGAGAAAATACCCCCTAGCAATTCTGGCCCTTGCCATAAGGGCAAATGATTCATGTAGCATTTACTTCCTGGAATCCATCTGCCCTTATTGAATTGAAATTAACAACAGGTGCACTAGATGGGCAACAATGAGAGGACCTCCAAAACAGGAATGTTTTTTCTGGTGTAGGTGTCTGACATTTTTTCCCCTACTCATCTTTTCTGACTGTTTTTCACTAGTTTTTCATTTGGGTAGGGTCAGTGTCCCTACTGGTAGCACAAGGCGATACTTGGACCCTATAAAGGTTGCACAGGCTTTCCAAATCCTCCAGGATGGAACATCAATACGTGTCATTGCCAGAAGGTTTGCCGTGTCTCCCAGCACAGTCTCAAGAGCATGGAGGAGATTCCAGGAGACAGGCAATTACTCTAGGAGAGCTGGACAGAGCCGTAGAAGGTCCTTTACCCATCAGCAGGACCGGTATCTGCTCCTTTGTGCAATGAGGAACAGGATGAGCACTGCCAAAGCCCTACAAAATGACCCCCAGCAGGCCACTGGTGTTAATGTCTCTGACCAAACAATCAGAAACAGACTTCATGGGGGTGGCCTGAGGGCCCGACCTCCTCTAGTGTGCTCTGTGCTCACTGTCAGACACTGTGGACACTGTGGAGCTCGATTGTCATTTTCCATTGAACACCAGAATTGGCAGGTCCGCCACTGGTGCCCCATGCTTTTCACAGATGAGAGCAGGTTCACCCTGAGCATATGTGACAGACGTGAAAGGGTCTGGAGAAGCCGCAGAGAACTTTATGCTGCCTGTAACATCGTTCAGCATGACCGGTTTGGTGGTGGGTCAGTGATGGTCTGGGGAGGCATATCTATGGAGGGAAGAACAGACCTCTACAGGCTACACAATGGCACCCAATATATACCAGTCAGTGTACTTGTGGTCTAGTACTTATCCATGTTATCATGTTATCACGATGAAAGCTATGTGTGAAGTATTTATTTATATTTTTCTATCCTTTTCAACCTAATCTGATATCATGATATGCATTAGAGGTGAGAAAATTTTGTGAATTGCCTTTGATTAATCTTATTGGATATCACAGTCGATCTTATAGGAAAAAAATCCATAACAAATTGTGGTATTTTTTCTCTTTGGACTCTATATAGGATTAGTAGAATCCCGAACATTTTTTGCTGACTTACTGTCTGCCCCATTTTTAATTGAGCAAGAAGGGTGCTGTGGGAAGCAATTTTTTAGTAGCACTTCTACCACTACCCTTTTTTCCAGATGGGGATGCTGACGTTTATAATATACAATGATTTTTTTTATTTTACTGTATGTTTTTAATTAGACCACATCCAATATTGGCTATGCAGAAGTCTGGCCCTGAATATAATTGTATTGTATATAGAAATGTTTTATAATTCATTAGTTGACAAAACAAAAAAACAAACAGAGAGCACATGCACCTTGCACAGTTAACCCTTTCTTGAACAATGAAAATAAAAGAGTAATGCACTCAAAATGGCACCTCTTGTAAGCAGTCTATATAAGCAAATAAACATATAATCTGGCTCCCAGGAGCAAGCCTATCACAAGTCAGATTATATGCTCATATGAACTGCTTACAAGAGGTGTTATATTGACTGCTTACAGGTGGTGTCATTGTTTACTCTTTTATTTTTATTGTTCAATAAAGGGTTAACTGTGCTCTCTGTTCTGTTTTTCTGTCTTCATAGCAGTTGCGGCCGTCCATTAAGGTCCATATCACACCACCCCCTTATATGTATCATTGATAGATTTATGCATAGCATGAATCAATCCATGGCCATCGTGGTCACCCCCATTTCAGGTGTCTGGCCCATTTAAGAATGCCGGGTGCCTGAATTACAGTGTTGTTTTATGAATGTGACAAAAAGTATGTTTAAAACAGGAACAGTGGGTTTACTGTGATACACTGTGTCACAGTTCCATATACTGTACATTGATTCAGCGCTGGCTTTTACCCTCTTGTTTAAGCTGTTTGGGTTCCTGTCAGTCCACCCTGAACCTAGGTATTATTAATCATTTGCACCTGTGGGTTAGTGTTCCAGCAACGTTTCTACACACTAAAGCCGGACCTCCCTGTTCCTCTGGTGTTTGCTGTTCCTTCAGTACACTTGTATTCTGTGTGTTTGTTCAGTCTTGTCGCTGTTCTCAGTATTTTCTTTCTTGTTGCGCTCTTATTCCCGTTCATTTTCTGTTGCTGAGAAGGTCTTCCACGGCATTGTTTCTTCGTTTTGCCTACTTCCCCTCATTCCTGCTTGCTGTGTCCATCTCTCTCCGTGCTTGCCCAGCTTCCCCCGCTCTCCTGTGCTTCACACTTTTTCCTGTGTCCTCCCCCTGGTGTCCCTTCTTAGCTTGCTGTCGTAGTGTTTCCTTAGGTACCGTGTATCCAGTGTGTACCCTGAGTCCTTCCAGTGTGTTATTTGCAAGCACTGTGCCTGCATGGGTGTGTTGGAGAGCTTCAACCTGGGGGCTGCCTCGCATGGCAACATCCATGCTTCCAGTGGCTCTGGTGAAGACTAGGCGGCTCCTTAGAGCCTATGACTCTGACACACACTGCTCCCAAATTTTCTAAGATCGGTACCCTGGCACACCCCTTTAGTCGTTCCTACTGCCCACTAGACCCGGAATTTTACAGTCCCAGATGTTCCAATCCCCAGATCATGACAGTTCGCTCAAACCATGACAGACGGATCTCCATCACCTACATCCATTAACAACTGACTTCTCCAGAGGCTCAGTGCTCAAGAATCTAGTCAAGTTCAAGTTATTTGTTACGTCCAGACTCAAACCACTCGTTTGGATCAACTCCAAGCTTTTTTTCTGGCATCTGCATATTTACCTCAGCCTGCCTAATGCCACAAACTGCTCCGGTGGTGGTGTCCAAGCTTCATCTTCAGGCCCTGCCATGATTCTCTGGAGATCCTAATGTCTGCAGTGGGTTTGTTAACCAATGTAATGTTCACTTTAAATTACAGCTACAGAATTTTCCTTCTGCTCGGGTCAAGGTTGCATATGTGATTTCCCATCTTTCTGGAGTGGTTTTGGCATGGGCCTCTCCTCTGTGGGAAAAGGTTGATCCAGTAACCAATGATATCACCACATTCCTCACTCTCTTTAAGAGAATTTTTGATGAGCCAGGCTGTGCATCCTCTGCTGCAGGTGCACTTCTTTACCTCCTTTACCACTTTACCTTCTTTACCCTCACTGTTGGACAGTATGCCATTCAGTTCCACACCCTAGCAGCTGAACAGCACTTACAGCAGCCTATGCAACTGGGCCATTCACACCTATTTATTGAGGAAAGGAACTGTCGCCGGACCCAATGTCAGAAACCATGAATCAGACCGAGACAGAAGTACAGTTAAATCACACTTGTTTAATAATAAAAATAAAAAGGTAAACAGAGTAAGCGTAGTCAAAACATAGCCAGAGTTCAGTAACCAGATCGGGTAGTCGGCCAAGCTAATGTCCAATAGCCAGCGATAAAGGTAGTAGTACAGCAAGCAGGATCTGTAGCCAGAGGGAACGTAGTCAAACAGGTCTTCAACAGGAACGCAGGAGAAAGTTTGTTGTGATATTAACACAGGCGAAGGCAAAGAGCAAATGAACTGGAAGGCTTTAAGTAGGCAGAGCTGATGAACAGGATCATCAACAGGTGGATCACTGTGGAAAGGTGGGAGCTGGCAATTAACTGACAGCTGAGCTGCCAGCACAGAGAAGGAAGGGCTGAGCACCCAATGACTGCATCTATTGTGGACAAAAGGGACATTTCCTGAAAAAGTGCCCACAGCGGCCAGAAAACTTCCAAGGATAGTGTACCTAGAGGGGGGTGTGCTAGAGAGGAACTGTTGCCCCTCAAGTCTACATCCTACCATTACTGTGCAGTTGCACTTTCCCACTTCCACTTTTACTAAGGAAGCATTCATTGACTCTGGTGTAGCAGACAATTTTGTCTCTGTGTTCCTGGTAAAGATATTCACCTGGACTACAGAACCACTTCCTCAGACCCTTGAAGGTTCATTGATGGTACCATTCTGGCCTTGGTGTTATCACAGGCCTCCTCCCAGTTAGTCCTGGGTCTTGGCTCCAATGGTATTGCCCAGTGATCGACTGGGCAATGCCATTACTTGTCATCTTACTTATCATCCTGGGGCCCCACCTGTCTCACCAAGTGCCTAGCCAAGGTGGTTTCAGTCAAGTTCCTTCTAGTGGCATCTGCTTAGGTCTACCCTGGCACCAATGCACTACTTAGACTTTTTGGATGTTTTTTCAAAACACAAAGCAGACCAACTTCCTCCCCAGAGACCTTATGACTGTGACATAGATTTAAACCCAGGTTCCAGCATCCTTGGGGATCGGGTATATCCCCTCTCCAAAAGGGATTTATCCGAAAATTCTCTTCTCCTGCTAAAGCTGGGTTTTCTCTGTGGAGAAGAAAGATGGTTCTTGTTAGGATTAAGTTCACCTGCTGGTGGCACTATCCTGCTCTGGGCTGTTTGCTGCAGTTCCAGTGTCCACCAGCAGGTGTCTCCCAGAAGCCAGCAGGTTCTGATCAGCCACACCTGGCTCCAGCTGCCAGGTGGATATTTAAGGCTGCTCCTCCCTTCCCCCAGTGCGTTACGATTCTGGTCCCTTCCTGTCTGTCTGCTACCAGCTTGTGCCTAATAACCTGCCCTTGTCCTGATCCATCCTGCACCCTTCTTGCCTTGTTTCATGCTCTTGTCCCCAGCCGTGTCCCTTTCCTTGCATCCCTGTTGCCTTTTCCCTTATGTTGTAGATATTGTATATAGATAGCTGTTAGGTTTATTAGTTGTTCTTGTTTGCTGGAGTGGTTTATGTTTTCACTGGTTGTTGTGTATGTTTATTGGTGTATGTTCACTGTAAATAAATATCACTTAATACATATATCCTTTGTTTGGTCTCAGTTCCTCTGTGTAGATACGTGTCTGGTCACCTTAGCTGCTGATCCTGACATAATCGTAACGCCCACTAACGACCAGATCTGCTACACTTGGGGACTGAGAGCCAGTTGGTTTGGATTTTTGCTTTTTCTTTCACAATGTTGAGCGTGCAGGTTATTTGCCGTGTGCAGCTTGCAGTAGAGGATAAGGATTTGTGTCATTCACTGTGGCAGGATCTAACTGAGGAGGAGCTGCTTGGAAGCATTCTGACTGCACATGCCTTAGCCGTGGAGGGAAGATTTTTATTTGGTCAAGTGCAACCTTTCATTCAGGTCTGTGCTGAGCTACTATTTCAGGTCACCTCTCAGGGCCATGATGTTTTCACTCCTCCATTTACTTTGTACCAGGCTGGATTTTTGGGATGGTTGCTGAAAAATTGTGCAGGTTCGTTTCTCCAGCAGTATGCAGCCTATTCACAACAGGTGGTGTTGGAATGTATTGCTTCTGTGCATTGTTTAATTGAGCAATGTGAGCAAGGGAGAGACAGACTGACTTTAGTAAAACCTCTGCTACAAGCTTGGTCAGAGATCATATCCCCAGTGCTAGATGAGTCACATAAGTACCCTGCCACCAGAGGGCACACTTCCCCTGTATGCAATCAATTGAAAGCTCCCCCTGCAGTGCCGTTACCCATGGCAACATCTCCGGCCTCTTCCTGTATTTCTGATACTCTTCCCTCTATTCCCCCTAGTACTGTTACTACCTTCCCACCATCAGCAGTACAGCCTGGTCAGCACAAGGCAACTACATGCAGTAATCTAATATCTAAGCCTAAGAAAAAGAAACAAAGTTCATCTCCTGTTTTTATATCTGTGCCACTATCCATGTTGCCTGTTGATCCTGTTCCCACCGATCCGGTGCCTGATACGATCCAGACCTCCTCAATGCAGACTGCTGATGCGATCCAGACCTCCTCAATGCAGACTGCTGATGCGATCCAGACCTCCTCCATGCAGACTGCTGATGTGATCAAGACCTCCTCCATGCAGACTGCTGATGTGATCCAGACCTCCTCCATGCAGACTGCTTATGCGATCCAGACCTCCTCCATGCAGACTGCTTATGCGATCCAGACCTCCTCCATGCAGACTGCTGATGCGATCCAGACCTCCTCCATGCAGACTGCTGATGCGATCCAGTCCTCCTCCATGCAGACTGCTGATGCGATCCAGTCCTCCTCCATGCAGACTGCTGATGCGATCCAGTCCTCCTCCATGCAGACTGCTGATGCGATCCAGTCCTCCTCCATGCAGACTGCTGATGCGATCCAGTCCTCCTCCATGCAGACTGCTGATGCGATCCAGTCCTCCTCCATGCAGACTGCTGATGTGATCCAGTCCTCCTCCATGCAGACTGCTGATGCGATCCAGACCTCCTCCATGCAGACTGCTGATGTGATCCAGACCTCCTCCATGCAGACTGCTGATGCGATCCAGTCCTCCTCCATGCAGACTGCTGATGCGATCCAGTCCTCCTCCATGCAGACTGCTGATGTCATCCAGTCCTCCATGTTGCCACCTGCTGATGCGATCCAGTCCTCCATGTTGCCACCTGCTGATGCGATCCATGCCTCCTCCATGTTGCCGCCTGCTGATGCGATCCATGCCTCCTCCATGTTGCCGCCTGCTGATGCGACCCATGTCTCCTCCATGTTGCCGCCTGCTGATGCGACCCATGCCTCCTCCATGTTGCTGCCTGCTGATGCGACCCATGCCTCCTCCATGTTGCCGCCTGCTGATGCGACCCATGCCTCCTCCATGTTGCCGCCTGCTGATGCGATCCATGCCTCCTCCATGCTGCCGCCTGATGATGCGATCCATGCCTCCTCCATGCTGCCGTCTGTTGCAAAGCCTGCGGCGGGTGATCTGCCATCTGTTGCCAAGCTTGCCACAGCGGGTTCCCATGCTGCCGCTGACCAGCTGGACTATGCTGATTGCGGGGCTGCCACCCCTCTGGACTATGCTGATTGCGGGGCTGCCACCCCTCTGGACTATGCTGATTGCGGGGCTGCCACCCCTCTGGACTATGCTGATTGCGGGGCTGCCACCCCTCTGGACTATGCTGATTGCGGGGCTGCCACCCCTCTGGACTATGCTGATTGCGGGGCTGCCACCCCTCTGGACTATGCTGATTGCGGGGCTGCCACCCCTCTGGACTATGCTGATTGCGGGGCTGCCACCCCTCTGGACTATGTTAAATTTCTACTTGCTGTCAAACTGGTCACTGATTGGGTTAAACATCAACCTAATGATGTGTCTGAAGCTTCTAAAGATCCAGTGTTATGTGGCCTAAAGGGGTTGTCTGGGTGGGTCAAGATCCCTACATTTGCTCATCCTGAGTTCTTTTTGCAGCCAGAGGATCCTGTTGTGCCAAGGCCAGGTGGTCCAGATCTCCCCTTTAAACTTGAGAGCCAAATCTACTGTTACAGCCCCGGTAGTAGAGGTCCCATGGGAAAGGACAGTGTTCCATTTGCGCTTTGTTCTGACCCAGGGGTAATCTCTGCGATCCCTGGTGCATTTGGGGACCCGAGTGGGGTAACCTATGCGCTGGGTAGACCCGAGGTACAGTGCAGAGCGGCCTCTCGTAACAGAGGGAGAGAATTCCCTGGCATCGGGGTACCTGCACAGACCAGGGACTCTGGCATTGGGCGGTCGGGTGTCCTTTGGTGTCCCGGCATTGGGACACAGGCTGCTTTTAAGAATGTACCTTTGGTGTTGCGCCTCCTCAGGGATCTGACCAACAGAGAACCCAGACAGTTTTGGGACCCCGGCGGCGGGGTTCTCACCAGGCCTTCAGACATGGACATTGGAGTGCTCAGTCAGTTTGCAGATCCTGGTGGTGGGGTCCTATGGAGCGTCCAGAGGCCGCTCCTTAAGGGGGGCAATCTGTTAGGATTAAGTTCACCTGCTGGTGGCACTATCCTGCTCTGGGCTGTTTGCTGCAGTTCCAGTGTCCACCAGCAGGTGTCTCCCAGAAGCCAGCAGGTTCTGATCAGCCACACCTGGCTCCAGCTGCCAGGTGGATATTTAAGGCTGCTCCTCCCTTCCCCCAGTGCGTTACGATTCTGGTCCCTTCCTGTCTGTCTGCTACCAGCTTGTGCCTAATAACCTGCCCTTGTCCTGATCCATCCTGCACCCTTCTTGCCTTGTTTCATGCTCTTGTCCCCAGCCGTGTCCCTTTCCTTGCATCCCTGTTGCCTTTTCCCTTATGTTGTAGATATTGTATATAGATAGCTGTTAGGTTTATTAGTTGTTCTTGTTTGCTGGAGTGGTTTATGTTTTCACTGGTTGTTGTGTATGTTTATTGGTGTATGTTCACTGTAAATAAATATCACTTAATACATATATCCTTTGTTTGGTCTCAGTTCCTCTGTGTAGATACGTGTCTGGTCACCTTAGCTGCTGATCCTGACAGTTCTGTTCGTCCTTGTATTGGTTACGGGGGATTAAATGCCATTACAGTTAAAAACTGTTATCCGCTTCCACTTATTACTGAGTTGTTTGATCGACTTTGTGGAGCACAAGTTTTCACAAAACTTGATTTTAGAGGAGCATATAATCTAAACCATATCAAAGATGGAGATGAGTGGAAGAATGCTTTCAACACCAAATTTCTAGTGATGCCATTAGGCCTCTGTAACGCTCCAGTGGTTTTTCTGTACTTTGAGATCTTCCATGACCTCCTTTATGGCTGTGTCATAGTCCATCTTGACGACATTCTTATTTTTTCTTCAGATGCTGCTATGCACAGACTTTATGCCTATACCATCCTCCAATGTCTTCCTTAAAATAGGATTCATGGTAAAGCAGAGAAATGCCTCTTTGCACAATCTCAAGTACCTTTTCTCAAATTGTCCCCAGCCCAGCGGTCTTACGTTCATCCAGCACTTCCTGGGCTTCACAAACTATTACCGTCAATTTATTTGCACCTATTCTGTTTTGGTTGCACCCATCAAAACCCTTACCCAGAAGAATGCTGATCCTAAAAACTGGCCACGTGACACAGTGGAGGCCTTTCATGACATAAAGCAGACTTTTCTCTCAGGCCCTGCTCTTTTGAGGCCTGATATCATCAATCTCTTTTCCTGATATGCGGCACTGATGGGCATTGATAGGCGGCACTGATAGGAACTCATGGGTGCCACTGGTGGGCACTGATAGGCAACACTGATGAACACTGAAAGGCTGCAATTATAGGTACTTATGGGTGGCACTGATAGGCGGCACTGCTAGGCACTGATACGTGGCACCGATCGACACTGATATGCGGCACTGATAGATGACACTGATAAGCATCCCTGGTGGCACTGGTAGGCATTGTGGATGGGCACTGATTGGAAGCTGCCTGGGCATTGATTGGCAGCTGCCTGGGCACAGATTGGCATTTCCCTGGTGGTGCCGGCAACATCCTGGTGGTCCTGTGCGGGCATCCGATGAGGGGGCTGCGCTGATAAACAATCAGCACAGACCCCATGTCAGGAGAGCAGCTGATCAGCTCTCCTCTACTCGTGTCTGTCATATGTGAGTGAGGAAAAGCCAATCAACGGCTCTTCCTATTTACATTGTGATCAGCCATGATTGGACATGGCTGATAACGTGGTAAAGAGCCTCCGCCTGAGGCTCTTTACCGAGAACGGTGTATCGGTGTGTCAGACTGACACACCGCACCACCGATCGCCGTGATGCGTGCCCCCAAGGATGCGCGGCAGCTGTTAACCTGCTGGATGTCATATGATGTCCAGTCAGGAGTGGTTAATAACATTTCGTAGCTGTTAGGAAGTCTCAAATTCAAACCTGACAACTTTGTAACTTGAAAAATAGGGTGTCACGGAGTCAGGCTCAGAGGCCAGTAACTATAGCAGTGGAGCAGCACCCACCGACAAGCAGGAAAGGTATACATGCAGGTCACCAAAAGAAGCAAACATGATAAGAGTTCTTCTGTCTTATAAATCCCCAAATGACCAGTAAGTTTAGAGTCGTAAACTTCTTCCCAAGCTAATTCAGGTTAGGTACATAGAGGCGAGTACAAAAGCCATTTTTGTACTCAAGGGTAATATCCTTAGGAGGATGATTGAGAAGTGGGTCATTCTTATACCCCTCCTTGAGAAGATTCAAACATGTCTTAGAATTTGGTGGTCCATAGAAAGTTCTTTTGAGGCAGAATTGTACAGTCTGAGTTGCTTTCATGGAGACTGGCACAGATAACATCCATAATAGAGCATCAGCTTTACCATTCCTTGACCCAAGGCGGTACGAAATAACTAAATTGACCCTTTCGAAAGAATAGGGTCCAACGTGCTTGTCTGATGACAACTACGGATGACCCGATGTTCGAGTCAAACATAAGTTCGACTCGAACATCGGGGGTTTGTTCACAAACAAAACGAACATTTTCAGTGTTTGCGGCAAATTCCAGCACAGTGGAGTGCACCATAATGCACTGCAAGATCGCAGTGCATTAACAACTTCTGATTGGCAAAAGCATGCACCTGACCTGCATGCTTTGGACAATCACAGCGCAATCTGCTGTGAGAGCCATGATTGACCAAAGGCAGGGCCCACACCATATAAGGCTGCTTGCACGGCAGCCGTATGTAGTGCGACGTGAAGATTGAGAGAATTAGAGCTAGAATAGGCAGGTTAGTTATGGCGTGGCATGCAGGCAGTTTAGTGTATATACAGTGCTGTGAAAAATGTATTGCCCCCTCCCATGCTGAATCATTAAAGAACTGTGATTAACCACAATTGTTTGGAAAGCTGAGTTAAATTTCTTGACACACCCAGATCTGATTACTGCCAGACTTGTTGAATCAAGAATCAAGAAATCACATGAATAAAATCTGTCTGACAAAGTGAAGCAGGCTAACAGATCACAAAAAGCCACACACTATGCCACAATCTAAACAAACTCAAGAACAGATTAGAAGCAAACATGTATCGGTCTAGGAAGGGTTTCAAAGTCATTTCAAAGGTTTTGGAACTCCAGTGAACCACGGGGAGACCCATGATCCACAAAAGGAGATAACTTGGAACAGCAGTGAACCTTCCCAGGAGTGTCCAGCCTACAAAAATTACTCCAAGAGCATGAAGACGACTCATGTAGGAGGTCATGAAAGAAACCAGAAAAACATCTAAAGAACTGCAGGCCTCACTTGCCTCAGGTAAGAACAGTGGGCCAAATTCTCAAAAACGCCGCCTAACTTAACTTTCAGCAGTTAAGTTACACTGACTTAAAATCTCTACCTAAGTGCCCGATCTTCAAAGCACTTACCTAGAAATTTCAGGCCGTGTAACTTAAGTGCCGCCGTCGCAAGGCGGTCCTCCTCTCCGGGGGGGCGTTTAAAATTTAAATGAGGCGCGCTCCCGCGCCGGCCGTACTGCGCATGCATGTGACGTCATTTTTTCCGACGTGCAGCGCACGAACGTAATTAACGCCGGGCGGCTTTGAGAATTGCGACGGGACACTAAAGTTGCGACGGGTGAAAAAAAATATACGCGCCGGGAAAACAAATAATTATAAAAAAAAAATGACAGCGTCGCTCAGCATGCATTCCTGAGAGGGAGAACTCCATGCCAATTTTCAAAGAAAAAAACGGCATGGGTTCCCCCCCCAGGAGCATACCAGGCCCTTAGGTCTGGGTATGGGTACAATCCATACCAGACCCGTATCCAAAGCACGCTACCCGGCCGGTCAGGAAGGGAGTGGGGACGAGCGAGCGCCCCCCCCCTCCTGAGCCGTGCCAGGCCGCATGCCCTCAACATGGGGGGGGTTGGGTGCTCTGGGGCAGGGGGGCGCACTGCGGGCCCCCCCACCCCAGAGCACCCTGTCCCCATGTTGATGAGGACAGGACCTCTTCCCGACAACCCTTGCCGTTGGTTGTCGGGGTCTGCGGGCGGGGGCTTATCGGAATCTGGGAGTCCCCTCAAATAAGGGGGCCCCCAGATATCGGCCCCCCACCCTAAGTGAATGGATATGGGGTACATCGTACCCCTACCCATTCACCTGGAGGCAAAAAGTAAAAGTTAGTAAACACACAACACAAGGGTTTTTAAAATAATTTATTATTCTGCTCCGGAGGCCCCCCTGTCTTCTTTATTAGCTCTATTACCAGGGGGGGCTTCTTCTTCCACTCTCCGGGGGTCTTCTTCCACTCTCTGGGGGTCTTCTTCCGCTCTCCGGGGGGGGTTTCTTCTTCCGCTCTCCGGGGGGGGGGCTTCTCCGCTCTCCGGGGGTCTTCTTCTCTCTTCGCCGCTCTCCGCTGTTGACTCGGCGAACCCCGGTTCTTCTCCAGCTGTCCGGTGCCTTCTTCTTCAGCGCTGGCTGCCTGCTATCTTTGTGTGTTAGCTCAATTAGTAACAGGCAGCCAGCGCGGTCTTCTGTGACGTCAGGTTCTTCTCTTCCCTTCTTCCGATGTTGACTCGTCGCCTCTTGTCGCTGTAATGATGGAAGCGCGCCTTGCATCCCATTTATATAGGCATCACCGTCCCATCATGCTCCGGTAGGTACCCACGTGGTGGGTGCACGTGGGTAGGCACCCACCACGTATATAAATGGGATGCAAGGCGCGCTTCCATCATTACAGTGACAAGAGGCGACGAGGCAACATCGGAAGAGGGGAGAAGAACAGAAAAGAAGAAGGTGACGTCACAGAAGACCGCGCCGGCTGCCTGTTACTAATTGAGCTAACACACAAAGATAGCAGGCAGCCAGCGCTGAAGAAGAAGGCACCGGACAGCTGGAGAAGAACCGGGGTTCGCCGAGTCAACAGCGGAGAGCGGCGAAGAGAGAAGAAGACCCCCGGAGAGCGGAGAAGCCCCCCCCGGAGAGCGGAGAAGCCCCCCCCCGGAGAGCGGAAGAAGAAACCCCCCCCGGAGAGCGGAAGAAGACCCTTGGAGAGTGGAAGAAGACCCCCGGAGAGTGGAAGAAGAAGCCCCCCCTGGTAATAGAGCTAATAAAGAAGACAGGGGGGCCTCCGGAGCAGAATAATAAATTATTTTAAAAACCCTTGTGTTGTGTGTTTACTAACTTTTACTTTTTGCCTCCAGGTGAATGGGTAGGGGTACGATGTACCCCATATCCATTCACTTAGGGTGGGGGGCCGGTATCTGGGGGCCCCCTTATTTGAGGGGACTCCCAGATTCCGATAACCAACGGTAACCAACGGTAACCCTTGCCGTTAACCAACGGCAAGGGTTGTCGGGAAGAGGTCCTGTCCTCATCAACATGGGGACAGGGTGCTCTGGGGTGGGGGGGCCCGCAGTGCGCCCCCTGCCCCAGAGCACCCAACCCCCCCATGTTGAGGGCATGCGGCCTGGCACGGCTCAGGAGGGGGGGGGGCGCTCGCTCGTCCCCACTCCCTTCCTGACCGGCCGGGTAGCGTGCTTTGGATACGGGTCTGGTATGGATTGTAGGGGGACCCCCTACGTCGATTTTTCGGCGTAGGGGGGGTCTCCTTACAACCCATACCAGACCTAAGGGCCTGGTATGCTCCTGGGGGGGAACCCATGCCGGTTTTGAATTTAAAAATTGCCGTGGAGTTCTCCCTCAGGAATGCATACCAAATGCCGTCGCTTGAATGGGCCTTTACAAGGTGTGACTAACTTTACACATTGTAAAACCAGCCCTAGTTTTGCGCAAGCAAAATCGGAACTTACGCAGAAATCACAATGCTGAAATGCTTTGAGAATCTGCTTAAGTCCTCATTTGCATACTCAAAGCTGCATTTCAATGAGAAATGCCCCCAGTGGCGGATGCGGTACTGCATCCTAAGATCTGACCGTGTAAGTGTCTTACACATGTCAGATTTTCTGCCTAACTTTGGAAAAAGCCTTTTGAGAATCGTTTCCAAGTTAGGCACAGACTGAACAGCAGTTAAGTCTGCGTTTCTCTTTTGGGAATCAGGCCCAGTGTTCATGGTTCAACAATAAGAAAGAGACTGGGCAAAAATGGCATCCATGGGAGAGTTCCAAGGCTTAAGCCACTGTTGACCAAAAATAACACAAAGGCTCATCTCATATTTACCAAAAAAATATCTGGATTATCCTCAAGACTTTTAGGCAAATATTTTGTGGACTGATGAGACAGAAATTTAACTTTTTGGAAGGTGTGTATACCATTACATCTGGCATAAAAATAATAACAGCATTTCAA
Source organism: Rana temporaria (assembly GCF_905171775.1). NCBI lineage: Eukaryota > Metazoa > Chordata > Amphibia > Anura > Ranidae > Rana > Rana temporaria. The sequence continues at coordinate 65,623,225 of NC_053495.1, read as the reverse complement.
AATAAGCACATCATACCAACAGTGGTGGTAGCCTGATGGTCTGGGGCTGCTTTGCAGCTTCAGGACCTGGACAACTTACCATAATTGAAGGAACCATGAATCGTGACCTCAAGTTCAAGTACACTTGCGTTATACAACAGGACAATGATCCAAAACACAACAGCAAGTCCATCTCTAAATGGTTCAAACAAAGCAAATTTTTCGTTTTGGAGTGGCCTAGTCAAAGCCCAGGCTTAGATCCAGTTAAGATGCTGTATCATGACCTTACACAAGCCGTTCATGCTGGAAAACCCTCAAGACTGGCACAATCAGTTATTAGGTTTAGAGGGCAATTACTTGTTCACATAAAGCCAGGCAGGTTTGGACAGCTGTCATTTAAAAACTGCATTTTATAGTCTATTGCTTTATACCTGAAAGTAATCTCGATGTATGTAAATTTATATGAGTGCTTCAATAAACTTTATTCTGGATAAAAAAAAAAAAAATGCATTTTATATTTACTCTGGTTTTCTTTGTGTAATAATAAAATGTGTCATTTAAGTGTGACAAATATGCAAAAAAAATAAGAAAGGGGGCAAATACTTTTTCACGACAACATATATATAGTGTAGTCAGTATAGACTGTATATACAGTGCAGGCAGTGTATTAAATATACTGTGTATATACTGTGTAATATATATATATATATATATATATATATATATATATATATATATATATATATATATATATACACTATGTATATATACATATAGCAGTCAGTGTACAGTATATATTACAGTGCAGCAGGTGTACAGTACATAATACAGTGCAGGCGGTGTACCCAGTATATAGTACAGTGCAACCGGTGTACAGTATATAATACAGTGCAGTGTACACAGAATATAATACAGTGTGTACAGTTTCTAATACACTTCAGGTGGTGTACACAGTATTTAATACAGTGCAGCCGGTGTGCAGAATATAATACAGTGTAGTGTGATGCCAAAAAAATATCCCCATCATGTCCGGAAGGCCACCAAGGAGAGGAAGACACTCACATGTCGCTAATCGAGAATAAGCAGCCTCTGTGTCTACAGTAAAAAGTAGTGGTCACAGACATGGTGCATCCTCTGTAGGCGGGGCACGCTTGTCATTTTTTTCTGCTGCTGGCCATGTTATTGAGCCACAACATGCAGAAGAGTTGGTGGAGTGGATAACTAAGCCGATCTCATCCTCCTCATCCTCTGTCACCCAGGCTCATACTAGTTTTCCTTCCAATGCTGCTGCCAAAGCGGACTATTCCCCCAGCTCCTTGTCCACAGTTACTCCTTCCATAGCCCCACCATCATGCACGGAGGAGTCACCAGAATTCCACCATAGCGTCGGTTACATGCTGCTGGAGGCTCCCAGGTTGAGGAAGGGGGTAACATGGGCTTAGAAAGAGGGGGTGCCACAGAAGGACAAGAAACTAGCAGTCATGTTCCCCCAGCTGCAGCATACTGCCAAGTTTGCTCCAGTGACAAGAACAGAGGGCATGATGAGGTCACTGACTGTACTTGGGTTCCTGAAAGAAGAGAGGAGGAAAGTGCCATGCAGCTCGTTGGCAACAGCACCTGAAAGACCCAGATAATAAAAAAAGGCAGACTTCTTCTTGCTCCTCATCTGTGATCTTAACCCCTACTATACCTCCAGTCCTCCCAGAAACCTGCACTGAGAGGAATACATGTATAGCAATAGGTGCTACAAGTACTTGCAGCCAATCTGCTAGCAGTACACCTCCAGTTGATATCAGCAGGCACATTTTGCTACCCCAGTTGCTGAATTGTAAAAAAAATACTGCCCCAGCCATCCACATGCTCAATGTCTAAATGCTAGGTTGGCCTAATTGCTAGCACTGCAACTGCTACCTTTTCAGCTGGTACTCTGCCCCCTTTTGTGAATTTGTGGAATGTGCTGTACCACAGTGGCAGGTTCCAAAATGATTTTTTACATGAGGCCATTCCAGCTCTCGTGTGGAAGGCAATGTTTTGGCCTCGTTGGATAGGGCGGTCAGCAGCAAGGTTCATATTACCGCTGACTCACGGTCCAGCAGGCTACATTTGCTTAACGGCACACTGGGTAACTCTGCTGGCAGCTGGAAAGGATGCAAGACAATGTTTAGTGTTGGACCTTGTTCCGCCAATACACTTCCAAAAGCTGATGGTGATTCTGACACATCTCTCTGTTCCACCCCCTCCTTTTCTTTTTCCTCTATGGCATCTTCTGCAGAATTATCCTCTGAACCAGCAATGCTCCGTAAGCAGTCAGGAAGCCTTAGCCGAAACCTCCTCTTGCATGACAACAGTATCCTGGATCATTTCAATTATTTTATGGCTGCTATGAATCAGGTTTTTGATGATCCTAACTGCTGCGCTACTGCCGAGGCTACGTTACAGAGTACACAATATGGTTCTCTATCCATGATCCCTCCATCAACTGGGAGACACGGTCTATAAATTTTACGTCTGACCATTGCAAACTCCATTGTAAAGAATCTTATCAAACAAAGCCCTCCACCAACCCAGGATTCACAAGCAGCTATGATAACTACACAGTCATATGACAAGCTATCTCCACAATCTATTGCGTTAGAGGACGTTTGTAATAAAAAGAATGATTGTCCCATTGAAGTGCCTTCAATCGCAGATCCCTAAAAAATTCAATCAGTTACATCAGCATCAGGGGCTTGATAGCTGCTGATCCAGGACAGATTAATTTTATAAATGTGAGCCTATCAATGGAGTCTGTGGACAGGCACACTCTTTGATCTGTTACAAACCCTCCAGCAGCACTGAATGTGCGTTCAGAAAGCACGCTGGATGCAGGACAGACCAGTAGCTCAATTACATATTGAACAAGTTCTGACCAGTGGTCCATCCTCAACACCCAGTAACCAAGTGGATGTGCAGTTGGAAAGGTCTCCAAGTCTTCTCTTGCCCCTAGATATTCCTGCACCATATAATGCAGACTAAAGAATTGAAATGATCCAGGATGACGTTGTCATGCGAGGGGAGGCCCCGGCTAAAGCTTCCTCAGTCAGGAGGTTGATAATAAACAGCACCTTTTTCTTGTCAGAAAGTCATTGATTAACGAAACCTCTGTAATGGCAACAATCTCCATGCCTTATAGTCAATTGTCGCTAGAAATAAAATAGTCATGCGGTCAGTAGATGAAAAATATGCCCAGTGTTGATGGTCAAGGACAAGAAAATGTATTTTATTTGGAGACAAAATAGCAATGTTGCTCATCAAGTGGAGAGGGGCAACAATATTGAAGAGAGGGGTGGGGGCATTCATTTTCAGGAAGAAGAGGGAACCGAGAAGGTAGTGCAGGAGGCTGGAGGAAACAATAGTGCCCAGTGGGAGGTGGGGGAACAATGGTACCTAACACGGAAAGGAAACAACAATGGTGCCCAGCAGAGAGGAGGAGGGAACAATAATGCCCAGTGGGGGTAGAGGAGAATAATAGTGCCCAGCGGGGGCTTGGGGAGAACAATAGAGCCCAATGGAAGGAAGGGGGGTAAGGAATGAAAATGAAGATATCAGTGTCAGTAGAAAACACTTGGTTCTTTCCCCTGTGTGCTCTGTCTTCTGGTAGTTTTACTGAATTCTAACCAAAAGCCATCCTAGTCATCAAGTGTACTTGAATCAGGACATGCCAATATATAAATGCAGGCCTGCCTTGTAGTACTGAGGTTCTAAATTTAATTTCCACTAAGGTGTCTGCAAGTAGTGTAGATGTACTTAGAACATTTGCATGAGCATCCTCCAGGTGCTCCAGTGTCGTGGTACCCAACTTGTGATCAAGTCCTCATTAGTATGTGCTTGTATGACAATAGACCATAAGCCACTATATGTGTATACTTGCATTGTAAAAAGCTTCATAATGTATTGATGCTGCACAGACACAAGAAAATTATATTAGACAATGCTAATTAAAGGTCAGTTGTCATATAGAAAATACAGTATGTATTGTAGACTGTCATTACTGACTTATACTTCTAGACATACCAGGTGCCTGTCTGCCATGGTGATGCTTTGGTTTAAGTACTTTCTGAGTCACTGACCTAGCTTTAATCTGCTGAATGCATGTCCCAATTATGTGATATAAGAGACATCTATTGGGGTAGATTCAGGTAGATTGACTTATTTTTCTGCGGGCGTAGCGTATCTCAGATACGCTACGCCGCCGTAACTTAGTGAGGCAGGTTCTGTATTCCCCAAGAACCTGCGCCCTAAGTTACGGCGGCGTATCGTAAATCTGCCAGCGTAAGCGCGCCTAATTCAAATTGTGAAAACAGGACCCCACGTAAATGACGTTTTTGACTAACGGCGCATGCGCCGTCCGTGAAAGTAACCCAGTGCGCATGCTCCAAATTAACCCGCAAAAAGCCAATGCTTTCGACGTGAACGTAAATTACGCACAGCCCCATTCACGGACGACTTACGCAAATGACGTAAAATTTTCAAAATTCGACGCGGGAACGACGTCCAACATAGGATACGCCTCATATAGCAGGGGTAACTTTACGCCGGAAAAAGCCTAACGTAAAAAAATGCGTCGGGCGGACGTACGTCTCTGAATCGGCGTATCTACCTAATTTACATATTCCTCGCGTAAATCAACGGAAGCGCCACCTATATGCCAGCGTAAATATGCAACTAAGATGCGACGGCGTAAGAGACTTACGCTGGTCGTATCTTAGAGAAGGGCGCCAGGATACGATGCCTCACACTCAGAGATACGACGGCGTATCTGGAGATACGCCGTCGTATCTCCTACGTGAATCTGGCCCACTGTATTTAGTAGCAGGTGGGCAATGGGAGCCCACATACTTATTTGATGTGTATTAAAAAATAAATAAACCCACTCTCCAGCTACAAGTAATTTATGTTTTACACATGAGGCTTTTTACTGAAATTATGTTTTTTTGTCAACGTCAATTTTTAAAATTTTTTAGGTTTACGGGTTTATACACAGGTATGTTTTTATTGTTTGGAATCTCTCTAACAGGATGTTTCACTGCAACTTGTCATACACAAATTAAACTGAACATCAACATTTCATCGAACTAAATAAGAGTTTCACAAATTAATCATTTATAATTGGGGCAAGCAGACTGACTTGGTGGAACTGTCTTACACATGATATAGTGAAAATAAAAAAGGTCAACACACACTAGTTTCTTTAAAAAAAAAAATATATATATATATATATATATATATATATATATATATATATATGTATATATATATATATATATATATATATATATATATATATATATATATATATAGATATATATAGATATATATCTATATATATATCTATATATAAACATCCAAACTTCAAACAAATATTAAAAAAGTGCTTAACAATCCATTAATACTACATTATAAAGTGCAAAAGCCAAAAATTGTTATCCACACTTAATAATTGTTATTTAAGCAACAAAGTCCCATATGGTTTAAAAACCTGTGCTCTGTGACATGTTTGCTTTAATTTGCCTGATCCACTCTGTTAATATGGTGCCCCACATGAAATTGCACTTACCAGAATCTGTAAACCAACTATCCCTAGTTTGGTCAAACTCGCTTGTGGTGCACCAGAAAAAGTGAATACACTCAATCGGAAATTCCGACAAAAAAATGCTCCATCTGACTTTTGCTGTCGGAATTTACGCCAACAAAAGATTGAGAGCAGGTTCTTTTGTTTTCCGGTGGAAAAAGTTCCTGTCGGAAAATCCGCTCGTCTGTATGCTCAGAATCAAGCAGAAGAGCCGAACTGCCTATTGAACTTCATTGATCTCGGCTAGTCGTAGGTCTTGTACGTCACCGCGTTTTTTGATGGTCGGAATTTACGACAAGATTTGTGGGAACGTGTGTATGCAACAAAAGTTAGAGCCAGCATTCACAAAAAATCCAAGTTTTCTTGTCGGAATTTCCGATCGTGTGTACACGGCATAACATTTACTTTCTTTTTAAATAAATTTGTTATGATTTTTTTACACTATGGGCTTCCTTTTATCATTTCCCTATGAATGGTACCATTGGATCCCTATCATCGGATAAAGGGGACATGCCCCACAAGTGAGTTTGAACAAATTAGAGATAGTTGGCCAATAGATTCTAGAGAGTGCAATATCATGTGGGGCACCATATTCACAGAGTGTATCAAGCATATTAAAGCATATACTGTATGTCACAGAGCACCTGCACCTGCAAAATGGGGTTTTAACCCATATAGGACTTTGTTGATTGGATAACAATTATTGAGTGTGGATAACAATTTATGGCTTTTGCACTTTATAATGTGGTATTATTGAATTGTTAGGCACTTTATAAATCTTTGTTTGAAGTTTGGAAGTTATATATATATATATATATATATATATATATATATATATATATATATGAGAATAGCGTGGTTGACCTTTTTTTGTTTTTGCACCGATGCACTTTACTGCAGCTGTCAAATTATCTTCATCTGTTTAGACCCGTCTGTGACAGACTCACCCGGAACATCCCCGGAGCCTCTTATGTCTAAAATCATCCTGTGTCCACTAGGGGCATAGGATGACTGAGAAATTATATATTGGACTACCTGAGATGGGATTATTATGTAATTATTATCCACAATATATTCCAGGATATCTGTAAAGAACTATTTACTGTTTTTTGATTCTGAACTCAACAGGTTAATTGTAAGAGTGACTCATTCATACTGTTGGGACACATACTGTTAGATGCTAATGTCCTCACCTCCAGCCATCTGTCTGTTCTCTGTGCTAATTGACCCTGCTATTGTGTGAAGATATCCTGTGTTAACACTTATGATAATGTGTATTGTATAGCAGGAGACGTAAAGTCTACCCAGAAAGGTCATATCTATGAGTCGCCTAGTCTGGGTAACTGATTAGTTAATTAGCTCATGTTAATTTATGTTCTGGTTACCTCCTCTTTAAACTGTATATAAGGTTGTATTCTTGGTTCTTTTAAACACTCCAAGTTCAGCAGACAAACAAGTCTCGTCTCGTTGTGTGCTTGTGAGCAGCTTGAATATCTGATATCTATATCCAGACTGATAGGAAGCGGTATATGATGGAAGAACTCAAGCGGAGTGTGGGACAATCCGTTACACCATCATTCAGCACAAAAGTGGTATCCTTGGCGCTGAACCTATTACTATTTTTACCTTACACATGATATAGGCAGGGGAGATCCCATCACAGTGTATTGGCTATAGCACAGGGGGTGTCACTCACTGGTAAAGCAACATGAGGCCCTTCAGTGATGCTAATTTCTTCAGAATTGTCCCTGTTGAATTAACTATTTATTCTACAGTAGGCTGGACAGTAAGCCCTCTGCCCTATCTCTGACAGGATGTTTTACTGCAACTTCTGGAAGAAATTAAGAGGACTTTTCTCCCAGACCCTTAGGTCTGCAAAGAACCTCTTCTGGCTGTAATGCTTCCTCCTTTGCAGCCTTCTTCTCCTGAACCAGACTCACTGGCCATGAGCATGGGATGCACATTCTCTAGTGCAGAATCACATCTAATGGATCTAGCAGTCATCTAATCAGATCTGCGTTGGTCCCATAATCAAAGAACTTCTTGAGGACCCTGATAGCTAAGAACACACAGTGACCAGTGTGCCAAAGGTCCAGATTGTCCGGTGATTAAAGGATCAATTTAACCCTTGACCTTTAGGTAACCACCACAGGGGTACCTCTCCACTCTGATTCCCTGCATCTCAAAGTTTTCCATCTTACATAAAGTCCTCCTCTATGCTCCCCTCTTCTTGAGCTGTCCATCAAGGTCTGGGAGGAGAGCAACAAGCTGTGGATGGAGGAATAATATTCTTCTTAATGGGGCTGTCAGCAGGCAGTGCTACAACGAAAATACAGTGTTGGCTATCGAAATGCCAAGGTTTAGTTGCAGAAAAGCTTTCAGAAATTTGCATCTGTAGGGACAGCAGGTGCCAGTGGCGTAACTAGAGACTTCAGGGCCCCGGTGCAAGAAATCATGAAGGCCCCCCCCCCCCCCTAAAAAACAGATTTTGATACTTAATTTTTTTACACTGTACAACAAAGTAAACAACTCTGTTTCTGATTTCACTTGAGGGGGGGGGGGGTGTCTGCGGCGACAGTGATGGTGCCATCCTCTCCCACCACCACCTGTGCCTCTTACTGATCCCATCCCCCCCACCACTGATCTCATCCCTACCTCTGTTGTAGAAGTAATGGGGGGATAGGGATGACATCAGTGGTGGGATGAGATCAGTAAGAGGCACGGGTGGTGGTGGGAGAGGATGGAACCACCACTGCCACCACAGCCACCCCTCCTCAAGTACCACCGCTGCCACCTCCCTCAAGTATCACCGCTTCCACCCCCCCTCAAGTACCAGCGGTGGTACTTGAGGGGGGTGGCTGCGGCGGCAGTGTTGGTGCCATCCTCTCCCACCACCACCAGCCGTTCCTCTTAGGGATCCCATCCCCCCACCACTGATCTCATTCCTATCGCCCCTATCAGCCGCAGAGGGAAAAGCTCCTCCCCCGCCATCTCTCATTTGTTGTCAGGGTCCGCCCCGCCTCCCTACATCTCTGTGTGCTGCCTCAGCGCCTCTGCATTTTCTCTATGTATAAGCCACTAGAACACACTGACAGTCAGGCAGACGTCTCACACGAACGGGTGGCGGGCCCCCCAGACTTGGCGGAATTACAGGGCCCAGTCGCAACTGCGACTGTCGCGACCCTGATAATTCCGCCACAGTGACTGTGCCATCAAACGCAGCCAGGGGGTGGCTGGAGAGAGGGGGCGCACCGCTACTAACACATACATGCACACTCACATACATACATACATATTTACATGCACACACACATTCATACACACATGGCATGCACACTCACTTACACACATATGCACAGGCACGTGAACACACACATGAACACATACACACACACACATGAACACACACACACATGAACACACAAACACATGAGCACACACACATGAGCACACAAACACACACACACATGAGCACACACACATGAGCACACACACATGAGCACACACACATGCAAACACACACACAGTAGATAAAAAACGGCAGTCTTTTACCTTAGCAGCTCTTCCTGCCGGGTACTGCACTGTAGGGGGAGACAAAGAGCACACACTTTTGCTTTCACTTTGTAATGAATGTTATGAGCTCCCCGCACAGGGCCGATTACAGATCGGCTTGGAATCGGGGAGCTCGTCTCCACTCCTCCAAAGCACTGTATACAGGGGGCCCTCGAGGGCCCCCTGCAGCAAGGGGCCCGGTCGCCATGGCGACCTCAGCGACCCCTATAATTCCGCCACTGGCAGGTGCACATGTATAAACCTGAATGTGTAATGTATTCTAAATAAAGGAGTGTTTGTAAGTTCAAGTGGGTGTCTGTGTTTGTGCATATATTTTTTTGACTGTGTGTGTGTGTATATATATATATATATATATATATTATACTATAATTTACTGCTACTTTACAACAATGTCTTTAATTGTTTAATGCCTGCACATGACACTATCATTTTATTAATATGGACTATGTGGCAATTAAAAGTGGAAAACATGGTGAAAAAGTGGAGCTAATTGTTAGTATGTAAAAAGTAATGAAACAACTATACAAGCCATAGTAGGTAATTTATTAATTCCTTGTGTCCTACAACACAACACATACACTTCTGGCACCGAAGAGGATATAAAATAAGTCTATCAACATTTGATTTTCAAGAGGATTATGACGCCATAGAGCATCTGTTGAAGAAACTAGTCTTTCTCCCACATGTGCAAGAATAATTGAACTTCATCCTACAAGCTATAAATAGCCTGTACATGAGTTGCTGTTGTGTGTTTTTTTTACCCAGTAGATTAACCACACTGTTTCTGTATTATCTTACACAGATTTAACAATGCACTGCTATGAATAATACATGGGGACAGCAACTGTGTACAACCTTATTGCTGGAGAGTAGCAAACACTGCTGCCCCATTTTTTCCCCATAAATGTTATTACAAAAAAAGTCTACAAAAAAGCATGCATGATTATAAGAAACGTTCCCTTAGAGAAATATGTAGGCTGCAAAAGTTGACTTCTCATTTGGAAAATGCTTGTTCTCCGACTGTCATGCTAGTCCATAGACTTCAATACCTAGTCACTCATCTGAAATAAGGATGCAAAATCTATTCTGACTTTGATAGCTTCAAACATGTTCCAATTCTGATGCTCAGGAATTACTGAAACCAGAGACAGCTAGTCAACTAAATTTTTAAAACGATGGTCGGCAATGGCAGCTTGCATATTCTATACAGTATAGATATCCTTTAAAGCATGACTCCAAAGTCACTAAAGTCTGGGCCAATGAGACTTCTGAAAATGGAGGGAATAGTGGATTTTAAAGTAGACGGTATAATGATTGAGAATATTTGTATGCCCTTTTGTGAATAGCTGAGGCAAAATAGCAACCCCAGATATGTGTTAGGGCAAACTGGCTGTTATAATAAAGCAGTGAGGGAAACATTGTAGCTCATAGCCCAGAGGCGATTCAGTTCGCATGTGCCGCGCTATATAAGTTTTTCATTCATTCATTCATTCATTCATATTGCAGGGTAATCAGGGGCAACCTGTTAGCTGCACACATCCCAAGAGGAGGAAAAATAGATAACAACTTTACAGTTGAAATAGTAACAACCGTAGTAGGTCTGCTATGGTATGTTAGGACCTAATCAATGTATGTGATTTTAATCTCCATGATGTTCATGAGCTCCATGATGTCATTATGGAGAAGTGGAAGAGGACTCCAGTGACAACTTGTGAAGCGCTGGTGAACTCCATGCCCCAGAGGATTAAGGCAGTGCTCAAAAATAATGGTGGCCACAGAAAATATTGACACTTTGGGCCCAATTTGGACATTTTCACTTAGGGGTGTACTTTTGTAGCCAGCGTTTTAGACATTAATGGCTGTGTTGAATTATTTTACAGGGACAGCAAATTTACACTGTTATACACATGTACACTCACTAATTTACTTTATTAAAAAAATATTTTGGGGTGAACATATACATTGTCATTTCTTCAGTGTTGTTGCATGAAAAGATATAATAAAATATTTACAAAAATGTGAGGGGTGTACTCACTTTTGTGAGATACTGTTTACATATATATATATATATAACCTCCGGCATGTTGGCATGTTGACACAGCAGTTGGCACGTGGTGGGAATTGTTCATTTGTGTTTGCATGTCAATACCCAGTATTCTTCAAATGTAAGTGTCTCTCTGCCATCTGACCATTACCATGCTCCTCTGTCTCTGGATGTAAAGTGTCAGGCTGGGACTGTCAGTACTGATGGAAAATTAACAGCGTCAGCATATCGATCTCATCCATGTTGTGTTGTTATAGCCTCAAGACAAATACAGACATCAACAGAGGCAAATGCTAAAGGAGAGGGGAGAGGAAAGTGGGAAGCTGAAATTTCAGAAATAAATAGAGAACACTGGACTGATTTCTCAACACTGAAGTAAAAAGAAGTAGACGTCATGCCTAAAATACACAACTATGGATAAGCTTTCATTTCTAACCTGCCCAAAAACCAAGCCATGTGGGTTCTAATTGGTCAGTAATACAGTAATACAGTTTTTATTCATCAGCTTTGATAGACTGAGAGTATGAATGTATAATAACAGCTGCCAAAACGAATGCGAACATCTCAAGAGAGGAGGTATAAACTCAGTCAGGATGTAGGATCAATTCTTCATACCCCAGAGACATTGTTACATAATGAGATGGATGAGCCAATAATTATATGAAACACCGCATTCATCACTTGAAAGCACATTAAAAGGTATTCCTTATCTAAACATAGAGAATTAAAAAATTTAAAATATTTACTTGATTCTGATAGTGCAGTCTATATGTTCACCCCAAAATATTTTTTTAATTGTGCATATTTAACAGTTTGTAAAAAAAATCTGTTCATCCCTTTCACTTATTAATAAATGTATCTCCTTCAGTTTTTTGCTTTTTTCCCCATGTTACATAATTGCAAAAACCATAATCGTCTTTGAATTGTCAGTCAGCAAGATCCATTTTCTGCTCCTACAATGTCCAGTGGGATTTCTGGTATAGCCGATTATAAAGCATTGCCCTGGTAATTATTATAACTTTGATAATAGACCAAAAATTATACGAAACCTGCCAATCAACATTATAATTGAAAATAAAACCAACATATACACTGCACAACCTGTGAAAATCAAATTACCTTTTGAAAACCAAATAAAAGATTGAAACGGGGAAAAAAATGTGTTTACTGTTTATGTTGACAGAGCCATTTTTCACTCTTTTTTGAGTTACATTATAACGTTTTACTGTATTTCTAAAATCTGAATAAAAAGACTGAAACAGAAAATCAAATTACATACAAGCAATTGTTTGTGTTAAAAAAAAAACATATAAAGACAAATATAGCCTTTAAATGTTTTAATTGACAAGTTCATATAAATCTGTCCTATTGGTCGGTCTTGCATTGCACCATATGACAAAGTTCTAGAAGTAACGCCTTGTACACACAACCGTTTTTTACAATGAGAAAACCGCCATTTTTTTTTTATGTCAAAGAAACTGGTCCGCAAGGACTACAAAAAACAGTAATGCCGCGTACACACGATCAGTTCGTCTGATGAAAACGGTCTGATGGACCGTTTTCATCAGACGAACCGATCTTGTGTGGGCCCCATCGTTTTTTTTATCCATCGGTGAAAAAATTAGGAACTTGTTTTAAAATGATCTGATGGTTAACTAACCGATAGAAAAAAAACAATCATCTGTGGGCACATCCATCGGTTAAAAATCCACGCATGCTCAGAATCAAGTCGACGCATGCTTGGAAGCATTGAACTTAATTTTTCTCTCCACGGCGGGTTTTACATCACCGCAGTCTGACACGATCGTTTTTTTTTAACTGATGGTGTGTAGGCAAGACTGATGAAAGTCAGCTTCATCGAATATCTGATGAAAAAATCCATCAGACCGTTTTCATCGGATGAACCGATCGTGTGTACAGGGCATAAGAACACAAAATCAGCAGTGTTACAGGTGCCGACACATGTATACAATTGACATAGCAATATTATAGAAAACAAAAAACTGCCATTTTTTATATTGGTCGTGAAAACCGGTTATGTGTATGCTCCCTAGCAGTTTTCTCAACGAAAAAACTGGCCACAAAAAAATTGAAACCAGCTCTCTTTTTTCTCGTCGTGTTTCCCGTCCGTTTTTTTCTCGTCGCAAAAAACGGTCGTGTGTATGCTTTTCCGAGGGGAAAAAAATATGCTCATGCTCAGAATCAGGTATGCAGCCCAAAAGCAGCCCAAAGGGTGGTGCCATTTGAAAGGAACTTCCCCTTTATAGTCCCGTCGTACTTGTGATTTACGTCACCGCACTTTGGTCGGACGTTCAGTCAGGCTGGAATGGAATCACGTCAAGAAAAATGGTCGTGTGTACGAGGCAATAGAGTTAATCTACAGATTACAGAGACTCTTGTTGATCTACATAATGTAATACGATGAAGGATTTTACAAATGAAAGTTAGTTTAACCTATGAAGAATACATGTCTGTAGCCGTAGATGATGATATTTGCGCGTAAAGCTGTTCCCCCTAAGCACTTTGTACCAGCAGCCACTTATAGGAAATCAATGTAACAATGCATATAGGATAGTGAAGCACTGTGACCGTCAGGAACCTTCAGCCTGACCTCTAGAAGTATCCACTCCATTTGAGTAACTGCTGTTTGCACAGTATATTGGAATTCTCTCTTTTGAACTTCATACTGTGTATTAAACTATTTTATAGTTAACTGTGGATTGAAAGCTAAACTCCAGGCAGATACATATACATCAATTATTGCTTGTAAACATTATAAAACACTAAATGTATTTTGAATGCAATTCATACACTGAGACTGGGGGAGGGCGGTGCACCATAAGGACAAGCAGGTTCTACTTCAGTACAAATGTGATTTGAAGAGGGGAGAGTAGAGTGAACAGAGGGACAAACAGTACGCTGCAGCAGCTTCATTGTCCAATCAGCAGGCAGGGGTGTGTCTTGACTAGTGTTTTTGATAAAACTGCTGTTGCAGTAAAGGTCAAGATTCTGAGTAGTCTGGCAGGGGTATCTGAATCTCAAATGTAATGGAAAAAAATTATAACTCCTCTGGCAAGTTAAAAAATTACCATTTATGTGTTTCAACTCCTCTACAGTATGTACATTATTTGGCTGCTAGTAAAAGACTGCATTTACATGAATTTGTGCCGTATTTTACAAAACAATAATACAAAAGGAGAAAATGTCACTCTGTATAGCTGAAGCATACCCCAAACTTTAGTAATTTGGTTTATTCTAAATAGTTAATAGGAGTGTATACATTTTCTCAATTTTCTATGCTGCCCAACCTCTAAAATATGTATTTTTTTTATTATTAATTTATTATTATTTTTTTGCAAAAGGGGAATGAATTCAGTCCATCCATGTAAAACCTGCTCCTTTTGCATCGACTGCATTGCTTTTTAATGCAGGAAGGGTGCAGGCAGAAATCGACAATGGGGTAGATTCAGGTACAGCTGCGCACTCCTTACGGAGGCGCAGTGTACCCTTTTTACCCTGCGCCTACGCAAATTATCTGCGCTACGCTTCATTCATGAAGCAGTAGCCACGTAATTTGCGTGGGCGCTCCTCAAAAATGCCCGGCGTAAGGGCGCCTAATGTAAATGATCCCGTAGGGGGCGGGAATCATTTAAATTAGGCGCGTTCCTGCGCCGAGCGTAGGGCGCATGCTCCGTTGGGAAACTTTCCCGACGTGCATTGTGGCAAATGACGTCGCAAGGACGTCATTTGCTTCAAAGTGAACGTAAATGGCGTCCAGCTCCATTCACGATTCACTTACGCAAACGACATAAAATTCAAACCTCGCAACGCGGGAACGACTGGTATACGTAACATTGGCTGCCCCTGCTATTAGCAGGAGCAGCCTTACGCGAAACCCGACGTACGCAAACGACGTAAACTGCGTACGCAGGGCTCGCGTAACGTTGTGAATCAGCGTTAGTATGCAATTTGCATAATATACGCTGACCACAACGGGAACGCCCCTTAGCGGCCAACGTAAGAATGCAGCCTACGATATGACTGGCATAAGAGCCTTATGCCAGTCATTTCTTAGGCTGCCGTCAGCGTAACGAGGTTCCTGAATCAGGAGCATTCGTAACGCCGGCGCAAGTAAGCAATTGCGCTGCATAACTATGGTTACGCAGACGCAATTGCTTCTTAAATCTAGGCCAGTGTTCAGACTTTTTTTTACTAACGTGTTAATTTATCCCATAAAAAGTATAAACAAAAAATATATATTTTATGCATAAAAACGGACATGAACAGCACCCGTTTATGCCCACAAAATGGAAAAGGACACAGGCTTTTTTTCATATTTTTTCTGCAAACATAAACTGACTCAGGTGTAAGCGGATGCAAACAGACATACTTGTGTTTACATCTGCCCATAGACATAAACATGGTTCAGTCTGATCAATATTCCAATCGCACACATTCCTGGTAAAATGTCTCGTACAAAATGGTGGGTGCTGCAACGATCACCAGCTGGCTCCCGGAGACATCAAACAATCGAACATATTCACCAGCACACCAAGGATCGTCCAATTACGTCCAAAAACATTTTATTACAAAAAAAATCACATAACAAAGGTGCAACGTTTCGGGGGTACGTAGGACCCCTTCGTCAGGCATGCGCATGTCAGTCATATGTAACCTGAATCTATATTCATAATTTTTTTCTTAGCAAGAAGTGTAACTGAACTGGTGGGGGGGACCCTTATTTTTTTTAATTAATTACAGACGTGCCCTTTTATATTCACCTGAACCAGTGACCAGAAACACACTGGACCACAGGTACGAACCTGTGGCCGCACATATGTGAACCTGGCCTTAAGGACAACTTCACTTAAAGGGGTTGTAAAGGTACAATTTTTTTTCCTAAATAGCTTCCTTTACCTTAGTGCAGTCCACCTTTACTTACCTCATCCTTCGATTTTGCTTTTAAATGTCCTTTTTTCTTCTGAGAAATCCTCACTTCCTGTTCTTCTCTCTACAGGAGAGTCAGGACGCTCTCTACGTTGCAGATAGAGAAAGGAGCTGTGTGTTAGTGGGCGTCCTGACTCTCCTGTAGTCCAAGGGAGGGGGCGAGCACAACACTCCACACCATGGAGAAAGCCTCTCATTACTGTGTGGAGTTACAGACAGAAGAACAGGAAGTGAGTATTTCTCATAAGAAATAAGGGCATTTAAAAGCAAAATCGAAGGATGAGGTAAGTGAAGGAGGACTACACTAAGGTAAAGGAAACTCTTTAGGGGAAAAAAAGATTGCAGAGAGGGAGGGGCCACCTAGGGGGAGTGGAGAAGTCGCCTAGGCAGCCCGTATTTGGAAGCAGGAAGTGGGACAGAAAATCCCACTCAAAACTAGGCACCCACCCCCCAAACCCCTAAAAAAAAATGTTGAAATGAATTAGTAGTGAAAAAAAAAGTAACTTATATATGATCCGTTAAATATAAACGCTGAAACTGTGCAGTGTAAAAACTATATAAAGCTTAAAAATTGTGTGACCTTAAAAAACATTTTATTATATTTCATTATTTTATAACACTTGTTTTTATTTTCTTCCATGTTTTATTACAATTGCAAGGGGGGCTAAAAAACAATAGTTTTCTTTAATAACTGCACAAAAATATAAATAAATAAATGCAAAAAAGGAATGAAACACAAAAAGGAATAATTATCTTGACTATGATCATTGCGTGTACTAACTGTATAAAGTGATCAAAATAAAATATATTTTGTGATATTTGCCCTTTAAAATGAATGTTAGGTTTGGATGCAGTATAAACATAGATTGTAATTAATGCTTATTGTTACATGCATATTTTTTACCACTTGTTACAGAATCAGGCCTTTAATTAGGATGCAGTGTTGAGAGATAAATTACTAGCCTTGGATATAGACTCTAGACTACTAGAAGATGCACTCTGCAGCTTTTCCTTATAACCAGTCACACATACATGGTAAAAGGATCATGCCCTCTTTCTTATAAAAATAGAGATGAGCCGAACACCCCCCAGTTTGGTTCGCAGCAGAACATGCGAACAGGCAAAAAATTTGTTTGAACGCGAGAACACTGTTAAAGTCTATGGGACACGAACATGAAGAATCAAACGTGCTAATTTTAAAGCTTAATATGCAAGTTATTGTCATAAAAAGTGTTTGGGGACCTGGGTCCTGCTTCTGCTTAAAGTGAAACAATAAAAGTGAAATATTCCTTTAAATTTCATACCTGGGGGGTGTCTATAGTATGCCTGTAAAGTAGTGCATGTTTCCCGTGTTTATAACAGTCCCTGCACAAAATGACATTTCTAAAGGAAAAAAAGTCATTTAAAACTACTCGCGGCTATAATGAATTGTTGGGTCCCAGCAATACAGATAAAAGTAATAAGTAATTGAAAAAAATGCCATGAGTCCCTGTGCCCCCCCCCCCAGTCCATTACCAGGCCCTTTGGATCTGGTATGAATATTAAGGGGAACCCGGAACCAAAATTAAAAAAAAAATGCGTGGGGGTCCCCCCAAATTCCATATCAGGCTCTTCAGGTCTGATATGGATATTAAGGTGAACCCTGCACCAAGTTTAAAAAGAAAAATGACATAGGGATCCCCCTATGACCATAATCCGCCTACTCAAACCCATGCTTTTCTATAATAAACACAATACAGTCTAAGTTTACATAAGGTACATATCACAGGTATCCACTCCTTTTCTTAATTTAGTTATGGAGCTCATAAAGATCCTAAGCATATACTAGTATTGTGAGATATGAAAGGTAAGATAATATTTATTCTCTACACTTCTATGTTAAAGTGGAGTTCCACCAAAAAATAGAACTTCCACTTTTTGGAATCCTCCCCCCCTCTGGCGTCACATTTGGCACCTTTCAGGGGGGAGGAGGGAGCAGATACCTGTCTAATACAGGTATTTGCTCCCACTTCCTAGCATAGATCACCTCTGTGATCGAGGTGACCTATGCAAATTCCGGCGCCTATACTGTCCCCCTCAGCTGTCTTCTGGGAGACACACAGGTCCCACAAGACAGCAGGGACCAGTGAGGACGTGACTCACGCATGCGCAGTAGGGAACCAGGAAGTGAAGCCCAAGGCTTCACTTCCTGATTCCCTTACCAAGGATGGCTGCGGCTGATCGGCTTCGGCTGCCGACATCGCAGGCGCCCTGGACAGGTAAGTGCCCATATATTAACAGTCAGCATCTGCTGTATTTGTAGCTGCTGGCTTTTAATATTTTTTTTTCCGTGGGACCTCCGCTTTAAGGTTTTTCAAAAAGGCTTCAGTGACATACAAGAGGGAAGCAACCTGCCACTGGGAGGATAAGATGTGGAAAATAGTTCCTGCTATAAAGCTGCAAGGTTACTTTACATTCTTTAAACACTTTATAGGTATACCTTACCATAACATTTTTAGATATCCGTGATTAGTGACTAGCACTAGGGTTAGTTACACCTTTAGTAAACCTTTAATTATACAGTATTACATGATAATACATAGCATGTGCATTGTTCGTTTTTCCATGCTAAAATAATTATTTATATTATTTGCAATGAAACGTGCACAGGGGAGCTAACAGTCAGCAAAAGGCCTAGGGCAGATTTAATTCCCGCACACAACCTACTAACCCTATTTAAAAGTATTTTTATGATTTATATATATAAATATATATAAAAACAAAAAAACATCTAGAATTATTTTAAATTAATCAGCCGTAAATAAAAGTTACCATATTAGGGTGCAGACAAGGTGCCCAGAATCCTGAAGTGCTCTGGAATGAAAGTATTGTTCACATTCCCTATTTAATACACTCTGCTTTTCTGTCCCGTTAGCCAGTTACTGTGCTGTGCGGTCTTACCATCCAGTAATACAAAACCAGGGCAAAACTATGTTCCTGAGCAAGGAACCCTTGTGTGAAAGACACACAAGCCTATAAATGTTTATAGGCTCAAGCTTAAGGACCTGGGTTGGATATACTGGGGCAGATCCTTAAAGAAATTACGCGGCGTATCTCTTGATACGCCGCGTAATTTCAAATTTTGCGCATCGTATCTTTGTTTTGGTATCCACAAAACAAGATACGATAGCATCTGTGTTAGATCCGACAGGCGTACGTCGTTTAAATTAAACACGCCCCCTACCCGCCCAATTTGAATTCCGCGCCCTTACGCCGCGAGAGATAAACTACGCCACCGTAACTTACGGCGCAAATTCGTTGAGGATTCAAACCAAAGCCAAGTAAGTTACAGCGGCGTAGCGTATCTTACATCTGCGCCGGGCGCAGCGTATGTATGTGGATCTGCCCCTAAATATATAAAAGATGATGTTGCACCAAGTAAATAGATACAAAACATGCCACGGTTTAAAATTGTGCATGCCTATGCCATGGCAACAAAAGACGTAAAGGTTACTATCCATAGGCAACATTTTAAAAGCATTTTCAGGTTACCACTTTAAATTTACAGAGAGGGTATGGTGCTAGAATTACTGCCCATGATCTGATGTTAGCAGTGATACCTTACATGTGCGGGATGATCCCTGTGTGCATGTGTGCAGGGCCGACGCGCTTGTTAGTCTTTGCACATGAGCAGGGGGGGGGGGGGGGGGAAGAGGCACTTAATTTTTTTAATTATTATTTATTTATCTTTTAACCACTTCAGCCTAGGAAGGATTAACCCCCTTATTGATCAGGCCATTTTTTTGCAATACGGCACTGCGTTACTTTAACTGACAATTGCGTGGGCGTGCGACGCTGTACCCAAACAAAATTGATGTCCCTTTTTCCCACAAATAGACCTTACTTTTGTTGGTATTTGATCACCTCTATGCTTTTTTTTTTGCGCTATTGACAAAAAAAAATGGGAAAAAAATTATATTTTTTTATTTCTGCTATAAAACATGCCCAGTAAAAAAAAAATCTGATTTCTTCATTAATTTAGGCCAATTCTTCATAAATTTGGGTTAACAAATTCCCAATTAGCATATATTAATTGGTTTGCGCAAAAGTTATAGCATCTACATAATATGTGATAGATTTAGGGACTTTTTTATTTTTACTAGTAGAGGCGGCGATCAGTGATTTGTAGTTGGACTGCAACATTGTGGCGGACAAATTGGACACTAAGCGACACTTTTTGGGGATCAGTAACACCAACACAATGATCAGTGCTAAAAATAATGCACTGACACTATATAAATGACACTGGCAGGGAAGGGGTTAACATCAGGGGCGAGTTAACTGCGTTCCCTCAGTGTGCATACTAACTGTGTGGGGGATAAACTTACTGCAGGAACAGAGAGATCTGTGTTCCAGATTAGCAGGAAGCACAGATCTCTCTGTTCCTGTCTGATAGAAGGACGGTCTGCTTTGTTTACATCAGCAGACCCCCATTCTGTCATTCCATTGAGCGATTGCGGGAGGCACACGCGTGCCCCAGACCAGGTTGCGGGGACAATGTACAGGTACGTTGTGTCGCGCAGCCGGGGCTCCCTGCCGCAGTATATGTGAGGTGGGCAGTCCGGAACTGGTTAAACTGTTGCTTTTTTTTTTTATCACTTTTATGTAAATGAATGGCACCAGTGACACCTGGGTAAACTGGAAGTGATGTCATCACTTCTGGGTTACTATAGGGAACAGCCAATCAAAGCCGTTTGCGGCTTTGTTTGGCTGTCCGGTCAACCGATGGGACAGGAAAGTCTGAGCAAGGGCCTCCCTTCCCGCTGCTTGTAAAAGCAGTCCAGCGGCTATTTAGCCACTATAATTAATTTTACTAGAGAGCCAATTGCTGGCTCTAAAATACGGCAGCTGCAGGCATCATCCCGGTATAACCACGTCATTGGTCGAGAAGTGGTTACCATTATCATTAAAAGTGAAAGTAATAAATATATCCCAAACTTTGGGTTGTCCCCAGAACTGTAAGAGATGCTGACCCTGGGGACAACCAAGAATTCCCTCACTTGAAAGCGATTTCCTCTCACTTACTGTTTTGGGACAGAATGTGAAAGGAAATCTCCCCAGTGGGTTGCAGATGGTGTTGCGCTCCCTCATGTAATAACATATAAACCTAGATATATGAATGCAGAGAGAATAAATGATATAAATAAATATATAAAGTGCTGCTGTGCTGCAAACAAGTGACTACAGGTGCAATGATATAAAGTGCAATGATAATATATATTCAAAAATTGATAATAATTAGAATAAAAAACAATGCGTGTAGAATTAGAAACAAATGGAAATAAAGTCCTTTGTGAGTGTAGCAAAAGGTGCTAAAGTGCTGGCGAATCTCAGAAGGGGAAAATCACAAATAACATATAAACCTAGATATTTTTAGACTAAAAGGATGTCGGTAAGGGACATTTCAGGGACAGATGTAAAAAAACACAGATTTTTACATACTGTCCCTGGTTTTACTGAGGCTGGCAACCCTGATGGGGCCCCCTAGTGGCATGGGGCCCTCGGGCAGTGCCCTAGTTCCCGAATGGTCAGTCCGCCCCTGGTGCAGGTTCACAAGTCACAACCCTAAATGCATCCAGGATGCATTCTGGGTCTTGCATCTGCATGGATGTCACAATGGGAGCCGTGGCTGTCCCCGCAGACCATCCAAGGGCTTAGGCCCCATACACACGAGAGGATTTATCCGCAGATACGGTCCAGCGGACCGTATCCGCGGATAAATCCTCTCGAGGATTTCAGAAGATTTCTATGCGATGGCGTGTACACACCATCGCATTGAAATCCGCGCCGAAATCCTCTGGCGATGACGTGTCGCGCCGTCGCCGCGATTATGACGCGGCGACGGGCGCGACGCTGTCATATAAGGAATTCCACGCATGCGTCAAATCATTACGACGCGTGCGGGGAATCCCTTTGGACGGATGGATCCGGTGAGTCTGTACAGACGAGCGGATCCATCCTTTGGGATGGACTTCAGCAGATGGATTTGTTGAGCATGTCAGCAAATATTCATCTGCTGAAAATCCATCCCAGGGGAGATTTATCTGCGGATAAATATCCGCCGGAGTGTACACACCATAGAATCTATCCGCTGAAACCCATTCGATGGGATTTATCTGCGGATAGATTCTATGGTGTGTACGGGGCCTCAGAGTTATGTACGTTCTGTGTTAGGCTCCATTCACACTAATGCTTTTTTTTTTATGCATTTTGCATTTTGCAGAAGTGCAGGAAATTTTGTTAACATGGTTTCCTATGGAACATGTTCACATCAATGCTTTTTTGTGCCTCTGCATTTTTGGAAAGGGTTTAGGGACTTTTTTTCCTGCAAAAAGCAGAGTTTTGCATGTAATAGAATTCAATGGACCCGCATTCAAAACGCAAGTACCGCGATTTTGCGTTTTTTTTACCTGTTTATAGCTGGTTGTTGAAGGAAATGTAAAAAAAAAAAATTGCTGGCTAAAAAAAACGAAAACGCAAATCGTGGTAAAATCGCTTTAAAAACGCACCTCCAGAGGATGACGTGGTGCACGTGAAGCACGCACGTCTGAGGGAGGAGCAGTCCGCGCCACGGATCTTACCCGGCAACGGAGATGGGAGGACAGAGACCCGGAGGAGCTCCAGCGGCAGCGGTCGCGCCGCTGAGAGGGAGCTTACTGAGCGGATAGCTCGTCCAACCCGCGGACTACATCTGTCACCGTCGCTCTCGGGGAACCCCTCACCATCCGACCCCCCCCACGCCCACTAGGGAAGCAGCAGGTAAGGTACAGCATGGAGGGTTAGCAGGGAGGCTTCCACTCGCGGCGTATTGGTTGGCCATCCCCTCCCTCCTCTGTACACAGTGAAGACCAGGCTACCAGGCTACCTTGGGAAAAGTAAGGGGAAAATAAACAGCAACAGGTAATATAAATCCGCTTTACCTTTCCTGCTATAAAATTGTATCATGGCAATGAGAATAACCTGAGACCTGGTCCTGACGGTGGAGACAGGGCAGGAGTGCTGTAGTTACTGTTTCATTTACTGACACCCTATTCTGTTGTCACTGTAAGTGAGAGGAAGGAACTATCAAAGAGGAACCTGCTGTGAAACTGTGTGTACAAGTTTTATATCTCTCTACGGATACTTTTGAATGCATATACCTAGGATTTAATAGCCTATATATATTGTGATCATTTACTTTGACGGATAAGTTGAAAGCTTCAGGGCACCCCAGAGACACTGCAACAGCTCCCATAAAACACTGATAAATCTTGAAGGTGATACGCATTGGAGCACTGGTTGAAAATCTTAGGGGTAGGCACCCAACACGCTCCATATTATCAAATAAGGCTGGATATGAACTAAAAAGGGGAGAAATTCAACGGCTTTACTTAAGAAGCCCTTCCCCTCCTCTGCTGATCTCTGCTATATGAACTGCAATTAGCAAGGGGAGTGACCTGAGACCTGTCTCCCACTAACGGAAATAGGATAGGAGAACTGCCATTATCGACTCTTCCTCCAGCGTCCCTAAGGTTGGACATATAAAGCGTGAGGAGGGAGCCAATTAAGAGGATACACTGGGCAATCTGATAAAATTGTGTAACATCAGAGGGGCACCTGCTGTGAATGCTGTATGCATAAACCTTAAATATCTTTAGGCACATTCATCAATACTAGAACAAATGCATTTATGAGTGGATTGCGTACATACTGTTGATATGTGACTCGGCGGTTGGGTGGAGGGGCACCGGATGTTGCCCAGGTCCCCACAGGGTTTGGTTGCATCCCGGAGGGGGTGTGCCCCGAGGCTCCTGTGGATACCTCAGGGTATGGTATGGAACATAGCTCATAAGTAGCTACCAAACTAAAAAAAAAAAAAAAAGGGGGGGTGTAAATGCGGTCTACCCCATAGGATGAGTGCCACCTAGAGGCCGCAAGGTCCCTAGCAGCGGTAAAATCTCAAGAAAACTCTTATCCCAATTAGTGGTCGCATCGCCCTTTCAATAGAAGGCGAGCAACCCTCGCCCTCCCTCTTGCAATCCTTTTTTGCTAAAACCCACCATAGCACAAACGGGTGAATTTTCGGGCCAATTATCAACTTCTGCGTTAAATATCCATCAAGAATTATTTAAATATTCATGAAACTTGATAAAATTTCCCCCTAGGGAGATATAAAAACCTCTCTTAAAAAAAAAAAAAAAAAAGGGGGGGGGGAGTGAGGCTCTCCACCTTCTGTTCAAACTGGGTAAACGCATCAGAGCGATAAAGAAATATAACATGAACAGATCAACAAGGGGGGCCGCCCCTAAAATCCCTAAAGATATCGCTACCACCAGTACGATTAGACACTACATGACGCCGGAAGGCAGTTCCAAGAGTCCAGGATTGGCAAAAACAGCAGAAAAAACTGGGACAAATAAGAAGGGAACAGGGGGGGCGGCAACCCCAAGTGCAGACACCTCAGCAGAACTTGAACATGCCGTCGACCAAATGGAAGATGATAGTTCGGATTCTCATATCCCCACTAAAGGGGAAATGGATGCCATGTTAAGGAGATTGGAGAATGTAATAAGAGAGGAAATCAGTACACTAAGAACGGACCTATTTCATACGCTGGAACGGGTAGAGGAAGCGGAGAAAAAAATAGAAAAGCAGGACCTCGAAATAAAAGAATTAAACATCCAACATTTGAATATGAAACAAAATCAGAGGCTGCTGCAATATCGTCTGGAAGATTACGAGAACCGTAATAGAAGGCAAAACCTGAGGATACGATCGGTCAAGGAGGAGAAGGGGGAAGACCTGAGGAAAATTCTCAATGATTTGCTCCTCCCCCTCCTAAATAACGGCTTGGAAGGTCCCCTAAAACTAGAACGAGTACATCGAGTGGGAAAGACTAGGGAGGGAGGAGGAAATTGGTACAGGGACATAATTGCCAGGTTCAGACACTTCGAAGACAAAGAGGAAATCTGGCAAAAACTGAGAAGAAAGCCTCCCTTATCCTATGACGGGACGGAGATCCAGATTTTTACGGATTTGGCCTGGGAAACCCTGTCTAGAAGAAGGCACCTAAAACCCTTATTGGAACAGATGCGGAAATCTAATATAAATTACCAATGGGGGTTCCCGGCATGCCTGATAGGGTATAGAGAGGGAATATCAGCTAAACTAACATTCCCCGAGGACTTGGAAGGGTTCTGCCGTAAACTGGATATACCGGCGATTGAATTACCCGGATGGGTTGAATAGCGATTAGAAAATAGCTGCCCCCCGGGGTGGCCCTGAGAGATTGGCACAGAGGGGGGGAGAGGGGGGTGGGATGGAGGGGGGGTGACTAGAGAGGGGAACAAGAAGGGAGGATCCGTACCCCCACACATACAAGATCGATCCCCTGGGAAATTCCAGGAGACAATGTGTGGGAGGGGCGCTGAGTGCTACACCTCATCCAAAAGAACCGACGGGTAGGGGATACCGAGGATCCCCACGGTTCAGAGGCGATGCACTGGCCTAGGCAAGGGGGGGGGGGGGAGACGGAGGGGTGGGTTTGGAAGGGGAGAGAACTCTCTCCCCCTTCAAAATGGGGAGGGAATAGGGAATATGGCTCCCAGGGGATCTATTAGAAAGTCCAGCACGTTCAAGGAAACGACCGAGTAATAGGAAATGACAGAAGTAAAATTTTTATCCTATAATGTAAAGGGTCTAAATTCAGCTGTCAAAAGATTAAAAGTTCTGGCCGAGATTGAACAACTCAGAGCGGATGTGGTATTTATTCAAGAATCGCACTTGACCATAGACGCAAATATTAAGTTATACTCCCCGGCGTACCCCATATGGTTTTATGGTGACTCCATCTCTAAACGAGCAAGGGGTGTGGCTATCGGGTTTACAAGAGGCCTTGGATTCACGCTTGAGGCGAGGTTGACGGATCCCGAAGGGAGATTTTTATTTCTCAAAATAAAGTTCGAAAATGTTATCTATACTCTAGCAAATATATACGCTCCAAACGTACACCCAATCCAATACTTAGGTAAAATTCTGGGAAAACTGAATAATTTTGCTGAGGGATACATAATACTGATGGGGGACTTAAACTTCGTATTTAATCCGACAGAAGATAGTACGTTCCGTGGGAAGGTGACAAAAAATGAGCATTTACAGAAAATCAAACATAAGCTACACGAACGCCAATTAGTGGACGTTTGGCGGATTTTTCATCCAAAAGAACATGACTATACATTTTTCTCCCCTCCCCACGGAACGTACTCCAGAATAGACTACATCTTGGCGGATCACGGGCTGCTCGACTCTATCACAGAGACTGAAATTGGAATCATGACGGTGTCAGACCATGCTCCAATAACAATGAAAATTATATTATCCACACAAAAGAGGCAGCGGCCGGTGTGGCGCCTAGATGATAGCCTGATTCGAGACGAAGGAGGGGCTAGAAGAGTGGAGGCCGAACTAAAACAATTCTTTCTTATCAACGATACAGCAGGGATTTCCAGTACAACCCTATGGGAGACGCACAAAGCGTACATTAGAGGAATTTTAATTGCCGAGGGCGCTAAAAAAAAAAAAGAAAGGAAAAGTAAAGCCAACTCCCTGAGGAAAGAGATAGAGATCCTGGAAAGCAGGCATAAAGAGCAGAGACTAAAAGAGACCTACCTTAATCTAACCCTGAAAAGAGATGCACTTAAGGAAATCATGGAACAGGAAGCAAGGTACCTTGGGAAAAGTAAGGGGAAAATAAACAGCAACAGGTAATATAAATCCGCTTTACCTTTCCTGCTATAAAATTGTATCATGGCAATGAGAATAACCTGAGACCTGGTCCTGACGGTGGAGAGAGGGCAGGAGTGCTGTAGTTACTGTTTCATTTACTGACACCCTATTCTGTTGTCACTGTAAGTGAGAGGAAGGAACTATCAACGAGGAACCTGCTGTGAAACTGTGTGTACAAGTTTTATATCTCTCTACGGATACTTTTGAATGCATATACCTAGGATTTAATAGCCTATATATATTGTGATCATTTACTTTGGCGGATAAGTTGAAAGCTTCAGGGCACCCCAGAGACACTGCAACAGCTCCCATAAAACACTGATAAATCTTGAAGGTGATACGCATTGGAGCACTGGTTGAAAATCTTAGGGGTAGGCACCCAACACGCTCCATATTATCAAATAAGGCTGGATATGAACTAAAAAGGGGAGAAATTCAACGGCTTTACTTAAGAAGCCCTTCCCCTCCTCTGCTGATCTCTGCTATATGAACTGCAATTAGCAAGGGGAGTGACCTGAGACCTGTCTCCCACTAACGGAAATAGGATAGGAGAACTGCCATTATCGACTCTTCCTCCAGCGTCCCTAAGGTTGGACATATAAAGCGTGAGGAGGGAGCCAATTAAGAGGATACACTGGGCAATCTGATAAAATTGTGTAACATCAGAGGGGCACCTGCTGTGAATGCTGTATGCATAAACCTTAAATATCTTTAGGCACATTCATCAATACTAGAACAAATGCATTTATGAGTGGATTGCGTACATACTGTTGATATGTGACTCGGCGGTTGGGTGGAGGGGCACCGGATGTTGCCCAGGTCCCCACGGGGTTTGGTTGCATCCCGGAGGGGGTGTGCCCCGAGGCTCCTGTGGATACCTCAGGGTATGGTATGGAACATAGCTCATAAGTAGCTACCAAACTAAAAAAAAAAAAAAAAGGGGGGGTGTAAATGCGGTCTACCCCATAGGATGAGTGCCACCTAGAGGCCGCAAGGTCCCTAGCAGCGGTAAAATCTCAAGAAAACTCTTATCCCAATTAGTGGTCGCATCGCCCTTTCAATAGAAGGCGAGCAACCCTCGCCCTCCCTCTTGCAATCCTTTTTTGCTAAAACCCACCATAGCACAAACGGGTGAATTTTCGGGCCAATTATCAACTTCTGCGTTAAATATCCATCAAGAATTATTTAAATATTCATGAAACTTGATAAAATTTCCCCCTAGGGAGATATAAAAACCTCTCTTAAAAAAAAAAAAAAAAAAAAGGGGGGGGGGAGTGAGGCTCTCCACCTTCTGTTCAAACTGGGTAAACGCATCAGAGCGATAAAGAAATATAACATGAACAGATCAACAAGGGGGGCCGCCCCTAAAATCCCTAAAGATATCGCTACCACCAGTACGATTAGACACTACATGACGCCGGAAGGCAGTTCCAAGAGTCCAGGATTGGCAAAAAAAGCAGAAAAAACTGGGACAAATAAGAAGGGAACAGGGGGGGGCGGCAACCCCAAGTGCGGACACCTCAGCAGAACTTGAACATGCCGTCGACCAAATGGAAGATGATAGTTCGGATTCTCATATCCCCACTAAAGGGGAAATGGATGCCATGTTAAGGAGATTGGAGAATGTAATAAGAGAGGAAATCAGTACACTAAGAACGGACCTATTTCATACGCTGGAACGGGTAGAGGAAGCGGAGAAAAAAATAGAAAAGCAGGACCTCGAAATAAAAGAATTAAACATCCAACATTTGAATATGAAACAAAATCAGAGGCTGCTGCAATATCGTCTGGAAGATTACGAGAACCGTAATAGAAGGCAAAACCTGAGGATACGATCGGTCAAGGAGGAGAAGGGGGAAGACCTGAGGAAAATTCTCAATGATTTGCTCCTCCCCCTCCTAAATAACGGCTTGGAAGGTCCCCTAAAACTAGAACGAGTACATCGAGTGGGAAAGACTAGGGAGGGAGGAGGAAATTGGTACAGGGACATAATTGCCAGGTTCAGACACTTCGAAGACAAAGAGGAAATCTGGCAAAAACTGAGAAGAAAGCCTCCCTTATCCTATGACGGGACGGAGATCCAGATTTTTACGGATTTGGCCTGGGAAACCCTGTCTAGAAGAAGGCACTTAAAACCCTTATTGGAACAGATGCGGAAATCTAATATAAATTACCAATGGGGGTTCCCGGCATGCCTGATAGGGTATAGAGAGGGAATATCAGCTAAACTAACATTCCCCGAGGACTTGGAAGGGTTCTGCCGTAAACTGGATATACCGGCGATTGAATTACCCCGATGGGTTGAATAGCGATTAGAAAATAGCTGCCCCCCGGGGTGGCCCTGAGAGATTGGCACAGAGGGGGGGAGAGGGGGGTGGGATGGAGGGGGGGTGACTAGAGAGGGGAACAAGAAGGGAGGATCCGTACCCCCACACATACAAGATCGATCCCCTGGGAAATTCCAGGAGACAATGTGTGGGAGGGGCGCTGAGTGCTACACCTCATCCAAAAGAACCGACGGGTAGGGGATACCGAGGATCCCCACGGTTCAGAGGCGATGCACTGGCCTAGGCAAGGGGGGGGGGGGGGAGACGGAGGGGTGGGTTTGGAAGGGGAGAGAACTCTCCCCCCCTTCAAAATGGGGAGGGAATAGGGAATATGGCTCCCAGGGGATCTATTAGAAAGTCCAGCACGTTCAAGGAAACGACCGAGTAATAGGAAATGACAGAAGTAAAATTTTTATCCTATAATGTAAAGGGTCTAAATTCAGCTGTCAAAAGATTAAAAGTTCTGGCCGAGATTGAACAACTCAGAGCGGATGTGGTATTTATTCAAGAATCGCACTTGACCATAGACGCAAATATTAAGTTATACTCCCCGGCGTACCCCATATGGTTTTATGGTGACTCCATCTCTAAACGAGCAAGGGGTGTGGCTATCGGGTTTACAAGAGGCCTTGGATTCACGCTTGAGGCGAGGTTGACGGATCCCGAAGGGAGATTTTTATTTCTCAAAATAAAGTTCGAAAATGTTATCTATACTCTAGCAAATATATACGCTCCAAACGTACACCCAATCCAATACTTAGGTAAAATTCTGGGAAAACTGAATAATTTTGCTGAGGGATACATAATACTGATGGGGGACTTAAACTTCGTATTTAATCCGACAGAAGATAGTACGTTCCGTGGGAAGGTGACAAAAAATGAGCATTTACAGAAAATCAAACATAAGCTACACGAACGCCAATTAGTGGACGTTTGGCGGATTTTTCATCCAAAAGAACATGACTATACATTTTTCTCCCCTCCCCACGGAACGTACTCCAGAATAGACTACATCTTGGCGGATCACGGGCTGCTCGACTCTATCACAGAGACTGAAATTGGAATCATGACGGTGTCAGACCATGCTCCAATAACAATGAAAATTATATTATCCACACAAAAGAGGCAGCGGCCGGTGTGGCGCCTAGATGATAGCCTGATTCGAGACGAAGGAGGGGCTAGAAGAGTGGAGGCCGAACTAAAACAATTCTTTCTTATCAACGATACAGCAGGGATTTCCAGTACAACCCTATGGGAGACGCACAAAGCGTACATTAGAGGAATTTTAATTGCCGAGGGCGCTAAAAAAAAAAAAGAAAGGAAAAGTAAAGCCAACTCCCTGAGGAAAGAGATAGAGATCCTGGAAAGCAGACATAAAGAGCAGAGACTAAAAGAGACCTACCTTAATCTAACCCTGAAAAGAGATGCACTTAAGGAAATCATGGAACAGGAAGCAAGGTACAAACTAAACTGCATTTCTAAGGAGAGGTACATATGGGGTAATAAACCAAGTAAGCTTTTAGCCAAAATGGCGCAAAAAAAGAAAACTAGGAACTACATTGAAAAAATTAAGGGGAAAAATGGGAACTTGGTTTATGCAACTCCCGAAATCGCGGACTGCTTCAAAAAATATTATGAGGAATTATATACAATAAAACACCCAGGTTGGCAGGAAGGGGAAAGGGAGGACGAGACCAGAGACTTTCTCGCAAAGGCAGGACTTCCTAGATTGGAGGAGACGGAGATTTTGAATATGGACCGCCCCATAACCGAGGCAGAAATTAAAATAGCATTAAATACCACTACGGGCGGAAAAAGCCCGGACCCGGACGGGTTTTCTACCATGTACTATAAGAGATTTAGTAATATACTGATTCCAAGGTTGTGCAAATACTTTAATGGGCTAGGCTCCGAATTCGAAGCCAGCAGTGAAGCAACAGCGGCCATCGTCGCTATAATTTTGAAAGAAGGGAAAGACAGCTCTCTCTGTTCGGGATACAGGCCTATTTCGCTGTTAAATTCAGACATCAAGCTGTTTGCCAAAATCCTTGCAGGACGCCTGAAGGGGGTTATGCACTTCTTGGTGCACCCCGACCAAGTAGGATTTGTACCCAACAGAGAGGGCAAAGACAATAGCCTAAGGGCAATTCTCCTGCTTCAGTTCAGTCTACTCCTGTCAGTTGACGCTGAAAAAGCTTTTGACAGGGTAGACTGGGGGCTCATGACGGAGACCCTTATTGCCATGGGAATAGGTTATAGGATGTCCCGTTGGATCAAAACATTG
The DNA here is from genome assembly GCF_905171775.1 of Rana temporaria. NCBI lineage: Eukaryota > Metazoa > Chordata > Amphibia > Anura > Ranidae > Rana > Rana temporaria. The sequence goes on along the minus strand of NC_053495.1, from coordinate 65,591,657 downwards.
TACCGCCATCCTACCGCAAAAATTAAAATAAACGGAACGTTATCGGAACCATTCGAAATGAAAAATGGAACAAGGCAGGGGTGCCCCCTGTCACCCCTTCTTTTCATTTTATCATTGGAGCCACTGTTGGCTACGATCCGTAAGGATCCTGATATAAATGGAGTAAGAGTAGACGGGGAGGAACATAAATTATCGGCGTTTGCCGATGATATATTATTTTATGTAACCAACCCGGTCAAATTCCAAAGCTCACCAAAGTATTGAAACAATACGGTGATATTTCTAACTTTAAAATAAATATAAATAAATCTGAAATTTTGAATATTAATTTAAATAAAAGTGAGGTAGGATTAGTAAAGGAAGTATGTGCCTTTCCCTGGACTAAAGAACTAAAGTATTTAGGTATTAAACTTGCCAATACAGTACAGAAGATGTATAAAATAAACTATGTTCTCTTACTAAATGAGATCAAGACCGAATTAAAAAGCACGGCAAACAAACCCATATCATGGATCGGACGCATAAACATGCTGAAGATGGTTGTAGTTCCAAAAATTCTTTATAAATTTTTACTGGTACCAATCGCCCTTCCACAGCAATTTTTGAGCATTCTAAATACCTTGCTACTAAACTATGTTTGGAAAAACAAGAAGCATAGAATATCCCTCTCCACACTAAAACAGGGAAAGCCGCGTGGCGGGTTGGGTGTTCCGGACATTAAAAGTTACTATAAAGCGTCGGTCCTATCGCGGGCGGTTGAATGGGCTCGGGACAGGCCAGATAAAAGATGGGTGCAAATTGAGAAAGCGTTAACTAGCAAAAATTGGAATAATATCATATGGATTCCTACACAACACAGAGCACTAGATCACAAAACACACGATATAACACGACACACTTTAAGAATATGGGATAGAACTCAGGCACAACTAGAAGGGAAATTTAATTCCCCACTAATGAATTTAAAAGAAAATCCTTATTTTGCACCTGGGGAAAACAAAGTTGGAGGGAACTGGATTAGGAAAGACACAGTGCACTTAGGAGATATCATTAAAGACGGAGAGATAATGACCTACGGAGATTTGAAATCCAAAACGGACTGTTGGAATCTCGATAGGTGGCATTATTCCCAGCTGCATCACTTTGTGCGGCACCTCCCCCGCCCATTACGGACGGAGGCGGAGCTGACTCCACTTGAGAGGATTTGTAAATCCAAGAATTCAAAGGGCACTATCACTAAACTTTACGGGATATTGGTCAAGATAGGGGCTCGGGGAGAAGCACCTTTTATAGATAAATGGGAAAAAGAGTTAGGTATCACGAGAGGGACAAACACTTTTCAGAGGATCATTCATTTAACCCACTCATCTGCAATAGACGTTCGCACAGCCGAAGCAAATTACAAGTGTAAAGTAAGCCAGCCCGCTGAGTGCTGGCGGGGTTGTTCAGAAATAGGCACGATGGCCCATTTATGGTGGCTATGCCCAAAAATTCAAAGCTATTGGGACACAATATTGACCCAAATAAAGGTCATAACGGGGGAGGAGATAAAGAAAGACCCATGGGCTGTGCTCTTCCACGGCAGTCTTGCAGGGGTAAAAAAATATAAGCAGTCTCTACTACCCCATCTCTTAAACGCAGCCAAGAGACTCATTCCCAAAAAGTGGCAGGAGAAGGAAAGCCCCCATGTCTGGAACTGGATCGACGAAGTAGAGGAAACGTACAGGTTAGAAGAACTAAGGGACAGCCATCTGGAAAGGAATGGGGAATATAGGGAGAAATGGGCAAAATGGAAGGAATACAAAAAAACATGGAGCTATGCTGAGAGAGTCAGGGTCTGTTAGGAACAGGAAATGTGTAAGTGGGAATTAACCCACTTGCACCTCCCATTTGCCCTTTTACTGATTACTATCAGAGGGATATGCAAACATAGTTTCCTAAATTGAATTTGTTAGGAGTTATCTTCGAGGAGAATAGGACGAGACCCCTGGGAGCCATGGGGGGGAGGGGAGAGGGCGAAAATAATTTCAATTTTTTTTTCTTTTGTTAAATGTTATTGGGTTTCGACCAGCAGGGGGTAGGGTCAAGGCCCTTCTGCCCCATTGGTTGGCTGACATAGAAACCGCAATACTTACGATTAAGTTTAAAAAAAAAAAAAAAAAAAAATGCAGAATAAATACCACATATGATGCAAACCACAACCTGAGACGTAAGAAGCATCAAATCATGAGCTGGTCTCTAGAATTTGGTAAAAGAAAGCTGAGGTGGTAAAAAAAAAAAAAAAAAAGAAGAAAAAAAAAAAACAAAGAAAAAAAAAACGCACCTCCAATAACGCAGCAAGCACCGCAAAAAGCACTGCAAAAACGCTCAAAAGCAACTTGCATAGGTGTAAATCCAGCCTTAATGAGGCCTAATGCCGCGTACACACGATCATTTTTCGGCATGTAAAAAACGACATTTTAAAAAAATGTAATTTAAAACGATCGTGTGTGAGCTTCACATCATTTTTCAGGTTCTGAAAAACGACAAAAAAAAATTCAAACATGCTGCATTTTTTAACGACGTTTTAAACAATGTTGTTTTTCGGGTTGTAAAAAATGATCGTGTGTGAGCTAAAACGATGTGAAAAACCCGCGCATGCTCAGAAGCAAGTTATGAGACGGGAGCACTCGTTCTGGTAAAACTACCGTTAGTAATGGAGTAAGCACATTCATCACGCTGTAACAGACAGAAAAGCGCAAATCGTCTTTTACTAACATGGAATCAGCAAAATCAGCCCCGTCATCCGCATGGAACTGCCCCTTTATAGTGCCATCGTACGTGTTGTACGTCACCGCGCTTTGCTAGAGCATTTTTTTAAAACGACCGTGTGTGGGCAACGTCATTTTAATGATGAAGTTCGAAAAAACGTCATTTTTCCTACATGCTGAAAAACATAGTTTTTTACATGCCGAAAATCGATCGTGTGTACGCGGCATAAGGCTGGATTCACATGTATGCATTTTTTGGAACCAAAAATCAGAATATAAACCATGGCCCTTTCCATAAAATGCACAGATGTGAATTACATCCATAGGAAACCATGTTAAATGAACTGTATTGTGTTTCTGCAGAACTGAAAATGCACTAATAAATGCATAGGTGTAACTCAGGCCTTAATGTGATGTTTAGGTCCAAGGTAAAATAATGAAAATATATATCTGTTTAGCTCAGTTTTTTCATCTGTTTTTAGGAGTTTTTAGATGGAGGGGGAAACTGAACAAATTAACATCCATTCCATTCTGCTCCGATTCAGCGGGGGATCTCTCCATGGATTCCCTGCTGATTTGAATGAATGCTGTTTGTGTAAAATTATCCATACTAGATAATATGTTTTTTAAGTACTTGGAATTAGATAAACTTTAGAAGATATGATGACAACAGAAAGAACACTTTTCATTAAATCAGGCTTAAAAGCATAGGTTCACAATGTCAATTTGAGGCAAAACATCAGGTTTGACTATTTAAGATAAAGCAAAGATGTTGCTTTTAAAGTGGTTGTAAACCCTCACATATACCCAGTGAAGTGAATGGCACAGAGATGAAACAAGGTTGTACCTGTTTATTTGTGGTCTTCTCTTCGTTACAGCTATTCAAGTCCCGAATTTATAAAGCTTGTCTGAGTTGTCAGAAAAAAAGGGGATGGGGAGCTGAAATGCACTCTGCAGGGCTCAGTGAGGAGATACAGCTTATTTGAGGCAAGGGACCCCCCCCCCCCCTCACACAGCACACAGGAATAGAGCTGAAGCTATCAGTCAGAAGGAGATCCCTCCTCTGTCACCTTTTTTTGTCACCTTTTTTCTCTTGGTCTCAGGAAAACTTGTCATTCACTTATAGCTAGGGTGACCATGTGTCCCGGATTTCCTGGGACTGTCCCGCAATTGACAATCCCGGAATGAAATAGAGGACACAGCCACCCCCTACTAACTAATAACTACATTACTAGGGCCGGCGCTGCCTTGCATCTTGCAACCAGTGACAATTTACTCTCAGACAGTGAGACCGGGAGCGAGGCCTGCGCCTAGTGCAGCACTGCTGTCCCCACCCACCTCGGCACCTCCTCCTTCTCCGGCACCAAGCGGCAAGCAGCAGAGACTGGTGTGATCTTCACTCTCCAAATAATGACGCCACTCCTTTTCTTCTACGCACGCGGCTCATGTAGAGGGAGTGATCGCAGCACTGCATCTGGTGGCAGGCTATGGATGGCAAGCGGCACTGCATCTGGTGGCAAGTGGCACATTCACCTGACAAATAACCCGCCGCATATTTCACCATCAATCACGAGACTACGTTACCCCCCCGTCCCCCTCATCTTTTTTTGGGGAAGGTGAGAGAGGTGGTCACCCTACTTATAGCAGAGCAACGGAGAAATAAACACTTTGGAGGGATATTCTTTGTTTATATTTCATGTCTGAGGATTACAACCACTTTAAGGTCCCATTCTAGGATCAATGTCACCTATCGTTCACCCCTCCCTCCCACTCCACTTTATGTGATCGCTGGAACAAAAAAATCTCTAATACCCGTTTTACTTAAGTGATAATAATTGTTTTTTTTTTTCCTTAAAATAACAAACTTCTTATACTTTTACATTGTGCATTGCACAGAGCAGCCCCAATCCTCTTTTTGTGGGTCCCCCCGTTGGTGCTCCTGGCTCCCCCCCACCACCAAGTGCCCACCATAGAAAGCCCCTTGCTATGGTGGCACTTGTGCATGCTCGCTCTAGAGCAGAACCTGTGTGTCCATAATGTCGGAGTGGGGCTTTAATCCTTAAACTGTCCTCATCATTTACTTATCTTTGCTGTTCAGCCAGTGAGTCATTGGCTACACAGGACTTTCTTTTTACTCCTAGCGGCTGAACACAGTGACCGGGGAGTGAAAGAATTGCTAACATATGCGTCTGTGAAGTAATCCTGTTGTTTTGCGCTGCATAACCTTTTTATCTTTTTGGTTTTCTATAAGAAAACAAATATTTTTTATTTTAGACCTCTGGTCCTGTTTTTTGGGGTCTCCCCCCACCAGTTCATGGGCCTTTACCTGCCAGGGTGCCCTTGTCCACATAGGGCTGGTATTCCATATTGTCATGGTCCTTGTTTTGCATTTCTCCCCATCGCTTACAGTTGGCGCCTGGGGTGTCATACTGGGTGTAAGTAATTTGACATCTGATATTTGAAATATACAGTCTATGTTCCTGTTTATTTTTTCTTCATTTTATGTTAACTTTTATTAGTTTTGCCATCACCAGCACAACTACTCCTGAGGAAGCTATCATCAAGAAACGCGTTGAAATCTTACAGCTAAAATAGTCCCATTGATATTGATGTTTGTTATATATGTATCAATGTTATTTTGCTGTATGATTGTATGTAATGGACTAATAGCTGTATGTGTCTGGAATACCCCCAGCTGTTAGATGTTTATTTCTACTTTTATTGGAGAGATTAAAAAAAAAAAGCGGTTGGTGCATTCTATGCATTAAGATAAAAAACCTTCTGTGTGCAGCAGCCCCCCTCAGCCCTGTAATACTTACCTGAGCCCCATCTTGATTCAGCAATGTGCACGAGTGCTTCGGCCGTCTAAGACTCTCCTTCCTGATTGGTTGAGACACAGCAGCTGCACCATTGGCTCCCACTGCTGTCAATCAAAGTTAGCCAATCAGGAGAGAGAGGGGGCCGACCCGCAGATCCACAGAACTGCGGCTCAGCTCAGGTGCCCCATAGAAAGCTGCTTGCTGTGGGGGAACTCAACAGAAGGGAGGGGCCAGGAGTGCCGACGAGGGACCAAAGAAGAGGAGGATCTGGACTGCTCTGTGCAAAACCACTACACAGAGCAGGTAAGTATTGATTGGTTATTTTTAAAGAAAATAAAAAAATTGACTTTAGTATCACTTGAATCTTTTAACCTATGTGTGTCGACTCCTGAGAAGGTTAAACACTGTTTAAAGTCCCACATTTTGAGATTTGTTGTTTTGCATTTAAGAAATAAAAATATATTATATTGCAGCTTACTAATCATTAAATATGGTGGCTGCATTTGTTTTCTCTCCTTTATTTTTACCTGGTGATCTGACCAGTGACAAAGTTTGTATCCCAGGGTGTCCCCAGCTCTGGCTCCAATGGCTTCTCTGTGTCCCGCATCCGTGTAAACCTATCCTCAAAGTCGTATTACTGTAAACCCTTAGCATTTATATCTTAACACTTTGGGCGCCATAAAATAAAAGAAATTCTCCCCAGTAAACTATTTGTTTCATTTTTTTACCCCAGTCCTTGCATTTTACAATGTCTAAGAACATCAATCTGTCTCCTCCTCTAGTCAGTCCTATCCAACCCATAGTTAGAAACGCACATGAGGGAACACATTTAACCCCTTTGATCGCCCCCTAGTGTTAACCCCTTCCCTGCCAGTGACATTTACACAGTTAACAGTGATTTTTTTATAGCATTGATCGCTTTATAAATGTCAGTGGTCCCCAAAAAGAGTCAAAAGTGTCCGATCTGTCCACTGCAACGTGGCAGTCCCCATAAAAATGCAATAATTCCCTATTTTGTAGACGATATAACTTTTGCGCAAACCAATCAATATACGCTTATTACAATTTGTTTTACCAAAAATATGTAGAAGAATACATATTGGCCTAAACTTTGAAGAATTTTTTTTTTTTTTTTTTTAGGGGGGGGGGGGGGGGTATTTATAATAGCAAAGAATTGTTCGCTCTTTTTTGGCCTATAGTGCAAAAAATAAAAAACGCAGAGGTGATCAAATACCACCAAAAGAAAGCTCTACTTGTGGGAAAAAAAAGGGACATCGGTTTTGTTTGGGTACAGCGTCGTACAACCGCGCAATTATCAGTTATAGCGACACAGTGCCGTATCGCAAAAAATGGACTGGTCCTTGAGGGGCAAAATCTTACGGGTCTGAAGTGGTTAATGAGTTTCTCTTATATCCTTAGATTATCCAACTTTTGAATAGTTTTATGTTACATATTAACAACTGTCAAATATTAAATAGAATGACTATTTACAATTCTCATTAGTTGTAACCACTCCAGTCATTTCGGGCCAGATTCACGAAGAAGTTACGTCGGCGTATCTATTGATACGCCGCGTAACTTCTAGGATGCTCCGGCGTATCTTTGTTTTGTATCCACAAAACAAGATACGCCTGAAGCTGGGCTAGATCCGACTGACATACGTCTTAGTACACCGTCGGATCTAAGGTGCATATTTACGCTGGCCGCTAGGTGGCGCTTCCGTTGATTTCCGCTTCGAGTATGCAAATTAGTTAGATACACCAATCCACAAACGTACGTCCGGCCGGCGCATTTTTTTACGTTGTTTCGGCTTTTTTCGGCGTAATGTTACCCCTGCTCTATGAGGCGTACGCAATGTTAAGTATGGACGTCGGGCCAGCGTCGAATTTTCCGTCGTGTATGTCGTTTGCGTAAAGCGTTTGCGAATAGGGCTTTGCATAAATTACATTCACGTCGAAAGCATTGACTATTTGCGGCGTGATTTCGAGCATGCACACTGGGATACCCCCACGGACGGCGCATGCGCCATTCACAAAATAAGTCATTTACGTGGGGTCAAGTAAAATTAACATAAAACACACCCACATCTTTATCATTTGAATTCCGCGCCCATACGTCGGCAGATTTACGCTACGCCGCCGTAACTTTAGAGGCAAGTGCTTTGTGAATACAGCACTTGCCTCTCAAAGTTGCGGCGGCGTAGCGTTACTACGATACGCTACGCCCATTTGAAGTTACGCTGATCTACGTGGATCTGGCCCTTCATGTTTTGGGTGAATTGAAGAAATCTTTTTATTTATATTTCTAAATCTCAATTCGTTAGGCAAGATGCACTTTCTGCGAAGAAGTGCTGCAGCATGATATAGTGAAGGAATTCTGAACTGTATTGATAGAGCTAAATATATCATAATTATAATATAAGGTCAGAGATCAAACAGGGTGTGTGGGGGGTTTACAGCAGACGAGAAAGGCTGAGTTACAGTAAGTGGCTCTTAAGAGCCATCAGATTCAGTGTTTCTATGGAAATATGTTAGAAACGGTTTTCAAGTAGGGATGCCTAAGACAGTGCTTGATTTCTCTAAACAGATCCTAGATCTGGCAGATCTAATAGGCAAAGTCTCAGTCTAAATTATATTATTTTAATCTTCCCAAGAACATGACTACTTTACAGCTGACATAAGGCAGATAAGTAAAATTCTTAGAATGCATAGAATCCATTATCACTTATAACTTTAACAGAAATGAAAAATCTTTCTATTTGAAACTGAAGAATAATTTGTGCAAAGTTCAAATACAGTGTGCTAAGTCACTCTAGGAACCATCTAAATGTCACTGTATACTACTAGCTGCACTTCATAGTCTTTACTGTAATTAGGTTAGAAAATGATCATTTGTGATTGGTTTATAAGGGTTGTGGCACTTCGTACCTAGACACATCACTTTAGTGAATAAGCTAATCATTAGAAGAAAAAAAATCATGCTAGTTACTAAGCAAGTCTTTGGAAGTCTTTCACCTTAGCCCTTCAGAAAGCAAGCCATTTGTTCCACTGCAGAGTAGTTCTTGCAGAATAGATAGATAGATAGATAGATAGATAGATAGATAGATAGATAGATAGATAGATAGATAGATAGATAGATAGATAGATAGATAGATAGATAGATAGATAGATAGATAGATGGATTGGTTGTTATAACACTCAATGCTTCGGAGATCGCCTTTGCTCTTTGTATCGGTTTATAAAGACTGATAATCAGTACATGTTGCACAATGACTAATGACGTGTACACACAATCAATTTTTTCCGATGAAAAAAGTCAGGTGGACTTTTTTCATCTGAAAAAACGATCGTGTGTGTGCCCCATCGGACGTTTTTCCATCTGTGTAAAAAAATAGAACATGTTTTTAATTTTTCCGATGAAAAAAAAAACGAAATTTCGATCGTCTGTGTGGAATTCAATTGGAGAAAAATCCACACATGCTCAGAATCAAGTCGATGCATGCTTGGAAGCATTGAACTTCATTTTTTTTGGCTCGTCGTAGTGTTTTACGCCACCGCGTTTTGGACGGTCGGAATTTAGTCTGATCGTGTGTAGGCAAGACTGATGAAAGTCAGCTTCATCGGAATTTCGACGGAAAATTCCATCAGATTTTATTCCATCGGAAATCCGATCGTGTGTACGCGGCATTAGACCAATGTTTCTCAACTCCAGTCCTCAAGGCGCCCCAACAGGTCATGTTTTCAGGCTTTCCATTATTTTGCACAGGTGATTTGATCAGTTTCACAGCCATTTCATCTGAGGGAAATCTTGAAAACATGACCCATTGGTGGGGTGGGGTGCCTCTAGGACTGGAGTTGAGAAACACTCACTTAGACAACCCATTATTTCATTATGATCTGATAAATTGAAACACGGTAGAAACAACATTCCAAGGGTTTGGAGGTCAGTTAAAACTAAAATATTCCTGAAAGCTAGAAAAAACAGTTCCATTGACCAGTCATTACACTATAGAAAAAGTTATATTGTCACTGCATCGGTGTAATAAAAACATGGCATAACAGAATAAAATCATATCACGTCTCTTATGTTCTCATTAAGAACACCAACAGACATCATATGTTTTATCACAACTTATTATTATTATTATTATTATTATTTCTATCCTTGAATATTCAATGTTATATTATGTAACACATTGTCCCAAACAAATACTACTAGTATTGTCAGAATATAACTATCACTTCACTACTGAAAATATTACAGTAAGATAAGAATGGCAAAGGAATACATAGGTTTTTTGCTATTATCACATTAGTTATTTTTATATACCAACCTATTGTATGCGGGATAAAAATAACTATGGTATGGTGATAGAATTATTACCATGTTCGTGCTCAGAGCATCTGCCTCACTATTTCTCTGTATTATCTTTGTCCTACACGTATTTCTTTGGGTTATCTGTAATGACACACCTGTGCTTCACATTAAAAAGAAAGAAAGAAGGAAGAAAGGAAAGAAAGAAGGAAGGAAGGAAAGAAAGAAAGAAAGAAAGAAAGAAAGAAAGAAAGAAAAAAAGAAAGAAAAAAATAAAGAAAGAAAGAGAAAAGAAAGAAAGAAAAAAAAAGAAAGAGAAAAGAAAGAAAAAAAAAAGAAAGAGAAAAGAAAGAAAAAAAAAGAAAGAAAGAAAGAAAGAAAGAAAGAAAGAAAGAAAGAAAGGAAAGAAAGAAAGAAAAAATAAAGAAAGAAAGAAAGAGAAAAGAAATAAATAAAAAAAGAAAAAAGGAAATCTGCACAAATGTCTGTGCGCTTATATATGCTACATATATATTTACAAGTTTTAAACTAGTCATCCAGAAATATTTGATTAAAGCAAATTTCTAAACAACATCCTCACATAAAGGTAACGATCATTCGGCGTCACATTTTTCTATCTAATTACTTGCTAGCATTCTTACATCAAACTCATAATTACTTGCTAAGACCTTTTTTATAAAGCAAACATAAACATACCAATTTTCCATGTAATCTACAAAAGCATCCATTCCATGCTATTATATGATAAGAAGAGAAGAAAACAAATTGAGAACATGCAGTGATGGGTAGAATATTACCTTGGCTTGGAGTTTGCTGGAGCTGCACTCGGGTACCAGGCACAGTGACAGTTCAGACAGACAGTCCCTTCTTCTGACACTCTGGCTGTGACTTTGTGTCCCTGTAAAGTAACTTTACCTCTTCTATAGACTAGCAGTGATCGATTTCTCCTTCCATGTGCTACACATCTCATTTTCAGAGCTCAGATAAGTTTCCAGTTTGGTTTAATCTCTATCACTTTGTAAAGACAACTGTGCAATCACTTTTTGTATTCTGATCCATATACTCTACCGACCTCCTGTATACATATTACCAAATCTTGCTGTTATTCTCCCTCTCTTATTATCTCCTCATCCTCTAGGTATCTTTTTATTCTCACAGCCTTTTTTTCCCCTTTTTTTTACAGCTTAGTACTAAGTATAAGATCTTGAAGCTCTCCAGATAATTTTGAAGCCTTTTTTGAACCCTCTCTGCCACTTTCCTATATTATAGCTCAGTGTGGAATCTGCCTGGATCTCTCTCTCATCTGCTGCATCTCTGCATCTCTCCCCCCTTCTCTTTCTCTCCTCCTAGCTGTTCGTTTGAGCAGTTGGTGGTTTTGCAGAGGAATCTGACAGCACAGGGCTGGATGATCTCTACATGTGATCACAGTCTGTATTCACACTGCATCCTGGTGGGAGAGTGGAGCTCTGGACTGCAAAGGTCATGAGCTGTCACTGCCATATGTGCAGCTGGCTGGTGGGGCATCACTTACCTATAGAGGAGTGCTGCGTGTACTTACCTGCATTTCAAAGAGATGTCTGTTTTACCTGATGTAACTTGGAAAGTGTTAGCAATATCAGATTTTCAAAACTCAAGGAAAAGAAACAAAATCCATCCCCCCTACACCCCCCCCCCCCCCAACCCTGCAAGTGTTAAATGCTTGTTTAGTCTAGGGACAGAGGATTAAGCATAGGTTCACATGCGTGCGGGTCATAAAAGCGTGCTTAATCAAGCATGTTCCTGATCGGCAGGCAAAACGCGCTTCATTCTTTTTTGTTTACAAACTATTTATTAAAGTATGTATAATACATAATATCATGACAATATACAAAAGAGGACATAGTACAAATTTATACCATAAAACAAACAACAATTTAGAGCATACAGAGAATATCCAGAGCATACTAATCAGTAAATTACAGATATAGGTAAATAGAAAGTCAAAAGCGTTCCCAATGGCACTGAGCATTTAACCACTTGCTTACTGGGCACATAAACCCCCTTTGTGCCCAGGCGAAATTTCAGCTTCCGGCACTGCGTCGCTTTAACTGACATTTGCGCGGTCGTGCGGCGTGGCTCCCAAACAAAATTGACGTCCTTTTTTCCCCACAAATAGAGCTTTATTTTGGTGGTATTTGATCACCTCTGCGGTTTTTATTTTTTGTGCTATAAACAAAAAAAGAGCGACAATTTAAAAAAAATATATATATTTTTTACTTGTTGCTATAATAAATATCCCAATTTTTTTTTTAAAAAAAATATTTTTTTTCTCAGTTAAGGCCGATACGTATTTTTCGACGTATTTTTTTAAAAAATAAATAAATCGCAATAAGCGACTGGTTTGCGCAAAAGTTATAGCGCCTACAAAATAGGGAACAGAATAATGATTTTTTTTAATTCTTTTTTTTACTAGTAATGGCGGCGATCTGCGATTTTTATTGGGACTGCGATATTACGGCGGACGTATCGGACACTTTTGACACAAATTTGGGACCATTCACATTTATACAGCGATCAGTGCTATAAAAATGCACTAATTACTGTATAAATGTGACTGGCAGGGTAGGGGTTAACACTAGGGGGTGAGGAAGGGGTTAAATGTGTAGCCTGGGTGTGTTCTAACTGTGTAGGGGGAGGGGGTTGACTGGGGGAGGTGACCGATGCTGTGTCCCTATGTACAAGGGACACAGATCGGTCTCCTTTCCTCTGACGGCACGTGGAGCTCTGTGTTTACACAGAGAGCTCCACGTCCCTGCTGTGTTACCGACGATCGCGTGTACCCGGCGGACATCGCGGCCGCCAGGTACACGCATCGGCTCTTCAGCGATGCGCCGGGACAGTGTTTACCCGCTGCGTGCCCCCCAGAGGCGCGCGGGTAATGCACTTTAAAAGACGTCCAAAGACGTCCACTTGGCACTTGAGAGCCACGCTGTTGACGTCTTTTGTCAATAGCGCGGGTCTCAAGTGGTTAAGCTAGTGCATTGTTGGTTCACTTATCTTTTCCTTCAATTTCCCTTCTAAATGTTTTTTTCTTTGTCTGAATTTGTCGCTTCCTGTTCCTCCGCAGTAAGCTTGCCCCCATCATCCGAGTCGTATGGCCGGTTCACAGCGTCTCCATGCAGGGATGTAGTCCCAAGGGAGGGGGTGAGCACGCTGACTAACCCCAAGACGGAATGGCTCGGATGATTGGTGCAAGCTTACCTAGGATGAACAGGAAGTGAGAGATTCAGACAAAGAAAAAAAACATGTAGAAGAAAAATCGAAGAAAAAGGTAAGTGAACCAACAATGCACTAGCTTAAAGGAACCTATTTAGAAGATAAAAAACAAACCTTTACAACACCTTTAACATGACACTATCAACTCTATCTAAAATGGTAGCTAAGGGGACTTCCAGTGTAGATCAATAGCCCATACAGTTGACATATAAATAGTGTAAATTGCGCTGATTAATTCTTAATGGCATCCCCACACATCAGAAAGCGCAGCAAGTTTTTACTTGCATGAAACTGCATGGTTTAGTGTGGCTCATTTTTAAGAAAGGGTCAGGGACTTCTTTCCCCACATTTCTCACGGGTACCAAACGTGAACCCATATCCTGTACATATGTGAACCTCACCTAAGGGGTAAATCTTGACCTAAAGGCAATTAGCTGTAGCTGTAATCAGCGTATTCTGATATGCCGCGTACACATGCTCGGATCTTCCAACAAATGTTCGATGGGAGCTTTTGGTCGGAAATTACGACCGTGTGTAGGCCCCATTGGACATTTTCTGTTGGAATTTCCGACAACAAAAATTTAAGAGCTGGTTCTCAGATTTTCCGACAGCAAAATCCGTTCTCGTAAATTCCGATCGTGTGTAGACAATTCCAACGCACAAAATTCCACGCATGCTTTCAATCAAGTATGACACGGAAGCACTCGGTCTGGTAAAACTAGCGTTCGTAATGGAGATAGCACATTCATCACGATGTAATGGACTGAAAAGTACAAGGCTGAAAAGCGCAAATCGTCTCTCACAAAACTTCTACTAACACGACTGGTATTGAACTTCCTTTTAATAGTGCCATCGTATGTGTTGTACCTGACCGCGTTCACATTTGTGTGACCGTGTGTATGCAAGACAAGTTTGAGCCAACATCCCTCGGAAAAAAATCCACGGTTTTGTTGTCGGAATGTCTGATCATCTGTACGCGGCAATAGCATTGGGTGCCACTGTCAGAATACAATGTCCCATTATGGGGTCCGAGAGTCCTCCATCTTTGTGTGGATGGAGAAATCTTTTTTTTTTTTCATTAAACCTGCTAGCTGAACAAAAAAATTTAGAGGGTTAGAGGGGGCAAGTCATGGTTCAAATTTTTACCTGCAGTGGCGAGAAAATTAAAAAGAGGCAGAATGGAATTTTTTTCTTGAATTAATTACTAACAGTGTATGTGCGTTTCATTCAAGAAAACCCGTTCATTCCCAAATCAAAGGCTAAAAGCAGGGGTCAAGTCCTGGGGAAAAAAGTGTGGGAACTCCCACCCAAGATCCACTCCTCCACCAAAAAAAATTAAATGATACACTCATATGCATAATTTCTAAACCGCATGTTTTTTAAAGCAAGTTCTTTCTAAATCCCGCGATAACTCGCGGCAGACCTCCGGAATGTCTCCTGGGAACAATGACAAAAGCTCCCAGGAGACAATGCGGCATCGAGGAAGTGACGGAATACCCGCACACTACCCGATGAATCCATATACAGGAAGCGGCCAGTAACATAAAGGATTACTAAGGTTCGCCTGCCCCTGACAGTGACTAGAGCTGGGCATCGCCGCTTAGTGAGGGATTGGCTCGAGCGGCTCGGCTGCTCTCGGCTGCTCTAGTCCTGCAAAGGGAACTGCGTTCCTGCTGTGAAAAAAGTGCAGGAACTCCGTTCCCACGCGTTCCCGTAGGACTAGAGCCCTGGCTAAAAGTGAACAAAATTAATTCTGTACAATATTTATCAAGTCATTGAATGTACTGCTCAGAATTTTTATGCAAATATTCGTATTAATGTTCGTTTGAAAATCTGCGTACGGCCAGCTTATTTGCTTCAGCGGGCTCCCTTCAGCCCTGTGATCGGTTCCCCACAGCTGCTCTGTAAGCTGCAACCAGCTCTGATCATACAGCCTCGTCCTCAGCATTCCATACAGGGCTAATGTGTGGTACATTATAATGCTTCGCCTCTGTCCAGAGACTGGAGCTTGGGACAAAGGAAGAGAATACCTGTGCTGGCCAGAATGAGGAATCAGATAAGTGAAAGTTGAGCTTTAAAGCAAAACTAAACCCTTGTGTTCCTTTTCACCCAAGGAAGCAGCCATCTTAGCCTCTGTTTGATCTGTAACTGCCAATGTGACCAGTAATGACACCAGAAATTTGATGGTTTAACTATTTGATTGAGAGCACAGGCAAATGTGACATGCTGGGAATGTAACTGTTTTTGAAACTGTTAAATCCATGGGTTTACTTCTACTTTAACCACTTGCCGTCGCCGCACCGTCGAAATACGTCCACAAGGTGGCTCTCCTAGGCGAGAGCACGTAATATGACGTCCTGCCTATTAGCCGCCACTAGGGGCGCACGCGCGCCGCCCGCTCGCCCCCGACTCCCGTGCGTGTGCCCGGCGGGCGCGATCGCCGCCGGGCACACGCGATCGCTCGGTACAGAGCGGGGAACGGGAGCTGTGTGTGTAAACACACAGCTCTCGTTCCTGTCAGCAGGGGAAATGCTGATTTTCTGTTCATACAATGTATGAACAGAAGATCAGTGTTTCCCCTAGTGAGGCCACCCCCCCCCCCACAGTAAGAACACACCCAGGCATACTTAACCCCTTCCCCGCCCCCTAGTGTTAACCCCTTCACTGCCAGTGGCATTTTTATAGTAATCTAATGCATTTTTATAGCACTGATCGCTATAAAAATGCCAATGGTCCCAAAAATGTGTCAAAAATGTCCGAAGTGTCCGCCATAATGTCGCAATACCGAAAAAAAAATCGCTGATCGCTGCCATTACTAGTAAAAAAAAATATTAATAAAAATGCCATAAAAATACCCCCTATTTTGTAAACGCTATAACTTTTGCGCAAACCAATCAATAAACGCTTATTGCGATTTTTTTTTACGAAAAATATGTAGAAGAATACGTATCGGCCTAAACTGAGGAAAAAAAAAGTTTTTTTATATATTTTTGGGGGATATTTATTACAGCAAAAAGTAAAAAATATTCATTTTTTTCAAAATTGTCGTTCTATTTTTGTTTATAGCGCAAAAAATAAAAAACGCAGAGGTGATCAAATACCACCAAAAGAAAGCTCTATTTGTGGGAAAAAAAGGACGCCAATTTTGTTTGGGAGCCACGTCGCACGACCGCGCAATTGTCTGTTAAAGCGACGCAGTCCCGAATCGCAAAAAGTACTCTGGTCTTTGGGCAGCAATATGGTCCGGGGGGTAAGTGGTTAACCACTTCCTTACTGGGCACTTAAACCCCCTTCCTGCCCAGAGGACTTTTTGCGATTCGGCACTGCGTCGCTTTAACTGACAATTGCGCAGTCGTGCGACGTGGCTTTCAAACAACATTTACGTCCTTTTTTTCCCACAAATTGAGCTTTCTTTTGGTGGTATTTGATCACCTCTGTGGTTTTTATTTTTTGCGCTATAAACAAAAATAGAGCGACAATTTTGAAAAAAAAAAATTTTTTTTACTTGTTGCTATAATAAATAGCTAAAAAAAAAATCACAATAAGCGACTGGTTTGCGCAAAAGTTATAGCGCCTACAAAATAAGGGACAGAATTATTATTTTTTATTATTTTTTTTTTACTAGTAATGGCAGCGATCTGCGATTTTTATTGCGACTGCGACATTATGGCAGACACATCGGACACTTTTGACACATTTTTGGCACCATTCACATTTATACTGCAATCAGTGCTATAAATATGCACTAATTGCTGTATAAATGTGACTGTCAGGGAAGGGGTTAACACTAGGGGGTGAGGAAGGGGTTAAATGTATTCCCTATATAGTGTTCTAACTGTGGGGGAAGGGGGGTGACCGATCTGTGTCCCTATGTACAAGAGACACAGATCGGTCTCCTCTCTCCCTGACAGGACGCTGTCAGTGTGAGAGCCGGCAATGAGAAATTATCTCATATGTTTACATATGAGATCATCTCTCATTGGCCGCACAGATCGCCTAGCAAACGGCCACTCCGATTGGCCGTTCACGGCGATCTGTGATTGGCTGTGTCCAAGGGACACGGCCAGCACAGAAGTTGGAAAGTTGGAACGCGGAAAGGGGCGGCCGTAAAAACACGACGCCCCAGAAAAGTAGAACCACCCTGCGGCCGTATATAGTCGTACGGCCGTCGGGAAGTGGTTAAGCTGTCTTTTTTTTTTACACTTTAAGCTGTCTTAACAAATAAAATATTGTTAGAAAATTATCATTTTTGGAGTGTTCATTCGATTTTCCTTCTAGTTAATGGGGTCAAACTGCTGTTCGCTTTCGACCACAGTGATGAGAAAATTTGTCACCTAATTAAATTCTAACTGTGAATATAGTTTTCTTTTGGGGAAAGGTGCAGATTTTGCAATGAAGCCTATTTAATATATCTGGGATTCCATTCAAATAGCAGATCTGGATAAAGCGGTATTAAACCCAAAACCAAAAATGCAATACATTGCAGCCTACCAAACATTAGATGTGGTGGTTGCACCTGTTTTGTTTTTTTAAGTTTTTTTCCCCCTCTGTTTTCCCCAGATCTGGTCAGTAAACACACCTCCTGTGTTAGATTGCCCCCACTCTGGATGAATAAGCACAGGGGGCACCTTTGAACAGCAGCATTGTCAGTCTGGGCAGAGGGAAGTGCTAGATGTACTAGCAGAATACCAATTGAAGCCAATCTCCATCTAATACATAATAATCAGCTACAGCAAACTGTTTTTTTTTCCTTTTGGGAAAAAGGTTTTTACCCTACGTTCACACCTATGCATTTTTTAGTTCGTTTTGCAGTTTGCAGAAACGCACTACAGTCCATTTAACATGGTTTCCTATGGTACACATTCGCATCTATGTGTTTTTGAAAAGGATCTGGGACTTTTTTCCTGCGTTTTGCGTGTAATAGACTTCAATAGAATCACACCAGAGATGCAAGTGTTGTGTTTGTGATGCGATTTTTGATGTTTTTTGCGTTATGCGTTTTTATTTTCCCCTTTAAAGTGGAGGTTCACCCAAAAACTCAATTTTTAACATTAGATTGAGGCTCGTTTTGTGAAGGGGAATCGGGTGTTTTTTTTTTTTAATCGAAGCAGTACTTACCGTTTTAGAGATAGATCTTCTCCGCCGCTTCCGGGTATGGGCTGCGTGACTGGGCGTTCCTATTTGATTGACAGGCATCCGACGGTCGCATACAGCGCGTCACAATTTTCCGGCTTCTTTCGGCTACTCGTGATGCGATGTATGCGACTGTCGGAAGCCTGCCGGAAAACCTGTCAATCAAATAGGAACGCCCAGTCCCGAAGACCATACCCGGAAGCGGCGGAGAACATCTATCTCTAAAACGGTAAGTACAGCTTCGATTTAAAAAAAAAAACACCCGATTCCCCTTCACAAAATGAGCATCAATCTAATGTTAAAAATTGACGTCCGCCCCTTTCCTCGTTCCCCGCGCGCGCTCCCGAGCGCTCAGCGGGGAAACTCTGTGCTGGCCGTGTCCCTTGGACACAGCCAATCACAGATCGCCGTGAACGGCCAATCGTTTGCCAAGCCGTTTGGTAGACGATCTGTGCGGCCAATGAGAGATGATCTCATATGTAAATATATGAGATCATTTCTCATTGCCGGCTCTCACAGAGACAGCGTCCTGTCAGGGAGAGAGGAGACCGATCTGTGTCTCTTGTACATAAGGACACAGATCGGTCACCTCCCCCAGTCACCCCCCTTCCCCCACAGTTAGAACACTATGCAGGGTACACATTTAACCCCTTCCTCACCCCCTAGTGTTAACTCATTCAATGCCAGTCACATTTATACAGTAATTAGTGCATATTTATAGCACTGATCGCAGTATAAATGTGACTGGTGCCAAAAATGTGTCAAAAGTGTCCGATGTGTCTGCCATAATGTCGCAGTCGCAATAAAAATCGCAGATCGCTGCCATTACTAGTAAAAAAAAAATAATAAAAAATAATAATTCTGTCCCTTATTTTGTAGGCGCTATAACTTTTGCGCAAACCAGTCGCTTATTGCTATTTTTTTTTTAGCTATTTATTATAAAGAAGAATATGTATCGGCCTAGACTGAAAAAATTTTTTTTTTTTTTTTAAAAAAAATTGGGATATTTATTATAGCAACAAGTAAAAAATATTGTATTTTTTTCAAAATTGTCGTACTTTTTTGTTTATAGCGCAAAAAATAAAAACCACAGAAGTGATCAAATACCACTAAAAGAAAGCTCAACTTGTGGGGAAAAAGACGTCAATTTTGTTTGGGAAACACGTCGCACGACCGCGCAATTGTCAGTTAAAGCGACGCAGTGCCGGAAGCTGAAATTTCACCTGGGCAGGAGGGGGGTGCCACATCCTTAACAACCGATGAGTCATCAGCTGTCAGCAGGGTTCCCCACTGATAGCTAAATGAAAAAAAAGAATTGCCGTTAAAAAAAATCATGATTTTTTTAAATGCCGTAGGCCCGCCCCCCCCCCCAAAAAAATCCATACCAGACCCTTATCCGAGCATGCAGCCCGGCAGGTCAGAAATATAAAGGAACAAGAGAGCACCCCCCACCCCTGAACCATACCTGACTGCATGCCCTCAACATGGGGGGGTGCTTCGGGGCAGGGTGGATGTTGATGGGGACAAGAGCCTTTTCCCAACAACCATGGGCGGTGGTTGTGAGGGTCTGGAGGCAGAGGGCTTATCAGAATCTGTAAGCTCTCTTCAACAAGGGTACCCCCAGATCCCGGGCCCCCCCCCCATTGTGAATGAGTATAGGGTACACGTGACATCACAAGGGGATGATTTTCAGGTGACGTCACCAGAATGCCATGCCCCATGGCAATATAAGAAAAGGCAAACAGCGGAAGCCGGTGCGGAGGCAGCCAGCGTCGGAGGAAGACTGTGTTTCTTATTTGTAGTGAGCAGAGGCAGATGAAGAAGACAACACTGTAGAGGGAAGAAGACAACGGAGGGAGAAGACAGCGGAGGGAGCAGAAACCACCGAAGAGAGAAGAGGGAGAAAAAACACTGAAGAGAGAAGAAACATCGAAGGGAGAAGACCAGGGGAAGAAGAAATCACCGGAGAGAGAAGAGGGAGAAGAAACACCAGAGGAAGAAGAAATAACTGGAGATACAAGAAGGAGAAGAAACACTGGAGGGAGAAGGTACAATTCTTAAGAAGGGACTTGTCAAAAATGGGTAGGGATATTATGTAGAATTATAAAATAAAGAATAAGGCATGCTTTTATAAAGAATAAGGCATGTTCATGTAAAAAACTGGCCCAAAGAAAACACTGCATCAAACTTAAATGTGCACATGAAAAAATAAGCAAGCATATAGGGCCAGATTCAGAGACATTTGCGGCGGCGTAACGTATCGCATTTACGTTACACCGCCGCAAGTTTTACGGGCAAGTGCTTGATTCACAAAGCACTTGCCTGTAAAGTTGCGGCGCCGTATCGTAAATCCCTCCGGTGCAAGCCCACCTAAGTCAAATGATCCGGGTAGGGGGCGTGGATCGTTTAAATTAGGCGCGTTCCCGCGCCGAACGTACTGCGCATGCTCCGTTTTGAAATTTCCCGCCGTGCTTTGCGCGAAATGACGTCGCACCGATGTAATTTTTTGAATGTCGACATGAGTTACGTCCTTTCCTATTCACGGACGACTTACTCAAAAAATTTAAAAATTAAAAATTTGACGTGGGAACGACGGCCATACTTTAACATGGCAAGTCTATCTATACGCCACCAAACAGAAGCTTTAACTATACGCCGGGAAAAGCCGACTAGCGACGACGTAAGAGAATGCGACGGCCGCGCGTACCTTTGTGAATCGCCGGAAAAAGCTAATTAGCATACCCGACGCGGAAAACAACGCAAACCCCACTCAGCGGGCGCCAAAGTATTACACCTACGACCCGAAGGCGTACGAACCCGTACGCCTGTCGGATCGAAGCCAAAAGCCGTTGTATCTTGGTTTGAAGATTCAAACTAAAGATACGACGCAGCAAATTTGAAAGTACGCCAGAGTATCAGTAGATACTCCGGCGTACTTCTTCTGTGAATCTGGCCCAAAGTCCATAAGTGAAGAAATCCCAACACCAAAACGGAATGCTCTGAGATAAAACTTCTAGATCTTCCACCATGAGTGCTTGGTATTTAACCACTTCCAGATCGCCGCATGTATATGTACGTCGGCAGAATGGCACGTACAGGCACATTGGCGTACCTGTACGTCCCTGCCTAGACGTGGGTCGGGGGTCCGATTGGGACCCCTCCCGCTACATGCGGCGGTCGGATTCCCGCGGGGAGCGATCCGGGATGACGGCGCGGCTATTCGTTTATAGCCGCTCCGTCGCGATCGCTCCCCGGAGCTGAAGAACGGGGAGAGCCGTATGTAAGCACGGCTTCCCCGTGCTTCACTGTGGCGGCGGCATCGATCGAGTGATCCCTTTTATAGGGAGACTCGATCGATGACGTCAGTCCTACAGCCACACCCCCCTACAGTTGTAAACACACACTAGGTGAACCCTAACTCCTACAGCGCCCCCTGTGGTTAACTCCCAAACTGCAACTGTCATTTTCACAATAAACAATGCAATTTAAATGCATTTTTTGCTGTGAAAATGACAATGGTCCCAAAAATATGTAAAAATTGTCCGAAGTGTCCGCCATAATGTCGCAGTCACAAAAAAAATCGCTGATCGCCGCCATTAATAGTAAAAAAAAAAAAATTTATAAAAATGTAATAAAAATATCCCCTATTGTGTAAACGCTATAAATTTTGCGCAAACCAACCGATAAACGCTTATTGCGATTTTTTTTACCAAATATATGTAGAAGAATACCTTTATGTAGAAGAATACTGAGGAAAACATTTTTTTTTATATATATATATTTTTGGGGGATATTTATTATAGCAAAACGTAAAAAATATTGCATTTTTTTCAAAATTGTCGCTCTATTTTTGTTCATAGCGCAAAAAAAAAAAAAAAAAACGCAGAGGTGATCAAATACCACCAAAAGAAAGCTCTATTTGTGGGGAAAAAAGGATGCCAATTTTGTTTGAGAGCCACGTCGCACAACCGCGCAATTGTCTGTTAAAGCGACGCAGTGCCGAATTGTAAAAACCCCTTGGGTCATTTAGCAGCATATTGGTCCGGTCCTTAAGTGGTTAAGATGGCCACTCACCAGAGCAGTTTGACCCCTTTTTACAGGATGGTCAAAAAATGCTTTGGGAACACCGGATTGGTTCCACGAATGGCATAAATCCACTCCAATGGCCACTCAGGAAGGGGCTAGCTAGAATGTAAAAAATTACTCCACAGGAGACCCGGATGAAAGTCTCATAGTGTAGTAATTTTTAATAAAGTAAAAACAGTAGCAATAATAGCAGTTACACTCACATGTTGTGTAAACAGCGTGTGTTAGTCATCTGATCACTGGGGGTGGCATGCGTTCCACGTCTCGCTCCAAAGGGCAAAGCCTAGTGTGGGGTATCAAATATGGACCCGGAAATCACAGAGCCTCCACTCCGACATAAGTTTGGCTGTGATTGGCTCTTCAGGAAGTGATTGAGACTCCTCCAAAATGGAGGAGAGGCTCTAGGAAGCGCCGATGTACACACGCTGCCCACACTGCACATAAATAGCCAACCTTACAAAGGAATCAATGAATAAATTAATACATAAAAATATTTATAGTCAACAATCACCTAAGCAGTGATAAATTATTTTGGTGCATGGATGCAATTTAGAGCTGAGTAAGATCAGGTGGGTATATTGTGGCTTGAAAGAAATAGTTAGGACAGCACCATCTAGTGGTGAATACCCATATGACCGAAATTACCAATGCAACCATGCCTATTATTTCCTATATGAAGGAAAAAATTAGGACAGCACCATCTAGTGGTAAATATCCATATGACCGAAATTGCCAATACAACCATGCCTATTGTTTCCTATATAAAGGAAACAGTTAGGACAGCACCACCAAACAGTTAGGATGGCACCATCCATATGTCTGAAATTACCAAAACAACCATGTCTATGCTAACAGATCAAAAGACATTTTAAAAATTATTAATATAATACACAAAACATTTTTTATGTAATAATAATAAAGAACTTCTAAAAGTATATTATACTAAAAAATAGGTATTAAGATAGAAACCCTTAGGGACCAGGGCTCTAATCTAAAAACCCAATCTCGCTAAAAACAGATATATTATTATAAATACTCAGTTAAAAAACATTTTAGATCGATATCGATGTTTAATCCCAAAGGCTGGAGAGATTGAAGTCTAAATATCCATTGTGTCTCCATCTGAAACACTTTTTTTGTCATGTCAGTTCCTCCCCAATGCTGGCGAACCAGAAGGGGTCCTTATTGTGCATCAGGCGGAAGTCGTTAGATACTCTGTGGTGTTTGAACCCATTTTTTTATGTTATCTATATGTTCTCCCACTCTTTTGGCCATGGATATAGTGGTCATGCCAACATATTGGAAATTACATGGACACATAACAGGTAAGTGACATATCTAGTGTCGCAGGTGATGAATTGCTTAATGTCATATTCCCCACCTGTGACTACTGATGGGAAGCTAGTGGCTTTCCTAGTTTTGTCGCTAGTAATTCTGCATGCTTTGCATCTCTTACATTTATAGAACCCAGTGCGGTTCAAAAAACATTTTTGGCCAACATATTTTGTAACCCTAGGGCTTTTCTATAAATGAACTTGGGTTTCTTGGGAAGGATCTCTCTAAGGGTTTGGTTTTGGTTTTTGTAAAATGGGCCAGTAGTTTTTAATTATCCTTTCCTCCTCTTTATATTGGAGATTAAAATCTGAAACAAATGCCAGGTTGAATTCGTCCTCTGCTGAGTCCCTGGCTTTTGGTCTCACAAGGGAAAGGCGATCCATTTGCCTAACTTGTTCTTTCGTAATCTCTAATTTCCTTTTGTTGTACCTTTTCTCTATGACTCTATCAATAAGCATATTGGTTTGGGCCATAAAATCTTCCTCACCCGCACAATTCCTTCTGATTCTCAGGAATTGACCCTTTGGGATTGCTCTCACCCAATTAGGGTGATGGCAACTACAGGTGGAAATATAATCGTTCCGATCAGTTTTTTTAAAATGGGTCTGGGTCCCCAAACCAGAACCCATCTTAAAGATCCAAAAACGGGATGCATGATTGATGCCAAGTACTGGTAAACTTTATTTGGTATTTGTTGTTATTCATATAAACTAGAAAGCCATCCAACTCTTCTTTTGGACCCTCCCAAACAATGAAAATATCATCTATGTGCCTTTGGTACATATGAATTTGGGGCCACTGGTCAGAAAATATACATTCCTCCTTCCACTTATTTAAGAAAATATTAGAAATAATGGGTGCATACTTAGCTCCTATAGCCACCCCTTTAACTTTAACTTTAACAAAAATCCCCTGCATGCCAAAATAAATTGTTGGTCATTGCCATTTCTAAGGCTTCCACAAGGAATTTTCTTTGGGGGATTTTGAGGTCAGAATATTTCTTCAACGTCCATGAAGCGGCATTGAGGGCATCCTGCTGTATGATGTTGGTATATAGGGATTCAACATCCACTGTGACCAACAACGTGCATTCTCCTATCACCATTTCCCTAATCCTATTGTAGCGCCTGTGTACTTTACAGTACCAGTGCTAGTTAAATTTAGAGGTAGATCAGAGTGTAGTTAAACTCTGATCCAGATTGTTAAGTACAAAACAGGGTCTCTGTCTCAGCTGGGCTGTGCTGTGGTCTATTCTGTTGCGCTGGGGTGTTCTTCTGGCAGCAGTGGAGTCAAGGTTTGGGTGCTCTTCCCAGCAGCCAATCAGAAGGGTTTGACCTCGCTGTGCATGCTGGGGAGAGGTATTTATGAGGCAGACTCCATTGGTTCTGGGTCTTCCTTCTCCTTCGAGTGTGGCACCCACCTTTGGGGTGACCACATCACGGCGCCCCAGCGTTATGGCCTACCTGGCCGGAACGAGCGTGCCACGCAGTGTTCCTGTTTCCGGGACCATGTTGGCCCGGAGCATCTGAACAGTGAAGGGAACCCAGTGAGCGACTGGGTTCCCACCTTTGAGGATCCCAAGCTGTACTGCTGTTCGGTGGGGAGTCCGTCTAAGGAGCGCAATTGAGAGGCTGGTGATCCAAAAGGGCCTCAACAAACCACCGGGGATCAAGGTAGCCAGACACTGAGGGATTGATCACCTGTCAGTCGGTACCTGGGCGACAAGTTGAAGGAGATCCAGGCGTAACTCATCTGAGAAGGATTTTCTCCATAACTACAAACCAGAGAGGGCCTGTGGCAGAGGTGTCTTTCTGAGGCTCACCAAGGAGGGTCTGTGGCAGAGACTTTTCCTCAAGTTCAAGTTCACCAAGGAGGGTCTGTGGCAGGGACTTTATCCTACAAATGTCCGAGTGATACTCTGGCTATGCTAAACCCACTCAGGCAGGAGTGGTGCAAAGAAGTGTTACGTTTGGGAGCAGGACTGTTTCCCTACCATCACACCTGAATCTGCTGTTCTCCTTTCTTCTTCAACTTTACTTTCCTCACCACAAGTTTATTGTTTTTACCCGGCTGGGTGATAAAGAGCACAGCAAAGAACACCTGTTGCGGACATTCCTTTACTTCTACCAAATGCAATACTCATCATCCACCACTAGGAATTCAGGGGAGCCATGAGGTGTATGTGCCACCCAAAACAACCAGCAGCTCCTCCGGGGGTCGTGCTACACTATTAATAATGTCCTTTCTATCCTTTAGATATGCTTTGCCCATAGTGGCTATAGGCTGCAAAAAGATATCAATATATTCTCCCAACCGAGAGAAAAGGGAGTCTATTCCACTTATACTAGGTCTACCTGGGGGACTGGACCTATTCTTATGTATTTTGGGATTTGCTATGGAGAAGCCATCTCAAAATTAGAACAGAACAGGAACATAGTTATTAGGCCAGTGGATAACGGGGGAGGTCTGGTCATCCTAACAAAGGAGGACTATATGTCAGAACTGGTAGTTCAGGATACAGTTCAAGATACAGCCACATACAAAAAAAACTTTGGGTGATCCAACTGCCAAACTAAAAGCTCTCCTATCCGAGCTGCTAGATAAAGGGTCTTCTAAAGGCATATTAAATAAAAAATAAGCAAAATATCTATTACCCAGGGTCCCAAAAATCCTGGTTATCCGGGACAAGCAGCTAAATTATACCACGCCGCAATCGTACATTTCCGGTCAAATGCTCGGCCCATAGGCTATAGAAGAATTCAAATGTTGGCTGACTAGTAATAATAATTTATAAATATAATTATTACATACAACATTAGAATTCTTCTATAGCTTGTAGGCAGAACATTTGACTGGAAATGTACGATTGCGGCGTTGTACAGTTTAGCTGCTCCGTTGAATCTTCTTAGAACTTTCGACAGACACCATAAGCCTTCAATGACAGATTCGACCTTAATTAATTCGGATTTTTGGACAAATGAAAATAAATAAAAACACATTTCGGGAGTAACTAAATACATTTATTTTTTGGACGAAAACGAAATTCCGAAACAAAACATTTCAGTGTGCATATGTCTACTACTTAGCAACCAGCTATTTGTAGTGTGTGAAAAAAAAACTTAAATGATACATTCTGCTAGAGAGTTTTTTTTTTTTTTTTTAAACAACAGACTTGCTGGCTGGATCACCAAATGAAAGTAGAAGAAAGCAAGCCTAAAAAAGAATATGATTAAAGCCATCAAATCTAAGATATGATAAGCTGCAATATAATAAATGTTTGCTTTTAGGTTTAGTACTACTTTTAAGAGCTTTAGGTCACAATTAGTTGACAGGTTGTTTTATTACTGTTTGAAGAAAAATTGGTATGAAACTGTATAATCAGCGTTAGCACCACTGATCACCACCACAATTAGCTCCAAGATGTGAAATGGACATACACATAATGATTTTCAGGCTATTGCAACCAGGGCCGGACTGGGAATAAAAACCAGCCCTGGAAATAATTTCATACCAGCCCCATAGCATTATTATACCAGCCCAATAGCATAACGTTATTTTTTTCTTGTTCAAAAAAGGGAAAACCGTGCATTTTAAAGCACATTTGAAGAGTGTATTATATATAGATAAGACAGATATGAAAGCACATAGGGCTAGGGATAGATAGATAGATAGATAGATAGATAGATAGATAGATAGATAGATAGATAGATAGATAGATAGATAGATAGATATCAGCAAATTTCAGTTAAAAGTAGTAAAAGTGGAGCGAATATCAAGGGGGACAACTGGGACTCTGGGAATGTGGGGGGGGGACGGGACTATGGTGACCAGAGACCACCTTCCGCAGAAAGAATACACCAAGGTAAAGGGGGGTTACTGATATAGGGGGGAACCTTTATATCAGTGCCCCCTTACATTATTGTCTTCACTCCCCCATCTTACATCAGTGAACCCCCCCCCCCTGCAGACTGGCCTGGTAGTGCTGTCACTGACCTCCTCTCAGTCAGTTAGCTCCAGCTTGGTGGCTCTGGTTTTCCTATAGTCTCCTCTCCACAGACAACACATGTCTGACTTTTCCCATGACCCCCATCCCGGCGGCACTCCCTCAGTGACTACAGACATGATATAAGACAAGAGATGGTCAGAGGTTGCGGACATGATACAAGAGATGGTTAGAGACTGTGGGCATGGTACAGGAGATGATTAGAGAATGAGGACATGATACTAAAGATGGTAAGAGAATGTAGACATGATACAGGAGATGGTCAGAGACTGCAGACATGATACAAGAAATCAATGCAGCCTCACCAGTGCCCATCAAATGCAGCCTCACTGTGCCCATCAAATGTAACCTCACCGTGCCCATCATTGCAGCTTCACCGTGCTCATCATTGCCGCATCACCGTACTCATCATCGCTGCCTTACTGTGCCCATCATTGCAGCCTTACTATGCCCATCATTGCCACCTCACCGTGCCCATCATTGCCACCTCACTGTGCCCATCATTGCCACCTCACCGTGCCCAACATTGCAGCCTTACTGTGCCCATCATTGCCACCTCACGGTGCCCATTATTGCCACCTTACCGTGCCCAGCATTGCCCCCTCACCATGCCTATCATTGCAGCCTTACTGTGCCAATCACTGCCTCCTTACCGTGCCAATCACTGCCATCTCACCGTGCCCATCACTGCCGCTTTACCATGCCCATCATTGCTGCCTCACCATGCCATTCATTGCCGATTTACCGTGCCATTCATTGCCAATTTACCATGCCATTCATTGCCGATTTACCGTGCCATTCATTGCGGCCTCACCAGTCAACAGCAGGGATGGACTGGGACATAAATTTGGCCCTGGACTTCATCCAGACTGGCCCACTTTGACAGGTCTCTCCCATGGCGGCCGGACAACTCCCGCACCCCCCCCCCCGACCACCCAAGCCCCCTCTCCCCCTTCACTAGCCACTAGCCGTTTTACTTTATTAGAGTAGAAGGGCTGGTACTGCTCCTCTTATAGGCAGTACCAGTGGGGAAGCTAGACATTATTTCACCTGGGGCAAAGAATCAGTTTGGTGCCCCCCCCCCCCATGGGACAAGATTAGGTAGAAGTGAGAAACTCCCAGGCCATAGCTGTTGAGCCAGCTGTCTGTCCCCTCCCCCCATGATCCTCTGTCATCCCCCCTGCACCTCTGTTCCCCCCAGGTGAGCGCTGCGGGGAGGGAGAGACAGAGGAGTGGAGGGGGGCGGCGGTCCGCTGTCACTGAAGCCGGCCCACTGAGCCATCGGCCCACCGGGAAACTCCCTGTAGTCCCAATGGCCAGTCCATCCCTGGTCAACAGCGTGCATCTCCTGCTGTGTCTCTGAGCCGAGTGTGAAATGTTCAGGCCGCGCTGTGACAAAAGTCTTGCCCTCCTCCTAGACCAACTTGTGTGATAGACAGAACACTGCATCTATCACACGAGCTGGTCAAGAAGGAACTCCGTGATACAGCGTGACTCTGGTTTGGGCTACGCTGCAGCCACGGCCTAGCTCAAAGCGCCCCCAGGGCAGGCAGCCTACTGGGAAATGTCCCGGTATCACGGTAGGCCAGTCTGGCCCTGATTGCAACCAATCACATTTCGTTTTTGTGTGTAAAGAAAATAACTGTGCTGTATCCTATTAATCTAAAAAAAAAAAAAAAGGGAGCAACACTATTATGAGCTTTATACCAAAAAAAAACAATGAATTTTAAGAACTGCGCTCTTAATAAAATGAATGAAGTGATAATATAAACTGACACATAATATACAGTGTGTGAAACAACAATATGGATTAATCAGTCCCAAAAGATTGATATGAAATTTGGACAGATGAATCCTGCAAGAAAAGTGCTAATGAACAGTACATCACGTAAACAGACACCAAATGTTTAATGTCCTCCTCGTGTAGATAACATGTTCACAACGACATGCAAAGTGTAAATCCTTATTGGCTTGATCTTTTTCCTTCAAAACAGAAATTAATGCTTGACGTCTTGGCCTATAGAGATATAAACAAATCCTCTGTATCTTTGCATATATATTGGGACTTTTTAAAAGTCTATATGAGAGGTTTGTTTATCCCTCAAATTCTAATGCCTTGTACACACGACCGATTTTCACGACGAGAAAACTGCCATTTTTTATATTGGTCGTGAAAACCGGTCATGTGTATGCTCCCTAGCAGTTTTCTCGACAAAAAAACTGCCCGCAATTTTTTTTAAAACAGCTCTCTTTTTTCTCGTCGTGTATTCCGTCAGTCTTTTTCTCGTCGCGAAAAACAGTTGTGTGTATGCTTTTCCGAGGGAAAAAAACGTGCATGCTGAGAATCAAGTATGCAGCCCAAAAGCAGCCCATTTGAAAGGAACTTCTCCTTTATTGTCCCGTCGTACGTGTTATACGTCACCGTGCTTTGGTCAGGCGTTTTTTTGCATAAATGTGTGTATGTAAGAAAAGGAGAGGGGTCGCGCTATATAAAACAGCACAAAAAATGCTTATTATCCAATAAAGTGACATGGACACAATACAAAGTGAATATCCAATCAGCATACAATGAATATCAAAGATATACACAGAATGTATGTAAATTGAAAAATTGAAAAATGAAAAATAATAAAACAAAGTCCAATAATAGACAAAGGTAAGATTAGTAAGCCCAAAGTGCAAAATGGATCCACACACGGTGCAGTTGATGACGAACAAGAGCCTCCACCACCATCAAACACTGACCCTTACCAGAGCCAAAGATCTCAAGGAGATCAAACACAGCAGAAATACAGGAGTGACATCCATCATCCACATTAAAGGTGTAGTTTATAACATCCGTCTGGTATGATCAGCCAGGTATTCGCCAGTATCCCAATCAAACACAGGGTAACCGTACTCCAGGATATTAAAAGGAACCAAGGGAAACTCGCATAGTGTAAAATCACTTGAGGTTTAATAGATAAAATAGATTGTGCGCACTTACATCAATCATGTAGGTGAACAGCATTAAAAAAATCAGCCGGCCGGCTCTCAGAAGCGTGTACCCGTCTCTTCCGGGTCCTCACACGTGATGCGGTGACGTCAGAACGCCATGTGTATGTAAGTCAGGCTGGAGAGGAATCACATTGGGAAAAACGTATTTTTCCTACCGAGAAAAATGGTCGTGTGTACGAGGCATAAGGATAAAAAAAAAAAAATCTAGGGTCTGAGAACGTTTAGTGACTGAAGATGTTTTAAAGGTAGAACTTCTTTATATAGAAAATCCTTCTATAGAAACACATCACAAGTGGATAGAAAAACAACTGATATATGTTGATATTTCTTGTAAAAAAGCAAAGCAGAAACTATTTTTTTCTTCAGCAACCTTATTTTGAGGATGGAGAAAATACGGGTTGTCTTTTGCCAACAATAGCTAAAGCTCAGAAACCAATGACCCAGGTAGTAGATTTACAAATCTCTCCAACTGAAACTGCACAAACTACCTTGGAGATTTCATTGGTATTTGTTGATTTCTTTAAGAAATTGTATAGAAGTAAAGTATCCTAAATAAAAAGATGAACTGCATCTCTTTCTTAAATCTATTAAATTAACAGAATTATCAGTAGATGAAAGGGAGATGTTGGATCAACCTTTGACTTTAGAGGAACTTCAAACTGCTTCAGATAGCTTGACTAATAATAAAGTCCCTGGTGCAGATGGGTTATCGGGGTAAGTCTACAAAGTTTATGGAACTGATTTGTTGCCAGAATTATTAGAGGTATTTAACATTGGAAAGCATTGGAAAGTGGTCATCTCCCACCCTTTATGAATGAAGCAATTATCATAGTTTTGTTAAAACCTGATAAAGATCCAAGTAATCCTGAATCATATCGCCTTATATTATTACTTACATTGGATGTGAAGCTATTGGCAAAAGCGTTAGCGATCAGATTGACTAAAGTAATATCTAAGGTTCCCTCTGAAAATTTAGGTAATAGAGCTATATTGTCGCTAGACGTGACAAAAAGCTTTTTGACAGTATATAATAAAATTTCTTAAGGCATTGCTTAGAAAACTGGCTTTGGTCCATACTTTAGAAATGGGATACAACTCCTTTAGGCTGCCCCGGTGGCACGTGTACAGATAAATGGGATAAGTCGGTTCTTTTACCAGTGGACCCCCTGATGGCCAACCTGCCAATTTCCCAGGGACTCCAGGAACCGCTTATATAGTTACATATATAGTTACACAATCTGTAAGGTTGTATACCGGGGAATCCAGTTCTACCTTAGTGTGTGTCTGTCAGGGTACTAGCTCCATCTCTGACAGATTCCCGCACATGCCCAGTAGAATGACATTTCGGCGCATGCCTGTGCGTGGTTTGCGCGCACGCATGCGCGGTACAGCAGCGCGCCGTGTGCGTGGAAGCGCGCACGTGCACGTATGCGGCAACCCTGGGGCCAATCAGAGGCCGGACATTCCTATTTAAACCAGCAGCCTTCCCTGAACAGGTTGCTGGTTTGTCTTCAGCTCCTATGTGTTTACCTGTTGCCGTACCTGCCTGTTTTGACCCGGAATTCCTGACGACTCTCCTCTCACCTGGAACCTCTGACCCTTTGGCTAACGTTACCTGGATTGCTGTTATCTCCTGCCCCTTGACCTTGGCTTGCTCTCATGGACTCCCTCTGAACTCTCCTGCCCTTGACCCTCGGCTTGTGACTCGGATTTGCCCTCATCTCCTGTGGACCCTACCAGACTCACCTACCAGTTCCTGCCTGACCAACGCTTGTCTCCAGTCTTCTGCACCTGCCCTGCTTCTGTCAGCTGCACCAAGTCTTCCTGCCAGCTCCCGGCGCCGGTGCCTCCTTGTGCCGTCCCTCCTCTGTCCCAACTCCAGGGAGTGGTCTGCACAGGGGCGCAAAGGTGAGCCGCCCTCAGCATCTCGGTCTCGGTGAGTACAGGTTCTGACAGTACAAACCAGCCAGATGTCTGAGACCGACAGGGCGTGCTCACCCTTTGAGACGCTGTGCCAACAGGTCTCCGCCTTAACAGAAGCAGTCCAGAAGCTTCAGGAAGGCTACCTCCAGATTGATGGCCGCCTCCAACAACTGGCCGGTTCCCCAGGTCCATCCACTGCGGCCCTAGCCTCTTCACCCGGACCTTCTGCTGCCCAAGCTCCTGCAAGCCCTGCCATGATGGGGAGTACTCCCGAACCCCGGGTCTCCATGCCCGAGCGATTCTCAGGCGACCGCCGGAAATATCGGGCTTTCAAGAATGCCTGTTCCCTTTACCTGGCCTTGCAACCTAGAACTTTTGCGACCAAAGCTGTTAAGGTTGGATTCGTAATCTCTCTCCTTTCTGAGGAGCCTCAAGCATGGGCACACTCCTTAATGGAACAACGCAGTCCAATACTTGACTCTATGGACACCTTCTTCACCCACATGGGGAAATTATACGACGACCCCCTACGTGCAGCCACCGCAGAGGGTACTCTGCACTGCTTAAATCAAGGGAGACGGCCGGTGGAAGACTACACCGCCGAATTTAGAAAGTGGTCTGCTGACACAGGCTGGAATGAGTTGGCCCTCAGGTACCAATACCGCCAGGGCCTCTCTGAGAACCTAAAGGATGAGCTTGCAAGGTCAGCACCCCCTGCCTCTCTGGAGGATTTAATCCAAACCGCCACTCAGCTGGATAGGCGCCTTCGAGAACGTCGTTCGGAGAGGTTCCAGTCCAACCGGCCTAACTGGGTTCCACCAAGATATGCTCCAGTACCTCCGCCTCACCCAGGTCCACCAAACACCTCATTACCCGACCCAGAGCCGATGCAGCTTGGTATAGTACGGGCCCCTCTGACTCCAGAAGAAAGACTCCGGAGGCGTCAATCTAACCTCTGTCTGTACTGCGGAGCCGCCGGACACTTTTTGCGCACTTGCCCAGTAAGGCCTTGTAAGTCGAAACCTCCATCTGCTATCAATTTCCCTGTTACCAGTTTGCCTCAGACTTATGTTATCCTCTTTCTTTCCCTACAGCTCCCGGAAGGGGCAACACGTCTGCCGGCGATAATTGATTCCGGGGCCTGCAGCTGCTTCTTGGACTCATCCTTGGCCCAAAAGCTGCGTATCCCCTGCCGTACCAAGGATTTTCAGCTGCAAGTTCATCTGGCTGATGGCTCTCTTCCCCGTTCCGGATTGATTACCCAGGAAACCCTTCCTCTTTGTGCCATCTCAGATTCTGGGCACCGGGAGTTCCTCTGTTTGGACTTGATCCCGTCCCCCATGTTCCCTATCATTCTGGGTCTCCCTTGGCTACAAGTTCATCTGCCCTGCATTGATTGGCTCAAGAAAGAAGTCAGCTTCCCTTCCACCTACTGTTCCCAGCACTGTCTCGCACCCGCTCCAGTCGCCTGCTCCACGCTAGCTACTCCACCTGAAGACCTACAGCATGTTCCTCCAGCCTACCTAGACTTCAAGGATGTCTTTGACAAAAAACAAGCCGATTGTCTCCCACCACATCGGTCATATGACTGCCCCATTGACCTCTTGCCCGGATCTGAAATTCCCTTTGGGCGCATATTCCCCTTGTCAGAGACTGAGTTGAAGACCCTCAAGGTCTATATTGAAGAAAATTTAAGTAAGAAGTTCATCCGTCCCTCCTCCTCGCCAGCGGGGGCGGGGATCTTCTTTGTCGAGAAAAAAGATGGATCGCTTAGACCCTGCATTGATTATAGGGAGTTAAACAAAATTACCATCAAGAACCGGTACCTGCTGCCTCTAATCCCCGAGCTCTTTCAAAGGTTCCGATCAGCTCAGGTTTTTTCTAAATTGGACCTCCGGGGCGCCTACAATTTGGTCCGAATAAGGGCAGGAGATGAGTGGAAGACTGCGTTCAGGTCCAGATTCGGGCACTTCGAGTATCTGGTCATGCCCTTTGGGCTCTGTAATGCGCCCGCCACCTTCCAGCATCTAGTCAATGACATTTTTCGACAATTTTTAGATGACTTCCTCGTAGTCTACTTGGACGATATTCTCATCTTTTCAGCCACAAAAGAATTACATCGGCAACATGTCAGGCAGGTTCTCACCATCTTGAGACAACACCGGCTTTATCTCAAATCAGAAAAATGCGAGTTCGAAAAGACATCAGTGCAATTTTTAGGATTTATCATTTCTGTGCATGGGGTAGCCATGGATCCCCAGAAAATCAGTGCTATTCAGGAGTGGGCACCTCCAACAGACAAAAAGGGCGTTCAGCGCTTCATTGGCTTCGCCAATTTTTATAGACGATTCATCATCGGTTTTTCATCAATTGTTTCTCCCATCACCAAGTTGACCCGCCAGGGGCACCGCTTCCAGTGGCCACAAGAGGCTCAGGAGGCCTTTATCAAACTCAAAACGGCCTTTACCTCGGCACCTGTACTTTGTCATCCGGATTCTACGTTACCTTTTGTTCTAGAAGTGGACGCCTCGGAACCTGCTACAGGCGCTATTCTTTCCCAGAGACAGGGACCGAAGTCGCTTCTTCATCCAGTAGCCTACGCCTCTCGGAAACTAAGTCCTCCTGAGCGCAATTACGACGTAGGCGATAGAGAACTACTGGCCATAAAATTTGCACTGGAGGAGTGGAGGTACCTGCTGGAGGGGGCAGCGCATCCCATTATCATTTTCACTGACCACAGGAACCTGGAATACTTACGGTCTGCAAAACGCCTTAGGCCCAGACAAGCCCGTTGGGCTCTTTTTTTTGCTCGCTTCAATTTCCATATTACCTATCGTCCTGGCGCAAAAAATGGAAAAGCTGATGCCCTCTCCAGGATGTTTCCAGAGACGCCCGATACTTCCGAGCCCAGCACGATCCTGTCACCTCAAAATTTTTTGCTTCTCCCTCAAACAGATTTGTTGACTGCTCTAAAGACCGCATGCCAACGGTGCCCTGATCATGAGGTTTCCTCCTTGGAGAAAAAGGACGACCTGCTGTGGTCTCGTGGGAAGATTTTTGTTCCAACAGAGGCAAGACAGTTAATCCTCAGCACCTTCCATGATCGTAAATTGGCTGGCCATTTTGGTACCCGTAAAACTTCCGAACTGATCTCTCGCTCCTTCTGGTGGCCTAAATGGAGGTCCGACTGCAAGGATTATGTCTCTTCCTGCATTCGCTGCCAGCGGAGTAAGGGGCCAAACACGAAGACCTGGGGGCTGCTGAAACCCCTTCCTATCCCAGAACGGCCCTGGATTGACATCTCCATGGACTTTATTGTCGATTTGCCTCCTTCAGCCGGGTTTACCACGATCCTAGTCGTGGTGGACCGTCTGTCCAAGATGGCGCATTTTTTGCCCATGGTGGGTACGCCCTCCGCGGCAGACACAGCCAAAATCTTTTTTAAAGAGATTATCAAGCTCCATGGAGTGCCCAAAAGCATAGTATCTGACAGAGGTACTCAATTCACATCCAAATTTTGGAAGGAACTTTGCAGAGCTTTGGAAGTGAAGATCTGTCTGTCCTCGGCCTATCACCCTCAAAGTAATGGCCAGACAGAGCGCACTAATCAAACGCTAGAACAGTATCTACGATGCTTTTGCTCAGTCTCCCAAGACGATTGGTCCTCCTTGTTATCTACAGCCGAGTTCGCTTACAATAATTCCATACATTCTTCCACAAACCAAACCCCGTTCTGGGCTAACTTCGGTTTCCACCCTTCCTTTTTGCCGGACTCCATCCCGGAAACATCTGTGCCAGCGGTCCAGGAACGTGTGACCTGCATCCAGCAAAACTTTCAGAAGTTACAGGAAAGCATGCAGCAAGCTCAGCAGGACTATAAGAGGTTCCATGACAAGGGGAGGAAGGATTGCCCTGTCTTCAAAGTGGGTGAGAAGGTCTGGCTATCCGCCATCAACCTCAAGTTACCTATTCCCTCTCGGAAACTGGGTCCAAGGTTCATCGGGCCATTTGAGATCAGGCGAGAAATCAACCCAGTAGCTTTTGAGTTGGCTTTACCCAGGTCCTACAAGATCCACCCTGTGTTTCACGCCTCTCTGCTTAAGCCCGTTGTGTCTGACCCCTTCAACGGTAGAGAAGAACTGCCACCTCCACCAGTGGAGATTGAGGGTAAAAAAGAGTTTGAGGTGGAGGCTATCTTGAGCTGCAGGAAAAGAGGAAGGCAGTTGCAATACCTTATAAAGTGGAAGGGATATCCCCCTGAAGATAACTCTTGGGAGCCTTCCCGGAATCTCCATGCCCCTCGCCTGATTCGGGCCTTTCACCTGGAACACCCGGAGTTAATGACCAGTTTGGGCGTCCGGAGTCCGCCCCTTGGGGGGGGGGCACTGTCAGGGTACTAGCTCCATCTCTGACAGATTCCCGCACATGCCCAGTAGAATGACATTTCGGCGCATGCCTGTGCGTGGTTTGCGCGCACGCATGCGCGGTACAGCAGCGTGCACGTATGCGGCAACCCTGGGGCCAATCAGAGGCCGGACATTCCTATTTAAACCAGCAGCCTTCCCTGAACAGGTTGCTGGTTTGTCTTCAGCTCCTATGTGTTTACCTGTTGCCGTACCTGCCTGTTTTGACCCGGAATTCCTGACGACTCTCCTCTCACCTGGAACCTCTGACCCTTTGGCTAACGTTACCTGGATTGCTGTTATCTCCTGCCCCTTGACCTTGGCTTGCTCTCATGGACTCCCTCTGAACTCTCCTGCCCTTGACCCTCGGCTTGTGACTCGGATTTGCCCTCATCTCCTGTGGACCCTGCCAGACTCACCTACCAGTTCCTGCCTGACCAACGCTTGTCTCCAGTCTTCTGCACCTGCCCTGCTTCTGTCAGCTGCACCAAGTCTTCCTGCCAGCTCCCGGCGCCGGTGCCTCCTTGTGCCGTCCCTCCTCTGTCCCAACTCCAGGGAGTGGTCTGCACAGGGGTGCAAAGGTGAGCCGCCCTCAGCATCTCGGTCTCGGTGAGTACAGGTTCTGACAGTGTCTCCTGTTTTCCATATCCCTGTACGTTGTGTTCCTTTAGAAACACATCTAAAACTGAACTTATCTACACTCTCTGCTTACACCACCAACCGTGGAAGGGAGTTCCACATCCTCACCACTCTTACAGTAATGAACCCCTTACCCAGTTTAAGACTGAATCACTTCTCGTCCAACTTCAATGTGTGACTGCATGTCTTCTTTAGAGATCCAAGATTAAAAAGGATCTTGGAGGCTAAATATAAACAAAGCATATCCTTCCATAGTGTGTACTTGTCTCAATCCAGAGCACTAAGTGTCATTTCTGTCTGCTGCTTCGTTCCTCTGCTAATATCATGAATGACTTCTTCCTGACACCAAGAGAAAAAAAGGTGACAGGATAGGAAGCTCCAGCTGATTGACAGCCTTAGATCTGTTTTTGTGTGCTCTGTGAAGGGGGTGTGTCCATTCCCTCCAATCAGCTCTCAGAGCTCCCCTAACTGAGCTCTGCAGTGTATAGCTTCAGCTTTTCGTCCTTTTTTAATATCAGGCAAGCACTTCATCTCTGTGCTATGAGTGGATGTACAGAAGAGAAGAATGTACTGTAGATAAACAGATACAACTTATGTAGGAGGATTTCTTTAATATCTGTGTATCACCGAAGAATAGGCCCTACACTGGGTATATGTAAGAGTTTACAACCACTTTAAGGCTGGGTTCACACTATTGCCTCGTGAGGCTCACAGCAGGGGTCTGGTGCATCCCCGTTCATTGTTTCAGGTCCGATTTTATCCCAAATTTTTGGGCTGAATTCAGACCTAAAACGGACCAAAAGACAGGTCTCCTGTGCAAATTTGCATCAGAGTCGCAGCGGAGATATGTGAACCCACTCTATAGAGAGTCGGTAACAATCTCCTACCATGCGAATTGGATGCAGGAAAACCTGCATCCAATTTGCATAGGTTTGGACCCAGCCTAAGGAGCTGTCACAGGCCCTCGTCAAGAGAGACCCACTATGCTCCCCTTTTCTACCCAGCTGCTCCATTCATTGAAGCCATAATACAGCTTATATGAATGAAACAATCTTTGATAATTGAATATACTGCCCCCTCCAATCTAAGATCACTTTTCATTCATAGAAGCTATAAAACGGCTTCTATAAATGGAGCAGCTGGGCAGAAAAGGGCAGGCATAGTCGGCCTCTGTTGCATCAAGTCTTTTTGGGTATGTCTCTACCAGCTTTACATATCTGGAGAGTGACACTTTTACCCATTCGTCTTTGCAAAATAGCTCAAGCTCTGTAAGATTGGATGGAGAGCATCTGTGAACAGTAATTTGCAAGTCTTGACACAGATTCTCAATTGGATTTAGGTCTGGACTTTGACTGGGCCATTCTAACACATAAATATGCTTTGATCTAAACCATTCCATTGTAGCTTTGGCTGTATGTTTAGGGTCATTGTTCTGCTGGAAGGTGAACCTCCATCCCAGTCTCAAGTCTTTTGCAGACTCTAATGCCGCGTACACACAATCAGTTCGTCTGATGAAAACGTTCCGATGGACCGTTTTCATTGGACGAACCGATCGTGTGTGGGCCCCATCGTTTTTTTCCCATCTGTGAAAAAACTAGGAACCTGTTTTAAAATTATCTGATGGTTAAAAACCTGATAGAAAAAAAACGATCGTCTGTGGGGAAATCCATCGGATAAAAATCAGAATCAAGTCGACGCATGCTCGGAAGCATTGCACTTCATTTTTATCTGCACGTCGTTGTGTTTTACATCACTGCGTTCTGACACGAACGTTTTTTTAACTGATTGTGTGTAGGCAAGACTGATGAAAGTCAGCTTCATCGGATATCTGATGAAAAAATCCATCAGTCCGTTTTCATCAGATGAACCGATCGTGTGTACAGGGCATTACAGGTTTTCTTCTAAGATTGCCCTGTATTTGGCTCTATCCATCTTCCCTGTCCCTGCTGAAGAAAAGCATCCCCACAACATGATGCTGCCACCACCATGTTTTACAGTGGGGATGGTGTGTTCAGGGCAGGGGTCTCTCATGATCACAAGCAACAATGCTGAGAGAGATACCCTGTTGTTGTTGTTGCCCTGCGGCACTAGGCCCCTCGTCTGGCCTCTACTACCTGCTGCACTGGTTGCTAGCACCTGTGCAGCCTGGCGTCTAGCAACCAGTGACGTCAGTCACTAGACATGTGCACTGCCGAAAAATTTGTTCGTTTTCGTTTCATTTGTTTTTTTGCTTTTATCCGAAATTCTGAAATTCAGTAAATTAGAAAATTAGGAATTTCGGAAATTAGAAAATTGTGAATTTCAGAAATGTTAAATTTTGGAAATTTGAAATTTTGTAAATTCGAAATTTTTGTAAATTCAAGGTTTTGTAAATTTGAAATTTCGGAAATTAAAAATTTTAGAAATTAAAAATTTTGGAAATTAAAAATTTTGGAAGTTAAAAATTTTGGAAATTGTAAAATTTTGGAAATTTGGAAGGAAATTTCGCAAATTGAAAAGTTTGGAAATTAGGAAATTCTGAATAATTTGTCAAAATTCATTAAAAAACGAATTCGGAACTAAACAAATTGCACATGTCACATACAAGCCACTGCTGAGGAGAGTGAGGCCCCAGCATTCAGAGGGGAGCATTCTTTCTCCTCCGTGTCTATTGGGATCTGTTTTTGACAGGTTCCCTACCCCACTTACGGAGAAGGGGGGTCGCGGCGCCATCCCTCAGAAGTTCGGCCCCTCCTCCTTCAACCGCCGGGCGAATTAAAAAGTGCAGCGCGCTTCACGCATTTGCAGTGGAGAACAGGCTGTGAAGCAGAAAGTCTTTTTTCTGGCAGTGCCCCTCCCGAGACCAGACTCTGGATACGCCTCTGGTGCAGGGTGATGTGCAGTGTTAGTTTTCCACCACACATAGCAATTTGCTTTTAGGCCAAAAAGTTATATTTTGATCTCATTTGACCAGAGCACATTCTTCCACACGTTTGCTTTGTCCCCCACATGGCTTCTCACAAGCTGCAAATGGGACTTTTTATGGCTTTCTTTTAACAATGGCTTTCTTCTTGCCACATAAAGTCCAGATTTGTGGAGTGCACGACTAATAGTTGTCCTATGGACAGATTCTCCTACCTGAGCTGTGGATCTCTGCAGCTCCTCCAGCGTTACCATGGGCCTCTTGGCTGCTTCTCTGATTAATGCTCTCCTTGCCCGGCCTGTCAGTTTAGATGGATGGCCATGTCTTGGTAGGATTTCAGTTGTGCCATACTTTTTCTATTTTCAAATGATGGATTGAACAGTGCTCTGTGAGATGTTCAAAGCTTGGGTTTTGTTTTATAACCTAACCCTG
Source organism: Rana temporaria (assembly GCF_905171775.1). Taxonomy (NCBI): domain Eukaryota; kingdom Metazoa; phylum Chordata; class Amphibia; order Anura; family Ranidae; genus Rana; species Rana temporaria. Next base: position 65,550,666 of record NC_053495.1, on the reverse strand, counting down.
AACTTCTCCACAACTTCTCCACAACTTGGCCTTGGCCTTCATGGTGCTGCTTGTTCACTAAGGTTCTCTAACAAACATCTGAGGGCTTCACAGAACAGCTGTATTTATACTGAGATTAAATTACACACAGGTGGACTCTCTTTACTAATTAGGGGCCAGATTCACAGCCGAGATATGACGGAGTATCTCAGATACTCCGTCGTATCTCTCAGAGTATCTATGCGACTGATTCATAGAATCAGTTACGCATAGATAGCCCTAAGATCCGACAGGTGTAATTGTTTTACACTGTCGGATCTTAAGATGCAATACCGCGGCCGCCGCTGGGGGGAGTTTGCGTCGTAAACCAGCGTCGGATATGCAAATTAGGAGTTACGGCGATCCACGACGGTTTTTCGCGTTCGCTACGTCGCTGCTAGTCTAGTTTCCCGTCGCAAAGTTAGTCGTCGTTTTGGGTGCCTTAACTTTACACAGCACACGTATGTGCTGTATAAAGTATGGCCGTCGTTCCTGCGTCGAAATTAAAAAATTCACGTAGTTTGCGTAAGACGTCCGGGAATACGGAATTGCGCTATGCACGTCGCCGTTCGAAAAAATGACGTCAGTTCGCGCAAAGCACGGCGGGAATTTCGAAACGGAGCATGCGCAGTAAGTCTGGCGCGGGAGCACGTCTAATTTAAATGGCACACGCCCCTTTAAATTACGCGGGCTTACGCCGGAGGCCGCCAGCGTAGGTTTTCATTGCAAGTGCTTTGTGAATCAGGCACTTGCGATGAAAACTTGCGGCGGTGTAACGTATCTACGATACGTTACGCCGCCGCAGTTCTACGTGAATCTGGCCCTAGGTGACTTCTGAAGGCAAATGAGTCTTTTTTAAATTCAATACTTTTTTTATTGTTTCCATCCATATACAAAACAGAAAATATAAATCCATATTTTACACTCAGTGCATTTTATGTGCATACAAAAGGTTAATAACGAGAGCTAAAAATATCCATCAATCCCAACCCTCCCCTCCCTCCCCCTTCATATCTTACTTTAAGGCTGCATTCACATTGTAACGCCGCGCATGCGGCGTATTTTGACGCGATTTGTGTAACTTTTTTTTCACAAATCATTTCCATTGCTGTCTATGGCCGAACGCCAATGCCGCCTGAAAAAAAGGGTCCGGGACTTGTTTTCAGGCGGCAGGCGTACGGCGTTTCGGCGTTCGGCGTGAGATGTGAACCATCTCATAGACAGCAATGGAAATTCGCCCCTCCAGCGTATCGAGCGTCGGGCGTTTTGTCGCCTTGGTGTGAATGGAGCCTTAAAGTGCATACACGTTTTTAATCCTGTTCTTTTCCTTAAATTAAATTATTCTTTACAAGTCTTTCCTTAATTAAAGTGAGCGGCCTATTTTACATAACCAGTGCTCCCATATTGCATTACATTTTTTAAGGTTACCCCGTCTAATCCATGTTCCCCTCTCCTTCCCTATTGTGCTGTTCATTACATTAAACCATTCCTCTACTGTGGGTGGATTTTGTGCTTGCCATTTTAGTGCTATCAGTTTCCTCGCCTGGAACAAACATCTTATAGCTGCTTCTAATATATCCCTCTGCCCCATTCTCTCCTCAATGCATCCTAATAGGCAAACCCTGGCTTCGAGTTCCAGAGTAATTCCAAAGGTTGCATTTATAATATCCAGAATCTTAACCCAATATCTATGCAATTTTGGGCACTTCCACATCATATGGATGAGGTCCCCTGTATTTTGACATCTGGGACATTTATCATCTGACTTCCATCCAAATCCATATAATTTCTTGGGAGTGTAATAAACCCTGTGGAGGAGGAATAAATGAGAGACCCGTTGTGACGGGGCTAGTGAAACTACTGTCCCCAGTTCCAATATCCTGTCCCATTGGTCATTCGTTATAGGGCCAATATCCTCCTCCCACCTCTGTTTGTTCTTGCTCAACCTCTCTTTTCCTATTAACTGATCACTGATCCGTTCATACAGTTCTGAAATAAGACCTTTCTGGATCCCCGTCTTGATTAGTCTTTGGAGATGCGTAGGCTTTTGCCATCTTACCGGCTGTAGCTTAAATTGGGCTTGTAATGCGTGTCTGACCTGCAAATAGGTAAAAAACATGGAGTTTGGAATGCTATATTCTTTACTTGGCTCTGAGAAAAGTTTTAATGTGCAGCCTGTGTACAGTTGTGCCACTCTGGTTATCCCACGTTTATCCCATTCTTTTAGTTTCCCCATGGCCAAAATTTCTTTTAAGTTATTGTTTTCCCATAATGGAGAATATTCTGTTAGTCCTTTATAGCCCAAAGCTACTTTTCCCGCTTGCCATATTCTTACCATCATTTTACCGTTGGGCTTTTTACCAAGAAAGAGTTGGCCTCTAAGGTCTCTATTACAGATCTATGTGGGGACCCTCTTAACATCATTTTCCCACTTGCATTTCCTCCCCCCTCTATGCTACACCCCCCCAAGTGCTGCAACTGTGCCGCCAAAAAGTAACTATAGGGGTGTGGGACCGCTAGCCCTCCTCTATTTGTTGGTAATTGCAACGTTCGGAGACTAATGCTTGCTTTTCCATTTTTCCAAATTAGGGTCCTAAAGAGGGTCTCTATCTTTTTAAACCATCGATTATCAATCCATACTGGGGAGTTGTGAAGTATATAAAGCAATTGTGGCATCCAGATCATTTTGATAAGATTGCTACGGCCAGCTACCGACAGTGGCAAATGTCCCCATATATCCGCTTTGCGTTTAAATTTAACCAGAAGTGGCACTAGATTATTATTTATAAATTGTTCAGGGTTACGTGTTACCACGATTCCCAGGTACTCCATCTTCTCCCCAATTTTTAATTGAGGGATTCCTATCCCATCCATATTGCTTACCGGATCCACTGGTAAGAGTATTGATTTTTCCCAGTTTATTACCAGGCCCGAGAATCGTCCAAACGCTTCTACTGTTTGAACTGCAGTTTTAAGGGAGGTTGTAGAATTGCCCAAGAAAAGGAGGATATCGTCCGCATAAAGTGCGATTTTCTCCTTCTCTGCTCTTCTCTGGAACCCCTGTATTTCCTGCCTAGCTCTAATTGCAATCGCCAAGGGCTCAATTGCCAGGGCGAAAAGGAGGGGGGATAGTGGACATCCCTGTCTCGTTCCCCTTTCCAATTCAAACGACTGTGAGACTTAATTATTTATTTTTATTTTGGCCCTTGGAGAATTATACAATAACTTTATCCATTTGATAAAAGATGGACCAAACCCAAACTTCTCCAGAGCGTACCAGAGATAGTCCCACTCCAGACTATCAAAGGCCTTGGTGGCATCCAATGATAGGATAGCTCTATCTCCCACACTCTCCGTCGGAGTCTGTAAGTCTGTAAGTTTATACTCGTGGACCGATTTGGAATAAATCCAGATTGATCTGGGTGTATTAATTTCTGAATATATTTGTTTATTCTCGTTGCCAGTACCTTGGCCAAAATTTTTACATCTGAGCAGAGCAAAGATATCGGTCTATAAGATGATGTATCTAGTTGATCCTTCCCTTCCTTCTGGAGCACTATAATAATTGCTTCTAACATTGAGGGGGGTAGCCTTCCTCCTTCTATCGCCCAATTCAGCGTTTTTAGTAATTCCGGGAGCAGCACCTCACCGTATTGCTTGTAAATCTCCGCTGGTAGGCCATCTGGCCCTGGGGACTTTTGATTGGAAAGTCCTTTGACTGCCTGTTGTAGTTCCAATAATGTAATTGGGGATTCCATAGCGTTTCTATCCTCTTCTGATAGAACTGGGGTTCCTATTTCTCTGAAGAATTCTTCCATTTGCCCTTTAGCTTCCTCCTTTTTTTATTCTATATAGATCTTTATAATATACTGCAAATGTGTCTACTATTACAGATATTTCAGATGATATCCTGCCTCCTGCCGTCCTGACTGCGGGAACACTAGAGGGGGCCATATTATTTTTCGCTAGGAGGGCCAAAGTATGGCCCACACTTTCCCCTTCCGAAGGCAAATGAGTCTACTAGAATTTAGTTAGGGGTATCAGAGTAAAGGGGGCTGAATACAAGTGCACGCCACAGTTTTCACATATTTATTTGTAAAAAAAAAATGAAAACCATTTATCATTTCCTTCCACTTCACAATTTTGTGCCACTGTGTTGGTCTATCACATAAAATCCCAATAAAACACATTTACATTTTTGGTTGTAACATGACAAAATGTGGACAATTTCAAAGGGTATGGATACTTTTTCAAGGCAGCATAACTAAGAAAGGAGTTATATTACATGTCTGTGCTATCTTGCTTTGTTCGCAGATATTTTCTGCCTTTTTTCTGCATCTGACTGGGAACAAGATGTTGGCTATATTTCTGATGACCAGTGGGATGTTCTTCTCTCTCTCAGTGGCTAGGAGGCTTAACCAGTTATTCATTCTCCACACGAATTATAGAACCCCATAATGGCTTCACAGATTTGGCGGCAGAAATTAATCCACCTGTCCCAAGTGCTGCATTAAAAAGTGTTCCTTGCTTTAAATTCTCTGACACTGCCCCAGATACAGGCAGCACATTACTGACCTCATCAACAAAATATACAGCGCTCAACTTGAGAATATTTCCTTAATGGAAAGTACAATCGTTTTACCACTAGTGATTTGTTTACAGTTATTTAGTGATTGGTAGGAATGAGCTTCAAGTTCGACTCGAACATTGCCTGTTCGCCACACAGCGAACAATTTGGGGTGTTCGCGGCAAATTCGAAAAGCCGCAGAACACCCTGGAAAAGTCTATGGGAGAAATCTAAAGTGCTAATTTTAAAGGCTTATATGCAAGTTATTGTCATAAAAAGTGTTTGGGGACCTGGGTCCTGCCCCAGGGGACATGTATCAATGCAAAAAAAGTTTTTCGGGAGCAGCGATTTTAATAATGCTTAAAGTGAAACAATAAAAGTGAAATATTACTTTAAATTTCGTACCTAGGGGGTGTGTAAAGTATGCCTGTAAAGCAGCGCTTGTTTCCCATGCTTATAACTGTCCCTGCACAAAGTGTCATTTCTGAAGGATAAAAAGTAATTTAAAATCACTGCTCCTGAAAAAAACGCAGTTTTTAAAACTTTTTTTTGCATTGATACATGTCCCCAGGGGCAGGACCTGGGTCCCCAAACACGTTTTAGGACAATAACTTGCATATTAGACTTTAAAATTAGCACTTTAGATTTCAAACGTTCGAGTCCCATAGACTTTAATGGGTTCTAAAGTTCACACAGTTCTGGTGCGAACCGAACAGGGGAGTGTATGGCTCATCCCTAGTGATTGGTACTTGGGTTCTGATCTCATGAGCGCTACATTTTTGTCCTATTTTCACAGTTTGGTTTATAGGTTGAAATTCAGTTTATAATTATATTTATTGTGTCATTGCTTCTTGTGCCAATATTCACATTTAAAGAGGAAGTAAAGCCTGTTTTTATTTTCTGACCTGCAAAAGTAAAGGCATAATGTGCTAGTATGCATCACATACTAGCACGTTTTGTTAAACTTACCTACAAACAAAGTCCTTGTCGTCCCCACTGGAGGCTGCATCCGGGTCTGCAGACTGGCCGGAGCAACTTTATGTCCCTCCCTCACATGCGCGCAGGTGCCGCCGGTTATGGCACAGGCTTCTGAAGAAACTGTACGGGTGACCGTTCCTTCAGAGGGCATGCGCTGATGACCTGATCGGCTGCATATACAGTAAATATCTCCTAAACGGTGCACGTTTAGGAGATATTTACAGTGCCTAGTATAGCCTTACTATAGGCTTACCAATAGGTACAATATATGCATGAGACTTCCTCTTTAAGCAAGCCATACATAAAGCAATTTTCTTTCCTGCAACTGAATGTGTTGACAAGAAATCTTTCCTGCAGAGCTATTATATTCTGACAGCAAGAGGTGTCACAGTCATTAGAATACTATAATCATTCCCGGAGGCCATAGCTGCCAGCAAAAATCGAACGTAAAAGAATCCGACTGTCTAGCACTCCTGCACCTCATTACAGCATCCTGGTTTTGGCTGTGGCATTCTCCTTGTCTCTCTGTCCAACTGCAAGGTGATTAACGTGGTCAGTCTCTGGGTGGAGACCAAACATGATATAAGCCAGCCAAGCTTGCAGTCTTATGATTGTGATAGCATGTGTAATACCTGCTCAAGCTACCTGTCTGTCTGCCCTGCTCTTCTAGATTGGATTACCTCATTGACAACCTCAAATCGGATATTGACTATTCTCTAAACTCTACCTGTTTTTTGATTTCGGACAATTCTAAACCTTGCCTGTCTGCCAAACACAAGTAATGTATAGACTCTATACTATAGAGGATATAAATAGGCACCTACAGGTTATTACACCTTATTACCCTAGAAAAAAGGGTTATAAGAAAAGTCATAAAAATCAGACAATGACCATGGGATGAAATTTATATAGTTCAAAAAGTATCCAAGCACCTGGGCGGCTCATCAAAATGTTAAGCATCTGGGAGGCTGTGTTTGATGGTATGTTGGGGGGCCACCAGGGCCTGCTACCATGCCATAGAGTGCATGAGGAAGCCAGTTAGATCTTCTGAAGATGGCGCTGGAGCACACACATGCAAAAAAGTGGTCTACTTTCTCCACCTATGACTGGCCATTACAGTAAGCAGCAGGGCAAATAGATATAAACAAGGCCAAGGATAAATCCAAGGATGCCCACGGACAACCAAATCAACCTGTCTAACAGTATGCGTTAAAAACAGGGGTTTAGTCTGCAAATACTTAAAAACTAAGCTAACCGAGTAAACACACATCTAACAAAACACACCGCGATTTAAAAATATTAATAATGAAAAATATCAAACAGTAACACGTATGGTTTAAAAGTCCTCAAATCAGCATTGAAACTTTTGAAAATTCTTCCAATGGAGAACGAACCAACAGCCAAAAATCTTGTGACTTGTGAAACAAAGAGTTAATCCACCACCACACAAAGTGCACGCTTACCAGCTGCACAAGTATAGAGCACTTGTGGCCTATGATGGGACCGGGTGGTACCATGGATACCAGGCGGCACTTTTAGGGGGGCAGCATACGCCCGCTCAGCCTGCTCCGCTGCCTGTGAGGAGCGCAGCGCCGGGCTGCCTGAGAGGACACTCACAGAGGGGAGCAGTCAGGGGAGCAGTCAGCGAGTGAGCGGTGCAGTGAGGAGCCCGGCGCCGTTGCTGTTAGTGGTAACAGGAGCGAGCAGGCAGAACACTGAAGGTGGGGGGAGGGACAGGGGGTGGGGAGCAGTCAGCGAGTGAGCGGCAGGGGAGCAGAGAGATGATATCATCTCTCACTTCCCGCCCTGCAGCACGTCAGTTCTGCCCTCACTGTGCACTGCAGCTGCAGGCAGCAGAGAGATTACAACATCTCTCTGCTGCCTACCTTTATTCTGGGACACAGCAAGTGACAACCCACAACGTGTGGCAGGTGATGTCATGACAATCCGCAACGTGTGGCAGATGGCAATCCGCAACGTGTGGCAGGTGGCAATCCGCAGCGTGTGGCAGGTGGCAATCTTCAGCGTGTGGCACGTGGCAATCTGCAGCGTGTGGCACGTGGCAATCCGCAGCGTGTGGCAAGTGACAATCCGCAGCGTGTGGCAGGTGACGCGGCAAGTCACAATCCGCAACGTGTGGCATGTGATGCGGCAAATGGTAACGTGTGGCAGGTGACGTAAGTGACCATCCGCAACATGTGGCAAGTGACAACCCGCAACGTGTGGCAGGTGACGTAAGTGACTATCCGCAACATGTGGCAAGTAACAATCTGCAACGTGTGGCAGGTGACAATCCGCAATCCGCAACGTGGAGCAGGTGACAATCTGCAACGTGTGGCAGGTGACAATCCGCAACGTGTGGCAGGTGACAATCCACAACGTGTGGCAAGTGACAATCCGCAACGTGTGGCAGGTGACAACCGGCATCTGGTGGTGGAGTCTGAAGCAAAACTGTAAGGCCTAGTACACACGAGAGGATTTATCCGCGGATACGGTCCACCGGACCGTTTCCGCGGATAAATCCTCTCGAGGATTTGCGAGGATTTGGATCCGATGGAGTGTACTCACCATCGGATCGAAATCCGCGCCAAAATCCCCTCGCGATGACGTGTCGCGACGTCGCCGCGATGATGACGCGGCGACGTGCGCGACGCTGTCATAAAAGGAATTCCACGCATGCGTCAAATTATTACGACGCATGCGGGGGATCCATTCGGACGGTGAGTCTGTACAGACCAGCGGATCAATCCGTTGGGATGGATTCAAGCGGATAGATTTGAAAGCATGTCTTCAAATTTCTATCCGCTTGAAATCCATCCCAGGGGATAAAAATCTGCGGAAACAGATCCGCTGGATTGTACACACCAGGGGATCTATCCGCTGGAGCCGGTCCGCGGATCAATTCCAGCGGATGGATCCTCTCGTGTGTACGGGGCCTAAGTACAAACACACATCACAAGTTGTATGAGACATGAGAGCCTGAGAGGGACTTGCCTTGCCCAGGATTTACCCACTTAATGACCGGGCCATTTTTTGCTATATGGCACTGTGTCGCTTAAACTGACTATTTTGCGGTCGTGCGGCATTGTACCCAAATAAAATAAATACAATTTCCTTTTTTCCCCACAAATAGAGCATTCTTTTGGTGATATTTGATCACCTCTGCGGTTTTCATTTTTTTGTTCTATAAACAACAAAAAAAAAAAACAATTTAAATAAATATATATATATTTTTTACTTTTTGCTATAATAAATATCCCCCAAATTTATAAAAAAAAAAAATTTCTTCAGTTTAGGCCGATATGTATTCTTCTACATATTTTTGGTACCAAAAAAAAACACAATTAGCCTACATTGATTAGTTTGCGCAAAAGACATTGTGACCGCCGGCAATTCACAGGTCCCTTTATGCTCCTGGATACATATAGAGCCCTGACAGGTCCTTTTATACGCCTATATGCATGTATAGAGCTATGACAGGTCCTTTATACTTCTTTATACATGTTGTGACAGGAAGTCAGGTAAATCTGGGGGTGTTGTCACAGACGGGAGATACATTTCTGCCTTGTTTAGAAAATTCCCCAATTACTCAGGTGTCAGCTGCAGAGGTAGCCAGAAAGGTTTAAGGACGTTGGATAGCTTCAGCTGTTCAGAATGAGGCAATTAAGGCCTCTATAAATTGTCCAGAGGATTACTACTCAATGCTGCATCCTGAGGCTTGTTGAGTTAAGGAGAGCAGTGAGCTGAGGAAGACTTCTGAAGGTGAAGTGGTTGTTGACATTTTTGCTGTGTGATAAGAAAATCAAAAAGACGATTGTTTTCTGCTTGAAGACCAGCAGTGTCTGCCCAGCAGTAGGCTGTGCCAGACTCCATAGGTAGGTTCCTGTGTTGTGAAGGTAGACGGCCCAAGTGGCCAGGGTTTATTTTATGTTTTGTTTTGATTATGCTGTTTGGATGCTTGCACTTATTTCCAGCAATATGGAAGAATAAACCTTAACCCTTGTTTTTTCAACCACCCACGGCTGCCTCTCTGTATAATTCAGTGTGTAGGGAACCCACTCAGGAGGTCACACACCCCCGCTACCAAGCTAACCCCTTACAATGTATAGAGCCATGACAGGTCCTTTATACTACTTTATACATGTATAGCCATGACAGGTCCTCTTTATATTCCTTTACATGTAAAGAGTCATGACAGGTCCTCTATATACATGTATAGAGCCATGACAGGTCCTCTTTATACATGTATAGAGCCATGACAGGTTCTCTTTAAACATCTATAGAGCCATGACAGGCCCTCGTTATACTCCTTCATACATGTACAGGGAGTGCAGAATTATTAGGCAAATGAGTATTTTGACCACATCATCCTCTTTATGCATGTTGTCTTACTCCAAGCTGTATAGGCTCGAAAGCCTACTACCAATTAAGCATATTAGGTGATGTGCAGCTCTGTAATGAGAAGGTGTGTGGTCTAATGACATCAACACCCTATATCAGGTGTGCATAATTATTAGTCAACTTCCTTTCCTTTGGCAAAATGGGTCAAAAGAAGGACTTGACAGGCTCAGAAAAGTCAAAAATAGTGAGATATCTTGCAGAGGGATTCAGCACTCTTAAAATCGCAAAGCTTCTGAAGCGTGATCATCGAACAATCAAGCGTTTCATTCAAAATAGTCAACAGGGTCGCAAGAAGCGTGTGGAAAAACCAAGGCGCAAAATAACTGCCCATGAACTGAGAAAAGTCAAGCGTGCAGCTGCCAAGATGCCACTTGCCACCAGTTTGGCCATATTTCAGAGCTGCAACATCACTGGAGTGCCCAAAAGCACAAGGTGTGCAATACTCAGAGACATGGCCAAGGTAAGAAAGGCTGAAAGATGACCACCACTGAACAAGACACACAAGCTGAAACGTCAAGACTGGGCCAAGAAATATCTCAAGACTGATTTTTCTAAGGTTTTATGGACTGATGAAATGAGAGTGAGTCTTGATGGGCCAGATGGATGGGCCTGTGGCTGGATTGGTAAAGGGCAGAGAGCTCCAGTCCGACTCAGACGCCAGCAAGGTGGAGGTGGAGTACTGGTTTGGGCTGGTATCATCAAAGATGAGCTTGTTGGGCCTTTTCGGGTTGAGGAAGGAGTCAAGCTCAACTCCCAGTCCTACCGCCAGTTTCTGGAAGACACCTTCTTCAAGCAGTGGTACAGGAAGAAGTCTGCATCCTTCAAGAAAAACATGATTTTCATGCAGGACAATGCTCCATCACACGCGTCCAAGTACTCCACAGCGTGGCTGGCAAGAAAGGGTATAAAAGAAGAAAAACTAATGACATGGCCTCCTTGTTCACCTGATCTGAACCCCATTGAGAACCTGTGGTCCATCATCAAATGTGAGATTTACAAGGAGGGAAAACAGTACACCTCTCTGAACAGTGTCTGGGAGGCTGTGGTTGCTGCTGCACGCAATGTTGATGGTGAACAGATCAAAACACTGACAGAATCCATGGATGGCAGGCTTTTGAGTGTCCTTGCAAAGAAAGGTGGCTATATTGGTCACTGATTTGTTTTTGTTTTGTTTTTGAATGTCAGAAATGTATATTTGTGAATGTTGAGATGTTATATTGGTTTCACTGGTAAAAATAAATAATTGAAATGGGTATATATTTTTGTTGTTGTTAAGTTGCCTAATAATTATGCACAGTAATAGTCACCTGCACACACAGATATCCCCCTAAAATAGCTAAAACTAAAAACAAACTAAAAACTACTTCCAAAAATATTCAGCTTTGATATTAATGAGTTTTTTGGGTTCATTGAGAACATGGTTGTTGTTCAATAATAAAATTAATCCTCAAAAATACAACTTGCCTAATAATTCTGCACTCCCTGTATAGAGCCATGACAGGTCCCCTTTAGTTATCATGATATAAAATAATGAATGTGGAGGCCTTTTGGTTGGCGTGATTTTTTTTTGGGGGGGGGGGCAGCATTTCATTCTTGGTCCCAGGCAGCACAATGTCTTGGGCCGGCACAGATTGTGGCTTATACCCAGCCAGGACCTTGTCCACCAAGAACTCAAGGTGTCCGGTCTAATTCTGCAGCGGAGAGTACCATTGGATTGGAAGGATGGTGGAAGGTACAACTGATGGATCTATACACAGTGCAGGTAACGATGAGACGATGTTAGCTCCTTTCATTCTTCTATTCTGGACTTGCTAGGGTTTTTATGGGCCACAAGAAAAGACACTTTGATTGATGAAGTGCAATGAAATTGAGTTGCTATATCAGATGTGTACAATGCACACAATGAAAGCACGCACCTAGTCAAGCCCTCGACAGGTAGAGCGCGATCAACGGGTTGCCTGCTCTAGAGTGTATGCTTTCAGAAAATATACAATCTTTGGGGGGTTTTATTAAATTTTCAGGCTTAAAATTATTTTTTAACCACTTAAATACAGGGCCTTCCTGCCCAGGCCAATAATCAGTTTTCAGTGCTGTAACATTTTGAATGACAACAATTTACCAAAATTATATTTTTATAAAAAAAATCCCACGAATAGAGCTTTATTTTGGTGGTATTTGATCACCTCTGCGGTTTTTATTTTTTGGGCTATAAACAAAAAATAGCAACAATTTTGAAAAAAAACACAATATTTTTTACTTTTTACTATAATACATAACCCAATAAAAAAAAAAAAAAAAAAACTTTTTTCCTCAGTTTAGGCAGATATGTATTCTTCTACATATTTTTGGTTAAAAAAAAATCATAATAAGCGTATATAGATTGGTTTGCGTAAAAGTTATAGCGCCTACAAAATAGGTTATTGATTTATGACATTTTTATTATTATTCTTTTTTTACTAGTAATGACGGTGATCTGCGATTTTTATCGGGACATTGCGGCGGACAGATCGGACACTTTTGCCACTATTTTGGGACCAAACCTACTCACACCCACATTCTAAACTCAATGGGCCAGATTCACAGACAAATACGTTGCTCCCCCACGGCGTAACGTATCTGATTTACGTTACACCACCGCAGGTTTACAGCGTAAGTGCCTGATTCACAAAGCTCTTACCTGTAAACTTGCGGCGGTGTAACGTAAATCCGCTTGGCGCAAGCCCGCCTAATTCAAATGGGGCGGGCACCATTTAAATTAGGCGCGTTCCCGCGCCGAATGTTCTGCGCATGCTCCGTGTTAAAATTTCCTGACGTGCTTTGCGCGAAATTTTGGCGCCCCGAAGTTTTTTTTGAACGGCGACGTGCGTTACGGCGTTTCGTATTCCCAGACGTGTTACGCAAAAAAAAAATTCAAAATTCGACGCGAGAACGACGGCCATACTTTAACATGGCTTATCTAAAGATAAGCCATGTTAAAGCAGGTGTAACTTTGCGACGGGAAAAACCGACGAGCGACGACGTACGAGATTGCGACGAACGCGCGGATCTTCTTGGATCGCCGTAACTAGTCATTTGCATATTCTACGCCGACCGCAATGGAATCGCCACCTAGCGGCCGGCCTAAATTGCATCCTAAGATCCGACGGTGTAAGTCAATTACACCTGTCGGATCTTAGGGCTATCTATGCGTAACTGATTCTATGAATCAGCCGCATAGTTAGGACGGGCGGATCACAGAGATATGACGGCGTATCAGGAGATACGCCGTCGTATCTCTTCTGTGAATCTGGCCCAATCTATCTAACACTGTAAAGTAAAGATCTTTTTATACTTACCTATTCTGCAAGCAGCACCCCGCTCTGGTCCCAGGCTTCAGTGTGTAGGAGAGGCAACTGAAAACGTAAGCCCCATAGTAAGTCTATGGCCACGTACACGATCAATTAAACCAATGAGAACGGTCTGATGGATCGTTTTCATCGGTCCAAATCGATCGTGTGTGGGTGCCATTGGTTATTTATCCATCGGTTAAAAAAAAGCCAACTTGTTTTCAATTTAACCGATGGATTCCTAACCGATAGTTAAAAAACGAGCATTAGTAGGCACAACCATCGGTTAAAAATCCACGCATGCTCAGAATCAAGTCGACGCATGCTTGGAAGCATTGAACTTTGTTTTTTTCAGCACGTCGTTGTGTTTTACGTCAACTCGTTCTGACACGATCGTTTTTTTAACTGATGGTGTGTAGGCACGACTGACCATTACTCAGCTTCATCGGTTAACCGATGAAAACGGTCCATCAGACCGTTCTCACCGGATGGACCGATCGTGTGTACAGGGCTTTAGGGTGACGTTGCTTCCCAGGTATTTCCCAGCTATTGTCAGCTTTCTCCTGCACACAGAGGGCGCTTCTGGAGACCAGACCGGAGTGGCTACAGAATAGGTAAGTATAGTGATCTTTCCTTTACAGGGTTAGATAGATTAGGCTTAGAATATGGGTGTGAGTAGGTTTAGAATTAGGGAGGTTTTGCCTTTGTTTCCACTTTAAATCGGATTCATGGCTGTGAAAAAGTGTACTGACATTTTGTACATACTGCTTTGGGTATAGGAGAGGCAGTGCATTTGTTTGGGAATGGCTCTCTTGTATTCACCAGTAGGAGTTCTCAACAAATTATAAACAAAGGGGAGTGTTTCAGACCAGACATACAGTGCCTTGCAATGTTCCACATTTTGTCATGTTACAACCAAAAATGTAAGTGTATTTTTTTGGGATTTTAAGTGATAGACCAACACAAGGTGGCACATAGTTTTGAAGTGGAAGGAAAATGAGAAATGGTTTTCAACATTTTTTACAAATTAATATGTAAAAAGTGTGGTGTGCATTTGTATTCAACTCCTCTGAGTTAATACTTTGTAGAACCACATTTCGCTGCAATTACAGCTGCAAGTCTTTTTGGGTATGTCTCTACCAGCTTTGCGCATCTAGAGAGGGACATTTTTGCCCATTCTTCTTTGCAAAATAGCTCAAGCTCTGTCAGATTGGATGGAGAGTGTCTGTGAACAAGACTGTTCAAGTCTTGCTGCAGATTCCCAGATTGATTTAGGTCAGGACTTTGACCGGGCCATTCTAACACATGAGTATGCTTTTGATCTAAACCATTCCATTGTAGCTCTGACTGTATGCTTAGGGTTGTTGTCCTGCTGGAAGGCGAACCCAAGCCCCAGTCTCAAGTCTTTTGCAGACTCTAATCGTACACACGATTGAATTTTCCGTCAGAAAAACCTTGGATGGTTTTTCCAACGAAATTCCGCTGAAGCTTGGCTTGCATACACACGGTCACACAAAGTTCTCCGAACTTTCGTCCGTCAAGAGCGCGGTGACGTACAACACTACGACGAACTGAGAAAATTAAGTTCAATGCTTGCGCTGAATTATTTCCGAGCATGCGTCGGAATTGCTACAGACAATCGGATTTTTTGAGAACCAGCTTTCAATCTTTTGTTGGCGGAAATTCCAACAGCAAAAGTCCGATGGAGCATACACACGGTCGGATTTTCAGTTCAAAAGCTCACATCGGACTTTTGCTGTCGGAATTTCCGATCGTGTGTACGGGGCATTACAGGTTTTCTTTGTAAGATTGGGCTTGTATTTGGCACCATCCATCTTCCTATCAACTCTGGCCAGCTTCCCTGTCCCTGCTGAAGAAAAGCATCCCCACAACATTATGCTGTCACCACCATGTTCCATGGTGGGGATGGGGTGTTCAGGGTGATGTGCAGTGTTAGTTTTCCGCCACACATAGCGTTTTTCTTTTAGGCAAAAAAGTTCAATTTTGGTCTCATCTGACCAGAGCACCATCTTCCACATGTTTGCTGTGTCCTCCACATGGCTTTGTGCAAACTTCAAACGGGACTTCTTATGGCTTTCTTTTAACAATGGCTTTATTCTTGCCACTTCCATAAAGGTCAGATTTGTGGAGTGCACGACTAATAGTTGTCCTGTGGACAGATTCTTCAACCTGAGCTGTGGATCTCTGCAGCTCCTCCAGTTACCATTGACCTCTTGGCTGCTTCTCTGATGAAAGCTCTTCTTGCCCGACCTGTCAGTTGAGGTGGACAGCCATGTCTTGGTAGGGTTGCAGTTGTGCCATACTCTTTACACTTTCAGATGTTGTATTGAACAGTGCTCTGTGAGATATTCAAAGCTTGAGATTTTTTTTTTAAACTAACACTGCTTTAAACTTCTCCACAACTTTAACCCTGACCTGTCTGTTGTGTTCATTGGCCTTCATGATGTTGTTTGTTCACTGAGTTTCTCTAACAAACCTCTGAGGGCTTCACAGAACAGCTGTATTTATACTGAGATTAAATTACACACAGGTGAACTCTATTTACTAATTAGGTGACTTTTGAAGGCAATTGGTTCCACCAGATTTTAGTTAGGGGTATCAGAGTAAAAGGGCCTGAATACAAATGCACGCCACACTTTTCACATATTTATTTGTAAAAAATTATAATTTTCTTTCCACTTCACAATTATGTGCCACTTTGTGTTGGTCTATCACAGGGGTCTCCAAACATTCTAAACAAAGGGCCGGTTTATTGTCCTTCAGACTCTTGGAGGGCCGGACTTTGGCCAGCGGGGGTGGAAATTTTCCTAGCATCAGTGGGACTAAACATCTGGTATTAAGGGGAGGAATAGTGCCCCATCGTTGGTATCATAGGGAGGAATAATGCCCCATTAGTGGTGTCAGTGGGAGAAATGGTGCTTCACTGTCGGTGTCAGATGGTAGAATAGTGTCTCGTATCAGTGGGAGGGATAGTGCCCCAAGGGCCGGATAAAGGCAAGCAAAGGGCCGCATCCGGCCCTCGGGCCGCAGTTTTTGAGACCACTGGTCTGTCACGTAAAATTCCAATAAAATACATTTACGTTTTTTCTTGTAACATGACAAAATTTGGAAAATTCAGAGGGGTAGGAATACTTGTTCAAGATACTACATATCATCACAATAATTATTCTAGTTCAACGTATCATTTGACCTAGAAAGCATGTTGTTAGATCGTTCTTTACATTACCTCAAACATGTCTATTTTGTGCCTGGAAAAATGTGGTATGGAAATAGTTTGAAGAGCAACTGAGCTATGTAAAGAAAACAAGATGGGAGTTTGAGAAGGCGTAATGGTAAAATCAAAAGGCAGCTCAACTCTAGACAAGTCTTGAAAATGTGAACAAGGCTTAATTAGAGAAAAGCCACAGATCATATAGAGCTTGAGGGCAATTAATATTTTCAGATGTGAGAGCATAGCTACAATTAGAGAAAAAAATGCCAGAGTATACAAATGGTTAAAAAGCTACAAATTCCATTCAGAAATATATCTTTTTATATCATGTAGAAAGATTATGTTGTGCAGACTAGTTATTTATTGCACACCAGCCTTTCTGTTCTCTTCGTTATGAATTCTAACAAACTGCTTTCTGCTGAGAATGTATTTTTAAAATATCATCTTTACTTTTTTGGTATGTAGACAAACTACATTCAGTAAAAAATAACCACTAAGCTATTATTAGAAACTGCAGCAATAACTGCATGAAGCTTACAAATTTTATACTAACAGCCGACAGTAAACTTTAGTGCATTTTGTGGAATAGGAGATAAGCATTGTATTTAAATGCAACTTTAAGAACCACCTGAAACATGATATTCTAAGAGAAAGATTGTCATTTCTATTATAGAAACCTGACTTTATGTGATCCAATGGTCACTTTCGTAACAGTGTAAACAAAACAAAAAAAAACAAAGGAAACAGGAAAATTGCTTTTGTGTTTTCATTTCTTTATTAACTTTCTTTAAAAGTATAAGATTACACAAAAAGCCGAACAACTTTTCTTGGCCTAACATCTAATTTTCCATCCATTACAAACAACTAATACATTAAATACATTTAAATGCCATTCCCCCACCCCCCACCTCTATGATATTTAATTTTATTACTTTCTCTACCACCGCTATACTGTATCTCCTATTCTATTCCCTCGAATTTATGTTCCTAGAAGTTCAACGAATCTAATTGAATACTTATATTTTATCCAGTCTCTCCACTTCTCTTCGAACCCCTCCATTCCTTCCTCGCCACTAAACCATAAGTACTCTAAGTCCGTGTTTCTCAACTCCAGTCCTCAAGGCGCCCCAACCGTGTCATGTTTTCAGGATTTCCCTCAGATGAAACGTCTGTGGTAATTACTAAGGCAGTGAAACTGATCAAATGTTTTTTTTGTTTTTTATTATTCATTGAAGTGTATTTTTCCCCAAAAAATTGCATTTCAAAGACCGCTGGGCAAATGCAGTGTGACGTAAAATATTGCAGTAATTGCCATTTTATTCCCTAGGGTCTCTGCTAAAATATATATATAGCCGGATTCAAAAAGACTTACAACGGCGTATCAGTAGATACGCTGTCGTAAGTCCGAATGCGCGCCACCGTATATTTAAGCGTATTCTGGAAACCAGATACGCTTAAATTTGGCTAAGATATGACCGGCGTAAGTCTCCTACGCCGTCGTATCTTATGTGCATATTTACGCTGGCCGCTAGGGGCGTGTACGTGGATTTACGTGTTGAATATGCACATGACCTAAATACGCCGATTCACGAACGTACTTGTGCCCGATATGCTGTTTACGTAAGGCATTTTTCCGGCATAAAGATAAACCACCAAAAAGATGGCGCAGCCCATGCAAGGTATGGCCGACGGAACAGCCGTTGTATTTTACGTCGTTTGTGTAAGCGTACGTGAATGGGGCTGGGCGTAGGTTACGTTCACGTCGAAAGCAATGAGTATTTGCGACGTGATTCTGAGCATGCGCGCGTATGCGCCGTACCAACGGCCCCTTATTTACATGGGGTCATGGTTAATTTAAATGAAGCCCACCCACTACATGCCTACTTTGAATTAGGTGGGGTTACGCCGGGCCATTTGCGCTACGCCGACGTAACTTAGGGAGCAAGTGCTTTGTGAAGTACTTGCCTCACTATGTTACGTCGGCGTAGTGCAAATGGCATGCGCTACGCCGGCATAAAGATAAGCCGCGATACGTGAATCTGGCTAAAAATGTTTGGGGATTCCAAGTAATTTTCTAGCAAAAAATATTGATTTTAACTTAAGAAACAAGTGTTGGACTTTAAGGGCCAGATTCAGGTAGAATCGCATAAATCCGCGGCGGCGTAACGTATCACATTTACGTTATACCGCCGCAAGTTTTACGGGCAAGTGCTTGATTCACAAAGCACTTGCCTGTAAACTTGCGGCGGCGTAACGTAAATCCGTCCGGCACAAGCCCGCCTAATTCAAATGGGGCGTGTATCATTTAAATTAGGCGCTTTCCTGCGCCGAACGAACTGCGCATGCTCCGTTTTGAAATTTCCCGCCGTGCTTTGCGCGAAATGACGTCGCACCAACGTAATTTTTTGAACGGCGACTTGCGTTACGTCCTTTCCTATTCACGGACGACTTACGCAAAAAAATATGAAATTCGAGGCGGGAACGACGGCCATACTTTAACATGGCTAGTCTAAATATAAGCCATTGAAATAGCATCCGTAACTTTACGCCGGGAAAAGCCGACTAGCGACGACGTAAGAGAATGCGACGACCGTGCGTACCTTCGTGGATCGCCGTAAACAGCTAATTAGCATACCCGACGCGGAAAACGACACCCAGCGGGCGCTGAAGTATTGCATCCTAAGATCCGAAGGCGTACGAAGCCGTACGCCTGTCGGATCTTACCCAAATGCCGTCGTATCTTGGTTTGAGGATTCAAACTAAAGATACGACGCGGAAAATTTGAAAATACGCCGGCGTATCAGTAGATACGCCGGCGTATTTCATCTGTGAATCTGGCCCTAAGTGGTTAAACTTCCTGCATTTACACACAGAAGTTTGATCTAGGAAGGAAGTTAGTTACAATGTTTCATGTTGTTACAAACTTGGCAGACCGCCCGGATTTTTTCTTTACACACAGAAGTTTATCCCTTTGATCCAAGAAGGAAGCGTTGGTTACAATGTTTCCTGTTAAAAACTTGGCAGACTGCACCGATATTTTCTTTTGACAGCTGAAAGTCTCTCTTATGAAAGAATCGGCAAACTCTGCATTGGAGATCGTCAGGGGGGTTGAATCGAGATCACGATTTTTTAACGATTAATTGTGCAGCTCTAGCACGGTATTTGCACAGCAATTTTTCAAACATGTTTTTTTTTTTAATTAAACTGTTTTATTCATTAAAAAAACACTAAAGTTAGCACAATTTTTTTTGGTATCCTAAGCAATGCTTTAAATTTTTTAGGTTACACGTTTAGAGTTACAGAGGAGGTCTAGTGCTAGAATTATTGTTCTCACTCTAACGATCGTGGCGTATGTAACCTGTGTGTATCTGGCTCTGATACTAGCCAGTGCCTTCCCAGGGACTGACTAGTATCTCTCCCCACGGGAACCCCGTCGTCAATTTAAAAAAAAAATGATGTGGGGTTCCCCCCAAATATCCATTCCAGACCTTTCAGGTCTGGTGTGGATTTTAAGGGGAACTCCACCCCAATTTTTTTTTTTTAATGGCGTGGAGTTCCCCCAAAAATCCACACCAGACCCCTTATCCGAGCACGTTAACCTGGCCGGCCGCAGAAAAGAGGGGGGACAGAGTGCGCCCCCCCTCTCCTGAACCGTACCAGGCCACATGCCCCCAACATGGGGTGGATGTCCCCATGTTGATGGGGACAAGGGCCTCATCCCCACAACCACCGGTGGTTGTGGGGGTCTGCGGGCGGGGGCTTATCAGAATCTGGAAGACCCCTTTAACAAAGGGGCCCCCCAGATCCTGCCCCCCCATGTGAATTGGTAATGGGGTACATTGTACCCCTACCATGTCACGAAGGAAGTGTAAATAGTTGTAAAAAACACACACAGACACACCGTAGAAAAAAGTCCTTTATTAATAAAAAAATAAAAAATAAATCCAGCGGTGGTAATCCACTCGGTCCCGGCTCCCTGCTCCAACGTTGTCGGTATCCAGCGACGGGTGATCTCCTCTTCGGTCCAGCGATGAGAAGATAATCCGGGATCCAGAGCACAGCATCGCCCTCCTCCTTTCTCCGCCGGACACAGCCCGGCGAATGACGCGGCTGAAGCTGTGACATTTCTTTTATTGGTGAGGCGGGGCCACCCATCCTGTGACCCCGTCCCCCTCTGACGCACCCTCTGCTACGTCACAGGGGAAGCCCCCGCCACCTTGCGTCAGAGGGGGCGGGGTCACGTGACGGGTGGCCCCACCTCACCAATAAAATACATTTCACAGCTTCAGCCGCGTCATTCGGCGGGC
Source organism: Rana temporaria (assembly GCF_905171775.1). Classification (NCBI taxonomy): domain Eukaryota; kingdom Metazoa; phylum Chordata; class Amphibia; order Anura; family Ranidae; genus Rana; species Rana temporaria. The sequence continues at coordinate 65,529,837 of NC_053495.1, read as the reverse complement.
TGTGTCTGAAGGGTCTGGAATGGATATTTGGGGGGAACCCCACGTCATTTTTTTTTTAATTGACAGCGGGGTTCCCCTTAATATCCCTACCAGACCTGAAGGGCCTGGTAATTGAATTTGGGGGGACTCCCACGCTTTAAAAAAAAAAAAATTATGATATAATTCTCTCTGAATTGCTGGGAGCCGATAATTCATTATAGCCGCAAGTCCGGTTTTAAATTACTTTTTTTCTTTCAGAAATTACACTTTGTGCAGAGACAGTTCTAAGTACGAGAAACATGCGCTTTTTCACATGCTTACTTTACACCCCCCTTAGGTACGAAATTTAAAGGAATATTTCACTTTTATTGTTTCACTCTAATCATTATTAAATTCACTGCTCCCGAAAAAACGTCAGTTTTTAAAACTTTGTTTTGCATTGATACATGTCCCCTGGGGCAGGACCCAGGTCCCCAAACACTTTTTAGGACAACAACTTGCATATTAGCCTTTAAAATTAGCACTTTAGATTTTAAATGTTCGAGTCCCATAGACTTTAATAGGGTTCTAAAGTTCACACGAACATTTGGTGTGTTCGCAGGTTCTGGTGCGAACCGAACAGGGGGGTGTTCGGCTCATCCCTAGCCACGTACAGACGATTGGACATTCCGACAACAAAAACATGGATTTTTTTTTTCGAAGGATGTTGGCTCAAACTTGTCTTGCATATAAATGGGCACACAAATGTTGTCGGAAATTGCGAACGTAATGACGTACAACACGTACGACGAGCTGAGAAAAATTACGTTCAATAGGCAGTGCGGCTCTTCAGCTTGATTCCGAGCATGCGTGGAATTTTGTGCGTCGGAATTGTGTACACACTGTCGGAATTTCCGACAAGTTTTGTTGTCAGAAAATTTGAGAACCAGCTCTCAAATTTTTTACAGCAAATGTCCGATGGAGCCTACACACGGTCGGAATTTTCGACAACAAGCTCCCATCGGACATTTGTTGTTGGAAATTCCGACTGTGTATATGCGGTACAAGTGTAGCAACATGGTTGCATTTAATGAAGGTACGACATTTAGCAACTCACATGGTTGATGATTAAAACATGCTTTCGGGGTAAAGCTGTCAATATAAACCATCCTCACCATTAAATGGTACTCTAATACACCTTCCTAACGCACTTTTGTTGCAGCACAGCAATGTTAGGTAATGCATTACCATCCAATGTATTTCTCTGCACTGGTAAAAATGGTGCAAGCAAGATTTTTTGTCTGTTGTGCTACGTTAGGCAGCCTATTCAAATGATGAAACCAAAGATGTCCAGGCTGGTATAAATGGGCCCTTAAACAACTAAATACTATGGCCCGGATTCAGATACAAATGTCTATCTTTAGGCGGGCGTAGCGTATCTCATATACGCTACGCTGCCGTAACTTTGAGAGGCAAGTCCCGTATTCAGAAAGAACTTGCGCCCGAAGTTACGGCAGCGTAGCGTATATGGGCCGGCGTAAGCACGCGTAATTCAAAATAGGCTGGTAGGGGGCGTGTTGTATGCTAAATAGTCGTGACCCCATGTAATTAACGTTACTAACGAACAGTGCATGCGCCGTCCGTGAAAGTATCCCAGTGCGCATGCTCCAAATTACGCCGCAAATAGTCATTGCTTTAGACGTGAACGTAAATTACGCACAGCCCTATTCGCGTACGACTTACTCAAACGACGTAAACAATGCAAAATTCGACGCTGGCCCGACGTCCATACCTAACATTGGCTACGCCTTAATACAGCAGGGGTAACTATACGCCGAAAAAAGCCTTACGTAAACAACGTAAAAAAATGCGCCGGGCGCACGTACGTTTCTGAATCGGCGTATCTAGCCATTACCATATTCGATGCGTAAAGCTACGGAAACGCCACCTAGCGGCCAGCGTAAATATGCAACTAAGATACGAGACTTACGCCGCTCGTATCTAGGCAACTGTGAGGCGTATCTGATTCTATTAATCAGGCGCCGAGTTGCGACGGCCCACATTCGGAAGATACGCCGTTGTAACTTCTTTCTGAATCCGGGCCTATAAATGCTAGTCTCCTGGCTGTTATGCTGACCTGGGAAGTCTAGGTAAAGTAAGGCCTTGTACACACAAGAAGATTTCCGCTGGAAACGGTCCGCCGGACCGTTTTCAGCGGATAAATCCTCTGGCGGATTTTGATCAGCGGATAAATCCTCTGGCGGATTTTGATCTGATGGCTGTACACACCATCAGATCAAAATCCCCGCGGAATACATCTGCGGTGACGTGGCCGCGCCTTAGTAGCCGCGATGATGACGCGGCGACGTGCGCGACCCTGGAAGGTAAATACTTCCACGCATGTGTCGAATCATTACGACGCATGCGAGGGATGGGATCGGACGGACTTATCCGGTGAGTCTGTACAGACGACCGGATAAGACCGGCGGACAGGATTCCAGCGGATAGATTTCTTAGCATGCTAAGAAATTTTTATCCGCTGAAAATCCGTCGTCTGGATTTTTATCCGCCTGAAAATGTCTGCTAGGCCGTACACACGACCGGGTCTATCTGCTGGAACTGATCCGCGGATCAATCCCAGCGGATCGATCTGGTCGTGTGTACAGGGCCTAAGATGTCTTAGTTCAAGACTTGTTTTGGGGCAGCGACTTAAATAATTGAGGTTAGTGGGTTACCATGAAAGCCAAAGAACTAGCACTACTAGAAAGAGAAGTCAGCAGTGGCAGGCTGCATGTTTCTTTTAGGAAAAGTTTTCTCTGAATGGCTGTATCTCCACCTGCTGTTGCCACAAGTACATTCTTTTAGCAAAGGCTCAGACACACTGCCCAGATACACTGCAAGATCATTTATGTGAATAATTAAAAAACATGTTTTGCTAAAGCCACTACACCATACCAAATGGTATAAACACTAACCATTGATGTGGTTGTAAACCCTTACAATGCACTTTTTTCTATAGGTAAACCTATAATAAGACTTACCTGTAGCTACACCGGGAATCCCCTAAACCTGCATGGTAAAGCGGTTATCCCCTGTATCAGCACATGCGCACTGAAGCAATGGTGCGTACATGCCGTTGCTTCAGTCAGTGAGGGAGGTCAGGATCAGCACTGGTTATAGCCACTGTCAGTTTATTTTTTACCATCACTTTTCCATTGCAGAGATTTCCCTTCACTTCCTGCCCCATACCATAACAGGTAGTGAGAGGAAATCTATGCAAATTAAGGGAATCCAATGTCCCCCAGGCCCTAAGAACTAGTGTCCCTACTCGAAAATTTCAGGATGGGTCTCAAACAGAAAGGGGTGTGGCTTTGACAGGAAGGGGTGGGTCATATTTAAATTTGGGGGTGCACGAGTTTAGTCAGGTCTAGGGCAGCACAAAACCTAAATACACCATACCTCCCAACATTTTAAAAATCCACTGTGGGACATTTTTGTTGAGCGGGGGGGGGGGGGGGCGGGGGAGTTGTCGTGGATGGATGTGAAGTTCCCCTATTGGCTGCATAGCGAGATGACGTCTAGCTACGTGATCTCGCGCAGCCGAGCTGACCTGTCGCCGTGGTCGGCAAGTAGTTAAAAGAGGGATGTCAGAGAAAGACCATAAAAAGGTTATAAATAGAAAGCATCGCCGCCGGCGTGCATTCCACCAATGAACTGGAAGTGATGTGTGAATTAGAAACCAGAAATTCCGTCAATGCATTTCGCCATCCCAAAGGGCATCTTCAAGGAACTAATTTCCAATTAGAAAATGTTCACATCCCCCATAGTTGGCCAATCAGAAGCCACAAATCGACCATTTTGTTGGTTGGACAAACATGTCTCCTCAACCATAATGTGTCTCCCACAAGGGAAACTTGCTGCCATTATGTTGGTTTGACATGCATTCTTCACTTTAGAGAAGTGTTTCCCACAATTATAAAAACTAATCACAAGGACATCACTCACATAAAAGTAGTATGATCGTATTGAATGCATGTTTTATTAAACATTCAATATATGTGTAGTGCCCTGCTCCCAATAACTGGGGCGCTATTCTAAATTTAGAGGGCGTCTGAGCCAATAGTGGGCTCAGACTTTGTTGAATTCCATTGAAATTAGTCTCTGTTCTGGCTAATGGTTATGCTTGGTAGGATTTTCCCCTGTTGCCTGTAGGTGGCGTTACCACCTCAGGCCCATGTTGAAACACAAGCAAACCATGGTGTGTTAAGTGACCCTTCTCGGCAGCAGCCCAGTGGGAGTGGTGCCCTGCTGTGCATGCTGGGAGGGGGTACTTAAGGGGCAGACGCCGTTTTTCGGGGTCTTTTGCCTTGTGGCCCTCCTGGCGTGAGGCACGTGTGTGTGATCTCGACTTCGGGACCACGTTGGCCCGAGGTCGCATTTCCATGGAGTAGGCCCAGCTATGTTGACTGGGGCCTACCAGGGGCGGACTGACCATTCGGTCAGTCGGGCACGGACCGAGGGCCCCTGGCCACTAGGGGGCCCCATCAGGGTTGGCAGCCTTGGTAAAAGCAGGGAAAGTTTGTTGGAATCAGTGTTTTCTGACATCCATCACTGAAATGGCCACTACCGACATAATTTTGATGTACAAATCTCGAGATTGTAGCTGCCCCGCCTCTCCACTGCCTTCTCAGCCAATGGGAGCACAGTGTACACGCCCCCTTCTCCAGCGCGGCTTTTTTGACATGCGAGCAGGAGATGCCGACTGCTGGAGAGATGAGAGGGAGGAGGGGACAGCCTGCAGTGTGGGGTGGATTGCTGCCTCATAAAAGGTAAGCTGGAAGAATTGTATTATCAGTGCTGCTTACCTATCCTGGTGAGGAGGGGGAGGGGGGAGGCTGTGTAGCAGCAGGGCTCCTCTTGCTGTTAGATCGTTTATCTGTGTGTGAGAAGTGCCATGCTTCTGTGCTGAACTTCTCCAATCTCTGCTACATCTCCCTACTCATCACCTGCCCACCAGTACACAGGCACAGCCTCCTATCCTGTATTACCACATGTGAGCTGCTGGGGCACTATCAGGATGATTTTTGGAAAAAAAAGTGCTGGTGTGTGTATATATACCACCATATATACACCAGCACTTTTTTTCCAAAAATCATCCTGATAGAACACACTGCTCCTGCCCCTTCTGCCATGCTGGTACTTGTAGTGCCCCAGCAGCTCACATGTGGTAATACAGGAGAGGAGGCTGTGCCTGTGTACTGGTGGGCAGGTGATGAGTAGGGAGATGTAGCAGAGATTGGAGAAGTTCAGCACAGAAGCATGGCACTTCTCACTATATATATATACACTGTGTATGTATACAGTGCATGTACGTGTGTATACCAGGGGGCGGTCCATCCATTAAGGGCACCTCCCCCTCTATGTAGAATGTATAGATTCATGCATTGCATGAATCTATCCATGGCCACCCCCAATTCAGGTGTCCATCCCCTTTTAGGACGCTGGGTGCCTACTTTGCGGGGGGGGGGGGTTTGAAGCACCTGATTAGAGCCATAGGCTCTAATAGGCTTCACATTAGGGTGGGCTTGGAGCGCAGAGCACTCAGAGCCCATCCAGGTGGGTTTAGAAAAGCAAATTAATGTTTGCTTTTCTAACAATGAACCGGCACTCCGCCAATCAGGAAGTGCGGGTCTGATACCCATCATGTGATTGGCTGAAAGGACAGGCACTCCTATTGGACGCCTAGCAGGAGAAAAGAAGAGATGCAGGGAGTAAGCAGCTCGCCGCTGCCCGTCCCACATCTCACTGCCGTCACTCACTGCCTGACCTGCCACAAAGATGGGGCAAGTGTCGGTCAGACAACAGGGGGGGGTGCTGAGGGTCACAGTGGCTGCATTTAATGGCACGGTGGCTGCATCTGTGCCCCATCAAATGCAGCCAACTGTGCCCCATGTGGGGGGGGTGCTGAGGGTCACAGTGGCTGCATTTGATGGGACACAGTTGGCTGCATTTGATGGCATAGTTGGCTGCATTTTATGGGGCACAGTTGGCTGCATTTGATGGGGCACAGTGGCTGCATTTGATGGGGCACAGTAGCTGCATTTGATGGCACAGTTGGCTGCATTTGATGGGGCACAGTTGGCTGCATTTGATGGGGCACAGTTGGCTGCATTTGATGGGGCACAGTTGGCTGCATTAGATGGGGCACAGTTGGCTGAATTTGATGGGGCACAGTTGGCTGCATTTGATGGGGCACAGTGGCTGCATTTGATGGGGCACAGTTGGCTGCATTTGATGGGGCACAGTTGGCTGCATTAGATGGGGCACAGTTGGCTGCATTAGATGGGGCACAGTGGGCTGCATTTGATGGGGCACAGTTGGCTGCATTTGATGGGGCACAGTGGGCTGCATTTGATGGGGCACAGTGGGCTGCATTTGATGGGGCACAGTGGGCTGCATTTTATGGGGCACAGTGGGCTGCATTTGATGGGGCACAGTGGGCTGCATTTGATGGGGCACAGTTGGCTGCATTTGATGGGGCACAGTTGGCTGCATTTGATGGGGCACAGTGAGGCTGCAATTGTTTGCCCATGAGAGGCTTCTGGTGAATTTAGTGGGTCACCAACTCTAAGCCACTCGGCATGTCACGGAGCTTGGTGCCTCTCCGCATGGGTTTGCCCACATTCATGTTGCATCAAAAAAAGATGGCGGCCGTCTCTAAGCCTGGGGGCCCCATAATCTCCTATTGTCCGGGGGCCCCATGAGTTGTCAGTCCGCCCCTGGGGCCTACGATTACAAGGGGGATCCCAAGCTGTCTATCCAAGTGGGGGAAGCTACTTAATGAAGGGAAACGGGGGAGGACCTGCCCTGGAGGAGACCAAGCAAGGCAAGCTGACGTTATAAAGGGATCCACTATTCTATTTGTCTTACAGTCCGCCGGAGCAGCTTAAAGGCTCTTTTACTGTAAGGCTGGAAGTTCGGGACTTAAATCCTGTGGCAGAGGATTCCTGGCTATACATCTTTCATTCTCGGACAGTCTGTGGCAGAGAGGGGTCTATTTGGGTGAGCAATACCCACTCAAGAGAGAGTGGCGATTGTGAATACTGGAACTTAAGATATTTTTGTGTGCTCTGTACCGCGTACCTGAACCTTTCCCTTCTCTCCTTCTACCTTCTACTTTCTTTACAAGTTTTATGCAGCAAAAATAAAACCTTAGGCCCCTTTCACACGGACGGCTGTTCTGCCGCAGTTAAAAGCATGTTTATTTTCTGTTGAAATTCAAGACTCCAGGCACAGCGATCAGCTGCATTTGTAAAGTGCGATTAGCTGCGGTTGCGTTTAGCCGTGGCACAATATTGAACGGGGATCCGACCTGGATCCCTGCCAATACCAGGCACTGTGTATGGTATGAATCTTGAGGGGGAACTCCATGCCAAATTTTAAATAAAAAACCGGCATGGTTTCCCCCTCCAAGAGCATACCAGGCCCTTGGGTCTGGTATGGATTTTAAGGGGGACCCCGTACGCCAAAAAAACAGTGTGGGGGTACGCCAAAATCCATACCAGACCCTTATTCGAGCATGCAGCCCGGTTGGTCAGGAAAGGGGGTGGGGACAAGCGAGTGCCCCCCCTCCTGCACCGCACCAGGCCGCATGCCCTCAACATGGGGGGTAGGTACTTTGGGGCAGGGAGCGCCCTGCGGCCCCCCACTCCAAAGCACCATGTCCCCATGTTGATGGGGACAAGGGCCTCTTCCCGACAACCCTGGCTGTTGGTTGTCGGGGTCTGCGGGCAGGGAGCTTATCGGAATCCGGGAGCCCCCTTTAATAAGGGGGCCCCCAGATCCCGGCCCCCCCACCCTAGATGAATGAGTATGGGGTACATGGGGTACCCCTACCCATTCACCTGGAGGAAAAAAATGTAAAAAAAACACACTACACAGGTTTTAAAAGTCATTTATTTGGCAGCTCCGGGGGTCTTTCGACTTTGGGGGTCTCTTCTTCTGCTTTCAGGTGCCTTCTTCCTTCTGCCGGGCTTCTCCACTGTCTTATTGCATGCTGTGCCCTGGATGCGAGGGACTGATCATACAGATGCGCCCATTCGGACAATGCCTATCCTGTGGAGAATAACTGTTCGAGCTGAAACAACCCACTGTGCCACCCCGCGCCTATTGGGTGGACTGGATTACACGCACCGTAACTCTAGAGGAGGCCGCCTTTGCCCCTGTGGTGCAGCCTACACACACTGCATCTACTGTAACAAGTGAATCCAGAGTAGATGTCGCTGCCTCTATGAAGCCTCTAGCGGTCTTTGCAGCGGATACTACTGCCACGACATGTGCCCTCGTCCCACTCGTGAAATGGAAGGTAGGATACGGCAAGGCTTTCCGCGGACACGGTCAAGGCCTACCCCAGCGCCTGCCGGAACCGGACCTTGTGAGCAGTGATGTCCGTGGGAAGTCCAAGATAGGAAGGAGACTGGGGATGAAGTGATTGGGACTGGTTTCACCTACTTGCCGGGCGGGGAGAAGAAATTCATATTATATGATCTCCGGGCTGTAGGAAAGACCATGGTTCAGGAGTTGTTACAGAGCAAAAGTGAGGTTGTTGCTCCCACATGCAGCTTTGCGGAGTGGATGGCCATCAACTCCAGAGAAACACCCAGAGTGGAGACCCCGGGTGATGACATATGGACTTTGCCAGTTAAAAAAATGCCACGTAAACCTGCTAAGTCCTTGGCGAAGAGATCCCCAGGCTCATGCGTGTTGCCTGGGACAGGAAGTCGCCAGTCATTGCCTAAAATGGCCCTTTACAGAGAATGGCCCGTTTACAGAGAGTAACCAAAGAGTATGGTTTAGAGTTCCCGTATGTACCAAGAGATGTGATGCAGGAAATTGAAGAAAACAGGGAATTATGGCCGGCACATTTATGCTGATCGGGTGGTCATCTGCAGTGAATGGAAATAGGATGTTGTGTACTCTATCACCACCCTGGACATACAAGGAAACACCCTGACCTTTCCGGATCCCACGTTTTACCTGTAACTGTGAACAAGCAGATAGACTTTTTGGCCCAGATTCACAAAGAACTTACGCTGGCGTATCTCAAGATGCGTGGCGTAAGTGTAAAAATGCGCCGTCGTATCTATGCGCCGTACCCACAGAACCAGATACGCCTTAAAATAGGCTTCTTCCGACCGACATAACTTTTCTACGCCGGCGTAGCGTGGGCACATATTAACGCTGGACGCATCTGGCGCTCCCATTGTTTTTGTATTCAAATATGCAAATGAGGGAGATATGCCGATTCCCGAACGTACGTGCGCCCGACGCAGGCTACGCGGGTTGCGCGTAAGCTGTACGTCCGGCCTAAAGTTACCCCTCGAAAAGCAGGGGTAACTTTGCACGAGATGTGCGCAGGTCAGCTGGAGAACAGCTTCAGCAGCACCGTTATGGACGAGCTGAGCAACCACACTTGCAGGACAACACATCCATATGCCAACATGCCAGGGGCAGGCATGGTCATAGCACTACTAGTGTGTTCAGATGCGCGTAGAAGGAGGAGGGCACAGGAGAGGATATACCGAACGCGCATGAACGTCTTTGGCATGGGGGATTCGGAGGTGTATCGCATCTTCAGATTCAACACTGCTGCCATCCTGGAAATAGCCACAACCCTGCATGATGACATCACCAGCCCGACACACCACTCACATGCAGTGCAGCCACTGGTCAAGGTACTGGCAACACTGCATTTCCTCGCCAGTGGATCATTCCAGCGTACAAGTGGAGTAGTGGCTGGGATGTCACAAACCACCATGATGTGTGCACCAGGTTGTCCCCGCAATCCTCAGACGCATGTCCCACCACATCATCAGACCCACCCATGAGCATCTGCGGCAGAAGGCAAGGGGTAATTTTGTCAGAATTGCAGGATTCCCACGCACCGTGGGGGCCATTGATTGCACCCATGTTGCACTACGGCCCCCCCATGCCACAGAGCACCTATACCGCAATTGTAAGCACTGGCATTCCATCAACGTGCAGGTGATAGCCGATGCCCAATGCCTCATATGGCACGTCCGTGCCAAACACCCAGGGGCCAGCCACGACAGCTACATATACCGTCAAAGCAACATCCCAACAGAATTTGAACAGAACGTGTACGGGGACAGCTGGCTGGTTGGTGAGTGACATGGGAGTCAGGCATGACTGTCCTACCCCATGATGCAGACATCACGAGCGGCACATGCACGACTAACATCCTCCTGTTTTTTCCCTTCCAGGTGACTCTGTCTATGCACTTGGGCCCCATCTCATGACTCCATTCCAGAATCCCCCAAACCAGAGGAGAGAGAAGATATAATGATGCACACATACGTACCCGTGCAGTGGTGGAACGCACATTTGGCCCTCTGAAGTCCCGTTTCCCATGCCTGGATAATTCCGGGGGGACCCTGTTGTATTCCCCAAACTTTGTGTGCCAGATCATCGGTGCATGTTGCATGCTGCACAACTTCGCCATGAGAAAGGGCCTGGAGATTGACATATGTGATGACCTGACCCCCGAACCAGACATTCCCCCCCTGCCCGAGGCTACCCCGTCTGCTGAGGGAACAGCAGTCAGGAGTTGCCTCATGGAACGCATCTTTGCACGTTAAACACACACATTCATAATGGCACAAGGAGAATGCACGCATGCACACCACTGTGGTCCCTAGCTCACACACCACATCCACATCACATTGGATTAGCCCAAGTCCACCATGCAGGACTTGGGTGCAGCTACGCCACGCCAAGGCCCCAATTATGTCGCTGTCCATTCATTCCACATTCACACACCAGTCACACTATTGTCTACACGTGCAGTAATGAATAAATAAAAAAAACTCACCACCTGAGCAAAACACACAACACGGGCCCTTAATTGTCTGGTGGGAGCCTCGGGTGGGGGGGGGGGTGGGGCATCAGGTAGAGGAGCATTCCATGGTCCCTCCCTGGCTGGCTGCCTGCCCTCCAAAGCAACGACAATGCAGGTGAGTATGGCATTGGTCTCCGCCTGCACCAGCCGCTTCTGCCTTCCCTCCGCCTGGGACTTTACCTCTGCCACAAGGTTTTCCGTTGTGGCTTGCAGCTCCCCCAGGCAGGTGACCATCGCTGCACTGTTGCCACTGACATCCAGCAGTGCATCATTTATGTGGCCCGAGGAGGCCAGGCTGTCTGCCACCCGTTGCATCTCTACGGCAATATTACCCATATGGCGGGTCTGGCGGTCCTGTTCCCTCCTTAAATCTTCCGGCAGGAATTCAGGAACCCCCCTTGTCTTCCTGGTAGCCTTCTTGGGGCCAGGAGAGGCTTGGGGCCTTCTATATGGGAAGACCCTTGAGGGACTGGTTCTTATGGCGATGGACCCTGAGGGGCTCGAACTGATGGCGATGGACCCTGAGGGGCTTGACGAGATGGGAGTGGAAGTGTGCGACGGCCCAGCCAATAGGGAGGAATCCTCCAAATAGAGGCCCACCTCCTGATCCATATGGACCACATGCTCCTCAACCACCTCTTGGGTTGAGGTCTGGGCACTCCCCTCCACCAATGACTCTTTGTTTCTCAGGGGGTCAGGCTGAGGTACAGGATGTTCCGGGGATGATGGCGTGGGACGGGCACCGGCAGCAGATGGCCCCGCTCCCTCCTGCACATCTGTGGATGACACAAAACATTCACATGTTGGTGGACCCAGACACTTGTCACATGTTCCCTTCCACCCCCTCACATGCTACACACCAGATAGGAGATAAAACACACTTACCTGTCCTCAAGGCCGGTTAAATGGAGTCATAGCCCTCCACTCCCTCCACTCCCACCACTTGCTCCCTCTGAAGGCACCGGGCAACCACCTGCTCCTCAGGAGTCAGGCTAAGTGCAGAGGGTGGTCCACCTCTAGTGCCCCTGGCATGCTTCCTCATTGTGCCAAGTTTATCTTTGACCACACGACGCAGGTCATTCATTTTTTTTTTAAATGTCCTTGGGGGTCCTTACCTCATTCCCAAGGAATGACCTGTGTGGTGATCTTCATTAGAATCTCATCCCTCTTGGCCTTACTAGTTGATTTACTCTCTGCCCCATGGAGGCCCCATGGCCGAGATCACAATGGCCCTCTCTTGTAGGGAGAAGTTCTTCTTCCTGCTCTTATCCCTCCTAGACGCTGGAGCAGACATGGCACAATGCAAAAGTACTTACACCACCAAAAACCAAACGAGTGTACTTTTGCACTCGACGGGCGCATGTCTGGGCGTATTTATGCACTTGGCGTAAGCGGTGGGCCGGCGTATCTCAGGGGTTACGCCGGGTGTAGTTGTGAACATGCGCAGAGGGGGGCAGGACAAAGGACCACGTCACGGCGCATGCGCCGTTCGTTCGGCCCTTCATTTACATGGGGTCACGCTTCATTTAAATGGATCACGTCCACTTCCTTCCTACTTTGAATTACGCCAACGAATTTACGTTACGCCGGCGCAAGGTTGGGCGCATTTGCTCTGAGAATATGGTGCTTGCCTCTCTAAGTTACGTCAGCGTAGCGCATATGAGTTGCGCTACGCCGGCATAAAGATGCGCCGATCTACGTGAATCTGGGCCTTTGTTTTTGCTTCTGCTATTTTCCCACAAAGGAGAGAGGATGCTCTGGATATGGAGGAGTTTGTTTTTGTTGTTTCCCTCCTGTGCTATACTACTGGACTCTGGGGAATTGGATAGACAGAATAGGGTGATGAGAACGTCGGGTTCAAGATGTGTTTTTTTGTTTCAGCCCCTCCTTAAAGAACTTTTTGTACCTCTGACACTAGGTGGCAGTGGTCGTCAGAATAGAAATGAGACTCTCTACAGTTGATACATATGGCTAGATTCACAAAGAGTTACGCCGGCGTATCAGTAGATACGCCGTCGTAACTCGAAATCTAAGCCGTCGTAACTCGAAATCTAAGCCGTCGTAACTCGAAATCTAAGCCGTCGTATGTTTAAGTGTATTCTCAAACTGAGATACACTTAAACCTAGCTAAGATACGACGGCTTGTGCTGTCGTATCTTAGCTGTCTAGTTCCGCCGACCGCTAGGGGCGTGAACGCTGATTTACGCCTAGAATGCGTAAATCAGCGAGATACGCCGATTCACGAACGTACGCTTGCCCGTCGCAGTAAAGATATGCCATTTACGTAAGGCGATTCCCGGCATAAAGTTAGTCGAACAAATAGCTGGACTAGTCAATGTTAAGTATGGCCGTCGTTCCCGCGTCGAAATTTGAAACATTTACGTTGTTTGCATAAGTCGTCCATGAATGGGCCTGGATGTAATTTACGTTCAACGTCGAAACCAATATGTCCTTGCGGCGTACTTTGGAGCAATGCACACTGGGATATGTCCACGGACGGCGCATGCGCCGTTCGTAAAAAACATCAATCACATCAGGTCACAAGTAATTTACATAAAACACGCCCCCTCATCCTCATTTGAATTAGGCGCGCTTACGCCGGCCCATTCACGCTACGCCGCCGTAACTTAGGAGGCAAGTGCTTTGTGAATACAGCACTTGCCTCTCTGACTTACGGCGGCGTAGCATAAATACGATACACTACGCCGCCTCAAAGATGCGCCCAGCTACCTGAATCTAGCTAATAATCTCTAAGGAGGAAAGTTCCACCTCTCCGGAAGTGCAGCTCTGCTTCTATGTAAATATTATTGATGCTTTAAAAGTTTTTTTCTATGTATATTTGTGTTTTCTTTTAGGTACCAGATCTGCTGTCAAGACCATCGGAGAATGTTTTTTTTTTTTATGTATGTCATTGTAATTCTTTCTTTCTTTTCATTTCCCCATCCAAGTTTTTTTGTTCAGGTACCCAACCCTCAGGCTTGAGGTGTGTTTTTTTTTCAGACACTGAGGACAGTGTCTTTTTGTAGCAGGGGGTGTATGTAGTGCCCTGCTCCAAACGACTGGGGTGCTATTCTAAATTTAGAGGGCGTCTGAGCCAATAGTGGGCTCAGACTTTGTTGAATTCCATTGAAATTAGCCTCTGTTCTGGCTAATGCTTATGCTTGGTAGGATTTTCCCCTGTTGCCTGTAGGTGGCGTTACCACCTCAGGCCCATGTTGGAACACATGGTGTGTTAAGTGACCCTTCTCGGCAGCAGCCAGGGCCGGCCTTAGGCCTTTAGGCGCCTTGTGCGAGAAAGCATTACAGCGCCCCCTAGTGACCACGCCCCTCGGTAACCACGCCCCTCAGTAACCACATCCTTTCAGTGTCCACACCCATTTCTCCAATACCGGCTCCATTTAAAGCCTTCCATTCCGTTAACTTCCCAAAAAACTGATTACAAGCTATGATAAAAATACAACTTTTATTCACATGGTATAATAACGCCACCTATACTATAAATCACACGGTATAATAACACCACCTATACTGCAAATCACATGGTATAATAATGCCTCATATAAAGTAAATAGTGATGTCGCAAACCTAAAATTTCACGTTCGCGAACGGCGATTGCGAATTTGCGCATATGTACGCAAATGCGCAAACCGGGCAAACCGCCATAGACTTCAATGGGCAGGCGAATTTTAAAACCCACAGGGACTCTTTCCGGCCACAATAATGATGGAAAAGTTGTTTCAAGGAGACTAATGCCCCATACACACCATCACTTTATGTGATGAAAAAAAATGAAGTTTTTAAAAACGTCACTTTAAATGACCGTGTGTGGGGGAAAACGTTGTTTTATGTCTTGTAAAAAACGACAAAAATAATTGAAGCATGCTTCAATTTTATGTGTCGTTTTTCAAAACGTCATTTTTTACTTCACAGAAATTGACCGTGTGTAGCAAAAAACGTCGTTTAAAACGATGTTTTTTCACCCGCGCATGCCCAGAAGCTACTTATGAAGCAAGCTTCAATGGAAAAACGTGGTGAACGTAACCTCGCTTTGCTAGAACATTGTGAGAAAAACGATGGTGTGTAGGCAACTTCGTCTTTGAAAATTGAAGTTTCAAAAACTTCATTTTTTACTTCACAGAAAATGTCGTTTTTTTTCATCACATAAAGTGATGGTGTGTACGGGGCATGACACCTGGACTGTGGCATGCCAGAGGGGGATCCATGGCAAAGCTCCCATGGAAAATTACGTAGTTGTCGCAGAGTCCGTTTTTAATCCACAAAGGGCATAAATCACCTAACTTGTTTGGAATAACGTGCTTTAAAACATCAAGTATTATGTTATATCGATCAGGTAGTGTAAGGGTTAGGGTTAGGGTTACGGATAGGGTTAGGGTAGGGTTAGGGTAACAGATAGGGTTAGGGTTAGAGATAGGGTTAGGGTAACAGATAGCGTTAGGGTAGGGTTAGGGTTAGGGTTACAGACAGGGTGAGGGTTACAGATAGGGTTAGGGTTACAGTCTGTAACCCTAACCCTATCTGTAACCCTATCTGTAACCCTAACCTAACCCTAACCCTATCTGTAACCCTAACCCTGTCTGTAATAGGGTTAGGGTTCACAGTGACAGACCAAACTCTGACAGATCAAACTCCCCATTTAACGCACCGCAAACACCTGCAAACAGTCCATTTGCACAACCGCATACTCCCCATTTACACAAGGTTGGATACCAAGCTAGCCATGTCCCGTTCCTTGTCCTCACTGACGTCAATGAACGTTTTGGAGATTGCAGACGATGGGGGTTTTTCAAAGCCTATGGTCGTGCTGAGGTAGTTCAGTAACAGTTAAGTGACCCAGAAAACAATGATTCTGCAGTGTGGGCCCATAGTTGGCCTCGTAGGCTTTAATGATCACCTCAGATGATCACAAAGAAAATTAGTTTTTTCTATGCAAAATTATCCAGCCGATCGCTTTTGGTCTGATCACAATGAAGCAACGACCTTATCATCTGGGGTGTGCCAACATTGCCATTGCCAACACACTCATAGAGGTGGTCGCTTCATTGTGATACGCAAGCCACTTCACCACAACAAGGTATCGATCACGAAGGGGAATGTGCCTTTTTTTTGTTTTGTTTTTGCAGCCACAGTGCAGCACCAGAGGCCAGAAAAAATAGGCATGTACACATGCCTGAAAAAGTAGGTATTGTTGCAGCTGCTGCTGTAGCAGCGGCCAGAAAAATTTATGTTTTCCAGGCAGAAAGTGCACTAAAACATTGCGGCTTGAACCCTATTTGGTGGCGGATAAGTCACGCAAGTCATCTGGCATGCAGAGATAAAATACAGCAGCGTGTGGACCATTTGTAGCCCAAGGAAGCTCATCTCATCAGGCCTTTAGTCAAATGTATCGCCCACTGTCAGTCCCTTCGGGATCCATGCCTCATTCATCTTAATAAAGGTGAGGTAATCTAGACTTTTTTGACCTAGGCAACTTCTCTTCTCAGTGACAATACCTCCTGCTGCACTGAAGGTCCTTTCTGAAAGAACACTTGAAGCGGGGCAGGCCAGAAGTTCTATCGCAAATTGGGATAGCTCGGGCCACAGGTCAAGCCTGCACACCCAGTAGTCAAGGGGTTCATCGCTCCTCAGAGTGTCGATATCTGCAGTTAAGGCGAGGTAGTCTGCTACCTGTCGGTCGAGTCGTTCTCTGAGGGTGGACCCTGAAGGGCTGTGGCGACGCGTAGGACTGAAAAAGCTCCGCATGTCCTCCATCAACAACTTGTCTGTAAAGCGTCCTGTCCTTGCCGGCGTGGTCATGGTAGGAGGAGGAATACTTTCACCTCTTCCACTGTTAGATTCCCGTTGTGCTGTGACATCACCCTTGTATGCTGGGTAAAGCATACTTTTTAATTTATTTTGGAACTGCTGCATCCTTTCCGACTTCCGGTAATTTGGTAACATTTCAGGCACTTTCTTCTTATACCGGGGGTCTAGTAGCGTGGCCACCCAGTACAGGTCGTTCTCCTTCAGACTTTTTATACGAGGGTCCCTCAACAGGCACGACAGCATGAAAGACCCCATTTGCACAAGGTGTGATGCCGAGCTACTCATGTCCCGTTCCTCATCCTCACTGATCTCACTGTAGGTCTGTTCTTCCTCCAAGCCACGTACAACACCACGGGTACCAGATAGGTGACAACGAGCACACTGAGATGCCTGCTGTGGTTGGTCTTCCTCAAAGCCAAATTCCTCCTCTGACTCCTCTTCCTCACACACCTCTTCCAGCGTTTCTGCAGGTCCAGCAAGTGATGCTGATGAGGCTGTTTCTGGTGGTGATGGTGACCACAACTCTTCCCCTTCCTCTCGCTCATCTACGGCTTGATCCAGCACTCTTCGCAGGGCCTGTTCCAGGAAGAAAACAAATGGAATAATGTCGCTGATGCTGCCTTCAGTGCGACTGACTAGGTTTGTCACCTCCTCAAAAGGACGCATGAGCCTACAGGCATTGCGCATGAGCGGGCCAGTAACGTGGCAAAAAAATTCCCAGCTGCACAGAGGCTGTCCTAGCACCCACGGTCATACAAATACTCGTTGACGGCTTTTTCTTGTTGGAGCAGGTGGTCGAACATTAGGAGTGTTGAATTCCAACATGTCGGGCTGTCGCAAATTAGTCGCCTCACTGGCATGTTGTTTTGCCGCTGGATATCTGAAAAGTGCGCCATGGCCGTGTAGGAATGCCTGAAATGGCCACACACCTTCCTGGCCTGCTTGAGGACGTCCTGTAAGTCTGGGTACAAAGCGTTGTACAATCAGATTCATCACATGTGCCATGCACGGGACATGTGTCAACTTCAATGCCGCCAAAAAAAATTGCTTCCGTTGTCGCACACCACTTTGCCGATCTCCAGTTGGTGCGGAGTCAGCCACTGATCCACCTGTGTGTTCAGGGTGGACAGGAGTGCTGGTCCGGTGTGACTCTCTGCTTTCAGGCAAGTCAACCCCAAGACGGCGTGACACTGTCGTATCCTTGATGTGGAATAGCCCCTGGGGAGCTGGGGGGGTGCAGTTGATGTGGAGCAAGACGCAGCAGCAGAAGAGGACTCAGCCGAGGAGGTTATCGAGTAGGAGGAGTAGAGGAGGTGGCAGCAGACCTGCCTGCAAGTCGTGGCGGTGTCACCAACTCCTCTGCAGAGCCACGCATTACATGCTTGGCAGCCGTCAGCAGGTTTACCCAATGAGCAGTGTAGGTGATATACCTGCCCTGACCGTGCTTTGCAGACCAGGTATCAGTGGTCAGATGGACCCTTGCCCCAACACTGTGTGCCAGGGATGAGATGACTTCCTTTTGAACAATAGAGTACAGGTTGGGGATTGCCTTTTGTGAAAAGAAATTTCGGCCGGGTACCTTCCACTGCGGTGTCCCAATAGCTACAAATTTTTTGAAGGCCTCAGACTCCACCAGCTTGTATGGTAAAAGCTGGCGGGCTAAGAGTTCCGACAAGCCAGCTGTCAGACGCCGGGCAAGGGGGTGACTCTGTGACATTGTCTTTTTATGCTCAAACATGTCATTGACAGACACTTGACTGTGGGCAGATGAGCAGGAACTGCTCAAGGTGAGAGACGGAGTGGCGGATGGTTGAGAGGGGGCAAGGAGGACAGCAGTGGTTGACATGACTGAAGATGCTGCACCAGGAGGAGGATGGTGGCTTTGAGCTTGTGTGCTGCTTGTACTCTTCATCATGTGTTGATCCCATAGGCGTTTGTGATGTGCGATGCAGACAACTAACTGCTATTCTATTGCAGTCAAAATAGATTTTTTTCTTTTTAAATTTAATATGCTATGCCACCAGATATATGAGTGGTGGCACTGGGCAAGTGGGCACAGTTTACACTATGAGCCTGACACACGCTGGCAACTGACTACTATTCTATTGCAGTACAGTTTTTGGGGTTTTTAAATGTTATGTACTGTGCCACCAAGATAGATGAGTGGTGGGTGGCACTGGGCACAGTGTACGCTGTACCCCTGACACGCGCTGGCAGCCAGGCAACTGACTACAATTATATTGCAGTAATCATTTTTTTTTTTAAAGGTTATGTACTGTGCCACCAAGATAGATGAGTGGTGGGTGGCACTGGGCACAGTGTACGCTGTACCCCTGACACACGCTGGCAGCCAGGCAACTGACTACAATTATATTGCAGTAAGATATTTATTTTTTTATGTTATCTACTGTGCCACCAAGATAGATGAGTGGTGGGTGGCACTGGGCACAGTGTAAGCTGTACCCCTGACACACGCTGGCAGCCAGGCAACTGACTACAATTATATTGCAGTAATATATATATTTTTTAAATGTTATCTACTGTGCCACCAAGATAGATGAGTGGTGGGTGGCACTGGGCACAGTGTACGCTGTGATCCTGACACACATACACTGCCTTCCTAGCAGGCAACTGCAATTAGATTACAGAGAAAAAAAAAAAGCTGACTGATATACTAGCCCTAAAAGGGCTTTTTGGGGTTACTAGCCCTAAAAAGGGCTTTTTGGGGTGCTGTCCTTACAGCAGAGATCAGATGAGTCTTTCAGGACTGGAGTGGACACTGAAAACACTAGTCTAGCTATAGCTTTCCCTATCAATTCAGCAGCAGCAACACTATCCCTCCTCTCACTAAGAATGCAGGTTCTGAATGAATCTAAAATGGATGCTGGGAGGTGGGAGGGTCAGGGAGGGAGGGTATGCTGCTGATTGGCTGGAATGTGTCTGCTGACTGTGAGATAGAGGGTTAAAGTTTGCTCAATGGTAATTAATAGGAGGCGGATCGAACAGCGCATATGTTCGCGCGGATCAGCGAACGCGCAAAAATCGCCGCGAATTATTCGCCGGCGAACAGTTCTGTACATCTCTAAAAGTATAAAACACATGGTATAATACCACTACCTGTAAATTTACAATCAAATATCAAACATAATTACAATAAAGTATTTTTTAACTTTTGTATTTACTGTTCCTTTAAGGCCTCATACACACGACCGAACATGTCCACTGAAACTGGTCCGCTGACCAGTTTTAGCGGACATGTTCGGTCGTCTGTACGTCCGACCGGACAATTTTCCGGCGGATCGGACAGGTTTCCAGCGGACAAATGTTTCTTAGCATGCTAAGAAACATGTCCGCTGGAAGCCTGTCCATCGGACATGTTCGGTCATCTGTACAGACTCACCGGACATGTCCGATCGGCCGAAAGCCCTCGCATGCGTCGAAGTGATTCGACGCATGCGTGGAAGCATTCAACTTCCAGGGCCGCGCACGTCGCCGCGGCGACAGCGTATCGTGTCCGCGCGGATTTCTGTTTGATGGTGTGTACATCCATCAGACAGAAATCTCCGAGCGGACATGTCCGCTGAAAACGGTCTGGTGGACCGTTTTCAGCGGACAGTCCGTCCGTGTGTACAAGGCCTAAGAAACACCGGGCCAGATTCAGATAGATTAGTGGATCTTTAGATCCGCGTAATCTATCTGATTTACGATCCGCCGGTCCAATTTTGCGAGGCAAGTGCATGATTCACCAAGCACTTACCTCGAAAATTGCAACTCCCCCGACGGAATTCAAATTCTGCGGCTAGGGGGAGTGTACGATTTAAATCAGGCGCGTTCCCGCGCCGATTTAACTGCGCATGCGTCGCCGGCGAAATTTGCCAGTGCGCATGCTCCAAATGACGTCGCTAGGACGTAAATGTTTTCGGCGGCTACGTAAATTCCGGCCATCTGTATTCCCGATCGACTTACGCAAACGACTTAAAAATTTGAATCTCGGCACGGGAACGACGGCCATACTTAACATTAGCTACCCCTCATATAGCAGGGGTAACTATCCGCCGGAAAAAGCCGAACGCAAACGACGTAAAAAAAAAGCGACAGGCGGGCGTTCGGTCTTGAATCGGCGGTTCTCCTCATTTGCATATCCGACGCGTAAAAAACTGTGACGACACCTAGCGGCCGGTGGTAGATTGCAGCCTAAGATCCGACTGGTGTAAGTCCCTTACACCAGTCGGATCTAAGGGAGATCTATGCGGAACTGATTCATATGAATCAGTCGCATAGATCCGACCGTCGGATCTCAGAGATACGACGGCGGATCAGGAGATCCGCCGTCGTATCCCCTTGATGAATCTGGCCCACCCTATTTAACCACTTAAGGACCGCCTCCTGCACATATACGTCGGCAGAATGGCACGGCTGGGCACAAGCACGTATATATACGTCCTGTACTTGTACCCAGCCGTGGGTCGCGGGCGCGCGCTCCCGCGACCCGGTCCGAAGCTCCGGGACCGCGGGTCCCGCGGACCCGATCGCCGCTCGAGTGCGGCGATCGGTCCCCGGAGCTGAAGAACGGGGAGAGCCGTGTGTAAACACGGCTTCCCCATGCTTCACTGTGGCGGCGTATCGATCGCGTCATTCCCTTTATAGGGAAGACACGATCGATGACGTCACACCTACAGCCACACCCCCCTACAGTTGTAAACACTAACACAGTGAACCCTAACTCCTACAGCGCCCCCTGTTGTTAACTCCCAAACTGCAACTGTCATTTTCACAATAAAGAATGCAATTTAAATGCATTTTTTGCTGTGAAAATGACAATGGTCCCAAAAATGTGTCAAAATTGTCCGAAGTGTCCGCCATAATGTCGCAGTCACGAAAAAAATCGCTGATCGCTGCCATTAGTAGTAAAAAAAAAAAAAAAAAAAAAAAATGCAATAAAACTATCCCCTATTTTGTAAACGCTATAAATTTTGCACAAACCAACCGATAAACGATTATTGCGATTTTTTTTACCAAAAATAGGTAGAAGAATACGTATCGGCCTAAACTGAGGAAAAAAAAAAATATTATATATGTTTTTGGGGGATATTTATTATAGCAAAAAGTAAAAAATATTGCATTTTTTTCAAAATTGTCGCTCTATTTTTGTTTATAGCGCAAAAAATAAAAACCGCCGAGGTGATCAAATACCACCAAAAGAAAGCTCTATTTGTGGGGAAAAAAGGACGCCAATTTTGTTTGGGAGCCACATCGCACGACCGCGCAATTGTCTGTTAAAGCGACGCAGTCCCGAACTGTAAAAACACCTTTGGTCTTTAGCCAGCATATTGGTCCGGGGCTTAAGTGGTTAAATAAGAAAATACAAAACAGACATTAGGCAGTACACTGCATTTATAAAAAAAGAATTTACTTACAGAAAAAAGTTTTTACATCTGCTGTCTGCTTCTGTGGATTCTTGCCCTCCTTTGTCTTCTCAGTGTGCATGGCATATGAGCTCCTGCTCCTCATTCCTGCTCCTCATAGCAAGGCAGGGACAGCCGCCCACGCCGTCTTTCCGGCAGAATCCGCCTACAATACAGAACCCCCCCTCCTACAATACAGAACCCCTCCCTCCTACAATACAGACACCCCCCTACAATACAGACACCCCCTCCTACAATACAGACACCCCCTACAATACAGACCCCCCTACAATACAGAACCCCCTCCTACAATACAGACCCCCCCTACAATACAGAACCCCCCCCTCCTACAATACAGAACCCCCCTACAATACAGAACCCCCCCTAGTACAATACAGACCCTCCTACAATTACACAGCCCCCCACAGTTCTGTAGGAACAATACAGACCCCCCTGCAATACAGAAACCCCCCTCCTACAATACAGACCCCCCATACAATACAGAAACCCCCCTACAGTGCCGACCCCCCTACAATACAAACCTCCCTCCCTTCAGACTCGTAAAGCAGGCTCAGATAATGTGCTTGCCGCGTGCTGCACACAGTCACACACAGCACAGTGCAGAAAAGGGGGAGGCGGCTTCACTGCTCGGCTGCATGACTGTGAGACAGTCACAGGCAGCCAAGACTCATCAGACCTGTGGCGCTGTCACAGAGAAGGGGGATCATTGCGGCCGGGTCCCGGGTGTGCCGACGGCTCGCTCGGGTGCACCCCCCCCCGCAAAGCCAGGCATCTGTCATCACACCATGCCGCCCAAAGTCCTCTTCAGTCGCGGGGGGTGCCGGCACGCCCCCCCGCCCAGTGCCCACTTAGTACGCGGGCGATATTAAAGAATTTGTGCCGGTCGCCAGGCGCCCACCCGCCCCCCGCACACCCCAAAGGCCGGCCCTGGCAGCAGCCCAGGGGCCTACGATTACAAGGGGGAGCCCAAGCTGTCCATCCAAGTTGGGGAAGCTGCTTAATAAAAGAAAACCGGGGAAGGACCTGCCCTGGAGGAGACCAAGCAAGGCAAGATGATGTCTCGGGATAGGCCTGGTGCTTTCGTTATAAAGGGATCCACTATTCTATTTGTCTTACAGTCTGCCGGATCGGCTTAAAGGCTCTTTTACTGTTAGGCCACGTACACACCACTGTTCGTAAAAAAACGTCAAATACGTGGGGTCACACTAAATTTAAATAAAACACGCCCACATCATCCAAATTTGAATTAGGCGGGCTTACGCCGGAGCACATACGTTACGCCGCCGTAACTTAGGGCGCAAGTTCTTTCTGAATACGGAACTTGCGCCCTAATTTACGGTGGCGTAACGTATCGGAGATACGTTACGCCCGCACAATAATATGCAGGGCTACATGAATCCGGCCCTGTGTGTACAAACGGTCAAGTCCTCCCGACTAGGTTCGCCAAACCCTTGGCTTCATCAGGGGATTATGACGTGACCAAATCAGTAATTAGCTCTAAAGAAACAAAAGTTTAGACAAAAATTAACAATAAGCATTACAATAATATATACAGTATGGCTTAGATAGGTGGCAGAACCAAAACGCCAATGGCTCAAATAAATCCCAGAAAAGTGCACCACCCCAAACAAACCCCAAGGGGTGCATTAAATGCACCACTGCCCAACCTACCCCATGTCCCCGCAGGGATCAATCAGGAAAATGCAGACCCCATAGGGGCTGAAGACAGATCCACAAAGCCCAACGCGTGGCTGTAGAGGGCAATAAATAGGACCAGAGTTAAATTTTTGATGTTAAAGGTCCCTAAGGGAAAATAAAACCCATAACTTATTATCAAAACATCATCAAAGAGTCACAAACCAATATACGCCTAAAAACTGGCCACCCTAAGCCGACGTATCTTTCACACGCCGGCGTAGCGTGGGCGCAAATATGGGCTGGACGCATGTTGCTTCTCCCATTGATTAGGCATTTAAATATGCAAATGAAGGAAATACGGCCATTCACGAAGTGGGTGCGCCCGGCGCATGTTATGCGGGGCGCGCGTAAGTTGTACGTCCGGCACAAAGTTATTCCCCATAAAGGAGGTGCAACCCGGCAACAGACGTGCACAGGTCAGCTGGAGAGCAGCTGCAGCAGCAGCACCGTTATGGACGAGCTGAGCAACCACACTTGCAGGACCACATCTGTATGCCAACATGCCAGGGGCAGCCATGGTCATAGCACTACTGCATCCACAGGCACGGAGGAGGGCACAGGAGAGTATATACCGAACGCGCATGAACGTCTTTGGCATGGGGGAATGGGAGGTGTATCGCATCTTCAGATTCAGCCCTGATGCCATCCTGGAATTAGCCACAGCCCTGCATGATGAAATCACCAGCTAAACAGAACGCTCACATGCAGTGCAGCCACTGGTCAAGGTACTGGCAACCAGTGGCGGCTGGTGCTCAAAATATTTGGGGGGGCGCAAAGGAAAAAAAAAATTGCAGTCTCACTGTGCCCAAACGCAGCCACTGTTACATGCCATCAAACGCAGCCACTGTTACATGCCATCAAACGCAGCCACTGTGCCATCAATTTGCACCACTGTGCCATGCCATCAAATGCAGCCACTGTGCCATCAATTTGCACCACTGTGCCATGCCATCAAATGCAGCCACTGTGCCATCAATTCGCACCACTGTGCCATGCCATTAAACGCAGTCACTGTGCCATGCCATTAAACGCAGTCACTGTGCCATCAATTTGCACCACTGTGCCATGCCATTAAACGCAGTCACTGTGCCATCAATTTGCACCACTGTGCCATGCCATTAAACGCAGTCACTGTGCCATGCCATCAAACGCAGCCACTGTGCCATCAATTTGCA
This sequence comes from Rana temporaria, assembly GCF_905171775.1. Classification (NCBI taxonomy): domain Eukaryota; kingdom Metazoa; phylum Chordata; class Amphibia; order Anura; family Ranidae; genus Rana; species Rana temporaria. Next base: position 65,504,839 of record NC_053495.1, on the reverse strand, counting down.
CCACTGTGCCATGCCATCAAATGCAGCCACTGTGCCATCAGTTTGCACCACTGTGCCATGCCATCAAATGCAGCCACTGTGCCATCAATTCGCACCACTGTGCCATGCCATTAAACGCAGTCACTGTGCCATGCCATTAAACGCAGTCACTGTGCCATGCCATCAAATGCAGTCACTGTGCCATCAATTTGCACCACTGTGCCATGCCATTAAACGCAGTCACTGTGCCATGCCATCAAATGCAGTCACTGTGCCATCAATTTGCACCACTGTGCCATGCCATTAAACGCAGTCACTGTGCCATCCATTGTCACCACTGTGCCATGCCATTAAACGCAGCCACTGTGCCATCCTTTGTCACCACTGTGCCATACATTATCACCACTGTGCCATACATTGTCACCACTGTGCCATGCCATTAAACGCAGCCACTGTGCCATCCATTGTCACCACTGTGCCATGCCATTAAACGCAGCCACTGTGCCATACATTGTCACCACTGTGCCATACATTGTCACCACTATGCCCTTTAATGGTCGCCGCTGTGCCAATTGTCCCCACTGTGCCCTGTAAATTGCTTTCTTCCCCCCCCGCCCGGCACTTACCTTTACTGGAGTCAGGCATCCACGTCCCACGATGTCTTCTCCCGCCCTCGATGACTGACAGGCGTCTAAGTCAATCAGGTTACTGGTAGCCAGAACCGGCCAACCTGATTGGCTGAGGCGCCTGTCATCTTATTCAAGGGGCGTACAGTCTGTGCGCTCCGAGAATAAGCTTCCGGGACCCGAGGGCTGTATTGGGAAAGCCTATCAGAGCTGTTGGCTTTGATAGACATTTCCCTACAGCCAACCAGCTGGCGTTATTCAGATGGCCGGACATTGAGCGCCGACCATCTGAATAAAAGCGGCAGCGGCGAAAATAACATAGATTCGTGCAATGCATGAATCTATGTTATTTCACTCAGTGGCGGTGAGAGCCAGAGGGGGCGGCGCTCCAGCGCCCTCTATGGACGAACCGCCACTGGGGGGGAGGGATGGTGGGATGAGTGCCCGGGGGGGTGGTGGGATGAGTGCCTGGGGGGAGGGATGGTGGGATGAGTGCCCGGGGTGGGGGATGGTGGGATGAGTGCCCGGGGAGGATGGTGGGATGAGTGCCTGGGGGGAGGGATGGTGGGATGAGTGCCCGGGGGGAGGGATGGTGGGATGAGTGCCCGGGGGGAGGGATGGTGGGATGAGTGCCCGGGGGGGGATGGTGGGATGAGTGCCTGGGGGGAGGGATGGTGGGATGAGTGCCCGGGGGGGATGGTGGGATGAGTGCCTGGGGGGAGGGATGGTGGGATGAGTGCCCGGGGGGGATGGTGGGATGAGTGCCTGGGGGGAGGATGGTGGGATGAGTGCCTGGGGGGAGGGATGGTGGGATGAGTGCCCGGGGGGGGATGGTGGGATGAGTGCCTGGGGGGAGGGATGGTGGGATGAGTGCCCGGGGGGGATGGTGGGATGAGTGCCTGGGGGGAGGGATGGTGGGATGAGTGCCCGGGGGGGAGGGTGGGATGAGTGCCTGGGGGGAGGGATGGTGGGATGAGTGCCCGGGGGGGGATGGTGGGATGAGTGCCTGGGGGGAGGGATGTGGGATGAGTGCCCGGGGGGGATGGTGGGATGAGTGCCTGGGGGGAGGGATGGTGGGATGAGTGCCCGGGGGGGATGGTGGGATGAGTGCCTGGGGGGAGGGATGGTGGGATGAGTGCCCGGGGGGGGATGGTGGGATGAGTGCCTGGGGGGAGGGATGTGGGATGAGTGCCCGGGGGGGGATGGTGGGATGAGTGCCTGGGGGGAGGGATGGTGGGATGAGTGCCCGGGGGGAGGGATGGTGGGATGAGTGCCCGGGGGGGGATGGTGGGATGAGTGCCTGGGGGGAGGGATGGTGGGATGAGTGCCCGGGGGGAAGATGGTGGGATGAGTGCCTGGGGGGAGGGATGGTGGGATGAGTGCCCGGGGGGGGGATGGTGGGATGAGTGCCTGGGGGGAGGGATGGTGGGATGAGTGCCCGGGGGGATGGTGGGATGAGTGCCTGGGGGGAGGGATGGTGGGATGAGTGCCTGGGGGGGATGGTGGGATGAGTGCCTGGGGGGAGGGATGGTGGGATGAGTGCCCGGGGGGGATGGTGGGATGAGTGCCTGGGGGGAGGATGGTGGGATGAGTGCCTGGGGGGAGGATGGTGGGATGAGTGCCTGGGGGGAGGGATGGTGGGATGAGTGCCCGGGGGGGGGGATGGTGGGATGAGTGCCCGGGGGGGGGATGGTGGGATGAGTGCCTGGGGGGAGGGATGGTGGGATGAGTGCCCGGGGGGGATGGTGGGATGAGTGCCTGGGGGGAGGGATGGTGGGATGAGTGCTCGGGGGGGATGGTGGGATGAGTGCCTGGGGGGAGGGATGGTGGGATGAGTGCCCGGGGGGGGATGGTGGGATGAGTGCCTGGGGGGGGGGATGGTGGGATGAGTGCCCGGGGGGGAATGGTGGGATGAGTGCCTGGGGGGAGGGATGGTGGGATGAGTGCCCGGGGGAAGGGATGGTGGGATGAGTGCCCGGGGGGGAGGGATGGTGGGATGAGTGCCTGGGGGGAGGGATGGTGGGATGAGTGCCCGGGGGGGAATGGTGGGATGAGTGCCTGGGGGGAGGGATGGTGGGATGAGTGCTCGGGGGGGATGGTGGGATGAGTGCCCGGGGGAAGGGATGGTGGGATGAGTGCCCGGGGGGGAGGGATGGTGGGATGAGTGCCTGGGGGGAGGGATGGTGGGATGAGTGCCCGGGGGGGAATGGTGGGATGAGTGCCTGGGGGGAGGGATGGTGGGATGAGTGCCCGGGGGAAGGGATGGTGGGATGAGTGCCCGGGGGGGAGGGATGGTGGGATGAGTGCCCGGGGGGGTGGGATGAGTGCCGGGGGGGGAGGGATGGTGGGATGAGTGCCCGGGGGGGAGGGATGAGTGCCTGGGGGGAGGGATGGTGGGATGAGTGCCCGGGGGGATGGTGGGATGAGTGCCGGGGGGGAGGGATGGTGGGATGAGTGCCCGGGGGGTAGGGTGACCACGTGTCCCGGATTGCCCGGGACTGTCCCTTAATTAATGCTTGTGTCCCGTGTCCCGGACACACTCATTACGGGACAATACAGAGTCCCGGAATTGGCCTGGGCAGATCTAATGCCCCCTAAAATAGCCTTTGTATACATCATCTCTGTCTCAGCCTGTGGTGGACCCCTAGCTGACAGAGAGTGAGACCCCTTTTTCTTTATTCACCGCCCCTGGCTCAGTGCCCAAACTGGTTGCTACCTGGCTGCCTCCCGCTTGGCGTGTAGCAACCAGTGACGTCAGAGCAGGAGAGAGGCAGAAACCTATCACAGCGGAGGAGAGTTTAACTTCCTCCTCCGCGCCTTCTGTTCAGCTCCACCCACCTCCTCCTGTATGTTCTGGAGTCCAGCCAGCAGCCAGAAGAAACATCGGACTGTGAGACAGACTGCAGTGTACAGATGAGAGATGGTACAAACTAAGGCAAGTAACATTGCAAAGCACTGACCAGCAGATCCATCCGTGTTATAATCCTGTCGGCTCTCCCTCAGCAGTCAGAGTTCAGCACTTGTAAGAAGCTGGAGTGTCTGCACAGGACACTCAGAGGCTTGCTCCAGGCTGAGTAAGATAAGGCAGATAAGGGTCGGCAGGAGAGAACAGATTACACATGACACCCTGGATGGAAGGAGGAAACATCCTTAGATATCAGGGCAGGGTTCATGCTGGGACTTGTAATCCTTCACTTTTGGGGATGTGACCCCCCCCAAAAGTGAAGAACTACAGGTGCCAGCATGAACCCCTCAGAGCTGAAGATGTTTCCTGCACACATGATAACTCCTCACAGCCAGTCCTGTCCGGCTGCTCAATGTCTCTTCTCTCCCACTACTTGTTTGCCTCTCACTGCCCCCCCCTCCTCCCTCCCCCCTCAGCCTTTCATGTTCTGCCACCTTTTCACCTACTAGTATTGTTACCCCCCTCTGTTTACCAAGCAATCCTCTCAGGAGTGGCTCATCAGCGACTATCACAACCTCAGAATCCTGCCAGCATTCCATTCATTGCTCCTTCAAACTGCCAGAAATGTTTTAGTTACTCCACTGCAGCGGTGTAACTACAGGGGGCGCCATTGCAACCCAGCCTCATACTCCAGGATGGTCCATGCAGCTTCCCTCTAAACCTGGATAGGAGAGGCGGCATATAGAGGAACTGATGCCCCCCATGTTCTTCTTGCAGCCACTGAATGCCTGCAGGAGGTAAAGGAGGAAAAGCGGGCATTCAGTGGCTGCAAGAAGAACATGGGGGGCATCAGTTTCTCTATATGCCACCCCTCCTATCCAGGTTCCTTCTGCTGCCCACAGGTCCCTCAACACTCTCCTGGCTGATCTTCCCCAGTAACTTCTCTGCTCTCTCCCACCTCACCCCCCATTCGCCAACCCCCTGCTGTCCTCTGGTCCCACCCTGTGCTGTTCTTCAGTCCCCCCTCCTGTGCTGTCCTCTGGTCCCACCTGTGCTGTTCTTCAGTCCCCCCCCCTCCTGTGCTGTTCTTCAGTCCCCCCTCCTGTGCTGTCCTCTGCTCCCACCCTGTGCTGTTCTTCAGTCCCACCCTGTGCTGTTCTTCAGTCCCACCCTGTGCTGTTCTTCAGTCCCACCCTGTGCTGTTCTTCAGCCCCCCTCCTGTGCAGTCCTCTGGTCCCACCTGTGCAGTCCTCTGGTCCCACCTGTGCAGTCCTCCAGTCCCCCACCTGTGCTGTTCTCCAGTTCCCCACCTGTGCTGTTCTCCAGTCCCCCACCCCCTGCAGTTCATCAGTCCCCCCCTCCTGTGCTGTCCTCTGGTCCCACCTGTGCTGTTCTTCATCCCCCCTCTTGTGCTGTTCCTGATTTGGAGGAACTGTCCCTCATTTAGAGCATTGTCCCTCTACCCCTCTGTTCCTCTTTCCTCCTTGTGTGTCCCTCAAGGAGCCAATATAAAAGAATAGTAGTGGTAAAAAAGCACCTGTGGGTTTAACCAGTTTTTCTTTGTTTATAATTCTCCTACATATTTAATATTAATATTAATATTAATATTTTTGCTAATAGGTGTCCTTCATTTCCATCTCAGAAAGTTGGGAGGTGTGCCTCTATCCATCCCACTGCCCCTCTGACTACTCTGTGCCCCGACCACTCAGTTGTTTTTCTTGATGCCTAGGGCCCACTTTTGATCTCGCACATGGGCCCGCTGATTTCATACGCCCCTGCCCCAAAAATCTGCAAAAAAATGGGGGGGGGGGGGGGTGTCCCTGAATGGCAGTTTGGAAATGTGGTCACCCTACGGGGGGGTGGTGGGATGAGTGCCTGGGGGGAGGGATGGTGGGATGAGTGCCCGGGGGGGATGGTGGGATGAGTGCCCGGGGGGGGATGGTGGGATGAGTGCCTGGGGGGAGGGATGGTGGGATGAGTGCCCGGGGGGGGAGGGATGGTGGGATGAGTGCCTGGGGGGGAGGGATGAGTGCCGGGGGGGGGGATGGTGGGATGAGTGCCTGGGGGGAGGGATGGTGGGATGAGTGCCGGGGGGGAGGGATGGTGGGATGAGTGCCCGGGGGGGGGGTGGTGGGATGAGTGCCTGGGGGGAGGGATGGTGGGATGAGTGCCCAGGGGGGAGGGATGGTGGGATGAGTGCCCAGGGGGGAGGGATGGTGGGATGAGTGCCCGGGGGGAGGGATGGTGGGATGAGTGCCTGGGGGGAGGGATGGTGGGATGAGTGCCCGGGGGGGATGGTGGGATGAGTGCCCGGGAGGGATGGTGGGATGAGTGCCTGGGGGGAGGGATGGTGGGATGAGTGCCTGGGGGGGGGGGGGTGGGATGAGTGCCTGGGGGCTGAGTCCCTTAACATTAGCAGCCCCCTTTAGAGATCCCATTAGCTGAGTGAATATCAGTGCTGTGGCGGCAGGACTCTGAGTGAACTGCGGGGGGAGGGGGGGGGCCGCTGCTGGATTGTAGCTGAGAGCCCACGGCCAACACAAACACAGGTATGCTGCTGGAATCCCCCCCCCCTCCTCTCCCCCCGCAGTTCACTCAGAGTCCTGCCGCCACAGCACTCACCAGTCCGGAGCACAGTGCGTGCTTGAAATTCCCCCCTCCATCTCAATGTGCCGCTGCTGGAAGAGAGCTCACGGTTGGCCACAAACACAGCTATGCTGGTGGTGGCGGAGCTGGCTGGCAGTACTAGCGGCGGCGGGACTCGGGAGTGCTGATGCGGGGGATGGAGCCGGGAAGTAACACTTACCTTCTTGGCGCCGCTCCTCAATAATGCCCCCACACGCTACAGAGAGATGCCGCCGAAAGTCATGTGACGATCCGCCCACTGACCTCTGCTCCGGTCCTGCCAATCCCATGATAGCTAGCGGACATGCTAGCAAATCAAATGAAGTGGGAGTGTGTGCGGGCGCACAGCTTGCGCCCTGCACACGCCCTAAACACGGGCAAATCAGCTTCCCAGCCTGCGATCAGCTGATTGCAGGCTGGGAAGCTTCCCATAGACCGCCGCATGTCCGGCGCCTGGTCACTCTTAAAGTGACATTTAAAAAAAAAAAAAAAAAATGTTTTCCTTCCACAGCTTGGGGGGGCGGCGCCCGAGCGCCCCCTATGGGCGGGCCGCCACTGCTGGCAACACTGCATTTCCTTGCCAGTGGATCTTTCCAACGTACAAGTGGAGTCGTGTCTGGGATGTCACAATCCACCATGAGCAGATGTGTGCACCAGGTTGTCCCCGCAATCCTCACACGCATGTCCCACCACATCATCAAACCCACCCATGAGCATCTGCGGCAGATGGCAATGCAGGATTTCTACAGAATTGCCGGATTCCCACGGACCGTGGGGGCCATTGATTGCACACATGTGGCACTACGGCCCCCCCGTGCCACAGAGCACATATACCGTAATCGTAAGCAGTGGCATTCCATCAACGTACAGGTGATAGCCGATGCCCAATGCCTCATATGGCACATCCGTGCCAAACACCCCGGGGCCACGACGGCTACATATACTGTCAAAGCAACATCCCAACAGAATTCGAACAGAACGTGTACAGGGACAGCTGGCTGGTTGGTGAGTGACATGGGAGTCAGGCATGACTGTCCGACCCTATGATGCAGACATCACGAGGGGCACATGCACGACTAACATCCTCCTGTCTTTTCCCTTCCAGGTGACGCGGCATATGCACTTGGGCCCCATCTCCTGACTCCATACCGGAATCCCCAAACCAGAGGCGAGAGAAGATACAATTCTGCACACATGGTGGAGCGCACATTTGGCATCCTGAAGTCCCGTTTCCGATGCCTGGATAAGTCCGGGGGGGCCCTGTTGTATTCCCAAAACTTTGTGTGCCAGATCATCGGTAAATGTTGCGTGCTGCACAACTACGCCATGAGAAAGGGCCTGGAGATTGACATATGTGATGACCTGACCCCCGAGCCACACAGTCCCCCCCCTGCAGTTGTAGTCTGCGCTGCTGCACTGTTCCTGGTGGCAGTGGGTGGAACTGAGCAGCACAGCAAACTACAACTCCCAGGAGTCTCGGAGGCAGGCAGAGGCAAGGCATGGCAGGGGACGCATCCTGTGACTGGCTCAGGCTGGGGGCTGGCTGGACTGTGAAATTTTTGGCCGCGCCGTGAAAAAGGTCCCGCCCTCCTCCTAGAGCAGCTTGTGTGATAGACAGAAAACACTGTGTCTATCACACAAACTGGTCTAGGAGGAGGGCAGAACTTCCGTCACAACGCGGCCGAAAATTTCAGAATGCTCTGTGACACAGCGTGAGATGTGTAGTCCACGCACTGACTGGCACAGTGAGTGTGATGATGGTGATTTACAATGATAATGGTGAGGCTGCAATGAGGACACAGAAAGGTGGCAATAGGGCACAGTAAGGTGGCAATAAGGGCACAGTAAGGTGGCAATAAGGGCAGAGTAAGGTGGCAATAAGGGTACAGTAATGTGGCAATGATGGGCATAGTGAGGCGACAATGATGATCACAGTATGGATGCAATGATGGGCACAGGGAGGCTGCAATGAGGGAATGGTAAGGTGGCAATGATAGGCACGGTGAGGCGGCAATGATGGGCACGTTGAGGCTGCAATGATGGGCACAGTGAGCCGACCATGATGGGCACGGTGAGGCAGAAATGAGGACACAATGAGGCTGCAATGAGGGCACGGTAAGGCGGCAATGATGGGCACGGTGAGGCTGCAATGATGGGCACAGTAAAGCTGTAATAATGGGCACAATAAGGTTGCAATGATGGGCACAGTGAGGTGGCAATGAAGCCACAGTGAGGCTGCAATGATGGGCACAGTGAGGTGGCAATGATGGGCACAGTAAGGCTACAATGATGGGCACGGTGAGGCTGCAATGATGGGCACTGGTGAAGCTGCATTTATGTCCACTGGTGAAGCTGAATTTATGGCCACTGGTGAAGCTGCATTGATTGGCACTGGTCAGGCTACATTTATGGACACTGGTGAGGCTGCATTTATACACACTGGTGAGGCTGCATTGATGGACATTGGTGAGGCTGCATTTATACACACTGATGAGGCTGCATTGATGGGCACTGGGGAGGCTGCATTGGATGGGCACTGTTGAGGCTGCATTGAAAAAACAGGTGGGCATGAATGGTGAGCTGATTCGGAGGTTCAAAGGGCCACTTGACTTGGACTTGCCCCTCAGGCCTAAGGCTGCCAGCCCTCCCCTGTGTGTGAGCAATATATCATTTAGTGACAACTTTTTTTTGTCATTATTCAATCACTTGGGACAAAAAAAAATATTCAATGGGCTCAACATGCCTCTCAGCAATTTCCTTGGGGTGTCTACTTTCCAAAATGGGGTCATTTGGGGGGGGGGGGTTGTACTGCCCTGCCATTTTAGCACCTCAAGAAATGAGATAGCCAGTCATAAATTAAAAGCTGTGTAAATTCCAGAAAATGTACTTTAGTTTGTAGACGCTATAACTTTTGCGCAAACCAATAAATATACGCTTATTGACATTTTTATTACTAACATGTGGCTGAATACATTTTGTCCTAAACGTATGACTAAAATTTAGCTTGTTAGATTTTTCTTATAACAAAAAGTAGAAAATATCATTATTTTTCAAAATTTTCAGTCTTTTTCTGTTTATATCGCATAAAATAAAAATCGCAGAGCAATCAAATACCATCAAAAGAAAGCTGTATTTGTGGGGAAAAAAGGATGTAAATTTCGTTTGGGTACAACATTGCATGACCACGCAATTACCAGTTAAAGCAGCGCAGTGCCAAATTGTAAAAAGACCTCTGGTCCTTAGGCTGACAAATGGTCTGGGGCTGAAGTGGTTAAGGTGTTGATGATAAGTAGCAGCGACATCCTATTGTGGATAAGCCAAAATATATAATAAACCTGTTCCTGAGTGGAGGGACCAACCTTGAAGGAAAAAAGATAGATTCTCATAGAATGGATGAGAAATTTTGAAATCCTGTTGGAAAAAATTATAAGGAGACTGTGACGGTCACCACCGTTTACAATCCAACATCTTGCAGTATCTCAAAAGCCTGCAATATGAACTATCAGTGATGTCAAATCTCATGTAATACATGAATTATGATTCACTTGCCACTCCATGCCCAAAGGGCACAGAGTGGACTCAGACCCAAGAGTTATCAGTGACGCTGACACAGGAGTATCCTCCATCCTCACAAAGTCTTTGGGTGTCATGGGTCATTCCGTTACAGAGACAAAAATAGAAAAATAGAAAAATTCTGAAAGTTGAAGAAAAACTTTGAGTCGCCATGCAACTGTAGGGTGCACCAATTTACCATTTCCTTCCGGGGTAAAAGTTTCCCTGAAAACAGATAGGTTTGAGGGTTTAGCAATACCATAGTTATCCAGTGAGTTTAGGCATGACCAAGATGCTCTTCTTGTGCGATTTATATTGCAGATTAATTGCTCTGTGAGTTATCTTCTTCCATAGAGAGCAACCCCCGTTTCCCCAACAACTTCAGGCCATCATCCAGTGTATGGATATTGTAGGAAACATCATTACAATCGATAATCAATTTGGTGGGGAAACCCATCTATACTTGAGATTATGATTACGGAGTATCATAGTAATGGAATTCAGGTTTTTCCGTGCCAATAAAGTTGCTTGTTAAAGGTCTGAGTAGAAAAAAATACCTGCATATGGATAGGTAGTGGGACATGTTGTCGTGCGCTTTGCATCAGGAGATCTTTAATATGATAGAAATGAATCCTCGCAATAATCTCTCAGGAGTTTTTCTAGTATATGCAAAGATTTTGGCAATCGATGTGCCCTGTCAATTGTCAGCTCCTGATGCAAGATTTTGGGGAGTAAATCAGACATCATTTTTTTCAAAAATTCCTGCAATTCAGTTTTTTTGACAGTTTCTGGGATTACTCTGAATTTGATATTATTGCGTCTGGATCTGTCCTCGATAACTGGCACTTTCAGCTTAAGTTGCCTCAATTCTACTATTGGCTTAAATGGGAGTCTACCAATTTTATTTTCCATATCATCAATTCTTGCTCCTAGACCTTCTATTGCCACATTAGTTTTGTGCATATATGACTGCACATCTTGTTGAATCACTCCTCTCAGAGACAAAAGCATTTCTTTGATATCTGTATCAAGTATAGGCTGTCCAGATGTGGGGAAGGCAAGCAGTTTATCAGCACAGGGATTATTAACAGGTGGCTGGTCATAATCAGGCAGTGAATAGGGATGAGCTTTGTTTTCGAGTCGAACGTATGTTCGTACGTTCGACGAAATTCGAACAAAATTCGAACAAAACGGGTCGTTCGCGTCAAATTCGAGTGACGCGCAACGGCCCATAATTCACTGCGGCATTGCGCGCTGATGATTGGCCAAGCATGCACTATGACCCGCATGCTTGGCCAATCACAGCGCGCAAAAAACGGAGAGCCATAATTGGCCAAAGCCAGGGTGGCTTTGGCCAATTATGGCTCAGGGCTTTAGCACACGCCCCACACTATAAAAGGTTGCCTGCAAGGCGGCCGCGTGTAGTGTGTTGTGGCGTTGTTAATGAGAGAAGTCCTATGGAGAAAGATAGAGAGACAGTGTCTTTTCTACCAGATAGATAGATAGAGCAGGCAGGCTAGTCAGTTTAGTTAAATTTACAGTGTGTAAAGTATATATATACATCCTAGGAGTTGTACATATATTTATACACTGTATAGCTTAGCTAGATCAGCTATTCATATTTGTCAGGCAGTAGATTGTGCTAGCTGAAGTGTTCTAACGTGTTGTATTGCCTGTGTGCTGTTTAATTTACACCTAAACGTACTCGGTGTTACTGCACTTTTCCTGTTTATTTGCACCTAAACGTAGTTGCTGTTACTGCACGTGTGCTGTTTAATAGCACCTAAACGTAGCTGCTGTTACTGCACTTGTGGTGTTTAATAACACCTAAACGTATTTGCTGTTACTGCACGTGTGCTGTTCATTTGCACCTAAACGTAGTTGCTGTTACTGCAAGTGTGCTGTTTATTTGCACCTAACGTATTTGCTGTTACTGCACGTGTGCTGTTTAATAGCACCTAAACGTAGTTGCTGTTACTGCAAGTGTGCTGTTTATTTGCACCTAAACGTAGTTACTGTTACTGCACGTGTGCTGTTTAATAGCACCTAAACGTAGTTGCTGTTACTGCACGTGTGCTGTTCATTTGCACCTAAACGTAGTTGTTGTTACTGCAAGTGTGCTGTTTATTTGCACCTAGACGTAGTTGCTGTTACTGCATGTGTGCTTTTTAATAGCACCTAAACGTAGTTGCTGTTACTGCAAGTGTGCTGTTTATTTGCACCTAAACATAGTTGCTGTTACTGCAAGTGTGCTGTTTATTTGCACCTAAACGTAGTTGCTGTTACTGCACGTGTGCTATTCATTTGCACCTAAACGTAGTTGCTGTTACTGCAAGTGTGCTGTTTATTTGCACCTAAACATAGTTGCTTTTACTGCAAGTGTGCTGTTTATTTGCACCTAAACGTAGTTGCTGTTACTGCACATGTGCTGTTTAATAGCACCTAAACGTAGTTGCTGTTACTGCACGTGTGCTGTTCATTTGCACCTAAACGTAGTTGCTGTTACTGCACGTGTGCTGTTCATTTGCACCTAAACGTAGTTTCTGTTACTGCAAGTGTGCTGTTTATTTGCACCTAACGTATTTGCTGTTACTGCACGTGTGCTGTTTAATAGCACCTAAACGTAGTTGCTGTTACTGCAAGTGTGCTGTTTATTTGCACCTAAACGTAGTTACTGTTACTGCACGTGTGCTGTTTAATAGCACCTAAACGTAGTTGCTGTTACTGCACGTGTGCTGTTCATTTGCACCTAAACGTAGTTGTTGTTACTGCAAGTGTGCTGTTTATTTGCACCTAGACGTAGTTGCTGTTACTGCATGTGTGCTTTTTAATAGCACCTAAACGTAGTTGCTGTTACTGCAAGTGTGCTGTTTATTTGCATCTAAACATAGTTGCTGTTACTGCAAGTGTGCTGTTTATTTGCACCTAAACGTAGTTGCTGTTACTGCACGTGTGCTATTCATTTGCACCTAAACGTAGTTGCTGTTACTGCAAGTGTGCTGTTTATTTGCACCTAAACGTAGTTGCTGTTACTGCAAGTGTGCTGTTTATTTGCACCTAAACGTAGTTGCTGTTACTGCACATGTGCTGTTTAATAGCACCTAAACGTAGTTGCTGTTACTGCACGTGTGCTGTTCATTTGCACCTAAACGTAGTTGCTGTTACTGCACGTGTGCTGTTCATTTGCACCTAAACGTAGTTGCTGTTACTGCAAGTGTGCTGTTTATTTTCACCTTAACGTAGTTGCTGTTACTGCACGTGTGCTGTTCATTTGCACCTAAACGTAGTTGCTGTTACTGCAAGTGTGCTGTTTATTTGCACCTAAAAGTAGTTGCTGTTACTGCACGTGTGCTTTTTAATAGCACCTAAACGTAGTTGCTGTTACTGCAAGTGTGCTGTTCATTTGCACCTAAACGTAGTTGCTGTTACTGCAAGTGTGCTGTTCATTTGCACCTAAATATAGTTGCTGTTACTGCACTTGTAGGGGTAGATTCACATACCTACGCTGCGCCCGGCGCAGATGTCAAATACGCTACGCCGCTGTAACTTACTTTGAGTTGGTTTGAATCCTCAACGAATTTGCGCCGTAAGTTACGGCGGCGTAGTGTATCTCTCGCGGCATAAGGGCGCGGAAGTCAAATTGGACGGGTAGGGGCGTGTTTCATTTAAATGAAGCGCGTCCCCGCGCTGAACGAACTGCGCATGCGCCGTCCCTAAAATTTCCCGGCGTGCATTGCTCTAAATGACGTCGCAAGGACGTCATTGGTTTTGACGTGGACGGAAATTACGTCCAGCCCCATTCACGGACGACTTACGCAAACAACGTAAAATTCTCAAAATTATACGCGGGAACGACGGCCATACTTAACATTGAGTACGCCACCATAAAGCAGCTTTAACTATACGCCGGAAAAAGCCGTACGGAAACGACGTAAAAAAATGCGACGGCCGCTCGTACGTTCGTGGATCGTCGGAAATAGCTAATTTGCTTACTCGACGCGGAATACGACAGGAACGCCACCTAGTGGCCGCAGAAAAATTGCATCTAAGATCTGATGGCGTACTAAGGTGTACGCCTGTCGGATCTAACACAGATGCCGTCGTATCTTGTTTTGTAGATACCAAAACAAAGGTACGACGCGCAGCAAAATTTGAAATTACGCGGCGTATCAACAGATACGCCGGCGTAATTTCTTTGAGGATCTGCCCCGTGGTGTTTAATAGCACCTAAACATAGTTGCTGTTACTGCAAGTGTGCTGTTTACTTGCACCTAAACGTAGTTGCTGTTACTGCACGTGTGCTGTTCATTTGCACCTAAACGTAGTTGCTGTTACTGCAAGTGTGCTGTTTATTTGCACCTAAACGTAGTTGCTGTTACTGCACGTCTGCTTTTTAATAACACCTAAACGTAGTTGCTGTTACTGAACGTGTGCTGTTCATTTGCACCTAAACGTAGTTGCTGTTACTGCAAGTGTGCTGTTCATTTGCACCTAAACGTAGTTGCTGTTACTGCAAGTGTGCTGTTTATTTGCACCTAAACGTAGTTGCTGTTACTATACTTGTGGTGTTTAATAGCACCTAAACATAGTTGCTGTTACTGCACGTGTGCTGTTTATTTGCACCTAAACGTAGTTGCTGTTACTGCAAGTGTGCTGTTTATTTGCACCTAAACGTAGTTGCTGTTACTGCAAGTGTGCTGTTCATTTGCACCTAAACGTAGTTGCTGTTACTGCAAGTGTGCTGTTTATTTGCACCTAAACGTAGTTGCTGTTACTGCACTTGTGGTGTTTAATAGCACCTAAACGTAGTTGCTGTTACTGCACGTGTGCTGTTCATTTGCACATAAACGTAGTTGCTGTTACTGCACGTGTCCTCTCCAGTTTGCACCTAAAGGTACGAGGTGTGTGTATTGATTTTGTCCGGTGCAGGCCATTACAATGTCTGGAAGGACAACAAAGAGAGGCAGAGAGTCACGAGGGCAAGCAGGCTCTGCATCTAGAGGCAACGCTGGTGGTGGACACGGTGCATCCTCTTCAGCACGTGGCCATTTGACACGCTCGTCCTTTTCGAGAGCTGGCCGTGTTGAGCCTCAACATGCAGAGCAATTAGTAGAGTGGATGACCAAGCCATCCTCATCCTCTCTCACCCAGGCTGAGCTTAGTTTGTCTGCCAAAGCAGCTGCCAAGGCGTCCTCTTCCCTCTGCACAATGGCATCACTCACTCCTTCCCTAGTCCAACCATGTCCCCCTGAGGAGTCTCCCAAACTGTTTCAACACAGTGTTGGGTACATGCTGCTTGAAGATGCGCAGCGTTTTGAAGGCTCTGATGATGGAACACAGATAGAGGAAGGCAGTAATGTTAGCCCAGAGAGAGGGGGTGCCCGAGAGGGACAGCAATCTGGCAGTCATGTTCCCCCAGCTGCAGCATACTGCCAGGTTTTCGACAGTGATGAGGAGGGAGGGGATGATGAGTTCACTGACTCTACGTGGGTGCCTGATAGGAGAGAGGAGGAGGAAGAGGAGGTGGAGGAGGAGGAAGAGGCACAGGCACATCTCCAAAAAGGAAAGATGCCCTCCAGGGGCCAGCTTAAGGGCAGCACACCAACTGCATTACATCGCAGAGCTACGCCTGTGCAGGGCGCTGCTGTGTCTCAATGTTACTGCAAAAGTTCTTTGGTGTGGGCCTTTTTTGAGACATGTGCATCAGATCGCACCGTTGCTATTTGCAACATATGTCTCAAGCGTATCTCGCGTGGCCAAAACATCACCCGCTTGGGCACCACATGCTTGACCATACATATGTCGACCTGCCATGCAGTTCGTTGGCAAGCATACCTGAAAGACCCACACCAAAGAACAAGACGGACCTCCCCTTGCCCCTCATCAGCTGGGACCTCCAACCCCACTAGACCCTCAGTCCTCTCTGAAGCCTGCACTGATATGACTGAAGGTGAAGAAATAGGTGTGTCACAACCTAATAGTACAAGCGGGCAATCTACTGATGGTACCAGACAAATTTCCCTGCCCCAGCTGCTGCAGCACCGAAAGAAGTACTCTCCCAGCCATCCACATGCCCAGCGGTTGAATGCTAGCTTAGCGAAATTGCTAGCACTTCAACTGCTGCCTTTTCAGTTGGTAGATTCTGCCCCCTTCCGTGAGTTTGTGAAATGTGCGGTACCTCAGTGGCAAGTCCCCAAACGCCACTTTTTCTCACGGAAGGCGATTCCGGCTCTCTACCGCCATGTGGAAGGCAATGTCCATGCCTCGCTGGACAGGGCGGTCAGTGGTAAGGTGCATATTACCGATGACTCATGGTCCAGCAGGCATAGACAGGGACTTTACCTCTCTTTCACGGCGCATTGGGTGACTCTGCTGGCAGCTGGGAAGGACGCAGGGCAAGGTACAGTAGTGTTGGAGGTTGTTCCGCCACCACGCCTCCAAAACACTACTACTGGTTGTGACACACCTCTCTCCTCCACCCCCTCCTCTTCTTCTTCCTCTGTGGCTTCTTCCTGTGTTGATGTTTCCTCGGAACCAGCCGTGCTCCGTAGGCGTATGAGGGGCTATGCAGGAGGGCAGGCCAAGAGATGCCATGCGGTGCTAGAGCTGGTGTGCTTGGGAGACAGGAGCCACACTGGGGCAGAGGTTCTGTCAGCTCTACAGGGGCAGGCTCAGAGGTGGTTGACGCCACGCCAGCTTAAGCAAGGAATGGTGGTTAGCGACAATGGCACCAACCTCCTCTCTGCCCTGCGACAGGGACAACTGACCCATGTGCCCTGTTTTGCTCATGTTCTGAATTTGGTGGTGCAGCGGTTCTTGGGCAGGTACCCGGGCTTACAGGATGTCCTGAGGCAGGCCAGGAAAGTCTGTGTGCATTTCCGAAGGTCATATAATGCCAGCGCTCGGCTGACAGACCTCCAAATGGAATACAACCTGCCCAGGAACGGCCTAATCTGTGACATGCCCACCAGATGGAACTCTACATTGGCCATGCTGCAGCAGCTGCACACGCAGCAGAGGGCCATCAATGAGTACCTGTGCCAATATGGCAGCAGAACTGGGTCAGGGGAGCTTGTTTTTTTTCCCCACGCCAGTGGGCCTTGATCAGGGATGCATGCACTGTCTTGTCACCATTTGAGGAGGCCACGAGGATGGTGAGCAGTATCAGTGCATGCATCAGTGAGACTGTCCCTCTTATTCACCTGTTGGAGCACATGCTATGTGGAATAATGGACAGGGCCCTTGAGGCAGAACAGAGGGAGGAAGAGGAGGACTTCCTTACCTCTCAAGGCCCCCTTTATCCAGACAGTGGTCCTGCATGCCCGCCTACCACACAGGAAGAGGACGAGGAGGACGAAGTGGAGGAGGAGGAGGATGATTGTATCAGCAGCATGGAGGTGGAGCCTAGCACTCAGCAGCAGCAGTCTTCAAGGGATCACTTACAGTCCCAAGGAACCCATGGACTTTTACGTGGCTGGGACGAGGTGGCTGCGGATTCTGACCCAGAGGACTGTGCCCCGAATGCCTCAGCAAACCTACGCTGCATGGCCCCCCTGATCCTGCAAAGCCTGCGTAAAGATCCTCGTGTTCGTGGTATCAAGGAGAGGGATTATTACTGGCTGGCAACTCTCCTTGATCCACGTTACAAGAGTAAGGTTGCAGAGCTTATCTTGCCGTCGCAGAGGGAGCAGAAGATAAAACATCTTCGGGAGGCCTTGCAGAAAGATCTGTGCAACGCGTTCCCAGAACCTGGGGGATTACCAAATCCAGGTCCTGGACAACGTGTTGCTGAGGCTTCGGTGAGTCACAGAAGGAGCGGTGGAGAAGGTGGCCGTCTGACCAATGCGTTCAGACAATTTTTTAGTCCGCAGCCCCAAGGTATGACCGATTCCAGCAACCATTGCCAGTGCGGGAATACCTAGGGGAAAGATCAGACTTGGACACCTTCCCCACCGAAAATCCTCTGGCTTACTGGGTCTTGAGGATGGATCACTGGCCAGAGCTTGCACAGTACGCAATTGAGCTACTGGCTTGTCCTGCATCCAGCGTTTTTTCAGAACGCACATTCAGTGCTGCTGGAGGCTTTGTGACCGATCACAGGGTGCGCCTCTCCACCGACTCAGTCAATCGACTGACCTTCATAAAAATGAATCAGGCTTGGATCAACAACAGCTACCAAGCACCTGATGCTGATGTAACAGAATAATTTTGAAATGTCAGATCCCTTGTAGACTGCCTATGATGATGCTGAGTGACTGTCCTGTTATGCTGCTGACTCAAAATCCTTTTCCGCCTCAATGATCTTGCTGATAGCTAGTAAGAACATTGTTGGTTCTGTCCACCGCCACCAGTGCCTAAGGCCCAATTTTTCTGCCCCTGTTTAACAGGGGCGCATAATAACAATTTGTGATGCAATACTTTGCATGTGGCTCTTTGCTGTGCTCCAAAGACATTATCTGTGAGGGGTTGCAGTGTTGTGGCACCGCCACCAGTGCCTAAGGCCCAATTTTTCTGCCCCTGTTCTATATTTTTCTTTGATTCTTTTCTAATTTGAGTTCATTCTAGCTTTCTCCTACGTTATCATAGTGTCATGTTTATTTTCCTGTACTAAATACTCATCATTGTCAATGTAAACACCACAAATCTAGATTTGTTCTTTTAGGCAGCATTGATATAATAATAAGCCACACATTGTTGAGTATCCAAAAATATTTATTGTTTCACACTTAAAATGTGTCATTTTTATTTTTTCCAAAAATATCTTAACAGAAATTTTTTAATTTTTTATTTTTTTTGTCAAGAAATATATTTTTGCTTTGAAATACTTGTCTACATCTATTTTTTTTTATTTTATTTTAGTTAAGTTTTTTTTTTTTTAAACCCTCCCCATCAATCAGATTCTTGAGTTTTTGGTCCACCACTTGGGTTTTCTTTTTAAGCTGCCCTAAGGCGAGGTTTAGGTCCTCTATTTCTGCCCTGCAGGACAAGATCTCCCCAATTAAGACCTGGGCACTGTAGGTGTCCAATCCTCCCCCAACAGCACGAACACCTCCTGAAATTTGGGGGGAAAAAACATGTATTACAATTATGCAGGCCTACATCTATTACCTGAAGCTGTGCTGTATGACACTGACCTGATGTGGTGGCATTTTCCACTTCCTGCACATCCGGCGAGGGTGGGGCTTGGCTCTGTGTGGGGTTGGTAGGCTCCACTGCTGAAGCTTGATTGCGCCCTATGAGATTGTAAAAAAAGGGATACATGAATCAAAAAGATTAGAGGTCTAAAAGAGGAATATCAATCATTCTTTTTATAAAGTGTGGTACAATTGTCTGTTTTTACAATCCTTCAAAGCTTAACACAGGATTTTATCCATTACCAAAGCTGCTGCATTTCTCTATCTTTGGCCAAGTTTCCTACATGGAAAAACACCAAGTATCCACTATATGACCTCTGTGTGACACCCTAACTAGGTTGTTCTTGTGGCCAACACTCAGTGCCGATCCTGACCTCCCTGGGGCCCTAAGCAAAATTACATGGCACATTAAAAATGAGAAGCGGGGGGCGCTGACGACAGTGACATGTCACATTAAAGAAAGTTGAGAAGTGGGGGGAGGGGGTGTTCTGCTGTTGAAAATGACATCTTACATTAAATTGAGAAGCAAGGGGTGCTGACTTCTTGCCTCTTCTCCCATGCAGCCAGCGAGTTGAGAAGCGGGGTGAGGGGGCGAAAATGACCTCTCACCAGGTGGGGCCTCTAGTAATTTGGGGGGCCCTTCGCAGCTTTGCAGGGCCCTAAGCGTCTTGCATAGTGAGCCTATAGGGCGGATTGGCCATGACAACACTTGTGCTACTGAGTCCATATGTGTAACCAACTGCTGAGCTGAGCATACTCTCCTTTTACTGTATATTGACTTAAAGCGGTGGTTCACGCTGCTGAACAACATTTCAGCATACAATTCGGCATCATAGCGCGAGCTACAGTATGCCGGTCTTACATTTTTTATCCCCGTACTCACTGTTTAATCGTACCTAGACGATTCCGTCTGCCGCGGGGAATGGGCGTTCCTAGCAAGAGGGAGGGTGATTGACGGCCGACTCTGGCACGTCACGCTCCCCGAAGACAGCCGGAGTAGGTCTTGGCTCTTCACGGCGCCTGCACACAGGCTATGCGCAGGCGCCGTGAAGAGCCAAGCCTATTTCGGCTATTTCCGGAGAAGCGTGACGCGCCAGAGCCGGCCGTCAATCACTTTCCGTCTGGATTGGAACGCCCATTCCCCGTGGGCAGTCGGAATCGTCTAGGTAGGATTAAACAGTGAGTACGGGGATAAAAAATGTAAGACCGGCATACTGTAGCTCGCGCTACGATGCCGAATTTTTTTTTTTTAATAGGGTGAACCCCCGCTTTAAGTTGGATTATTTAAATCTAGTTAATAACACATCTACATTAAATAAAAAATTGGTCTCACATAAAAAGATCATAAATAGAATGAACAACCAATTACTATGCCCACAAACATGAACCTTGAGACATCTATTCTTGAACTGTATATATACACAACCTGAAAGAAAAAGCACATGCCGCAAAATAATAAAAACAAATAATCAGAGTACACATGAAAATTACTTACGTCTTCTGATGACTCTTCGAATCCTCTCCATCTGCTCCGGCTCTCTTCTTTTAAGGTCAGACCACCTTTTCCTTAATTACTCCCTTGACCTCTGCACCTTGAATTTCTGATGGATAGTCCTCTGAACCTTCTCCATTATCTGGGCCTTGACCTTCTTTGGGTTCTTGTAAGGCCCATTTTCATCTAAGAGTGTGTATTGAAGTGCCTTGTGGGTGGAGTTGATTAATTAGTCACTTGGTTTTTAAAACTGTAAATAAGAAAGCTAAGTTACCATTAAAAGTATTCATACGTTTTGACTCTTGAACACAGAGCGTATGCCTCGTCTTAATTCTGGGGGGAATTCTTATGGAAGGGATCGGGTCTGCTGGCTTAGCTGTCGGATAAGCTGTCATGGTTGGTGGAATGGGAGATCGTGAACGGTGTTAACCCCTGACCGTTACAATTGTTGGCTAGCAGTGAGATGATCCCACAGCCTTAAAGGACAGCTACAAGGACTTACTGGAGAACCGTGGCAGACCGGCCAGCAACTGTAAGAAGATGGACATGATCACAGAACTTGTCCAAATGGATGGAGCTGAAAGACCCAACCTAACGGAAAGGCCCAGCGTAACAGACAGGACACCCGAGGAGGAAAGTTTTGATTGGGCTGTTAAACTAAGACTGGCACACTATGGTCCTAACCCTCCACCGGAGATCATAGACCAAGTTATAGCAGCTGTGGACGCAAATTGGTTACAGCAAAGAGGTTCTGCAGCAGCAGAAGTCACAGCAGCACCAACTGAAAGGAGAAAGATACATTTTGCTGCTTTTAAGAATTTCATTGAAACTGAAGGGGAGATTGATGGGTACCTGGCTTCAGGGCCATCCCAGACAGGGATATTATGAACTATGGACTGGTAAAAGAAGCACTTTTGGCCAGGTATGCCGTCACACCAGAGGCATACCGGAGGCGGTTCCGAGAGATGAGCAAGCAGACTGGAGACTCATATACCGAGTGGGCATGCCGCCTACACCGCACTGCATCCCACTGGGTCGATGGATGCCAAGCAGAATCCGGGGAAGAGGTGCTGCAGATGTTCCTGCTGGAGCACTTCTTTGACAAACTGTCCCGGGAAGTCAGAGAGTGGGCCTGGGACAGAAACCCTTTCTCCTTGTCTGAAGCAGCTCTCCTGGCGGACGAATACACAGATGCCCGCAAACTGGATAACTCTGTGGTCAAGACAACAGCTCGGGTGGATTATCGATCGGCAGCACCCCCTCCGGCTATTGCCTACAAACCCCAGTCGGACCGTCCTACAGCACCACCTCCAGTGGCCACTTATCCTCAGAAGCCCAGGTTCAACTCCCAGGACTACTCACAGCCCATCAGGTGTTTTGGGTGTAAACAGCTAGGACACAAAAAGCTAGACTGTCCATTGAATCCACCCAGGCAGTCACAGTCAGGGAGACAGCCAGAAAGGGGGAACCCCCACACATCCATGCCTGCGGCCCACTGCGTTGAGGAGGATGAACATTGGGGCGTCCTGCACAAGGCAGATCCGATACAAGCAGCTAACCAGGACAACAGGCAGCAACACAGGCAGACAGTCTGGGTCAATGGAAAGGTAGCCAATGGGCTACGTGATACTGGGGCCACCATGACCCTGCTACAGAAGAAACTCATCCCAGAGAGCCAGCACACCGGAAGACACTGTAGCCGTAAGAGTAGCGGGAGGCACCGTCTTCCGGCTAACCGTTGCCCGGGTTCACCTGGATTGGGGGGTTGGTTCGGGACATGTGAATGTGGGGGTGATGAAGGATTTACCAGCGGATGTACTACTGGGGAATGATTTGGTCCCCCTTGTTTCTGCTTACGTCCCGATGTGCCCCGCTGAAGCCCACACAGTGACTACCTGTGCCCAGACCCGTGCTGCTAGAACCAACCCGCTTGCTGCAGAGACCCGGGTAAGACTATCTTCCCCGACAGGTACCGTAGATCCGGCACAATATCACAGTCTAAAATGTGAATGTGACAAGTTGGCCACAGGTTGTGTCTTATCTCTCCCAAGAGCATCAGCAACAGGTTTTGGGAGCCATTGAGGGAGCAAAGCAATTGACTGTTCCAGAAGTGAATTCCATTATTCACCTTCACCATCAGCTACCGACCTGGTAAGCAAGATGGCAATGCTGATGGGTTATCCCTGCAAACAAACGTCATCCCGGTCTCCTAGTTCCGGACATCCCCAAGTTGACATAAATAGGATCAAGTTGGGTCTGCCGGAGTGTCCCACAAGGAGGGAGCCATGTAACGGGAGTCCCTTTTTGGGCATAGGGTGACTGAGAACTGATATCTCGGATTACATGAGATGGGACATTAATGATAATTCATATATTGCAGGATATCTTGAGATATTACAAGTTGTTAAAGTCTGACTCCAAATGGAGTGTTTTCATTTAATGGGGGGACACATGCTTTTGAGGTGTTATTTGGGTCTGCTCCAAGACCTTTCATTATGTATGCTAATGTGTGCTAATGTATGCTGTGTGAAGATGCAATTGATGATAGATATGTGTTGTGAGTTAGCAGTCTAAAGGTCAGATGTCTCCTTTCAGGGGTAGGGAATTAGCATGTCAATTATGTTTAGTAAAGGAATGTGTTTGTGTAAAAAGTCTATTGATGATACTATGTGGTGAGAGTCATAACGTCTGACTTCTCAGCTGTAGTAATTAGGTCATGTTAAATCGGTGCCAAAATGTCTGACATAGAAATGTGTATTATGCAGGTGAATCACTTAGTATCGGAGTCCGGATGTCTGGGGATAATTAACTCAACTGAATGTCATTGTCTAAGAGTGTGTATTGAAGTGCCTTGTGGGTGGAGTTGATTCATTGTTCACTTGGTTTCTAAAACTGTATATAAGAAAGCTAAGGGCCTAATCCACAAAAGGGATACGCCGGCGTATCTACTGATACGCCGTCGTATCCCTGTTTCTATCTATGGAACTGATCCACAGAATCAGTTTCACATAGATAGGCAGAAGATCCGACATGTGTAAGGGACTTACACTGTCGGATCTTAGGATCTCGTCGAAATGCCGCTTCGGGTATGCAAATTAGCACTTACGGAGATCCACAAAGCTTTTACGCTTCGTTTTTTTCTCCGTAAGTATTAGTTTGCCGTCGCAAAATTAGGTCTGCTTTTACAAGGTGTAAAGTTAGTACACCATGTAAAAGTAGACCCTTCTTTCCCACGACGCTGTCAAATTTTTTTTTTTTTTTTCCGCCGCATCTCTTTTTTTTCCCGACGCAACTTTTTTTACCCGGCGCGATTTACAAAACTCGGCGTAATGTAATTTTGCGCAATGCACGTAGGGAAAATGATGTCGGGAGCATGCGCAGTACGTCCGGCGCGGGAGCGCGCCTAATTTAAATGGGACTCGCCCCATTAGATTAGGAACGCCTCTACTTAGGTAGAGATTTTGCGGCAGTGTAACTTAAATGGCAAAAGTTACGTTGCGCCGGGTTTTGTGGATTAGGCCCTAAGTTACCATTAAAAGTATTTATACATTTTGACTCGGAACACAGAGCGTATGTCTCGTCTCTCTGAGGGAATTCTTATGGATCGTGTCTGCTTCCTTGTCGGACAAGCTGTCGTAGGGGCGATGGAATGGGAATATCGTAAACGGTGGTGACCGTTACACTGGTTTTCAAATTTTCTGATGGGAAAAGTTCTTGTCGGAAATTCTGATCGTCTGTATGCAATTTCGACGCGCAAAAAACACGCATGCTCGTAATCAATTTGACGCATGCTCGGAATCATTGAACTTAATTTTTCTCGGCTCGTTGAAGTGTTGTACATCACTGTGTTCTTGACGGTCGGAATTTTGTGTGACCGTGTGTATGCAACACAAGTTTAAGCCAAATTCAGTCGGAAAAAAATACCACGGTTTTCTTGTTGGAATTTCCGATCATGTGTACGCGGCATAACAGGATGTGCACTTTCTACAGGATATATAAAGCTGAAGACAGCAGATATACAAGTAAAACTTATGTAGGGAGATGTATTTAATCTCTTTGTATCATCTGAGGCTGTTCACTTCACTGAGTATATGTGGGGGTTTACATATAACATTTTAATAGCACATCTCTGGTTGATTTTTTTTCTATCACTAACATACATCGCCTGTTGATCTTTGAATCAATAGTACATAGTTTAAGTTTACAAAAAGTTATTTAATTAAAAATCAGTGTATTATTTTAAAATACGGAGGCACTGAAATCACTAAAAGAATCCAGAGTTGCTGATATGCAGACCAAGCACCCTCTCAAACTATCAGAATCACTTATGAAAACAAATTCTCCCCATCTCAGTCTTTTCATCAAAGAACTCATACTCGTTACTCTGACCATCAAGAAAGCCTTCCGATAAAATACTTGACTTGTTCTGGCCCGGCAAAGCTTATAGGGCCAGATTCAGGTAGAATCGTGGCAGCGTAACGTATCGTAGATACGTTACACCGCCGCAATTTTTCATCGCAAGTGCCTGATTCACCAAGCACTTGCGTGAAAAATTACACCGGCGGACTCCGGCGTAAGCCCGCGGAATTTAAATGGGCGTGTACCATTTAAATTAGGCGCGCTCCCGCGCCGGACCTACTGCACATGCTCCGTTTCGAAATTCCCGCCGTGCTTTGTAAAGTTAAGGCACCCAAAACGACGACTAACTTTGCGACGGGAAACTAGACTAGCGGCGACGTAGCGAACACGAAAAACCGTTGTGGATCGCCGTAACTCCTAATTTGCATACCCGACGCTGGTTTACGATGCAAACTCCCCCCAGCAGCGGCCGCGGTACTGCATCCTAAGATCCGACAGTGTAAAACAATTACACCTGTCGGATCTTAGGGCTATCTATGCGTAACTGATTCTATGAATCAGTCGCATAGATACTCTGAGAGATACGACGGAGTATCTGAGATACTCCGTTGTATCTCCGCTGTGAATCTGGCCCATAGTTTCTGGCACAACATACTCCAATTTAAATACAAGGCATTACTTTTGCCATGAAGAAATCCTCCTTCTTATTTGAATACAGTGCTGCATCAATCTGAACATGGGCCATGCTATAATAATGCACATTTTATTAATCTAATGAATAATGATTTAGTCAACACATGCAATAGACTAAAGTCAGGGCCAGAACAGATTTCCATTGATCTCTATAGCCAGACCTGTACATAGTACCCTACCTGCTCACATAAACGAAAATAGTAAATAAACCCACCACACCATACATACAGTAAAGTATTTTATCAAAATAATAATATCTCACGATGTATAATAAGTAATGTCACACGATATTCAAGAATCGGGGATGTGTCATTGGCTGCTCTGACACTGACGGCTGCCAGTATCCTAGCAACCGCAGTCTTGAACAGGAAGCTGTCGTTCATTAGTGGCAATAGTAAAACCACCAATAATAAATGACTTCCTGCACAGCCAGAGATTCACACCAGAAGGGCGGTGAACAGGGCATTTAGTTAAATGTTGTAGCACAAACAGGTTAAGTTTATTGTGAACCTTGTCCTCCCCAAACTTTATCCTATCAATAGTCAAGAGTGCATCTCATCTTGGAACCAAATAATTGTCCCTGAATGATATGCTTTTCCTACAAAAAGATTTTCAGTTTGGGCCAGGATTTTTACAAGGTTCTTACATTTGAAGTGGTCTTGTCTGTCTATAAGGCCCCTTTCAGACTGGGGCGGGAGCCGCGGTGGCGGTATAACGCTGCTAAAAATAGCGGCGCTATACCGCCGGGATTGCCGCGGGAATCAGCCGCTAGCGGTGCGGTATTAACCCCCGCTAGCGGCCGATAAAGGGTTAATACCGCCCGCAATGCGCCTCTATAGAGGCGCATTGCGGGCGGTATTGCCGCGGTTTCCCATTGTTTTCAATGGGAAGGAGCGGTGAAGGAGCGGTATACATGCCGCTCCTCTCACCGCTCCAAAGATGCTGCTGACAGAATCATTTATATGGAGCACTTTAAAATCTCGAATCTCTCCACACACCCTATACCTCCCTAAACTTAAAGGAGGTTTAGGTTTCCCAAACTTTGCCACTTATTTTCATGCTGCGCAAATAGCAAATATTCCCAAATACCATGTAAGCCACGAAATTCCACTATGGGTAGTAATTGAAACCATTGATAGCGACCCAATCTCTATACCAAATCTCATATGGTCCACCTCCTCTAACCACAAAATAATCGACAATAAGATTACAAAACATACAATCACTATTTGGGAAAGATTTAAAATGACCCAGGGTTTACAATCCCCACATGTACCCCTTATATCTTTTATGAGAAACTCAAAGTTTTACCCAGCCCTCACATTTCCTAGAACCTTCACAAGATGGATTTCAGCGGGTCTAACACAATGTTGTGACTTTTTAAAACCTGCCTCATTTAAAACATTTCCAGAAATACGTGAAAGTCATAAACTTCCGGCATCAGAAATTTTTCGCTATTTACAAATTAAAAATTTCTTTGCACCATATTTACAAGGTATAAATAATTTGAGTGACATGACGCAGTTTGAACGAATATGTAAACGAGATCCTCATTCAAGAGGACTCATTTCAATACTATATAGCCAACTAAGTACTAAGCTTACCGCAAAATTACCTTCATATGCTGAAAAATGGATGAACGACCTTGGTTTCAATATAGATATATCTACCTGGAATAAAGTATGGTCAAATACTAAAACGTCCTCCCAAAATATACTTGCTATGGAAACAAATTATAAAGTTCTCATGTACTGGTATTTGGTTCCTGTTAGAATAGCAAAATTTGCTCCCCATTATTCCCCGCTTTGTTTTCGCGGCTGTGGTGATCCGGGAACACATTTACATATTTTCTGGGAGTGCCCTGTTACAAAAAATTACTGGAAAGAAATATTCCTCATGATTTCAGCAGTTTTCAAGAAATCCATTACTCCTGATCCAACTACCGCACTCCTAAATTTAAAACCGGATTGTATTTCCTATGCTCAATTTAAACTGTTCCTACAAATCACCACAGCCGCAAAGCAAACCATCTCCAAAGCTTGGAAAACAGCTACGCTTCTAGTTTCTGAAACCAGAAATAGAGTACATCAAGCCATGCTCCACTCAAAATCAGAAGCCATAACCAATGATTCCATAGACATATATGAAACAATATGGAACCCATGGGTGACCTATACTATCTCATCTAACCCAGATGATTCTCTATTGAGACCTTGGTAGGATATTGTAAGCCAGTAACATTCTGGATACAGTCCCTCTATATTATTACTATCTCTATTATGTAACGATCCCGGAGCCTTTCCTCTATCCTGTACTGCCTTTCCTATCCTATTGTTTTCATCACTTTCCACTTTTTATACTCCACATTCTGTCCTTTTTCTTTCTTTTATCTCTCACTTCTTAAAATATATAGCTCAAGCTATCTCATTATATAAAATGGTAAATGTGAATATGTAAATACGATATCTAATTTTGCTCCTATTGTTTTAATATTTAACATGAATAAGATCCTTCTCCCCCCTATTTCGGCCAGTTTTTGAACCGATTCATTGCTAAAATTACAATTACTCAATAGCTATAGTTCATATCATAATTATATCCAGTTCCATTTATATCACAATATTCTATAATATTTTATATGAGTTCAAATGCAATAGACTAACATGATTGGTTTGACTATAACCTGCTTTAATGATTCCTTTAATATTCCTCATAGGATCTACAAATATTTATTGGATTTGTCTATGTTTCAAATACTCTCTTATTACATGATACCATTTTTATTTTTCTGTAATCTTTTATTGTCAATTGTATCTACTGTTTTCTCTTTACTTTAAACCCAATAAACTAATTTGACAAAAAAAAAAAAAAAAAAAAAAATGCTGCTGACAGGAGATTTTTTTGTCTCCCGCCAGCGCATCGCCTCAGTGTGAAAGCTCTCGGGCTTTCACATTGAGTCTGCAGTGAAGGAGTTTTTCAGGCAGGATAGCAACGCTATTTTTAGTGCTGTACCGCCTGAAAAACTCCTCAATGTGAAAGGGGCCTTATGCACAAAAAGGGAAAGTCTTTCAAATGGACGACTTCAATGAGCGGTTAATCAAATGATGTAAAGCTGAAGGTTTGGGTTATTTTAGCTAGTGTGTTAGCGGATGGTTTAATATTGACATGTACAAAAGAGAATCTGCATCCTTTGCACAAGGGCACTGAGCTAGTTAGCATGAAATTTTTTTTTAGACATGCATATAAACTGAAAAGAATGAGATTTAAATGCTAAGGAATTTATTTTTGCCTCAGCAGGTAGAAACAAATGTAAGGACTTGGCTGATTGAGTGGTTAAAACAGTTAAAGAGTCTGTAACTAAAAAATACAAGAATAGTGTTTGTTACATCACCTGTACTAATGCCTGTAGTTTAGGTAACAGCTTGTACGTCTAAGGATACCCTTGAAACTCTCTGGGTCTGCCTAAAAACCAGATAGGGATCTTCCCTTTGAATTGGTGTACTATACAGGCCCACAGGATAGTCTGAAGACTATGATAACATGTTGAATAAAAAGATAACTCAAATGACAATGAAGGGAGATATTTTAATTATGGGTGACTTCCATATGCCAGACATTAGCTAGAGGTTTACAGTTAGGAGCAGAGATGAGTTGGAGGCATTAAATGGGGTTTCTCCAAAACTGTTTTATATTATAAGGTCAAAAGAGCTCCTCTTGTATTGAATTATATTGTAACTGTACAGCTTGCCCTCATGTTGTAAAGCACTGCCCAAACTGTTGGCCTTATAAAAATTCTGTATAATAATAATAATAATAATAATAATAATAATAATAATAATAATAATAATGCTAATAATAACAGTTAATAACTGACAAATGGGGATCTATTGTTTGATTTTGAGGTGGAAGAAAATTTGGGTTCTAATAATAACCAATGTCTTTGGTTTGAGATGAGAGCAAGAAATGATAAATCATTTGCAAAAACTAAAGTTCTAGATTTCAAAAAGGACATATTTTGCTGAAATGGGTGCACTTCTAAAAAAAGGTTGGTGTAAAACAATCAGTCAGTAATCAGTTGGCTCTGTTAAAGTCTACCTTTTGGAAGCAGCTAGATTATACTGTATGTCAAGCAACTTTGTAAGGGGAAATGTAAGAGAAAATCATCATTGTTTACTACAGAGGTAAGTAGGATAGTAACGGATAGGGATGAGCTCCGAGTTCGATTCGAACGTATGTTCGACTCGAACATCGTCTGTTCGAGCGTTCGTCGAAATACGAACAAAACGGGTCGCGCCACGACCCATAATTCACCCGCATGCTTGGCCAATCACAGCGTGCAAAAAACGGAGAGCCATAATTGGCCAAAGCCAGGGTGGCTTTGGCCAAATCCGCGTTGAGTATGCAAATTAGCTATTTACGGCGATCCACAAACGTACGTCGGCCCGGTGCATTTTTTTCCGTTGTTTGCGTTCGGCTTTTTCCGGCGTATAGTTAAAGCTGCTGTTCTGAGGCGTACTCAATGTTAAGTATGGCCGTCCTTCCCGCGTACAATTTTGAATTTTTTGCGTCGTTTGCGTAAGTCGTTTGCGAATAGGAATTTGCGTAGAATAACGTCACCGTCGTAAGCATTGGCTGGTTCCGGTTTAATTTCCAGCATGCGCACTGGGATACCCCCAGGGACGGCGCATGCGCAGTTCCAAAAAAACTTTGTTTACGTTGGGTCCTGATGTATTAACATAAAACACGCCCCCATCACTTCCATTTGAATTCCGCGCTCTTATGCCGCAACAGATACACTACGCCGCCCTAACTTACGGCGTAAATTCGTTGCGGATTCAAACCAAACAAAAGTATGTGGATCTGCCCCAGTGTCTTTTTTTCTAGAGAGCAGGCAGGCTAGTCAGTTTAGTTAACCACTTCCCTACCGCGTCATTGTGAAATGACGGCGGCAGGAACCCCTCCTCGATCCAGGAGGACGTCATATGACGTCCTGGGCTTTGCGGGTGGATATCTGAATGATGCCTGCAGCTAGAGGCATCATTCAGATATCCTTCTCTTGTGCCGGCGATTCTGCACAACGTAAGAATGATCATAGCGGCGATTCCGCCGCTAGATTGTTCTTACAGGCGCCGGGAGGGGACATCCCCCCCTCCCGCCGCCATCCGGTGCTTCTCCGGGCTCTCCCGTGCCATCGGGGGCCCGGAGAACGAATCGTCCGGCGCTGGCAGGAAGCATAGATATGACTGGTGACCAGATGGTCACCAGTCATCTCTATGATCGTCGGAGGACCCGGGCGTGATGTGATGACGTCACGCCCGGGTCCCCGTAAGTAAACAAAGCCGCAATTGCGGCTGCTAAGCAACAGCAAGCATGAGATCGGTTAATTTTTTTTCACCGATTTCATGCTTTCCAGCCTGGAGGAGAGATGTGGGGTCTTATTGACCCTGCATCTCTCCATAAAGAGTACCTGTCACACACATTCCTATTACAAGGGATGTTTACATTCCTTGTAATAGGAATAAAAGTGATAATAAATAAAAAAAAAAAGTGTAAAAAAAGAAATAAATATGTTAAAAAAAAAAAGAAATAAAAAAAATTTTTTTTAACGCCCCTGTCCCCAGTAGCTCGCGCGCAGAAGCGAACGCACACACAAGTCCCGCCGACATATGTAAACGCCGTTTAAACCACATATGTGAGGTATCGCCGCGTGCGTTAGAGTGCCAGCAACAATTCTAGCACTAGATCTCCTCTGTAAATCTAAACTGGTAACCTGTAAAAAATGTCAAAGCGTTGCCTATGGAGATTTTAAAGTACCGAAGTTTGGCGCCATTCCATGAGTGTGCGCAATTTTAAAGCGTTACATGTTAGGTATCTATTTACTCGGTGTAACATCATATTTCATATTTTACAAAAAAATTGGGTTAACTTTACTGTTTTGTTATTTTTTTAATTCATGAAACAATTTTTTCCCCAAAAAAAGGCGTTTGAAAAATTATTGCGCAAATAGCGTGCAAGATAAAACGTTTCAATGACCGTCTTTTTTTTCCCTAGGGTGTCTGCTAAAAAAACATATATAATGTTTGGGGGTTCTGCGTAATTTTCTAGCAAAAAAATTATGATTTGTACATGTAGGAGAGAAGTGCCAGAATAGGCCTGGTATGGATGTGTGTATAACTGCCCTGTATGGAAGTGGTTAAAGTTACAGGGCCAGATTCAGGTAGGGAGCGCGTAACTCTGTGCGGGCGTAGCATATCCTATTTACGCTACGCCTTAGCAACTTTGACAGGCAAGTGCATTATTCACAAAGCACTTGCTCCGTAAGGTGCGGCGGCGTAGCGTAAATTGGCCGGCGTAAGCCCACCTAATTCAAATGTGTAAGATGTGGGCGTGTTTTATGTAAAATCATTGTGACCCCACTTAAAAGACGCTTTTTACGAACGGCGCATGCGCCGTCCGTGAAAGTATCCCAGTGCGCATGCTCCAAATTAACCCTCAAAAAGCCAATGCTTTCGACGTGAACGTAAATTACGCACAGCCCTATTCGCAAACGACTTACGCAAAACGACGTAATCGACAGAAAATTTGACGCTGGCCCGACGTCCATACTTAACATTGGCTGCGCCTCATATAACAGGAGTAACTTTACGCCGGAAAAAGCCTTACGTAAACGGCGTATCTGTACTGCGACGGCCGGGCGTACGTTCGTGAATAGGCGTATCTAGCTGATTTACATATTCTAGGCATAAATCAGCGTACACGTCCCTAGCGGCCAGCGTAAATATGCAGTTAAGATACGACGGCGTAGGAGACTTACGCCGGTCGTATCTTAGCAACATTTAAGCGTATCTCAGTTTGAGCATACGCTTAAAATTGCGACGGCACGGATTCGGACTTACGACGGCGTATCTACTGATATGCCCATCGTAAGTCTTTCTGAATCAAGACCACAGTGTGTAGAGGATATATATACATCCCAGGTGTACATATATTTATACACTGTATAGTTTAGCTAGATCAGTTCTTCCTATCCTAATTTACTGTCTATCAGTTGATTGTGCTAGCTGCAGTATTCTCACGTGGTGTATTGCCCGTGTGCTCTGTAGTTTGCACCTAAAGTTACTTTGTGTGTACCAGTACTGCACTTGTGCTCTGTAGTTTGCACCTAAAGTTACTTTGTGTGTACCAGTACTGCACTTGTGCTCTGTAGTTTGCACCTAAAGTTACTTTGTGTGTACCAGTACTGCACTTGTGCTCTGTAGTTTGCACCTAAAGCTACTTGGTGTGTACCAGTACTGCACTTGTGTTCTGTAGTTTGCACCTAAAGTTACTTTGTGTGTACCAGTACTGCACTTGTGCTCTGTAGTTTGCACTTAAAGTTACTTTGTGTGTACCAGTACTGCACTTGTGCTCTGTAGTTTGCACCTAATGTTACTTGGTGTGTACTGCACTTGTGCTCTGTAGTTTGCACCTAAAGTTACTTTGTATGTACCAGTACTGCACTTGTGCCCTGTAGTTTGCACCTAAAGTTACTTGGTGTGTACTGCACTTGTGCTCTGTAGTTTGCACCTAAAGAAACCCATGCTACTTTTCTCAGTGATTTTCATCCATATTGCAGGGACCAGACATTACATTAAAGCCGCAAGCAGTCTTAAATTACTTTTTTCTTACAGTAATCTCATTGTAACGGGAGTCCCTTTTTGGGCATAGGGTGACTGAGAACTGATATCTTGGATTACATGAGATGGGGATAATTCATATATTGCAGGATATCTTGAGATATTACAAGTTGTTAAAGTCTGACTCCAAATGGAGTGTTTTCATTCAATGGGGGGACACATGCTTTTGAGGTGTTAATTGGGTCTGCTTCAAGACCTTTCATTATGTATGCTAATAACACCGTTTGTGTGAAGATGCTATTGATGATAGATATGTGTTGTGAGTTAGCAGTCTAAAGGTCAGATGTCTCCTTTCAGGGGTAGGGAATTAGCATGTCAATTATGTTTAGTAAAGGAATGTGTTTGTGGGAAAAGTCTATTGATGATATTATGTGGTGAGAGTCATAACGTCTGACTTCTCAGCTGTAGTAATTAGGTCATGTTAAATCGGTGCCAAAACGTCTGACATAGAAATGTGTATTATGCAGGTGAATCACTTAGTATCGGAGTCCGGATGTCTGGGGATAATTAACTCAACTGAATGTCATTGTCTAAGAGTGTGTATTGAAGTGCCTTGTGGGTGGAGTTGATTCATTGTTCACTTGGTTTCTAAAACTGTATATAAGAAAGCTAAGTTACCATTAAAAGTATTCATACATTGTGACTCAGAACACAGAGCGTATGTCTCGTCTCTCTGAGGGAATTCTTATGGATCGTGTCTGCTGCCTTGTCGGATAAGCTGTCGTAGGGGCGATGGAATGGGAATATCGTAAACGGTGGTGACCGTTACAACCAGCTTTCAAATTTTTGCTGTCGGGAATTCCGACAGAAAAATTCAGATGGGTTCTACACACGGTCGGAATATCCAACCAAAAGCTCACATCAAACTTTTCTTGTCGTAAATTCCAAACGTGTGTACGCGGCATTAGAATTTTCTCTTCCTGTTCCAGCAGGGGAGGGGAGTCTTACCATACACTGTGAGACAGCTGATTGGAGGAAAGCCACACACCCCCTCCCCTCAAAGGCAGAGACTTTCAGAGCTGTGCTGTAAATTGACCATCTGTCTGCTAATCTATTTATAGCACCCTCCCTGACACAAATTTCAGGCTGGTTTTATCTCCTGGCTGTGTCAGAGAACTTGTCAGAAGTTATCAGGCTGATAACAGAAGAACTGAGAAGGAGAAAGCCACAGGATTTAGGGGCCAAATCCACAAAAACCCTGCGTAACTTAACTTTTGACATTTAAGTTACACCGCCGCAAAATCTCTACCTAAGTGCCCGATCAACAAAGCACTTACCTAGAAATTTTGAGCGGTGTAACTTAAGTGCCTCCGTCGCAAGGCGGTCCTCCTCTCCGGGGGGCGTTTAAAATTTAAATGAGGCGCGCTCCCGCGCCGGCCGTACTGCGCATGCGTGTGACGTAATTTTCCCGACGTGCAGCGTGCGAACGTAATTTACGCCGGGCTTTGTGGATTGCGACGGGACACTAAAGTTGCGACGGATGAAAAAAAAAAAAAGCGCCGGGAAAACAAAAACAAAAAAGAAAAATTGTCAGCGTCGCTCGGCATGCATTCCTGAGAGGGAGAACTCCATGCCAATTTTCAAAGAAAAAACCGGCATGGGTTCCCCCCCCAGGAGCATACCAGGCCCTTAGGTCTGGTATGGGTTGTAAGGAGACCCCCCTACGCCGAAAAATCGACGTAGGGGGTCCCCCTACAATCCATACCAGACCCGTATCCAAAGCACGCTACCCGGCCGGCAAGGAATGGGAGTGGGGACGAGCGAGCGCCCCCCCCCCTCCTGAGCCGTGCCAGGCCGCATGCCCTCAACATGGGGGGGTTGGGTGCTCTGGGGCAGGGGGGCGCACTGCGGGCCCCCCCACCCCAGAGCACCCTGTCCCCATGTTGATGAGGACAGGACCTCTTCCCGACAACCCTTGCCGTTGGTTGTCGGGGTCTGCGGGCGGGGGCTTATCGGAATCTGGGAGTCCCCTTTAATAAGGGGGCCCCCAGATACCGGCCCCCACCCTAAGTGAATGGATATGGGGTACATCGTACCCCTATCCATTCACCTGGAGGCAAAAAGTTAAAGTTATTAAACACACAACACAAGGGTTTTTAAAATAATTTATTAGTCTGATCCGGAGGCCCCCCCTGTCTTCTTTATTAGCTCTAATACCAGGGGGGGCATCTTCTTCCACTCTCCGGGGGTCTTCTCCTCTCTCCGGGGGGGGGGGGTTTCTTCTTCCGCTCTCCGGGGGGGGTCTTCTCCACTCTCCGGGGGTCTTCTTCTATCTTCGCCGCTCTCCGCTGTTGACTCGGCGCACCCCGGTTCTTCTGCAGCTGTCCGGTGCCTTCTTCTTCAGCGCTAGCTGCCTGCTATCTTCGTGTGTTAGCTCAATTACTAGCAGGCAGCCAGCGCGGTCTTCTGTGACGTCAGGTTCTTCTTCTCCCTTCTTCCGATGTTGACACGTCGCCTCTTCTCACTGCAATGATGGAAGCGCGCCTTGCATCCCATTTATATAGGCATCACCATCCCATCATGCTCCGGTAGGTACCCACGTGGTGGGTGCCTACCCACGTGCACCCACCACGTGGGTACCTACCGGAGCATGATGGGACGGTGATGCCTATATAAATGGGATGCAAGGCGCGCTTCCATCATTGCAGTGAGAAGAGGCGACGTGTCAACATCGGAAGAAGGGAGAAGAAGAGAAGAAGATGATGTCACAGAAGACCGCGATGGCTGCCTGCTAGTAATTGAGCTAACACGCGAAGATAGCAGGCAGCCAGCGCTGAAGAAGAAGGCACCGGACAGCTGCAGAAGAACCGGGGTGCGCCGAGTCAACAGCGGAGAGCGGCGAAGATAGAAGAAGACCCCCGGAGAGCGGAGAAGACCCCCCCCCGGAGAGCGGAAGAAGAAACCCCCCCCCGGAGAGCGGAGAAGACCCCCCGGAGAGTGGAAGAAGAAGCCCCCCCTGGTATTAGAGCTAATAAAGAAGACAGGGGGGCCTCCGGAGCAGACTAATAAATTATTTTAAAAACCCTTGTGTTGTGTGTTTAATAACTTTAACTTTTTGCCTCCAGGTGAATGGATAGGGGTACGATGTACCCCATATCCATTCACTTAGGGTGGGGGGCCGGTATCTGGGGGCCCCCTTATTAAAGGGGACTCCCAGATTCCGATAAGCCCCCGCCCGCAGACCCCGACAACCAACGGCAAGGGTTGTCGGGAAGAGGTCCTGTCCTCATCAACATGGGGACAGGGTGCTCTGGGGTGGGGGGGCCCGCAGTGCGCCCCCCTGCCCCAGAGCACCCAACCCCCCCATGTTGAGGGCATGCGGCCTGGCACGGCTCAGGATGGGGGGGGGGGCGCTCGCTCGTCCCCACTCCCATTCCTGGCCGGCTGGGTAGCGTGCTTTGGATACGGGTCTGGTATGGATTGTAGGGGGACCCCCTACGTCGATTTTTCGGCGTAGGGGGTCTCCTTACAACCCATACCAGACCTAAGGGCCTGGTATGCTCCTGGGGGGGAACCCATGCCAGTTTTGATTTTACAAATTGGCGTGGAGTTCTCCCTCGGGAATGCATACCAAATGCCGTCGCTTGAATGTGCTTTTACATGGTGTTACTAACTTTACACCATGTAAAAGCAGCCCTAGTTTTACACTTGGCAAACTAAAACTTACGCCGAAAAAACGAAGCTGAAAAGCTTTGTGGATCGCCCTAAGTGCTAATTTGCATACCAGAAGCGGCATTTCGACTCGAAATGCCCCCAGCGGCGGATGCGGTACTGCATCCTAAGATCCGGCAGTGTAAGTCCCTTACAGATGTCGGATCTTCTGCCTAACTTTGGAAAACTGATTCTGTGGATCAGTTCCAAAGTTAGAACCAGGGATACGACGGCTTACGCCGGCGTATCTCTTTTGAGGATTAGGCCCTAGGTCTTTAACCTCCCTGGCGGTATGATTATTTCAGAAAAAAGGTGCTGAAAGCGGTACCATTATTTGCAAGGAAATTTGGCGTTTTATACTGTAGGCCTGTAATTCTTAGGAATAACTCACTTAACCACTTGCCGACCTCCTCATGTAGATATACGTCAGCAGAAAGGCACGGACAGGCACATCAACGTACCTGTACGTGCTCTGCTTGACGTGGGTGGGGGGTCCGATCGGGACCCCCCCCCCCCCGCTACATGCGGGGTAAGCCTCGGGGAGCGATCCGGGACGACGGCGCGGCTATTTGTTTTTAGCCGCTCCGTCGCGATCGCTCCCCGGAGCTGAAGAACGGGGAGAGCCGTGTGTAAACACGGCTTCCCCGTGCTTCACTATGGTGGCGCATCGATCGAGTGATCCCTTTTATAGGGGAGACTCGATCGATGATGTCAGTCCTACAGCCACACCCCCCTACAGTAGTAAACACACACTAAGTGAACACTAAATGTTACAGCGCCCCCTGTGTTTAACTCCCAAACTGCAACTGTCATTTTCACAATAAAGAATGCAATTTAAATGCATTTTTTGCTGTGAAAATGACAATGGTCCCAAAAATGTGTCAAAATTGTCCGAAGTGTCCGCCATAATGTCGCAGTCACGAAAAAAATCGCTGATCGCCGCCATTAGTAGTAAAAAAAATAAAAAAAATAAAAATGCAATAAAACTATCCCCTATTTTGTAAACGCTATAAATTTTGCGCAAACCAACCGATAAACGATTATTGCGATTTTTTTTACCAAAAATAGGTAGAAGAATACGTATCGGCCTAAACTGAGGGAAATTTTTTTTTTAATATATGTTTTTGGGGGATATTTATTATAGCAAAAAGTAAAAAATATTGCATTTTTTTCAAAATTATCGCTCTATTTTTGTTTATAGCGCAAAAAATAAAAACCGCAGAGGTCATCAAATACCACCAAAAGAAAGCTCTATTTGTGGGGAAAAAAGGACGCCAATTTTGTTTGGGAGCCGCGCAGTCCCGAACTGTAAAAACCCCTTGGGTCTTTAGACAGCATATTGGTCCGGGGCTTAAGTGGTTAAATCTGACCAAACAAGAGACTAGTAGGCATCCCGGGTATGACATTTTTTTAAAAACAAAATTATAAATTATAATATAATAAATAATTATAAATAATTATAACAAGTAATAATATAATTATAATAAAAATTATTCAATAATGTAATCAACTCAAAATCACTGAAATTTGCTCAGTTGCAGAATTGTCACTGTCATTACTTTTATTTTTTTTATGACGAATTTCCCCACAAATCGCTATCGCACAATTCTGCAAGTGATTATAATTTATTATCGCTGTTTTCTAGCTGCTCTAAAACCATTTTTGACATAAAGGGACACTTTTGGTTGCTATGGACAATCCAAAGTTTGCAGGGAGAAAGAACCTTTTTTATTATATAAAAGTACATGTAGGGCACTGGGCAGACCACTAGGGACAAGGGGTGTGTGTATTTTTTACATACAGTACTGTAATCTATAAGATTACAGTATACTGTATGTAATGTGTTTGTTTACGTTTTTGAATTTGGTGCCGTTCTCCGCTCCCGTGCGTCGTAACGTCGCAGGGAACGGAGATCGGCGGCACAGGAGGACACTGTGTGAATCGAGCGAGGTCCCGCTCGCTCACACAGCGCGGTGGCATCGCTGGATCCAGGGACAAGGTAAGTAACTTTGTCTGCTGCTGCAGCGAGGCAAGCCCGAGTCTGACTCGGGGTTACCGCTTTTGGTATAAAAATCTCACCCCGAGTCAGACTCGGGAATACCGCCAGGAGGGTTAAAGAGAGATAAGAAAACACTGCAGATATATGTGCCCAGCTCAAATTTCATGAATTGCGTTTACATCCACTTTAACACCATACTTGTATATACTGACAGCCATCTACTACAATTCTTTTTTTGTGTTTTAAAGTTATCGTTAACACATAGTACCCCTCATTAGTAACAGCTTTCAGTGCATTAAAAATTGCATGAAATTAATTTGTAGTAATGTAAAGTTAATCTAACTAGCCATTTGTTTTGTAGTTAGTATCACTACCTTTAAAAGGGTTAAATAACATGTTTAATATAACTCAAAAGAAAATGATCAATTTCAGAATCAATCTGTCAGAGAAATAAAAATAAATTATTTTTCTTTTACATATCTACTCAATTAGATAAAAAGCTATATTTAGCACCTAGAAAAAAATAAAATAGAGAAAAAAAACACAAGATCTTTTGCCAAATTCGGTCACTGTGGAAATAATTCTAAAGCAGGGCCTAGTTACCGTGGAAACGGAGGCGCTGCGTGGTGGGGAGAGAGGACCAATATAGATCGGGAGAAAATGTTGTCAAGTCCCCCCCCCCCTTTCACTTTCCTAAGTTTGAAATGTATAAATGACCCTTATGTAGAGAATGAAACTGGAAATAGGGCAGTATCTACTAAGCAGCATTGCACAATCATGTAATTTGCCTTGCATGACAACTATCTACTGGTGAATACAATGTGCTCACATAACGAAAATTAATGAGTGCAAACTATAGTACAGAAGTAGCGCTTTCCAAATGACATAGTATCAAAAATGCTTATCATTATATGGATACTATGATGCTTATGTAATTACAGTGCAGAGTATAGCATTTCATAGCTAACAATCAACACTCATAAATAATTTTTATGATTGTTCTGAACTGATAAGGCGTAGAATGTAATTGGTTTATATGGGTTACTGCACATTATTGCTCTTTTGCAATGCCTTATTACATTTCATATGCGACCACTAAAGAGTAGTTTCCTAATCTACGCCAACAGTAAATTTGACTGAGAGTTAAACGAGTTGGTGCTGTCAGGGTGCCCTACCAACAGTACACTTAGCAGGCAATCTGTTATCAAATCAAAGGTCACCATGCTCTGTATTGTACTAGGGAAGTTCAGATCTTCCATTGTTTACAAAGAATGGGGCAATTAGCGAGCATTCCTTATATAAAAAAAATGCTAAAAAGCAAAAATATGCTATAAAGCTAATATAATTTGTAGAAAAATAGTCCCCAAAATTATATTACAGCCTTATTTGTAAAGCATGATGTGAGATACCTTCAACTAAACACTGCAATTTTGCATTTGCATAGTGTAATCACGATCCCTGCCTTTGTGGGAAACTTTTGGCTCAATTTGTAAACACAGACAGAAATAAGATTTTTAAAACACCTAACCTGTGAAATCATTTTCTTGGAAGTACATCATGGGACACAGAGCACCATGGTCATTACTATGTGGTTTATGCGCCACCTTTAGGTGATTGGACACTGTCATAATCAAAGACAGGAAGTCCCCCTCTATATAACCCCTCCCATACAGGGAGTACCTCAGTTTTTGTAGCAAAGCAATATATATATATAAATAGCCCAAAAAAGAGAGGAGGGACTGTGTCCCGTGATGTACTTCCAAGAAAAGGATTTTACAGGTAAGAATCCTATTTTCTTTATTTTCTTACAGGTAAAAATCCTATTTTCTTTATCGTACATCACGGGACACAGAGCACCATAGTCATTACTATGTGGGATGTCCAAAAGCAATGCCATCTGAGGGGAGGGAGACACAAAAAAATAAAGCAGACCGCCATCAGACGCGATACCTATACTGATGCCTGCAGTACACTGCATCCTCTTGCTGACCTACATCTACCTGGTAGAATTTTGTGAATGAATGTACTGACCATGTTGCGGCCTTGCAAACCTGAGCCATGGAGGCCTGGTGACACACTGCCCATTAAGCACTTACTGCCCTGGTAGAGTGTGCTCTAGGTTGAAAGGGCAGGTTCTTCCCCTTTACATCATAAGCCTGAATAACAACCTGATGTATCCATCTCGAAATGGTCGATTTTGATGCGGGCCTGCCCTCTGCTGGGGCCTTCTGGCAGCACAAAAAAAGCGCCAGTCTTCCGTATCTGAGCAGTTGCTTCCAGATAAACCCTAACCACTCTCACTACATCGAGAGAATGTAATAACTTTTCTTCTTCAGAACAGGGTTCTGGAAAAAACGAAGGTAGGACAACATCCTGATTCATATGAAAACTGGATACTACCTTACGCAAAAAGGAAGGGCGAGGATGTAACACCACCTTATTCTTATTATTAATAAAGTATGGCTCTTTACAAGAGAAAGCTGCCAGCTCCGAAACTCTTGATGTGGTGGTTACCACAACCAAAAATACCAATTTCTTTGTCACAAGGACCAAAGGCACATGGCGCATCGGCTCAAAAGGCTGTCCTTGTAAAGCCGTCAAGACTAGATTCAAATCCCATGGGCACAAGGACGATTTGACCGGCGCATTTATACGTGCTACACCCTGTATAAAATAACGGACTAAAGAATGCAAGGCCCTTCATAGTACTCAAGGTTTGCTTCATTTCCACTCCTAATTGTAGGAAGGCAAGAACTCTACCTATTCCTTTACTTTCACACCAGGAAACATAGGCCCTCCAGACTATATAGTAAATGGCCCCAGGGGCCGGCTTCCTTGCATTAATCAGGGTAGTTACCACTGAACCTAAAATTTAGCATTTGTAAGGCAGGATGGAACACTGGCCTTTGTGAAAGCAGATCGGCCGGGATGGAAGAGTCCAAGGATCCCCTACCACCATCCTTAGGCTCTCCGCATACCAGGATCTCCTGGGCCAACCTGGGACAACTAGAATAACCAGCTTCCATTCCACCTTGATCCTGCGTAAAAGACATGGTAGCAACTGAACTGAAGGGAATGCATAAATCAGTGAGAGCTGACTCCAAGGAGTCATTAATGCATCCGTCCTGCAAGCGGGATACAAAGCTGTCCAACTTCTTGTTGAACCTGGATGCCAATAGGTCTACGTCCGGGGTACCCCATTTCTGGCAAATGGTCAGAAAGATGTCAAGATGCAGAGACCACTCTCTCGGGAACAATTGTTAGCGGCTTAAGAAGTCTGCCTGCCAATTCTCTACCCCTGGAATGAAAACCGCAGACAGGCAAGACACATGCTCTTCTGCCCAAGCCAGAATATGGTTCACCTCTTTCTGGGCTGCGTGACTTCTGGTGCCGCTTGGTGATTGATATAACTGCTGTGGCATTGTCGGATTGGATCCTGACAGGATAGTTCCGTATACTGTCTGTCCAGGCCCTTAGCGACAGACGTGCTGCCCAAATCTCCAGAATGTTGATGGGCAGGGTCTGGTGACACCAGACGCGCTGCCCGAGTCTCCAGAATGTTGATGGGCAGGGGCTGGTGACACCAGATGCACCTTACAAGACTTTCTGACCTTGATGAATGGGGACAATTTCTGCAATCCAGCAATTAAGCTGCTCATTGATCTTCATTTGCCAATAGCAGAAGCTGCAGCCAAGCTGAGAGAAAAAGCAGGAGGCGCAGACATCTTCCCTAACAACCTCATGCAAAGGCGGACAGAAGGGCCTTCCCTTGACCTGACCGCATGCACCAGATCTCTTAGAGTGCTGACCTTTGCCTGAGCTAAATAGACTCTTTTGTGGGCTGTGTGTATAACCAGACCCAAATACTCCAGCCTTTTTACTGGTCGTAGTGCATATTTCTCTAATTTGAGAATCCAACCTAGATGTTCCAGATACTTGATTGTTGGACCACACTTTGGTCTAACCATGTTACGGACTGATCTATCAGCAGCGGGGCGTCTAAGTATGCCATTACCGCTATACCCTGGGCCCTTAGCCTTGCCAGAAGCGGAGCTAGGAAATATTGAAACATGCAGATATGCATCCTTGATGTCTATTGACGCAAGAAGTTCTCCTCCCCGAAGGGTGGACACTACTGACGGAATTGATTCCATGCGAGAAGAGCGAATGTTCAAGAACCGATTCAGACCCATGAGATCTGACATCTCCATTCGTTTTGGAACCCGATGCCCTGCTCCTCTGAGGGGGTCTCTATGATCACCCCTTGAGACAACAACCGGTCTAGCGCTTGCAATAAAGACCCTCTTTTTATTGGGTCCTTGTGAACGCTCAATTTTAGGAAGTGAGATGGTAGAAACTCCCGGAATTCTAGCCTGTATCCCAGAAATACTGTGGAGATGACCCATCTGTCAGAGAAGTCGCCGTTCTAGACCTGGTATTGGCCATTTTGGCGCGCGTTTGCGCACGTCGGTGCGCACTCCTATGCACACTGTTGTGCATAGGAGCCGCGTACGGCTGCATGCGGTGGTGTGCCTGTGCGTGCGGATGCGTCACTTGGCACCAATCAGTCCATTTAAACGGTTGGAACCCTCCTAGCCGGTGCTGTCTGATCTGCAGCTTCCTGTTAAAACTGCTCTTGTTGTCTGCCTGAACCTTGACCCTCTGACCTATAGGCTTGTGTCTTCTGCCTGTACCTGACCACGGATTGCCTTCGTCCTTGAACCTGACTGCTCCCCTGTACTGCATTGCCCGACCGCTGCCAACCTTGCCTGTTACTTGACCACTCTGTTTGTTCCTGCTTAGCTTTACTCTCCAGTGGACCTACCTACCTGCCTTCTGCCTGAGTGGATCATCTGCCCTTCTGCATCAGGATCATGAGCCGCCCTTCTGCAACTTCTCACCAGGCTCTCATACCCTTCCGCATTCCTGTGCCTCCTGTCTCCACTACCAGGGACCGTGAGTCGGATCCGTAAGGGGGATCTTCCTCTGCTCTTTTGGGCTCACCGATCAGGTACGTGCAGTCTGACACCATCTGTCCTGAATTTCCTCCCGCCAGGCACCTGTAACTGCAGAAGATGGTGTCAGACTGCACGTACCTGACTCGATCGAGTGGGGGCGCCTCTTCCTAAGGAGGCCTTGGGACTCTGTTTTGCAGATTTCTGCCCCCAGGGCTCTTTCTGGCCCTAATCTTGGTTTTGAGGCCTCCCTCTCAGAGCTGAGGTTGTCGTGACTGCCTGGAGGCCATCGCCCGAGCAACAGAGAGGCAGAATGTTTAAAAAAAGGACGCCTATTCCTTCGTTTAACTGGAAGAAGAGTACTCTTTCCACCTGAAATTTTCTGGATGTACTTATCCAAGTCATCCCCAAACAAATGTTCCCCATGAAAGGGAAACCCAGCCAACAGCTTCTTACAAGGAAACTCAGTTGACCAA
The DNA here is from genome assembly GCF_905171775.1 of Rana temporaria. NCBI lineage: Eukaryota > Metazoa > Chordata > Amphibia > Anura > Ranidae > Rana > Rana temporaria. The sequence continues at coordinate 65,460,717 of NC_053495.1, read as the reverse complement.
TGCTTAAGCAACAAAACTCTTTGCAAGTGTACTAACAGGGCGCGGCGCGATGCCTGACGAATAAAATCTTTAATAGTATCAACTGCAAAACAAAGGACCCTTGCCAGCTCTGCTAGGTCCGGGACCTCTTCCCCTTTGACAACCTTGCTTAAGTTTGTCTTAAAGGGATTGACAAATGCCTATTGCTGCTACCGCAGGTTGTGCTACTGCCCCAGCCATAGTAAAGGAGGCTTTAAGCAACGATTCCAGCTTTTTATGAGCTGGATCCTTGAAGACCTGGACATTGTCTACGGAAAAGTGAGACTCTTATTCAGGGAAGAGACAGCAGCATCCCTTGCGGGCACACTCCATTTTTTAGTGAATTTCTCCCCCATAGGATAAAGTTGAGAAAACCTCTTAGGAGGAATAAAATGCCTGTCTGGATGATCCCAGTCAGCATATATAAGCTGTTCCAGCAATGGATGCATAGGGAAAGTATGAGAACCCTGAGGAGGCTTTAGAGAACCAACATCAGTGGCCCAGCCCACTCCTGGTCTGCAGATGATGGGCACGGGGCAGGGGAAGGGGCATACCAGCTATCTTCCCCTCCAAACCAGCTAATGCTGCAGCCAAATCTTCCTTAGTGACGTATGCAGAGGCTGGGATGTTGGAAGTTGCTACAATGCCTGATACTTCAGGTCCTTGTGGAAGCAAGACTAGGATCCTCCGACCCTGACTGCAGCGCCTTTGCTTTCCTCTTCCCTGTTTTTTTCTCTCTTTCGGGAATACACCATGCATCTATTGCTGAACTCAGTCCAGCAATGGTTAATATGCCGCTATCAATGCTTCAGCCAGATGCTGAGTAGATGTGCCTTGAAATGCCTGTACCCAACACCCACAGCTCTTACGTGCCCCTGGAAATGTGTCTGTGTCCCTCTGTCAGCCACCACATAAACACTGCTTGAGACTTTTAAACAAGCAGCGGGTTCGTGCCTGCGCTGTAAGAAAAACGTGCATGCTGGCACACATACAAGCCGGCGGCGCCGAGTCCCCCCCATGATGTCCTCTCTCTCTTCACAAAAGGAGGGTAACTCCCGCGCGCAAGCGTGCGGCAATTCCCTTTGTGGGAATCCCAGGGTGAGGGAGGGAGGGGAGAATGCAGAGGGGTCCCAGCCGTCATCGGAACTAGCCTCCCATGCTGCGGGTGGCAAGGTGGGCACCGCCAGCCTTGTCGGGGGTGGCCGCAGTGGACTCGAGAGGCAGGCAGGCCCGGGTCCCCCAAGTCTCCCCCCCTCCGCCAGGCGGCTGACAAGCAGAGTGAGGAAGTACTGTCCACAAGTGCTGCTGACACATTACATCAACCAGGCAAGGATGGAAAGTTGACACCAGGTATGTTATAAACTTACACCGTCTAGTGGTAAACCAAGGCAGGACATCATCTACTCATTGAAGAAGTTCAAAGAAAATTCACAGAATCTTCTAAACTCACCCTCTCCCACCGCAGGATACTGCTGGAAAATCACAGCAGACCCAATCTTAACCCATCATGGCGGGTTAGTGTCATGACAGACCTTCAATAACCAGGTCCCCTTTGCATATATGGTCCACTCCCTTGGACCTGTACAGTGCCCTGCCAGAGCAAACCTGTGGTATAGGAATGTGACCAAGGTGCTGGATCACAGGGCCCAGCTCTCAGAGAGAAACGTTACAGGAAAAACCTTGTTCTTCTGTTCCGAGCGACGGGTACTGTTGCAAGGAAATAATATCTGAGTTTTGAACATAGTCTGTTTCCAGTCCCAACGGTCAGATAAGCCCCCCCGCAGGAATGTAAGCTGTTACACCCGACCCAACAGTCTTTGATTAGCCCCTTGGCAGACAAAAGGGAAGTGCTACCATCAACATAGTTGCAATGATGAAAGGACCAGCAATCTATTGGAGATTATATGGGCAATATCGCCCCCCAGAGGCTAGGTATGGCATGACAATCAGGAACAAGGATGTGAATCATGGAAGTGCAACGATTGGTCGAACATCAGATGGGCGGGCAATGGGAGGGAGTTTGAATGAGTAATGAGTGAGTTTTTGTAAAAAGAGTTTGAAACACAGAGCTCAGCCTATTCTCTTTGACGCAAATTTGAGTGAGGACCACGGCTGGAGAAGACCTCCAGCATGTGCTTGGGCCTAACTGAGGCCCAGACTGGCCTGGGCCTAAGACATGTGGTCAAGGCCTAGGCTTTCCTCTTGGTACGTCTGAGCATAGCCAAGTGAGGACCCTAGCCGAAAGGAAGTGTTAAGTATCTTTCATTATTATTACCAGTATTGTTATAGGATGTATAGATGTCTGAATGTGATATTCCTATTTTGAAGGAAATAAATATAATGGCCCGGATTCTTAAAGCACTTACGCCGACCTATCTTTATATACGCCGCGTAAGTGCACAGATGCGCCGTCGTATCTATGTGCCTGATTCTTAATGCTAGATACGCCTGAAATGTAGCTTCATCCGGCCGACGTAAGTTTCCTACGCCGTCGGAGCCTGGGCGCATATTTACGCTGGCTGCAAGGGGTGCTTTCATTGATTTACGCGTCGAATATGCAAATGACCGAGATACGCCGATTCACAAACGTACTTGCGCCCGTCGCAGTAGTATACGCCGTTTATGTAAGGCGTATGTCCGGCGTAAAGTTATTCCACCTGTAGGAGGCGCATTCAATGCAAAGGTATGGACGACGGAACAGCCGTCGTATTTTACGTCGTTTACGTAAGTCGTACGTGAATGGGGCTGGGCGTAGGTTACGTTCACGTCGTAGGCATTGAGCCGTTGTATCTTAGGGAGTATATTTGACGTGATTGCATGCACCGTTCGTTCGGCCCTTCATTTGCATGGGGTCACGCTTCATTTAAATGGATCACGCCCACTTCCTTCCTACTTTGAATTAGGCGGGCTTACGCCGACCAATTTACGCTACGCCGGCGCAACGTAGGGAGCAAGTGCTTTGTGAATACTGTTCTTGCCTCTCTATGTTACGTTGACGTAGCGCATATGAGATGCGCTACGCCCGCACAAATGTACGCCGCTCTACTTGAATCCGGGCCTTTGTGTGTATCTAGCAATTGTGTCAGTCTTTATAACTAGCATTGTAGGATTAAGCCTAATACACTCTGGTCATATATATTAACAAACAAGGGACAAATACACATTAATACATTTATGCGATAGCTACGGTATATATATTATAGGTTACAATAGAGGGTATATATATTATTATATCACATTTTACAGGTACCATCCATTTTAGCCTTTGTTTTTGGCTCTTTGAATGGATCTGATGGCATTCTTGTACCAGAATAGGGAACCTCCTTCTTGACAAATAGGGATGAATCATTTGATCATTGAAATCCACCCCCCCATGTAAAGATTATAATCTTGGACACATGTTGGCTTTTCAATGGGACCTTGTCTTCTCTGAACTTCAACTGCATGTCATCATGTGCATGTTCCTGTTATCTTTCCATCTCAGTGCTGCTCTTTCCCCCCTTCGCAGCTTTTTGTTCACTAGAGATTGTGGAAAGCCCATCCAATTCTTTCTGAAGGTTCCGCCGGCAAGGGTTTTTGCGATGTATAAGTGTTTGAAAAGGGGCAGGCTGGTATAGAAGTTGTCAGGGTATATGCGATATCCTTTTTTCAGAAGTGGGTAAGCCAGGTCCCTATGATTTTTCCAGTGGTGCCCATGTAGGCCGGGCACTCAGGGGGCTGGAGCTGGGAATTTCTTCCTTCATATATGCGGAACGCATAAAGATATCCAGTGACTCTCTCACAGAGCTTGTAAAATTTTACTCAGTATCTGGCCCTTTTGCTAGGAAGGTATTGTTTAATTCCTAGCCGGGTACCAAGGACTCATCTACACATATATGCTTCTCGGGGACATAGAGTCCTGCAAATCATTGGTAAAAGAAATTTGTCAATGGGCAAATTTTATATAGCTTATCGTAATTTGGATGATTGCGGGGAGGGAACTGGGAGTTGTCGCTAAAATGAAGGAATCTCATAATCACCTGGACATTACGGCAGAATAAATGGGCATGTGGTGGATGGGTTTGGTGGACCAATAGGCATGTCCTTCATTTTTTTTTGTAAGCCCCATGTTTATGGTAAGGCTCATGAACAATTTGAACTCCTCCAAATTCAGATCTCTCCACTCAACGGATGGGCATATGATCACTGGGGGTTGTTGGCAATATACTGCTGGGCATATAAATTGGTCTGGTCCACAATAAATTGCAGCAAAGTGTTGGGCAAAAACAGATGAAAGCAATCGATCTCTGTGAAATTTTGGGTGTTGGCCTGCACACCTGGCTGTACTGTGAAAGGGGGAATAATTGATAATCCTGAGTCTGAAGGCAGCCATGTTGGGTTGGCAAGACCATCTGACATTTATGTAGCATCCCTGGCTCTTGGGGGATGTGACACTCCAGTAGTTGGGGAGTTGAATTTCCTTTCCTGGTACTCAGGAGTGATGTGGCAGCACTGGTACTGGGCCTGGGCATTTGTTTGTGGGGCCTATTGCAGAATTTGATTTGGGTGACAGGACACGGATGTGACGGGTGATGGGCGACAGGCCACAGTCACTGATGGGTGACGAGTGATGGGTGACAGGCCATGGTCACTGATGGGTGACGGGTGCACTGCTGACAGTCACTGATGGGTGGTAGGTGATGGATGACAGGCCACAGTCACTGATGGGTGACGGGTGCACCACTGACGGTCACTGATGGGTGATAGGTGACAGGGCACAGTCACTGATGGGTGACGGGTGCACCGCTGATGGTCATTGATGGGTGCCGGTTGATGGGTGACAGGGCACGGTCACTGATGGGTGACAGGCCATGGTCCCTGATGGGTGACGAGTGCACTGCTGACAGCTATGAGTAAGCACTGATCATCAGTGCGAAACATCAGCTGTGTATCCCTTTTCACATTTTGCTGTGGATTGTAGTGTATTCCATTTTACCATTAAAGGACAATTCAGGAATCTTTTCCAGGAGTGCGGCTGTCCAAATATTGTCTTTTTTGTTTTTTGCACCGCTGACAGTCACTGATGGGTGGTAGGCGATGAATGACAGGCCACGGTCACTGATGGGTGACGGGAGCACTGCTGACGGTCACTGATGGGTGATGGGTGATAGGGCACGGTCACTGATGGGTGAACCGCTGATGGTCATTGATGGGTGGCGGGTGATGGGTGACAGGCCATGGTCACTGATGAGTGACGGGTGATGGGTGACAGGCCACGGTCACTGATGGCTGACGGGTTATGGGTGACAGGCCATGGTCACTAATGGCTAACGGGTGCACCGCTGACAGTCACTGATGGGTGGTAGGTGATGGATGACAGGCCACGGTCACTGATGGGTGACGGGTGCACCGCTGATGGTCACTGATGGGTGACAGGGCACGGTCAGTGATGGGTGACGGGTGCACCGCTGATGGTCATTGATTGGTGGCGGGTGATGGGTGACAGGGCAGGTCACCGATGGGTGACGGGTGATGAGTGATAGGCCACGGTCAATGATGGGTGATGGGTCATGGTGACTGATGGGTGAGGGGTGATAGGGTACAGTCATAGATGGGTGATGGTTGCACCGCTGATGGTCACTGATGGGTGACGGGTGCATCACTGACAGTCACTGATGGCAGTCTCGTATGTGACAGGTGCACTTTATGGGGTGACTGTGTTAACTGTTGGGTGACAGATGGCAATTGGGGGGGCGATGGGACAGGTGTGGTGTTGGTGCAGACACTACTAAACATAGATCTGTAACTCACTGCTCCTAGCTCTTCTCTCCTCACACTGGAAACAGTGTGTGAGGAGAGAAGAGCTGGTAACAGTTAGTCACAGCTCTATGTTTACATTTAGTGATCAGCTGTGAATGGATCCCAGCCGATCACGTGGTACACAGCCGCCGGCCATTGGCTGTTTACTACCATTGGTGACAAGCAGTGTTCCTGGGAAACCCCCAGCTACTGATGGACACGCGCAGCGCACTCGCGATCGCGTGAATGCGCCCTGAAACCTGGGGAGTTACCATCTGTGATCGGCCGTGACTTCATCACGACCGATCACGCGGTAAACAGCCATGCCCAATGGTTGTTCACCCCGCGTCGGTGACGAGCGGTGACACGCCGCCACCAACAGTACAGGGCTGCACGGACGGATGTCATGATGCCCGACCAGAACGAGAGCCGCACCATCTAGCCATTATATGGCGGCCGGCGGACGGTAAGCCATTAAAAACTAATTTGGAACTAAACAAATTGCACATGTCTAATTTGCATTTGCCTCAACTTCTTTAAGAAACACTTTTAGTAAAGGATGTTGATGGGATGAGAATACCCTAAGAAAGTTGATGGGTTTCATGATTTCTGCAAACTTTTCTAAAAGAATGGCACACAGAACAGTCTGGTGAATGATGCAGTGATAAGCAATAAGTTTAGGGTTGCCCTCTTTTAGCCATGCCACAGCTCCTCTCTCCTTTCTTACCATGGCAGGGGCACCATCTGTGGTCACTGAGACCACTTTTTCAGACCTATCTTCCTCTTCCTCAGAATCTCCCTAAGTGTCTCATATATGTATTTGTCCTCTTGTATGTATCTCAAGTGGTGTTACACCTAACAGGTCCACAAAGAGTACATTTGTTTCTTTGTGAAAAAATCTTACATACACCAAAAGTTGGGCATTATCAGTTATATCTGTTGATTCATCAATGGCTAAAGAAATGTATACTGCAATCTAAATAGCTGCATCAAGTTGTGCCAGTACATCCTCTGTTAATATTTCAGTCTTTTTTGTTGTTTTTGACAGTGACAGTGGGATTTGGTTGATTTTTTTCACACAGTTCATCTTTTTGTTTACCCTTAAATAAAAGTTTCAGCAACAGCATTCAAGTACTCCTTTACAAATGTATCATCAGTAAATGGTCTTTTGTGTTGCTTCCTGAAGACACCAATATGGAGAAACATATGTTGAAGCAGAGGAACAGCCATTCCAGGTCCTCATCCTACATCCAATCTAGGCTTTGCCTTTAGGAGAGATGCGGACTCCACGCTATCCCTCTAGGACTAGCCAGCTTGCATATGCTGATTACACCTGGTGCCTGGTTCGGCACTCTAACATGTGAGTGTAATCGCCATTTGTTGTTGTGATATATTTTTATTTTGATGTGTCCGCCACAATGTCGCAGTCACAATAAAAATCGCAGATCGCCGATGTATTGGAACCCCAAATGGGACAGGGGTTAACGCCGTTTAAGATATTTCATCCCCGAACCCAAGACAGCTATCGACACTCCACAATCCGGCGAATACGAATTCCCCCATTAACGAGACACACACAGCTCTCTATGAAGTTCAAGCAGGTCTGACAATCTTTACTGAGACAGTGGGCTCTTATATACACAAAAAGAATACTGCAGTAATCAAATGAACAATGACCCAACTCCACCCAAAACATTATACAATGGTTCCTAACGAGCCCCCGCAATACACATTATTTTAGTAAACATAATTTACATGAGCTAATTAACTACAGCTGATAAGTCAGACATCTGACCTTTAGATTGTCTGTTAACTTGCAATACACATTCATCATCAATAGCTCTTTACACAATACGGGGTCAATTAGCACCACAAAATGGAAGATACTTCAGAAGCCATACTAGATTCATTTACATCACAACAGACAACATTAACACCTAACAGTCTGTGTTCCCACATTGAATGAGTCACTCTTTCAATTAACCTGTTGAGTTCAGAATCAACAACCTGTAAAAAGTTCTTCCAGATCTCCTGGGATATATTGTGAATTACCAGGGGCGGACTGACAACTCATGGGGCCCCCGGGCAATAGGAGATCCTGGGGCCCCCTGTCCCCGACCATGTGTTCCCACCCGTACTCAAGCCACACCCACACAAATCATATTGTACTGCCCACACTACATGCGTTCGTCACAGAATTTCTCTACACTATGTTCAAAATAAAATGGTAATTATAGAATATAAAGAAAAATAAACTTATATTAAAGAAAGTGCAACAACGATACATTTCCAAAATGAAAGTGATTGTAAAGGCTCTCTTTTTTTTAAAAAAAAATAACAAACATGTCATACTTACCTCCACTATTCAGTTCGTTTTGCACAGAATGGCCCTGAACCTGGTCTTCTGGGGTCCCCGCGTGGTTCTCATGGCTCCTCCCCCAATCAGATAACCCCCTAGGAGAAGCGCTCTCCCAGGGGTTACCTTGAGGGACATTCTTCCCACTGACCCCCAATGCAAGGAACATTATTCGCACAGACCACCAATGTAAGGAACATTCTTTCTGCTGACCCCCAATGCAAGGAACATTCTTTCTGCTGACCACCAATGTAAGAAACATTCTTTCTGCTGACCACCTATGTAAGGAACATTATTCGCACAGACCACCAATGCAAGGAACAATTTTTTCTGGTGACCCCCAATGCAAGGAACATTCTTTCTGCTGACCACCAATGTAAGAAACATTCTTTCTGCTGACCACCTATGTAAGAAATATTCTTTCTGGTGACCACCAATGTAACGAACATTATTTGCACAGACCACCAATGCAAGAAACAATTTTTTCTGGTGACCACCAATGTAAGGAACATTATTCGCACAGACCACCAATGCAAGAAACAATTTTTTCTGGTGACCACCAATGTAAGGAACATTATTCGCACAGACCACCAATGCAAGGAATATTCTTTCTGGTGACCACCAATGCAAGGGATATTCTTTCTGGTGACCACCAATGCAAGGAATATTCTTTCTGGTGACCACCAATGCAAGGAATATTCTTTCTGGTGACCACCAATGCAAGGAATATTCTTTCTGCTGACCACCAATGTAAGGAACATTCTTTCTGCTGACCACCAATGTAAGGAACATTCTTTCTGCTGACCACCAATGTAAGGAACATTCTTTCTGCTGACCACCAATGTAAGGAACATTCTTTCTGCTGACCACCAATGTAAGGAACATTCTTTCTGCTGACCACCAATGTAAGGAACATTCTTTCTGCTGACCACCAATGTAAGGAACATTCTTCCCACTGATGGTTCTTTTTGTCCAAGTGTACAGATATATCAGTGTTGTATACAAGGAAAAGCTCTCAATATACAGATATCAGTGTCAGGGAAAACACTCAGTGTATAGATGTCAGTTATACACCAAGTGCTATTCCTTATGTGTTACACTGACATCTATACACTGATTGTTTTCCCTGACACTGATATCTGTATATTGAGAGCTTTTCCTTTTATACAACACTGATATATCTGTACACTTGGACACTCAGTGTACAGATATCCGTGTGTCAGGGAATAGCTCCTGGTAGATGGGCACTGGGGAAGAAGGAACACTTAGCCTGGCTGATGATCACAGACACTAACCTGCTGCTGCAGACAACAAGGCAGGTCAGGTGACTGTCTCCGACATGATGACTGCACTGTGTCTTCCCTCTCCAGCCTCCAGCTCTCTCACTGGCTTTCCCCCGCGGCATGGATGTATACTGTGGCCCCGCCCCTCTGCTGAATTCCCTAGGAGGATAGGTGGCCAGAGCGCCTGTCATTGCAATAATCCTCATGGCTCCATGATCGCTCTGTAATCCTGGCCAGCATCTAGTCCTCTCATACAGCCTCATCATCTGCAGGCAGGGTTGACATCACTCACTACCTCTGCGGTGCACAAACTTAGCTAATCTTACATAATAAACTGTGGGCACATCCAGGGGCAGACTGAGCCAGCCCGGGCCCTCCCACCACCGGGGCCCTCGGGAACTGCCCGAATGACCGCATGGTCAGTCCGCCCCTGTGAATTACATACCCATGTTAAAGCAATCCAAGATATGTCCATTATTTCCTGGCTCATACTTTGTAAGAGCTTCTGGATTCCACGGGCCCTCCCGTTACATTTCTCCCCTTTCGGCAGGAGACTAACACAGGAGAAGACCCCAGACGGGTTGACTCCGAAGTTAGTCCATAGTTCCATTCCTCTAATGCCTGGACAACCCATCAGCATTGCCATTTTGCTTACAAGGTCGGTAGCTGATGGTGAAGTTGTAAGGTGGCAGGGTGAATAATGGAATTCAGTTCTGGAACAGTCACTTGCTTTGCTCTCTCAATGGCTCCCAAAACTTGTTGCTGATGCTCTTGGGAGAGATAAGGCACAACCTGGATGCAAATCCCATTTAACCTTTTGACAATTGCAGCCTGTTCGTGCATTTCAATGTTCAAGCCACGGGACATCTCATAATACATGACGTAGTGTCGTTGCATCTCCGATTTCTCACTGGCCAACTTGACACATTCCAATTTTAGACTGTGATATTGTGCCTGATCTAAGGTACATGTCGGGGAAGATAGTCTTACCCAGTTCTCAGCAGCAAGCGGGTTGGTTTCAGCAGCACGGGTCTGGGCACAGGTAGTCACTGGGTTGGCTCCAGCGGAGCACATCGGGGCGTAAGCAGAAACGAGGGGGGTCAAATAATTCCCCAGTAATACATCCGCTGGCAAATCCTTTATCACCCCCACATTCACGTGTCCCGAACCAACCCCCCAATCCAGGTGAACACGGGCAACGGGTAGCCAGAAGATGGTGCCTCCCGCTACTCATTACTAATAAAAAAATAATAATAAAAATGCCATAAATCTATCCCCTATTTTGTAGACAATATAACTTTTGCACAAAGCAATCAATATAGACTCATTGTGATTTTGTTTTACCAAAAATATGTAGAAGAATACATATCAGCCTAAACTGAGAAAGAAATGTGTTTTTTTTATATATATTTTTGGGGGATATTTATTATAGCAAAAAGTAAAAAATATTGCTTTTTTTTAAAAAAATGTTTGTTTATAGCATAAAAAATAAAAACCGCAGAGGTGATCAAATACCACCAAAAGAAAGCTCTATTTTTGGGACAAAAAGGACGTAAATTTTGATTGGGTGTAACGTCGCAGCTAAAGCGACGCAGTGCCGTATCGCAAAAAGTGCTCTGGTCAGGAAGGGGGTAAATCCTTCTGGGGCTGAAGTGGTTAAAATTACTACACTATGAGACCTATCTCTATGTCTCTTGTGAAGTAATTTTTCCTATCCTAGTTACATCTCGAGGGGCCAGGGGAGTGGAACTGGGCTGTTAGTGGAATCTGTTGTAATTCCAAAAGCGCTGTTTGACATTCCTGTAAAAAGGGGTAAAAATTTTCTGGTGCGTGGCCATCCATCTTTTGGGCACTCGTGGTGAAGAACTAGAAAACTAATTTGAGCATCACTACTTGGTGTTGGAATTCATCATTATGGACTTTTAGCTTGCTATTTATTTTTTATTTGTATCCATTTTGATTTACTGGACATTATTAGCGCCTCATCCTTTAATATATTTTTCCAAAATCCATGCTGCTTTAAATGAACATTCATTTGCATGCTGTTAGGTTGTATATGAATGTGAGAGGACCAGGCCTGGACTGGCCATAGGGGCCACAGTCCGATACTTGTTTATGACCGGGCCACACAGCGGGAGGTAAGCGGTGACCGCGGCCTGGAGAGGGTTAACACAGGCCGTGGTCACCGCTTACCTCCCTCTATGCAGCTGTGCCTGTGTCTCCTCTCCAGGCTCTCCTGCTCTGCCGACAATGTCATCTATCAGCAGAGCAGGGCTGGGAGAATCCAGAGACACTAGACAGCATGAGTGCAGGGATCCGTGGTTGCTAGGCAGCAGGTCAGATCCAATCAAAACAGCTATTGCTGTCCCCGCACACGCGCTGCTGCCTGCAGAAACTAGGCAACGCGGACGCTGCCAGGGCTGGGGCCGCTGATGACACGGAAACGTATGACGTCTGGAGACCCCGCCCACCCAGGCAGATTACGTCCATTCAAAAACCAACAGGAGAGAGGAAGACACGTGTGAAGTGAAGCCATCAGATCGGGAGACAAGTAAAGGAGACACAGAAGCAAAACAGGTAAACGAGAAAGGGGGTAATGGAGGACACAGGAAAGTGTAAATCGATAAAGATGAATGGCGGCAAAAAGGAGATAAGAAAGGGGGAAGAAGAGGGAAAAGAGGAAAGAACAGATAGAAAAAAAGAGGGCTATATAAAGAGAAAAATAAGGAAAACAGAAAAGGAGAGGAAAATAAGAGAAAAATACGAGTGAAAAATAAAAAGATGATAGAGAAATGAGAATAGGAAAAAAGGAAGAAATGAGTGGGAAAAGGAGACAAGTTAAGAGGATAAGGTACAACTGAGAAAAATGTATGAAAATAAACTTAAAAAAAAAAACGGTAAAGAAAATTACCTAAGTAATATAAAATAAAAATAAAGTGTGAAAAAATAATAAATATAAAAATAATAAAATATAAAAATAAATATAAAGAATAATAAAAAGAAAAGGGAAAAAAGGAGAAATAAAAAATAATAATAAAGGATAAAAATGAAAGAACACAAAGAGTAACAAACCCTAAAGAGGAAAAAAAGAAAAATGGGAAAACCTAAAATATTACAGGTGAAAAAGGAAGAGAACAAAGCCGGGGTGCAGAAGGACCTAATCAATGGTAATACAGATTCAATAAAGCAGCAGTCCTTTCATATCAACAAGCAGGTAATCACCCGTTTGTTAATATGATCCTGATCTACAGCTCCTCCCGCCCCCTACCCTGCTGACGGGGTGACATCGTTGGAAGGGTGGGAGAGACAGTAGAGGATACACAGGGTGAATCCTGCCTCTGCCCTGCCAAAGGTAGGACTGTGCAGGGGAGGCAGAGAGTAAAAGGGGCCACTGTGATTACTGAGAAAAAAGAGGGGGCATGACTGCAAGGGGCACTGTAATGGGGAGGTGTGATTGGTAGGGGCACTGTGATGAAAAGGGCACTGCACTGTAAAGGGGGACTGTAAACCTTACAGCTTCATTTACAGTGCAGTCTCCTTTCTATCACAGTGCCCAATGGAGTGCGGAGGAATGACTCCGTGATTATCCCGTCACCAATCACCCTCGCGAATGGGCGGTTGCTGAAAAATTGGCTGCTCAGTCTAAATTGCCTGGGCCTATTTTTTGTCCCAGTCCGGGCCTGGAGAGAACTTTGGTGGATCTGTCATACTGGGCTTTCAGTTCAGTTATTTAATGTGCCCTCACCCTGGAATGCTGTGGATATGTTTGCTCAAACGAACCGTGTTTTGTTTCGTAGTGGCGCTTCACATTGGTACTTTTTATTATCGCTCACGGTTTCACAACAAATGAGACAAACTGGTTTTAAACATATATTAGTCTGTCAATTCATCTTTGAAGGCCTGATTTTCACAATCTACCTTCCTTTTCTTGGCACATGCTCTCTCGCGCTTTGTTACAGTTTCCTCCACACACTCTGGTAATACTCTGTAAATGTCCCCATTAGTGTTCCCCATTACATCAGTTGCCCCTATCAGAGTAATTTATTACAATGGGTGCAGCCATCAGACTACCCCCATAAATCTGTCAGTGAGAGATGGTAGTCGCAAGCAGCATGGGAGTTGGGCTCGCAAGCAGCACATATGGGTATTATTTAGTGCAGTCTGCATGCAAATGTATTCTCTATTCTCTCCCCTTCCCTTATATAGCTGATGACCACTCATTTGCCATTTGGTTGTGACTGCTGGGTCCTTGGATTTTTTTTCAGAGAGTTGGTGGGTAGTAGGCCATTTATTTACAGCAAGGGACAATTTTTGAGGACTTTTCAAACGTTGGGTGTCTTTATTTTTAGATTACATTTTTTTTGTGTGTAAATAAGTAGGGGTGCTATGTATCTCTTACTCATCCACAAAGGAAGTAGGCCAATATCTGGAGGCCTCCTTATTTTTAAAGGTAGCTTCCAGATCCTTGTTCAAAGTATATAAAAATACATCACAAAAATCATTGTTCAGAAAAAAGAGATAGGATGCAAGATAACATTGTAGGCAGTAAACAAGCGTCTTCTGGTATAGAACAGCAAATATATAGTAACCTTCAGCTATGCCTAGCTAAAAGACAGACTTAGAAGGAAAAGCCTCAAGCAGAGAAGGTTAATCTAAAGTACAATTTAGGTTAAAAATATAGAGTAACAACAACTAAACCAGTCAAGAGAGAGACATTCTCAATAAATGGTTATGAAAAGAAGCTCTGCACAGGATGTTAGGAGTATAATACGGTCCCTTGACTGGGGGAGATGCTCAGTCACTGCCCAAGAGATATGGCCTTTGAGTTGATTTGAGGACCGTGGTGTCCCATGAGTCCCATAAAAAGGGGAAGATATGAGAAGAAGGAAGGAGGTCCGTGGCCTCTACTTACGCAAGCTAAGAAAAAAGGAAAACCAGAGGAATGCACAGACTGTGGGGGAAGGAGTAGTAGAGGACAAGAATGGGCAAGTTAGTCTAGAGAGAAAGTAGAGAAAAGGAGTCCAGGTGACAGACGCACACCGTTGGAGTCAGGAGTGCACTGCTAAGGTAGTGGACCCTACGGCTGACTGCTGCGGATGGAACTCTGGGTGGTTCAGTAAGGCAGGTCCACTGGAGCACCAACACAGATACCACTGGGAGCTAGAGCATAAGATTCCCCAGGGCGTGGAGCCAGCAGGTGTTCATCAGAGCCTCTAGTGGTGAGGATGGACTGCACTGCAACTGGTTCCAGGTCACGGCCCCCAGGGTCCCCCAGCTCATGCTCATGGTAGGCTACTGGAGGATAGAGGGGAAGCAGCAGTCCAGGACAACAAGGGATAGTCAGGAGATAAGCCAAAGGTCGGGGCAAATAGCAGACAAGGATAGAGACAGAGAACACGCCAAAGGTCAGGGTAAAAAGCAGGCAGGGATAGTCAAAGAACAAGCCAAGATCAGTAAACAGAAACAGACGTAGAGCACACAGCAAGAATCAAACAGGAAAGCAAGAGTGCGCATGCGCGCGGCGCCGACATCGGACATGTTCTGAGGAGCTCCGCACACCTCCGGCCCTGATAAGCTATAATTCGCATATAGAGCGAGCGGATCGATTCGTCCACGGCTTCCCCCTACGGACAATGCAGCGGAGGACAGCTGGGAACAAACATCACCAGCGTAGGTCCTCACAGTGCGCCCGGCAGACCCGATCTTCACAGGCCCAGAAGCCGTCCCCGCCAGGCAAGATGGCGCTGGGGAAGGGAGATACAGCGCGCGGCGGCTCTCAGGTCCAGCCTTCATCTCCTTGGACCGCTGGGATGCAGAACAGAGGGGACGGGGAGCAGGAGGGCTCTCATCTGCTTCCAGGCACCCAGTGGATGACACAGCAGCCGACGGAGATGGTGGAGGACTTCCCACACCTGCAGCCCCCCATGGCTCAGATGGCGCCGAAGGACTCAGGTACTGGGAGAGGGGGCAGCATGCATTCTGCAGCCGCAGCCACAGCGTGGGGCCCTGGCCCTGTGGTCTCTGTCCAGGCTGAGATCCACAGGGATCCCTTCTCCTCACAGTCTCAGGACCCGATCCCCTCCCCACAAAATGGCTGCTCACAGCATTCTCTATCCTCTAGCTCCCCTGACAGAACACTGCTGTTCTCTGCTTCCCCTGCCTCCTCCACTGATAGGCAAATGGCGGAACTTGTTGAACTGACCTATAGCCAGGCTAGCCAGGCTAGCTCTGTGCCTTCACAAGCCCCAGTGACTGCTGCAGCCCATTACTCAGGGGATACGGTGCTGCTGGCTAGATTCTCTGCCCTTTTACAACAAGAATTGACAAAAGCATGCACAATGATCACTTCCGGAATGAAGGCTGATTTTCAGAATATTGGAGTGCGTTTGGACAGTATTGAGACCAAAGTGGATGGCACTGTTAAGCGTGTGAATCAAAATTCCAGGATGATCACCTCCCTACAGGATCAACTGGACCAGGCCAATGCGAAGATCGAAGACTTAGAAAACAGGTCTAGGCGGTACAATTTCCGCGTGCGGGGTCTTCCGGAGACGGTCCTTGATCTGGAGGAGGCTGTCCATGCCTTGATGACACAGCTGATACCGGACATTTCCCCCCACCAGTTGGAGTTAGATAGGGTCCATCGTGCCTTGACGGCTCCCAGACCTGATGGCCTGCCACGCGATGTTATTGTCAAGCCACATTACTATAGAATTAAGGAGAAGGTGATGATGGCGGCTAGGTCGCAGGGAAACGTGCCTGTCCTGGAACATTCAGTTCAGATATTTGCGGACATCTCCCAATCGACGATTCAGAAGAGGAGGGCGCTAAAGCCTCTTTTGGGTCATCTAATCAATCATCGTATTAAATACCGCTGGTCGTTCCCGTTCAGACTCTCATTCTCGTACAAGGGGAAATCCCATTCCTTTTCTACTTTCCAGTCCGGTGAGGAGCTGCTTCGGGAATTGGGGCTGCTCTCGACGGATCTGAGGGCCCCCTCCGTCGCCTCTGAGATGAGAGACAGGCCGGTGTCCCCCCTCTGGTCCCAGCAAGGCCATTCTAAAAAGAGCAAGAAGCCCACCTTGAACACTTGATTGCCTGTGATTTAATTTGTTTTCTTTTACAGGCTGTGGGGGTTTGGCCCTCTTTGAACTGCGGCTGTGGTTCGGTTGGACAGGGGTGGCGACCGTTTCAGGATTGCATTTTGTGCCTAAACCTTTAATTTTTATACTTTATGTTTTTGGTTCTCAGTTTATAGCAATTTTTTAGCTTCTCGCTTAGGTGGTAGATCTGGATACGGCCTTTGGGCCTGGGTCCCCCCCTTGCTCTCCCTACGGAGTTCTATTGGCCGATTCAGCCCGCTCTTTCCATTCAGTGTCTGAATTGGGCTGAGGTGGAAACGCGTGCCACTCGGGGTGAACTTGCCTCCCTCTAGTTGGTGGAGGCAACTTTGCGTTGAGTGCTGGGAGTAGTTTGCTCCTAGGGACACACTGGGTCCACAGTGTGTTACAAAAACTACAAAACAAAAAAAAAAAAGAAGATGGAGAAAAACATTTTTTTTGGCTTCAGTTATTGTTTATGCTCTAGTGTCTTTTTTCTTCTCTTCTCTTTTTTCTTCTTTTTTCCTCTTGAGAGGGGAGGAAAGAGAGAAGAGAACACAATGTTGATTTTGATTTTGTCTTATTTGTACCTTTTTTTTTCTAACCTGTCCTCTTTTTCCTTCCTCCGAGCTTCTCTCTTCTGGGGTGCACTCCTACATCGAAACGAGATATGGTGGGGGCTTCGGGGGACTTCTGAAGTTCGCTCTCTGGGGCTTCTAAACCGTGAGTACAGCAGACCGAACCATTATGGCTCCTAGACATCTGGTAAATTACACTATTTTGACCCACAATGTCCAGGGTCTTAATTCCCCCACCAAACGATCTAAAGCATTCCAGCAATATTACAAAATGGGGGCGGACGTCCTGCTTTTACAGGAGACGCATTTTTCTAAGACCTCGGCCCCTAAATACTTAAACCCGAGATACACAACGTTTTTCCTGTCTAACGGCCCCGACAAAAAACGAGGTGTCGCGATCTGCTTCGCTAAGAAGGTTCCTTTCACGCCTTCGACTGTGATCAGAGACAAGGAAGGCCGCTATGTCATGGTGGTAGGGAAAGTTAATGATAGGGAGGTGACCTTCCTTTCCTACTACGCCCCTAATGTAGGCCAACTGCCCTTCTTTCGCTCCATGTTGGAAGTAATAATGCCTCATGTGGCGGGTCACGTAGTGTTTGGGGGGGATAGTAATACCTCATTAGACCGGATTCTTGACAAAACTAATCCTGGGAGAGCAGTATTAAAACATGTCCCTAGACGGAGTAGCGCTATGGCACGTCTCCTTCATAGCTATGATCTGATAGACGTGTGGAGGGACTTCCACCCTACTGCTAGGGACTTCACGTATTATTCCCATGTCCACAGAACATACTCGCGTATAGACCACCTGTTCACGCTCTCTCCTCTGCTTCCGTATGTCTCGTCGGCTAAAATATCCCCTGTGGCGTGGTCGGATCACTCGTCGGTTCAAATAGTGCTGACGGACCTTTGGTCTAAGTCAGGCCCGTCGCCGTGGAGATTAAATGAGTCGCTGTTGAGTGACCCTGTCCTCGAAAAGGAGGTGGAGAGGGCTATTCAACTTTACTTTCAGGAAAATTCTTCCCCGGGGGTTTCTCCGGGAACAATTTGGGCTGCGCATAAGGTCACCATTCGGGGTACATTACTGCAATTGGCCTCCAGGGCGAAACGCGAACGGGAGCAAACTATCCGGCGTCAGGAGGAGGAGCTGAATCGGCTTATGCACGACCAGACAGCTAATCCACATATGGATTTTAGAAATCGGATCGATGAGGCCCGGACAGCCCTGAACTTGAGTCTGACCACGAAGGCGGAAAAATCCGTCCGATGGGCCCGCCACCGGTATTACACCTTAGGCGATAAACCAAACACACTATTAGCGAGAAAGCTAACTCCTCGGCCGTTTAGTCCTGCTCTCCCTAAACTGAGGTTGAGGTCTGGACTGACCACCCAAAATCCCCAGTCCATACTCCGAGAATTCTCTGCGTTCTATTCAAAATTATATACACCCCCGAGGGCCTTCGATGTGGCTGAGGCGGAAGACTTTCTGCGAGACTTACCCCTCCCCATGTTGTCTACAGACCATGTCGAAATAATGGAGGCGGAGTTTACGACGGGTGAAATTGCAGCTGCTATCAAATCCCTGAATCCATCGAAATCGCCGGGTCCTGATGGCTTCACAGGTCATTACTACCGCAAGTATGCCGAGATATTGATCCCGCATATTTGTGCCTTTTTCAATGAACTGAGGAGTGGTTCTTCCCTTCCGCCACACGAAAATAGGGCCTTTATACACGTCATTCCCAAACCCAATAAGGATCTCGGCGATTGTGCGAACTACCGCCCTATATCGCTAATAAACGTCGACCTTAAATTACTGACGAAGGTATTAGCTACACGTATGAATTTGTTTTTGTCTAAATACATCCATCCGGATCAGGTGGGCTTCGTGCCTAATAGGCAAGCCTCAGATCAGACCAGACGCGTTATAGATATAATATCGGCCCTAAACTCTGGTTGGGATGGAGGGGGGAAACGGGGAGCCTTGCTATTGTCATTGGACTTGTGTAAGGCCTTCGATTCCCTGTCTTGGGACTACCTTTTTTTCATACTTGAACGTTATGGGTTTGGGTCAAATTTTTTGACGACGCTTCGCTCGGTTTACACGGCCCCTACTGCAAATCTTTCGGTTAAGGGCTACCGATCCCCGGATATACACATAGGTAGAGGTACCCGGCAGGGTTGCCCTCTATCCCCCCTGTTATTCATTATGGCCTTAGAACCTCTTGCTATTAAGATTAGAACTCACCCGGACATCCTGGGGGTCAGCTGTGGGGGCCGAGAGCATAAATGCGCGATGTTTGCGGATGACATTTTACTGCTCCTCTCCTCCCCAGTTACCTCCTTGCCTCATTTGAATCGCGTCTTAGGAAAATTCGCGGCATTTACGGGACTGTCTGTGAATCATTCTAAATCTCAGGCCCTCAATGTTTCCCTACCACCTCACATAGTTCGAGCCCTTCAGCAGTCATTTTCCTTTAGCTGGCAAGAGGATGCCCTGCCTTACCTGGGCATCTTCCTGACTCCGACCCTCTCCACGCTTTATAAGAGGAATTACCCCCCCCTGTTCCGAAAATTATTGGACGATCTCCAAAGATGGTCGAGAAATCCTCCGTCGTGGTTCGGTAGGCTGTATTCTATTAAAATGACAATTCTTCCCAAGGTGTTGTATTTATTTAGGACCCTTCCGATTGCAATAGTGGGTGCGGATCTAAAAAGATTTCAAGCTAAATTGCTGGATTTTGTGTGGGAACACAGGAGACCCAGGGTGAACAGACGGACATTGTACACTCCTAAATTGGGAGGGGGTTTGGGTGTGCCTGATCTTCTTCGGTACTATCATGCAGCTCAATTGGCTCATCTGATCCGCTTCCATACAGATCGACCTAAGCCGCTCTGGATGGAATTGGAATCCTCCATATGCCCGGATAGAGAGATCTCCCACTTAATGTGGCTTAGAGGGAGGGATAGACCGGCCATACTGTGTCCGTCTCTGTCGTTCTCTCTCAGCTTGTGGGACCGCCTAGCGGCCAAACATAAATTTAGGTCTCCGCATACGCCTTTGGCGCCACTGTTTCATAATCCTCTGTTTACCCCGGGTCTCCGTCCCCAGGACTTTTCCTGGTGGACCAATAAGGGTCTGTTGAGGATAGCGGACTACTGTGACCATAGAGGAGCTCTCTCAAGATCGGTCCTGCAGGAGAAGTATAAACTCCCAAATACCGAGTTTTTCCGCTATACTCAAATTGCCCATTTATTGGCATCACTGAGTCGTGCTTCTGATATTACTACTAGTACCCCTATGGAGCACCTTTGTACGACCCTTGACAAACATGCAGGCCATATATCCCTGATCTACGGTATCCTATCCTCCAGCTCTCAAAAGTTAGATTATATGTTGAAATGGGAACAGGATACTGGTGTGTCACTGGACCTTGCTGAGTGGGGTGCATTGTCACAAAGTGCCTCTAAGACTTATATTAATACCTCTTTGATAGAGGCAAACTATAAAGTACTACTGAGGTGGTACATGGTCCCTGTGCGAGTGGCAACCTTTGTCCCTGGGGCGTCCCCGCGGTGCTTCAGAGGTTGTACTGCGGATGGTACTATGTACCACGTTTGGTGGCAGTGTCCGAAGGTGAGACGGTTTTGGATTCGTACGTACAACTTTATATACTCACTAACCCATGTCAATCTCTGTAAGTCGCCTCTGAGTGCACTGCTGGGACACCCGGTCGATGGAGCACCGAAATACACGAAAAAGCTGATCGCCTACATATTTACAGCAGCCAGGATTTCTATAGCAAAGTCCTGGAGGTCCCCTACTGTTCCTTTTTATTTGCTGAAAGCTAAATTGTCTTGGATAATGGTGAATGAGAGACTATCTGCTATTCTGGCGGACAGGGTTGCTGTGTTCCACAGTGTTTGGGACCCTTGGATTGACTATCTCACTACTACGTGAGAGGTAGACTGCTATTGGAGGGTGGCCCCTTCAGATGGGAGTGCTCCCCCCTTCTTTCCTTCCTTCCTTCCTTCCTTTCCTTTTCTCTTCTAGTCTTTTCCCTTTCTTTTCCTCCTTTTGTGTTCTTCCTTATTTCTTATTATTATTTTGTTGCTAATATACATTATTCTGCTGAGTGACGGGTCCTTGAGGTTGGTTGGGCTCTCCGTTGAGAGGCCCCGTAGTGGTCCCGATTTAGCCCCTTTTCTATATGTCCGTTGACAGTTTGAAGTATAAATCCGGGAAAATGTCATATGAGAGTTATGTTGTTTTGTCCTTATTGACTTGCACCTGTAACTTGAATTTTATTGCATGGACAGATCATACCTGTCTTTCTATTGTATCTATTATTTTGAAATTCAATAAAAATATTGGAATACAAACAGGAAAGCAAACACACAATATTGCTCAGCAAGGCAGCTTGGAGAACACAGTGTTAAATAGTGGTTCCTGTTGAGGGTGAATCCATCCTGAGGGAAGATTACTTAAAGCGGAGGTTCACTCTAATAACATGTATATCTGACCAACTCCCTTAGGCTTCATTTCCATGGACGTTTTTGGACGTTTTTGCAGCCACTTTTCTGAGCTTTTTTTTCAGCTTAAAAACGGCTCTCCATGTTAGTCTATGGCCTCATGCCCACCATGACGTTTTTGAGCTGTAGATGGCTGAGCCGTTTTTAAACAGCAAAAAAAATAGGACCAGTGCATTCTGAAGCTCCAGCCTTAGAGCTGTAAAAACGGCAGACATTAAAAAACGCTCAAAAACCGCGCAAAAATGCTAAAAAACGCTACCGCTGCGTTTTTGAGCTCCAGCTAAAAAAAAAAAAAAAAAACATGGACAGGCATTTTTAAGCGGTAAAAAGGCTAGAAAAAGTGGCTGTAAAAACGTCCATGGAAATGAAGCCTTATAGTCGTAACAAGTACTGTCCGCAATTCAGTTTTTTTTATGCTTTACGTACCTTGTAAACCATTTTTTCAATCTACTTCTCCCCGCGGGAGTAGGCGTTTCTATGCCTAGGGGGATTGTCATCTGGGAGGTCGCCCAGATGATTGACGTCTGTTCGCCCTGGCAGATAAGGCCCCGCCCCCGTATTGCGTAGGCGCGCACGAGTTACGGGGCTTCCGAAAAAAGCCGAACATGCGGAGATGTGAGTCGGCCCTATACGGCGCCTGCGTCCTCCATGTTCGGCTTTTTTCGGAAGCCAGAATTTTTATTTTTGTCCTTGTAGAAAAAAATGGCAAAAAAAATAAAAAATCAGCAGTAATAGCAATGGTAAACGTCATACATTTATCTCTCTACAAACGTATTGAAGATTTCAAATACTGTGTCATTCCCACTATGTGAATCATATGTACGTTTTTTTTCAGGATTTACTGAAGTATGCTAGCCTAGTCATTTTAACCACTTCAGCCCCCCCTTCCTGACCAGAGCACGTTTTGCGATTCGGCACTGCGTTGCTTTAACTGACAATTGTGCAGTCGTGGGACGTTGCACCCAATTTTTTTTTATTTTTTTATTTATTATATGGTTATTTAAATTTTTGTTTTGCTGTTCAAAATTAATATAAGCTGTTGCTTGGGTACTGTGCCACATGAGTGTAGTAATGTGTTGTTCAATGGCATTAGTTCATTTTTTTTTGGAGGGGGGGGCCCCCATACAACATTTTGCTATGGGGCCCTGTGATTTCTAGTTACGCCCCTGACCCCGGAGATTGTTATTCCTGGTGGAAAGCCAGACCTTGTCTTAAGGCTGTAGAGAAGGCAGTTTACGCCTACAATGGATCGGCAAAACCTTTAAAATTATCAGCAGCTGCCCGGAGGGAATCATGAACATTACCCCAAATAGAATTGAATGATTGTTGAACGATAGCCAAAACTGGAATATCCGGAGAACTGGTCATAGGGATTCTGCCCATTGGAGTAGAGACAATCATCATGATGAGCAGAAACTAATGCCCGACCGTTTTTCGGGTTGTAAAAAATGAAGGTTTTTTTTTTTGTCATTAAAAACGATGGTGTGTGGGCTCCAGAACATTTTTCACGATGTAAAAAATGGCCATTAAAAATTTAGAAGATGCTCTAATTTTTCACAACGTTTTTAATGTTGTCGTTTTTAACGTCATAAAAAATGGTCGTGTGTGGGCTTTACCGACGTGAAAAAAACGCGCATGCTCAGAAGCAAGTTATGAGACGGGAGCGCTCGTTCTGGTAAAACTAGCGTTCGTAATGGAGTAAGCACATTCATCACGCTGTAACAGACTGAAAAGCGTGAATCGTCTTTTACTAGCACGAAATCAGCAAAAGCAGCCCCAAGAGTGGCGCCATCCGAATGGAACTTCCCCTTTATAGTGCCGTCGTACGTGTTGTACGTCACCACGCTTTGCTAGAGCATTTTTTTTTCACGATCGTGTGTAGGCATGGACGTTTTAACGATCGTGTTGAAAAAACGGTTGCGTGTACGCGCTATAAGGTGTGGAGAAAGACCTCTAACTCCTGATTAACCCTCTCAGTCTGTCCTTTGGATTGAGGATGGTACGAAGAGGAAAAATTCAAGACAATATTGTGGGATTTGCAGAAGGATCTCCGAAAACGAGATGTAATTTGAACAAATCTGTCAGAAACAATATGGGAAGGAACCCCATGGAGGTGGATCTCTTGAACAAAAAGGGTAACCAAAGCGGGAGCAGAAAGGACACCAGGAAGAGGAACAAAATTAGCAATCTTGGAGAACCGATCGATTACTACCCAAATAGATAGCGGTAGCAGCGCATTGGCACACACGAGTGCGCGCATGAGCAGTAGCGGCACATCGGCGCGCGATGATGCGTGTGTGCGTTATCGGCGCGCTGGCGCCATTTTGGTGCCGAACGGGGTTATTTGAAGGGACTGATGCCTGGGCTTCTTGCTGTTCGGTCTACAGCGTTCCTGAGACCCACCTGCTACTCGTTAACCTGTTTGCCTATCCGTTCCTGTGACCCGGCTTGTTCCTGACTTCTGCCTGCCTTTGACCTCGGCTTGTTTGACTATGCCTCTGCTTCTCTCTCTGGCCTGACTGCTGCCCGCCTGTTGCTGACCCGGCCTGAACCACAACTCTGTTTCTGCCTTTGAACCTGTCTGGACTTGCTTGTGTCCTATACTACAGAACACCTTCCCCGGACACCATCCTGTCTTCCGGGAACTTTCTGCTGCTACAAGGGGACCTACTGTCTCAGATCAGGCAAGCTTCTTCAGGAATTCCCCCTTTATCAGGTATGGATCTGCAATCTAAAGATGGACTGCTGTGGTACAAGGACAAAATCTTCGTACCAGAGGACTTACGGGTCAGTGTCCTTAGTTCTTGCCATGATCACGAACTGGCCTGCCACTTCGGGGTACTCAAAACCTCTGAACTCTTGCAACGCACATTTTGGTGGCCTCAGCTTTTATAGGACTGCAGGAGCTATGTGGAGTCGTGCACCACATGTATGCGAAATAAGGGGAGCAAGGCTAGAGCTTGGGGACTACTAAAACCATTGCCCGTACCGGAGAGACCATGGAGGATGATCTCCATGGATTTCATCGTAGAGCTCCCCCCTTCTGAGCGCTTCACCACTATCTTTGTGGTAGTAGACAGACTATCCAAGATGTCACACTTCTTGCCCATGAAGGGTAAACCCTCTGCTCCCGAAACAGCTAAAATCTTTATCAAAGAAATCGTGAGGCTCCATGGCATCCCTGCAAACATTGTATCGGATCAGGGGGTGCAATTTACTTCTAAGTTTTGGAGAGCACTCTGTGAATCCCTTAAGATTGGTCTGTCATTTTCATCCGCCTATCATCCACAATCAAACGGCAAGACTGAAAGAACAAACCAGACACTTGAACAATATATACGTTGCTTCTCATCTTTTTCACAAGGAGACTGGGTATCTCTTTCGCCTCTGGCTGAATTTGCATACAATAATTCAGTCCATTCCGCTACAAAGCAATGCCCATTCTATGGGAATTATGGCTTTCATCCGTTATTCATGTCCAACTGCGTCCCGGAGTGTGCGGTACCCGCTGTTCAGGAGACATTGAATTTCTTCAACAAAAATAATAAATTGTTACAGGAGACAATGACAAAGACACAGGAGTACAAGAAAGAAATATTTGACAAAAGAAGAGGAGAACTTAACCTAGCACCCAGAGATCAGGTGCGATTGTCCACCCTAAACTTAAGACTTGCCTGCCCTTTAAAGAAACTGGGCCCTAAATTCGTGGGTCCCTTTTCAATCAAGAGGAAAATCAACAGCGTAGCCTATGAACTAGAACTACCAGAATCATTTTGTATCCATCCGGTCTTTCACATCGCTCTTCTTAAGCCCAATGTTCTTGATCCCTTCCCTGGGCGAAACACCGGTCCTCCTGAACCAATCCTAGTTAACGACGAGGAGGAATTCGAAGTTGAGTCCATCTTGGAGTGTAGGAAAAGGCGCAATCAAGTTCAATTCCTAGTAAAGTGGAAAGGATATGGTCCCGACGAGAACTCATGGAAACTGGAGTGCAATATCCACGCCAAAAGATTGATCCAGTCCTTTAAAGACTCTCATCCAGTTAAGGTGGCCCAGTTGGGCATCAAGAGACTGTCCATTGGAGAGGGGCAATGTCAAGAAGGGCAAGCCAGTTTGCAAGATGGTGGTAGCAGCGCATTGGCGCACACGAGTGCGCGCATGAGCGGTAGCGGCCTGTTCGCGCGCAAGAGTGCGCGCATGAGCTATAGCGGCACATTAACCTGTTTGCCTATCCGTTCCTGTGACCCGGCTTGTTCCTGACTTCTGCGTGCCTTTGACCTCGGCTTGTTTGACTACGCCTCTGCTTCTCCCTCTGGCCTGACTGCTGCCTGCCTGTTGCTGACCCGGCCTGAACCACGACTCTGTTTCCGCCTTTGAACCTGTACCTGATCCGTCTGCCCGTGTATGACCCGGCCTGTCTGGACTTGCTTGTGTCCTGTACTACAGAACACCTTCCCCGCTGCTGCAGCTTCCAGCTTCCTGCACCTCTGCCTCCAGCGTGTCAGCTGTTCCAGTCATCACCTATACCACTGACATATCCCCGGAGTCCCCGGAAGTCCAGCTCAGCTCCAGCACCAGCGTTCCTGTGAGGCGCTTGTGCGACTCTGCACTCTCGAGTTCCCTGTCCGCACTACCAGGGGTTCTGGAGTCAGAGGAGTAAGAGTAGCCGCTCCCTGCATATCGGGCTCTACCATCAGGTACGTCCACTTAAAAAAAAATGGATTCCTAGGATCAGGTCGCCTCAACAAAGGTCCAGACATAAAGGCCTGTTTCAAATCATGAAAGGCAGAGACAGCTTCAGGGGGCCACTCCTTGGCATTAGCACCCTTCTTGGTCAAGACAATAATAGGTGCAGCAATAGAGGAGTAATTCCTAATGAACTGCCTGTAATAATTAGTGGACTCAAGAAAGCGCTGTGTGGCCTTGGGGCCGACAGGAAGAGGCCAGTTGGAAAATGGCCGAGACCTTTCCAGAATCTATATGAAGACCAAAGTTAGAGACAAAGCATCCCAGAAACAGGACCTCAGAACATTACAAATAACATTTCTCCAGCTTGGCATACAGATTATTTTCTCGAAGGCGCTGAAGTACAATCCGGACATGGTATCTGTGAACAAACAGAATTTCCGAAAAGATGAAAATGTCATCCAGGTAGATGGCAACAAACTGGTAAAGCAGATCCCTGAAGATTTTGTTAAAAAAGTTATTTGAACACCGCTGGGGGGATTACACCAACCAAAGGGCATGACCAAGTATTCATAATGCCCATCTCTAGTGTTAAATGCAGTTTTCCATTCATCACCCTCCCATATTCGGATCATATTGTATGCATCCCTGAGATGCCCCCACAATAGAGACACAGGCCCAGAGTACTGCGCCTAGCCTGTTTCTTGGGCGATAGCCTGATCCGGCCAAGCTGCATGGGTTCCTCAACTGGCAGGGGATGCTCCACAGGTCGAAGAGAGGGAATCTCAGGCTGACTAAGGACCAAGGAGTGCAAGGAAAGGCAACAAAGCTAATAAAGGGTCTGGATGATTTTAGTTATGAAGAAAGGTTGCAAGCACTGAACGTATTCTCTCTGGAGAAGAGAAGATTGAG
Organism: Rana temporaria; assembly: GCF_905171775.1. NCBI lineage: Eukaryota > Metazoa > Chordata > Amphibia > Anura > Ranidae > Rana > Rana temporaria. Next base: position 65,433,473 of record NC_053495.1, on the reverse strand, counting down.
AGGGGGTATGATTTCAATTTACAAATACCATACTGGTGACCCCACAATAGGGATACAACTTTTTCACAGAGTTTAATAAGACACGTGGCCACTCACTAAAATTAGAAGAAAAGAGGTTTAACCTTAAACTGCATAGAGGGTTCTTTACTGTAAGAGCGGCAAGGATGTGGAATTTCCTTCCACAGGCGGTGGTTTCAGCGGGGGGCCACGATAGTTTCAAAATCTATTAGATAAGCACCTGAACGTCCGCAACATACAGGGATATACAATGTAATACTGACATTTAATCACACACATAGGTTGGACTTGATGGACTTGTGTCTTTTCTCACCTCACCTACTATATAACTATGTAACTGTTATAATGTTGCAGAGAATCAAAAGAGAGGGTTCATTCGGAAATCGTCATCCCAGGCGGAAACATGTTTTTTTGACTATCGAGACTTATATGCTCTGACGATCAAAAACCGATACCGGTTGCTCTTAAAACTGGAACTGTTCGACAGATTGAAAGGCTCCTCCATTTTGACTAAGTTGGATCATAGGGGTACATACAATCTGATCTGGATACGGAGGTGTGATGAATGGAAAACCGCGTTCAACAACTAGAGATGGGCATTATGAATACTTGGTTATGCCATTATCAATTTGTTGTCATCTATCTGGATCACATTCACATCTTTTTGGAAAAACTGCTTGTTCACAATCCATGTCCGGATTGTACTTTAGCTCCTTGGAGAAAATAATCTGTATGCCAAGCTGGAGAAATATTCTTTCGAATGTTTCAAGGTTCTGTTTTTGGGATGCTTTGTCTCTAGCTCGGGTCTTCGTATGGATCCTGGAAAGGTCTCAGCCATTACCAACTAGCCTCTTTCTGCAATAGGGATGAGCCGAACACCCCCCGGTTCGCATCAGAACCTTCGAACGGACCAAACGTTTGCGCGAACTTAGAACCCCATTGAAGTCTATGGGACTCGAACGATCGAAATCAAACGTGCTAATTTTAATGGCTAATATGCAAGTTATTGTCCTAAAACAGGTTTGGGGACCCAGGTCTTGCCCCAGGGAACTTGTATCAATGCAAAAAAATGTTTTAAAAATTGACGTTTTTTCTGGGGGCAGTAATTTTAATGATGCTTAAAGTGAAAAAAAATTGAAACATTCCTTTAAATGTCGTACCTGCTGGGTGTCCATAGTATGCCTGTGAAGTGGCATGTGTTTAGAACTAGGGATGAGCTTCGTGTTCGAGTCAAACTCATGTTCGACCGTTCATCGAATTATGAACGTTATGGGCCGTTCGCGCCAAATTCGAGTGGCATGTCACAGCCCATTATTCACTGCGGCATCGCAGTGCATTGCTGGCTGATGAATGACCCGCATGCTTTGGCCAATCACAGCAGGAAAAAAACAGAGAGCCATAATTGGCTAAAGCCAGGGTGGCTTTGGCCAATTATGTGTCAGGGGGTTTAGTACACGCCCCACACTATATAAGGCCGCCTCCGTGGCGGCCTTGTGTAGTGTGTTGCGGTGGTTAAAGACAGATAGAGAGAGAGTGTCATTTATTTTGAGTTAGATAGAGCAGGCAGGCAGGCGGGTACGCCGTCGTATCTCTGAGTTCCGTCGGTCGGATCTATGCGCCTGATTCATAGAATCAGGTTCCGCATAGATCTCCCTAAGATCCGACAGGTGTAAGTGACTTACACCGTCGGATCTTAGGCTGCAATCTCACGCTGGCCGCTAGGTGGCGCTTCCGTTTGTATACGCGACAAATATGCAAATGAGGAGTTACGCCGATTCAGAAACGAACGACCGCCCGGCGTTTTTTTTTTTACGTCGTTTGCGTTCGGCTTTTTCCGGCGTATAGTTACCCCTGGGTCTATGAGGCGCAGCCAATGTTAAGTATGGCCGTCATTCTCGCGCTGAGTTTTGAAATTTTTACGTCGTTTGCGTAAGTCGTTTGCGAATACGGATGGACGTAATTTATGTTCACGACGAAAGCAATGACGTCATTTAGATCAATGCACACTGGGAGATTTTACGGATGGCGCATGCGCCGTTCAAGTAAAACGTAAAAAACGGGTCAAGGGAAATTTTTATAAAACACGCCCCCTACATCCCCATTTGAATTACGCGGCCTTACGCCGCAACACATACGCTACGCCGCTCTAACTAAGGGCGCAAGTTCTTTGTGAATAAAGAACTTGCGCCCAAAGTTAGAGTGGCGTAACGTATCGGAGATACGTTACGCGGGCCGGACAGATACGCCAATGTATCTGAATCTGGCCCATAGTGTGTAGAGGATATATATGCATCCCAGGTGTTGTACATATATTTATACACTGTATTGAGTTTAGCTAGATCAGTTCCTGTATGCTCTTCCTAATATACTGACAGGCAACCAGGTGATTGTGCTAGCTGCAGTATTCTCACTTGGTGTACTGTGTCCTCTGCACAGTGTGCACCTAAAGCTACGTGAATACATTTGCTGGTGTTCTCATATTAATACCACAGGCAGTGACTGATCAGCAAGTATTCTCACTTTGTGAACTGTGGGCCTAATCCTCAAAAGAGATACTCCGGCGTAAGCCGTCGTATCTCTGGTTCTAACTTTGGAACTGATCCTCAGAAGCAGTTTTCCTAAGTTAGGCAGAAGATCCGACATCTGTAAGGGACTTACACTGCCGGATCTTAGGATGCAGTACCGCATCCGCCACTGGGGGCATTTCGAGTCGAAATGCCTCTTCTGGTATGCAAATTAGCACTTAGGGCGATCCTCAAAGCTTTTGTGCTTAGTTTTTGCGCCGTAAGTGTTAGTTTGCCTGGTGTAAAACTAGGGCTGGTTTTACAAAGTGTAAAGTTAGTCACACCTTGTAAAGGCCCATTCGAGCGACGGCATTTGGTATGCATTCCCGAGGGAGAACTCCACGGCAATTTGAAAAATCCAAACCGGCATGGGTTCCCCCTCCAGGAGCATACCAGGCCCTTAGGTCTGTTATGGGTTGTAAGGAGACCCCCCCACGCCGAAAAATTGACGTAGGGGGTCCCCCTACAATCCATACCAGACCCGTATCCAAAGCACGCTACCCGGCCGGCCAGGAAGGGAGTGGGGACGAGCGAGCGCCCCCCCCCCTCCTGAGCCGTGCCAGGCCGCATGCCCTCAACATGGGGGGTTTGGGTGCTCTGGGGCAGGGGGGCGCACTGCGGGCCCCCCCCCACCCCAGAGCACCCTGTCCCCATGTTGATGAGGACAGGACCTCTTCCCGACAACCCTTGCCGTTGGTTGTCGGGGTCTGCGGGCGGGGGCTTATCGGAATCTGGGAGTCCCCTTTAATAAGGGGGCCTCCCAGATACCGGCCCCCCACCCTAAGTGAATGGATATGGGGTACATCGTACCCCTATCCATTCACCTGGAGGCAAAAAGTAAAAGTTAGTAAACACACAACACAAGGCTTTTTAAAATAATTTATTATTCTGCTCCGGATGCCCCCCCTGTCTTCGTTATTAGCTCAATTACCAGGGGGGGCTTCTTCTTCCGCTCTCCGGGGGTCTTCTCCACTCTCCGGGGGGGGGTTTCTTCTTCCGCTCTCCGGGGGGGGCTTCTCCGGACTCCGGGGGGCTTCTTCCATCTTCTCCCCTCTTCCGCTGTTGACTCGGCGAACCCCGGTTCTTCTCCAGCTGGCCGGTGCCTTCTTCTTCAGCGCTGGCTGCCTGCTATGTTTGTGTGTTAGCTCAATTAGTAACAGGCAGCCGGCGCGGTCTTCTGTGACGTCAGGGTCTTCTGTTCTTCTCCCCTCTTCCGATGTTGACTCGTCGCCTGTTGTCGCTGTAATGATGGAAGCGCGCCTTGCATCCCATTTATATAGGCATCACCGTCCCATCATGCTCCGGCAGGTACCCACGTGGTGGGTGCACGTGGGTAGGCACCCACCACGTGTGTACCTGCCGGAGCATGATGGGACGGTGATGCCTATATAAATGGGATGCAAGGCGCGCTTCCATCATTACAGCGACAACAGGCGACGAGTCAACATCGGAAGAGGGGAGAAGAACAGAAGACCGCGCCGGCTGCCTGTTACTAATTGAGCTAACACACAAACATAGCAGGCAGCCAGCGCTGAAGAAGAAGGCACCGGCCAGCTGGAGAAGAACCGGGGTTCGCCGAGTCAACAGCGGAAGAGGGGAGAAGATGGAAGAAGCCCCCCGGAGTCCGGAGAAGCCCCCCCCGGAGAGCGGAAGAAGAAACCCCCCCCCGGAGAGCGGAGAAGACCCCCGGAGAGCGGAAGAAGAAGCCCCCCCTGGTAATTGAGCTAATAACGAAGACAGGGGGGGCATCCGGAGCAGAATAATACATTATTTTAAAAAGCCTTGTGTTGTGTGTTTACTAACTTTTACTTTTTGCCTCCAGGTGAATGGATAGGGGTACGATGTACCCCATATCCATTCACTTAGGGTGGGGGGCCGGTATCTGGGGGGCCCCCTGATTAAAGGGGACTCCCAGATTCCGATAAGCCCCCGCCCGCAGACCCCGACAACCAACGGCAAGGGTTGTCGGGAAGAGGTCCTGTCCTCATCAACATGGGGACAGGGTGCTCTGGGGTGGGGGGGGCCCGCAGTGCGCCCCCCTGCCCCAGAGCACCCAAACCCCCCATGTTGAGGGCATGCGGCCTGGCACGGCTCAGGAGGGGGGGGGCGCTCGCTCGTCCCCACTCCCTTCCTGGCCGGCCGGGTAGCGTGCTTTGGATACGGGTCTGGTATGGATTGTAGGGGGACCCCCTACGTCAATTTTTCGGCGTGGGGGGTCTCCTTACAACCCATAACAGACCTAAGGGCCTGGTATGCTCCTGGGGGGGAACCCATGCCGTTTTTTTCTTTGAAAATTGGCATGGAGTTCTCCCTCAGGAATGCATGCTGAGCGACGCTGTCATTTTTTTAAAAAAATATTTGTTTTCACGGCGCGTATATTTTTTTTCTCCCGTCGCAACTTTAGTGTCCCGTCGCAATCCACAAAGCCGCCCGGCGTCAATTACGTTCGCGCGCTGCACGTCGGGAAAATTACGTCACACGCATGCGCAGTACGGCCGGCGCGCGCCTCATTTAAATTGTAAACGCCCCCCGGAGAGGAGGAACGCCTTACGACGGCGGCACTTAACTTACACGGCTTGAAATTTTTACGTAAGTGCTTTGTGGATCAGGCACTTAGGTAAAAACTTTAAGTCAGTGTAACTTAACTGCTGAAAGTTAAGTTACGCCGTCTGGCTGAGGATTTGGCCCTGTGTCCTCTGCACAGTGTGCGCCTAAAGCTAGGTGAATACATTTGCTGGTGTTCTCATATTAATACCACAGGCAGTGACTGATCAGCAAGTATTTTCAATTGTTGTAGTGTGTCCTCTGCACAGTGTGCACCTAAAGCTACCTGTATACATTAGCTGATGCTCTCATATTAATACCACAGGCAGTGATCAGCAAGTATTGTCAATATTTGTGCAGCTACATCTCCCTGCAGGCCATCAGTATGTCTGGAAGGACAACAAGGAGAGGCAGAGAGTCACAAGCCGATAAAAGAGGGCAAGCAGGCTCTGCGTCTAGAGGCAACAGTGCTGGTCGTGGACACGGTGTATCCTCATCAGCACGTGGCCGTGGGACACGCTCGTCCTTTTTTTCGGCGGCTGGCCATGTTGAGCCACAACATGCCGAAGACTTGGTAGAGTGGATGACCAAGCCGCCCTCATCCTCCTCATCCTCTCTCACCCAGGCTCAGGGTACTTTGTCTGGCAAAGCAGCTGCCAAGGTGTCCTCTTCCCTCTGCTCAATGGCATCGGTCACTCCTTCCCTAGCCCCACCATGTCCTCCTGAGGAGTCCCCCAAACTGTTTGACCACAGTGTTGGGTACATGCTGCAGCAGGATACGCAGCGTTTTGAAGGCTTCGATGATGGTACACAGCTAGAGGAAGGCAGTATCGTGAGCCCAGAGAGGGGGTTCCCAAGAAGGACAGCAATCTAGCAGTCATGTTCCCCCAGCTGCAGCATACTGCCAGGATTTCTACAGTTATGAGGAGGGAAGGGATGATGAGGTCACTGACTCCACGTGGGTGCCTGATAGGAGAGAGGAGGAGGAGGAGGCACATCTCCAACGAGGCAGGATGCCCTCCAGGGGCCAGCTTAAGGGCAGCACACCGACTGCATCATAACTCAGAGCTCCACATGTGCAGTTATTCCAAAAGTTCTTTGGTGTGGGTCTTTGAGACGAGTGCATCAGATCGCACCGCTGCTATTTGCAACATATGTCGCAAGCGTATCTATCTTGGCCAAAACATCACCCGCTTGGGCACCACATGCTTGACCAGACATATGTCGACTTGCCATGCAGTTCGTTGGCAAGCGTACCTCAAAGACCCACACCAAAGAACAAAGCAGACCTCTCCTTGCTCCTCATCAGCTGGGATTTTGAAGCTTGCACTGATAGGACTGAAGGTGTAGAATTAGGTGTGTCACAGCCAAGTACTTGCGAGCAATCTACTATCACCGACGTCAGATTGTACCAGGCAAATTTCCCAGCCCCAGCTGCTGCAGCCTCGAAAGAAGTTCTCTCTCAGCCATCCACATGCCCAGCGGTTGAATGCTAGCTTAGCTAAATTGCTAGCACTTCAACTGCTGCCTTTTCAGTTGGTTGACTTTGCCCCCTTCCGTGAGTTTGTGGAATGTGCGGTACCTCAGTGGCAGGTTCCCAAACGCCACTTTTTCTAACAAAAGGCGATTCCAGCTCTCTCCCGGCATGTGGAAGGCAATGTCCATGCCTCGCTGGACAGGGCGGTCAGTGGTAAGGTGCATATTACCGCTGACTCATGGTCCAGCAGGCATGGACAGGGACGTTACCTATCTTTCACGGCGCATTGGGTGACTCTGCTGGCAGCTGGGAAGGATGCAGGACAAGGTACAGTAGTGTTGGAGGTTGTTTCGCCAACACTCCTCCAAAATGCTACTACTGGTGATTGTGACACACCTCTCTCCTCCACCCCCTTCTCTTCTTCTTCCTCTGTGGCCTCTTCCTGTGCTGATTTGTCCTCGGAACCAGCGGTGCTCCGTAGGCCTTCAAGTGGGTACGCAGGCAAAAAGATGCCATACGGTGTTGAGCTGGTGTGCTTGGGGGACAGGAGCGACACTTAGGCCCCATACTCACGAGCAAACATGTCTGCTGAAACTGGCCCGCAGGCCAGTTTCAGCAGACATGTTTGGTCGTGTGTGGGCGCGAGCGGGCCGAATTCCAGCAAACATTTGCCCGCCGGGCCTTTTCCCAGCAGACAAATATTCCTGGACTTGTTTTAAAACAGCCCGCTGGAATTCAGCCCGCTCGGACATGTACGGTCGTCAGTACAGACCTACCGTACATGTCCAGGCGCCCGCCGTCCCTCGCATGCGTCGAATGACTTCGACGCATGCGTGGAAGCATTTTAAAGGCGGGCCGCCCACGTCGCCGCGTCATTGTCGCGGCGACACCGCGTCATCGACGCGGCGACACCGCGGACACGCCCCGCGTATTGTTTACGCGCGGACTTCTGTACGATGGTGTGTACAACCATCGTACAGAAGCCCTCTGGCAGACATGTATGGTGAAAACGGTCCGACGGACCGCTTTCACCATACATGTTTGTCCGTGTGTACCCGGCCTTACTGTAACGGAAACCCAAATGGGACAGGGGTTAAATCCATTCACGATATTCCATTCCACCCAAGACAGCTTATCGAGACTCCACAATCAGGCAAACGAACACGACCCATAAGAATTCCCCCCAGACACGAGACACACAGCTCTGTTCTGGTTTCAAATGAAAGACAACTTTAATGGTTCACTCTCAGCTTTTAAGCAGTTACAGCATGTTACAGTATTTAAAGGAACAAAACCACACCCCACCCATACATTACATGATGAGCTTCAATCACATTCTTTTAGATAATTACATAGGGGTTATTATCCCCCAGACGTTACGTCTCCGACAATAAGTCATTCACCTGCACAATACACATTGCACAGACGTCTGACCTTTAGAGTCACAACACATCTATCATCAATAGCACACAATGAAAGGTCTTTCAGAAGCCTGACTCAATTAACAACTCACTAGCCAGGGCTAATCATTGAAAAGAGTCATTATTGACCGGTAGAGTCAGAATATTCTTTACAGACATTAAAGAATATATTGTAGATTACTGTCCATGTTAAAACAATCCAACATATTTTCCCTTATTTCCTGGCTCAATCTGTGCCCAAAAGTGACTCCTGTTACATGGCTCCCTCCTTGTGGAACACTCCGGCAGACCCGGCTTGATCCTTTTCGGGTCAACTTGGGGATGTCCGGAACTAGGAGGCCGGGATGACGTCTGTTTGCTGGGATAACCCATCAGCATTGCCATCTGGCTTACCAGGTCGGTAGCTGATGGTGAAAGTGAATAATGGAATTCAGTTACATAGTTAGTTACATAGTTACATAGTTAGTCAGGTTGAAAAAAGACACAAGTCCATCCAGTTCAACCACAAAAAATAAACAAACAAAATAAAAAACACAATACAATCCCATACACCCAACTCCATACCCACAGTTGATCCAGAGGAAGGCAAACAACCCCAGCAGAGCATGATCCAATTTGCTACAGCAGGGGAAAAAATTCCCTCCTGATCCCCCGAGAGGCAATCGGATTTACCCTGGATCAACTTTACCTACAAGTCTTAGTAGTCAGTTATTTTATGTACATTTAGGAAAGAATCCAGGCCCTTCTTAAAGCAATCTACTGAGCTGGCCAGAACCACCTCTGGAGGGAGTCTGTTCCACATTTTCACAGCTCTTACTGTGAAAAAACCTTTCCGTATTTGGAGGTGAAATCTCTTTTCCTCTAGACGTAAAGAGTGCCCCCTTGTCCTCAGTGTTGACCGTAAAGTGAATAACTCAACACCAAGTACACTGTATGGACCTCTTATATATTTGTACATGTTGATCATATCCCCCCTAATTCTCCTCTTCTCAAGAGTGAATAGATTTAGTTCTTCTAATCTTTCCTCATAGCTGAGCTCCTCCATGCCTCTTATCAGTTTGGTTGCTCTTCTCTGCACTTTCTCCAGTTCTCCGATATCCTTTTTGAGAACTGGTGCCCAAAACTGAACTGCATATTCCAGATGAGGTCTTACTAATGATTTGTACAGGGGCAAAATTATATCTCTGTCTCTGGAGTCCATACCTCTCTTAATACAAGAAAGGACTTTGCTCGCTTTGGAAACCGCAGCTTGGCATTGCATGCCATTATTGAGCTTATGATCAACTAAAACCCCCAGATCCTTCTCCACTACAGATCCCCCCAGTTGTACTCCCCCTAGTATGTATGATGCATGCATATTCTTAGTCCCTAAGTGCATAACTTTACATTTATCAACATTAAACCTCATCTGCCACTCAGTCGCCCAATTAGACAGAGCATTGAGGTCGGCTTGTAAATTGGAGACATCCTGCAACGACGTTATTCCACTGCATAGCTTGGTGTCATCTGCAAAGACAGAAATGTTACTTTTGATCTCAGACCCAATATCATTTATAAATATATTGAAAAGTAAGGGTCCCAGCACTGAACCTTGGGGTACACCACTGATAACATTGGACCATTCAGAGTAAGAATCATTAACCACGACTCTCTGAATTCTGTCTTTCAGCCAGTTTTCTATCCATTTACAAACTGATATATCCAATCCTGTAGACCTTACCTTACACATGAGCCATGTGTGCGGAACTGTATCGAACGCTTTTGCAAAATCCAAATATATCACGTCCACAGCCACTCCTCTGTCCAAGGTTTTACTTACCTCTTCATAAAAGGAAATCAGGTTTGTCTGACAACTTCTGTCTTTCATGAATCCATGTTGTCTGCTGCTTAAATAGTTTTTTTCCAGCAAGAACTCATCCATGTGGTCTTTTATTAAACGTTCCAGTATCTTCCCAACTATAGAAGTTAGACTAACAGGTCTATAGTTACTTGGTAAAGACTTTGTTCCCTTTTTAAATATAGGCACCACATTGGCTCTACGCCAATCCAGTGGTACTATTCCTGTCATTAATGAGTCCCTAAATATTAGATACAGTGGCTTTGAAATGACAGAGCTCAAGTTCTGGAACAGTCACTTGCTTTGCTCTCTCAATGGCTCCCAAAACCTGTTGTTGATGCTATTGGGAGAGAAAGGGCACAACCTGAGCGCAAATCCCATTTAACCTTTTGACAATTTCAGCCTGTTTGTGCATTTCAATGTTCAAGCCGTGGGACATCTCATAATACATGACGTAGTGTCGTTGCATCTCCGATTTCTCACTGGCCAACTTGTCACATTCCCATTTTAGACTGTGATATTGTGCCGGATCTACAGTACATGTTGGGGAAGGTAATCTTACCCAGGTCTCAGCAGCAAGCGAGTTGGTTCCAGCAACGCGGGTCGGGGCACAGGTAGTCACCTTGTGGGCTTCAGCGGTGCACATTGGGGCGTACGCAGAAACAAGGGGGGCCAAATCATTCCCCAGTAGTACATCCGCTGGCAAATCCTTCATCACCCCCACATTCACATGTCCCGAACCAACCCCCCAATCCAGGTGAACCCGGGCAACGGGTAGCTGGAAGACAGTGCCTCCCGCTACTCTTACGGCTACAGTGTCTCCGGTGTGCTGGCTCTCTGGGATGAGTTTCTTCTGTAGCAGTGTCATCGTGGCCTCAGTATCGCGTAGTCCATTGGCTACCTTTCCATTGACCCAGACAGTCTGCCTGTGTTGCTGCCTGTTGTCCTGGTTAGCTGCTTGTATCAGATCTGCCTCATGCAGAACGCCCCAATGTTCTTCCTCCTCAACGCAGTGGGCCGCAGGCATGGGTGTGCGGGGGTTCCCCCTTTCTGGCTGTCTCCTTGACTGTGACTGCCTGGGTGGATTCAATGGACAGTCTAGCTTTCTGTGTCCTAGCTGTTTACACCCAAAACACTTGATGGGCTGTGAGTAGTCCTGGGAGTTGAACCTGGGCTGCTGAGGATAAGTGGCCGCTGGAGGTGGTGTTGTAGGACAGTCCGACTGGGGTTTGTAGGCAATAGCCGGCGGGGGTGCCACTGATCGATAATCCACCCGAGCTGTTGTCTTGACCACAGAGTTGTCCAGTTTGCGGGCGTCTGTGTATTCGTCCGCCAGGCGAGCTGCTTCAGACAAGGAGAAAGGGTTTCTGTCCCGGACCCACTCTCTGACCTCCCAGGACAGTTTGTCAAAGAAGTGCTCCAGCAGGAACACCTGCAACATCTCTCCCCCAGGTTCTGCTTGCCATCCATCGACCCAGTGGGATGCTGTGCGGTGTAGGCGGCATGCCCACTCGGTATATGAGTCTCCAGTCTGCTTGCTCGTCTCTTGGAACCGCCTCCGGTATGCCTCTGGTGTGACGGCATACCTGGCCAAAAGTGCTTCTTTTACCAGTCCATAGTTCATAATATCCTTGTCTGGGATGGCCCTGAACACTTCACTGCCCCGGCCGGACAATTTCCCAGACAAAATGGTAACCCATTCCTCTGTGGGCACCCGGTGTAGGGCACATTGCCGTTCAAAATCAGCAAGGTACCCATCAATCTCCCCTTCAGTTTCAATGAAGTTCTTAAAAGCAGCAAAATGTATCTTTCTCCTTTCAGTTGGTGCTACTGTGACTTCTGCTGCTGTAGAACCTTTTTGCCGTAGCCAATTTGCGTCCACAGCAGCTATAACTCGGTCTATGATCTCCGGTGGAGGGTTAGGACCATAGTGTGCCGGTCTTAGTTTAACAGCCCGATCAAAACTTGCCTCCTCTGGTGTCCTGTCTGTTACGCTGGGCCTTTCCGTTAAGTTGGGTCTTTCAGCTCCATCCATTTGGACAAGTTCTGTGATCACGTCCATCTTCTTATGGTTGCTGGCTGGTCTGCCACGGTTCTCCAGTAGTCCTTGTAGCTGTCCTTTAAGCGATGGAATTATCCCACTGCTGTGCCACCACTGTAACGGAACCCCAAATGGGACAGGGGTTAAATACGTTCACGATATTCCATTCCACCCAAGACAGCTTATCGACACTCCACAATCAAGCAAACGAACACGACCCATAAGAATTCCCCCCAGACACGAGACACACAGCTCTGTTCTGGTTTCAAATGAAAGACAAGCGGCGGCCATCTTGCTCCACCCCAGTGGAGACAGCGTGACACTCCTCAGCGCGCCGACTACAGACCCGGGAACTGCAGACATGTGGAGACAGCATCTCCGAGATCTGCACCTGCCGGTAGGAGACACCATCACCCGGGGAGCATGGCTGTTTATGCTGAGCGGAGGAGGGGGACACCCAGTGACACCGGAGGAGGGGGACACCCAGTGACACCAGAAGAGGGGGACACCCAGTGACACCAGAAGAGGGGGACACCCAGTGACACCAGAAGAGGGGGACACCCAGTGACACCAGAAGAGGGGGATACCCAGTGACACTGGGTGTCCCCCCTCTTCTGGTGTCACTGGGTGTCCCCCTCTTCTGGTGTCACTGGGTGTCCCCCTCTTCTGGTGTCACTGGGTGTCCCCCTCTGGGTGTCCCCAGAAGAGGGGGACACCCAGTGACACCAGAAGAGGGGGGGACACCCAGTGACACTAGAAGAGGGGGGACACCCAGTGACACCAGAAGAGGGGGGACCCCCCGTGACACCAGCAGAGTGGGGGGACCCCAAGTGACACCAGCAGAGTGGGGGGGCCCCAGCAGAGTGGAGGGGGGACCCCAGCACCTGCCGGTAGGAGACACCATCACCCGGGGAGCATGGCTGTTTATGCTGAGCGGAGGAGGGGGACACCCAGTGACACCGGAGGAGGGGGACACCCTCTTCTGGTGTCACTGGGTGTCCCCCTCTTCTGGTGTCACTGGGTGTCCCTGGGTGTCCCCCTCTGGGTGTCCCCAGAAGAGGGGGACACCCAGTGACACCAGAAGAGGGGGGGACACCCAGTGACACTAGAAGAGGGGGGACACCCAGTGACACCAGAAGAGGGGGGACCCCCCGTGACACCAGCAGAGTGGGGGGACCCCAAGTGACACCAGCAGAGTGGGGGGGCCCCAGCAGAGTGGAGGGGGGACCCCAGCACCTGCCGGTAGGAGACACCATCACCCGGGGAGCATGGCTGTTTATGCTGAGCGGAGGAGGGGGACACCCAGTGACACCGGAGGAGGGGGACACCCAGTGACACCAGAAGAGGGGGACACCCAGTGACACCAGAAGAGGGGGACACCCAGTGACACCAGAAGAGGGGGACACCCAGTGACACCAGAAGAGGGGGACACCCAGTGACACTGGGTGTCCCCCCTCTTCTGGTGTCACTGGGTGTCCCCCTCTTCTGGTGTCACTGGGTGTCCCCCTCTTCTGGTGTCACTGGGTGTCCCCAGAAGAGGGGGACACCCAGTGACACCAGAAGAGGGGGGGACACCCAGTGACACTAGAAGAGGGGGGACACCCAGTGACACCAGAAGAGGGGGGACCCCCCGTGACACCAGCAGAGTGGGGGGACCCCAAGTGACACCAGCAGAGTGGGGGGGCCCCAGCAGAGTGGAGGGGGGACCCCAGCAGAGAGGAGGGGGGACCCCAGAAGAGAGGAGGGGGGACCCCCAGTGACACCGGAGAGGAGGGGGGACCCCCAGTGACAACGGAGAGGAGGGGGGACCCCCAGTGACACCGGAGGGGAGGGGGACAATTACTAGAGTAATTATAGTGATTAGGGGCAAGCGGACATCTTGTTACACCCAACAGAGTTTTAGATTCAGTTATTTTCAACACAAAACGGAGCTTAAATACAGTGGGCCAGATTCACAGAGCAAGTACGCCGGCTTATCTACTGATACACCGGCGTACTTTCAAATTTCCCGCGTCGTATCTTTAGTTTGAATCCTCAAACCAAGATACGACGGCATTTGGGTAAGATCCGACAGGCGTACGGCTTCGTACGCCTTCGGATCTTAGATGCAATACTTTGGCGCCCGCTGGGTGGAGTTTGCGTCGTTTTCCGCGTCGGGTATGCAAATTAGCGATTTACGACGATCCACGAATGTACGCACGGCCGTCGTATTTTCTAACGTCGTCTGTAGTCGGCTTTTTCCGGCGTATAGTTAAAGTTGGTATTTTGCGGCGTATAGATAGACTTGCCATGTTAAGTATGGCCGTCGTTCCCGTGTTTTTTTTTTTTTGCGTAAGTCGTCCGTGAATAGGGATGGACGTAACTCACGTCTAAGTTCAAAAAATTTCTGGACGACGCATGCGCAGTTCATTCGGCGCAGCGACACGCTTCATTTAAATGATACCCGCCCCCTGATCGCCGATTTGAATTCCGCCGCCAGAAATACACTACGCCGCCATAACTTACGGCGCAAAATCGTTGAGGATTCGAAATTCCGCCAGGTAAGGTACGGCGGCGTAGCGTATCTCTGATACGCTGCGCGGATCCAATTCTCTCTGGATCTGGCCCAGTATATGTAAATCTGACAGACTGTTTACATGTTAAATTTTAAAAGCCGCAGCAAACCTTACATGTTTGCTAATGTGACAGAACACCTCTGATTTTCAAACATGTAAGGTTTGCTGCGGCTTTTAAAATTTAACATGTAAACAGTCTGTCAGATTTATATTTAAGCTCCGTTTTGTGTTGAAAATAACTGAATCTAAAACTCCGTTGGGTGTAACAAGATTAGTCTTTTTTTTTTTTGCTGATCTGAAAAATGATCCGATCCGTGACTCCTGATCCGAGGATCGATCCGTGAGTTTTTTGATGCGTTGCACCCCTACTAGCCAGGGCTAATCATTGAAAAGAGTCATTATTGACCGGTAGGGTCAGAATATTTTTTACAGACATTAAAGAATATATTGTAGATTACTGTCCATGTTAAAACAATCCAACATATTTTCCCTTATTTCCTGGCTCAATCTGTGCCCAAAAGTGACTCCTGTTACACTTACCTCTCAAGGCCCCCTTTATCCAGACAGTGTACCTGCTTGCCCGCCTATCACACAGGAAGAGGATGAGGAGGATTGTGTCAGCATGGAGGTGGAGTCTAGCACTCAGCATCAGTCTTCAAGGGATCAATTACAGTCCCAAAAAAAACATGAACTTGTTCATGGCTGGGACGAGGTGGCTGCGGATCATGTCGTCCTCAGTGACCCAGAGGACTCCGCACCGAATGCCTCAGCAAACCTACGCTGTATGGCCTCCCTGATCCTGCAAAGCCTGCGGAATAATCCTTGTATTCGTGGTATCAAGGAGAGGGATCATTACTTGCTGGCAACCCTCCTTGATCCACGTTGAAAGGGTAAGGTTGCGGACCTAATCTTGCCGTCGCAGAGGGAGCAGAGGATGAAACATCTTCGGGAGGCCTTGCAGAAAGGTCTGTGCAACGCGTTCCCAGAGACTGGGAGGTTAAAAAAACCTGGTCATGGACAACGTGTTGCTGAGGCTTCGGTCAGTCAAAGAAGGAGTGGTGGAGAAGGTGGCCGTCTGACCGATGGGTTCAGACAATTTTTTAGTCCGCAGCCCCAAGGTATGATCGGTTCCAGCAACCATCGCCAGCGTCTGGTTTACATGGTGCAGGAATACTTAGGGGCAAGATCAGACTTGGATACCTTTCCCACTAAAAAACCCTCTGGGTTACTGGGTCTTTAGGATGGATCACTGGCCAGAGCTTGCACAGTATGCAATTGAGCTACTGGCCTGTTCTGCATCCAGCGTTCTTTCAGAACGCACATTCAGTGATGCTGGAGGCTTTGTAACTGCTCACAGGGAGCACCTGTCCCCCGACTCGGTCGATCAACTGACCTTCATAAAAATGAATCAGTCTTGGATCACCACCAGCTACCAAGCACCTGATGCAACCAAATTTTTTTTTTTTAAATGTCAGATCCCTTCAAGACTGCCTATGCTGATGTTGAGTAACTATCCTGTTAGGCTGAGTGACTATCCTCTTCCTCCTCAATGATCATGCTGATAGCTTGTAAGAACATTTTTGGTTAACAGGGGCGTGTAATTACGATTTTTGATGGAATAATTTGCAGCAGGGCTCATTCCTGCGCTCCAACTAGAGTATCTGTGAGAGGTTGCTGTGTTGTGGCACCAGTGCCTAAGGCCCAATTTTTCTACTCCTGTTCAACAGGGGCATGTAATTACAATTCTTGATCTAATATTTCACAGCAGGGCCCATTCCTGCACCCACCAAGAGTAATTGTGAGAGCTTACAGTGCTGTGGCAACACCACCACCACCACATAAGGCTCAATATTTATGCCCTTGTTCAACAGGTACATGTAATTACAATTCTTTATATAATATTTCACAGCAGGGCCCAGGGCCCATTCCAGCGCCCACCAAGAGTAACTGTGAGGACTTACAGTGTTGCGGCACCAGCACCACCAGCAGGGCCCATTCCTGCACCCAACAAGAGTAACTGAGGGCTTACAGTGTTGTTCAACAGGTGCATGTAATTACAATTTTTGATATAATATTTCACAGCAGGGCCCGTTCCAGCGCCCACCAAGACAAACTGTGAGGGCTTACAGTGTTGTGGCAACACCAACACCTAAGGCCCAAATTTCTGCACAGTATATACAGCAGGCCCCTACTTTCAAGCATCCAACTTACAAACGACTCCTACTTGCAAACAGAAGAAGACAACAGGAAGTGAGAGGAAATCTACCCCTAGGAAGGGAAATTCTCTCCTGTAAGAATTAATATGGGGAAAGGGTGTCTCCTCTCCACTGATGCTTTATCACCAATCCTTTTTTCACTAAAAACCCCAAATTTTCAAAAAAAATTGTCATTGGGACAGAAAGTGAGGTGAAATCTTCTGAACAGGTGCACAGACAGCAAAACAAATGTTACAGGGGTGATAACCCTTCCCTATGTTTTCTAAAAAGCTTAAAAATAGATTTTTTGGATGGAGCTACACTTTATAAATGTACCAGTTCAAAATTACAGATTCTATTTAAAAACAAACCTACAGTCCCTGTCTTGGTTGCACCGCCTGTATACTGCTGTTCAGAGTATATAGGGCCTGGGGGCCCCACGCCTTTCCTTTTTTTAATTTGGGTCTTAATATTCATACAAGACCCAAAGGGGCTGGTAATGGCCTGGGGGGGGGGGGGGACCATGCCATTTTTCTCAATGATTTTTATCCATATTGCCGGGACCAGACATTACATTAAAGTCGCAAGCAGTTTTAAATTATTTTTTTTGCTATAGAAATATCTTTTTGTGCAGGACAGTTCTAATCACGGGAAACATGTGCCACTTCACAGGCATACTATAGACACCCAGCAGGTACGATATTTAAAGGAATGTTTCACTTTTTTTCCACTTTAAGCATCATTAAAATCACTGATCCCAAAAAAACTGTAGTTTTAAAACTTTTTTTGCATTGATACATGTCCCCTGGGGCAGGACCCGGATCCCCAGACCCTTTTTAGGACAATAACTTGCATATTAGCCTTTAAAATGTTGAATGTTTGAGTCCCATATACTTTAACGGGGTTCTAAAGTTTGCACAAATTTTCGGTCCGTTCGCAGGTTCTGGTGTAAACCGAACCGGGGGGTGTTTGGCTCATCCCTAGTTGTTAGTAGGATGTATAGGAGATGGCTCTGTATCATTGCAAACATTATGCTTTAGTACATATTCACTGGTGCGTTCAACTGGGTCTTGCAGTTCCGGGATGGAACAGTCTGAGTTGTCACTTTCTCCCATCGCTTGTTCGAGGACATTCAGCCTTGCTAGGGCAGCTGCTTCCTCCCTTTCCATTTGCAGAATCTTTATTTGGGAATCTGCCTCTGCTTGTTGAGCTTCCATCTCTGCTTGTTGAGCTTTCATCTCTGCTTGTTGAGCTTTTATCTCTGCTTGGTAAGTTGCTTGCTGAGCTTTCATCTGTGCTTGGTAAGCTTGCATCTTTGCCGTTTGTGTTTCTATTTCTGCTTCCTTTCTGGTAAAGGTTTGTACTCTTTTTGATTCCGCATCAGCACGGGCCTCTATTATCTTATCGCTTAATGTTGAACTTCTGGGGCGAGAGGATCTAGAAGAACGTGCAGTGTGCTTAGTCTCCTGCAGTTGAGCAATGCAGAGTTCTGCCTTATACTGAGCCTTTTGCACTAAGAGATCCCTTTGTTGGTTTAGTGCATCACTGGTCAGTTCTGCTGAAGAGTCCTCTATATTACAGTCCTACAAGAAAGCTGTGTACTTTGCAAACAGC
Organism: Rana temporaria; assembly: GCF_905171775.1. Lineage (NCBI taxonomy): Eukaryota > Metazoa > Chordata > Amphibia > Anura > Ranidae > Rana > Rana temporaria. The sequence goes on along the minus strand of NC_053495.1, from coordinate 65,415,207 downwards.
CGCTGGTAGCATTCATACACGACAGATAAGCGATCTATAGAGTCTCTTAGTTCAGCTGGTTGATCATTAAAGTGTGACAAAACTGACATGCAGTTTGAAGTTCTGTCCCATAAGGGCTCTTTCACACGGGTGGCCCGTTCAGGTCCGCCTGACATTTTTTTTTGCGGACCTGAACGGGCGCTCCATGTGAAAGAGCCCTTATGGGACAGAACTTCAAACTGCATGTCAGCCGTGGAGCCGCGGATGTCAGCGGTGACATGTCCGCTGACATACGACCCGCTCCGATCCGCCGACATACGACCCGCTCCGATCCGCCAAAGTGTGACGGAGGAAAAACCTACTTTTCCATCCGTCTGGCGGATCGGGTGAACACGGACAGACAGTCCGTGTTCATCCGATCCCCCCATAGGGGAGAGCGGAGAAAACACAGGGCGGTCCCTGCACAGTGTGCGGGGACCGCCCTGTCATCCGCCGGCTCAGCGGGGATCAACGGAGCGATCCCTGCTGAGTAAGCAGAGGTTCACAGGGCGGATCATTACTGATCCGCCCCATGTGAAAGGGGCCTAAGTCTGACAGATTGCTGGAGAACTCATTTCTCATTTCTAGTGGTTTCATAGTTTTCTCCAAGTTTCTGTGTCGGTTTTATTGTACATTTGGGTCTTAGGCCCCATACACACGAGAGGATTTATCCGCAGATACGGTCCAGCGGACCGTTTCCACGGATAAATCCTCTCAAAGATATCCGCTGATTTCGATGGGATGGAGTGTACACACCATCCCATTGAAATCCGCGCGGAAATCCTCTGCCGATGACGTGTCGCGCCGTCGCCGCGATTATGACGCGGCGACGGGCGCGACGCTGTCATATAAGGAATTCCACGCATGCGTCAAATCATTACGACGCGTGCGGGGAATCCCTTTGGACGAATGGATCCGGTAAGTCTGTACAGACGAGCGGATCGATCCGTTGGAATGGATTCCAGCAGATGGATATGTTGTGCAGCACAACAAATATTCGATCTGCTGGAATCCATCCCAGAGGAGATTTCTCCGCGGAAACAGATCCGCTGGCGTGTACACACCATAGGATCTATCCGCAGAAACCCATTTGCTGGGATTTATCTGCGGATAGATTCTATCGCGTGTACGGGGCCTAACACTCTGTTCGGTAATATCTGCAGAATCTGCTCCCTGGACGTCTGTGGGTTCAGAGGCATGATGAATCTGCATTGATTCAACCACAAAAAGGTGCTCAGAGTCTTGTCTAGAAATGTTTCAAGTTTTTGCAAAAAATTGTACTGTCACCTTTAACCAGTTAATCACCGCCTCATAGACAAAATACGTCTACAAGGCGGTTCCTTAACTCTGGGAGGACGTCCATGGACGTCCTCCCAGAATCACGCTCCCACGCCCCCCCTGGGGCATGCACACGGGAATGCTGATAGCGGCTGTTTACCACATGATCGCTCTGTCCAATGACGGAGCGATCACATGTAAACAAACCGATCGGTACAGTGTGAGAGGAGAGCGGGTGTCAGCAGCGCTGTGGGCCGGATCTGTGACTATTGCAGTCACAGATCCAGCCATCCCTGCTCAGCCATCCCTGCAATACCCTGCGCAATACTGTGCAATACCCCCGCACAATACTCTGCAATACCCCCGCACAATACTCTGCAATACCCATATTCTGCAATACCCCCTTCGCAATACTCTGCAATACCCCCTGCGCAGTACTCTGCAATACCCCCTGCGCAGTACTCTGCAATACCCCCTGCGCAGTACTCTGCAATACCCCCTGCGCAATACTCTGCAATACCCCCTGCTCAATACTCTGCAATACTCCCTGCGCAATACTCTGCAATACCCCCTGCGCAATACTCTGCAATACCCCCTGCGCAATACTCTGCAATACCCCCTGCGCAATACTCTGCAATACCCCCTGCGCAATACTCTGCAATACCACCTGCGCAATACTCTGCAATACCCCCTGCACAATACTCTGCAATACCTTCTGCAAAGTACTCTGCAATACCCACTGCGCAATACCCCCTGCGCAATACTCTACAATATCCCCTGCGCAATACACCCTGCGCAATACTCTGCAATACCCCCTGCGCAATACTCTGCAATACCCCCTGCGCAATACTCTGCAATACCCTCTGCACAGTACTCTGCAATACCCACTGCGCAATACCCCCTGCGCAATACTCTACAATATCCCCTGCGCAATACTCTGCAATTCACCCTGCGCAATACTCTGCAATACCCCCTGTGCAATACTCTGCAATACCCCCTGCGCAATACTCTACAATATCCCCTGCGCAATACTCTGCAATACACCATGCGCAATACTCTGCAATACTCCTGCGCAATACTCTGCAATACCCCCGCGCAATACGCTGCAATACCCCCGCACAATACTGTGCAATACCCCCGCACAATACTGTGCAATACCCCCGCACAATACTGTGCAATACCCATACTCTGCAATACCTCCTTTGCAATACTCTGCAATACCCCCAGCGCAATACTCTGCAATACTCTGCAATACCCCCTGCGCAATACTCTGCAAAACCCCCTGCGCAATACTCTGCAATACCCCCTGCGCAATACTCTGCAATACCCCCTGCGCAATACTCTGCAATACCCCCTGCGCAATACTCTGCAATAACCCCCGCACAATACTCTGCAATACCCCCGAACAATACTCTGCAATACCCCCTGCACAATACTCTGCAATACCACCGCACAATACTCTGCAATACCCCCGCACAATACTCTGCAATACCCCCGCACAATACTCTGCAATACCCCCGCACAATACTCTGCAATAGTCCCTGCACAATACTCTGCAATACCCCCGTACAATACTCTGCAATACCCCCGCACAATACTCTGCAATACCCCCTGCGCAATACCCCCGCGCAATACTCTGCAATACCCCCGCGCAATACTCTGCAATATCCCCTGCGCAATACTCTGCAATACCCCCTGCGCAATACTCAGCAATACCCCCTGCGCAATACTCTGCAATACCCCCCGCGCAATACTCTGCAATACCCCCCCGCGCAATACTCTGCAATACCCCCCCGCGCAATACTCTGCAATACCCCCCGCGCAATACTCTGCAATATCCCCCGTACAATACTCTGCAATACCCCCGCACAATACTCTGCAATACCCCCACACAATACTCTGCAATATCCCCCGCACAATACTCTGCAATACCCCCGCACAATACTCTGCAATACCCCCGCACAATACTCTGCAATACCCCCTGCGCAATACACTGCAATACCCCCGCACAATACTCTGCAATACCCCCGCACAATACTCTGCAATACCCCCGCACAATACTCTGCAATACCCCTGCACAATACTCCTGCACAATACTCTGCAATACCCCTGCACAATACTCTGCAATACCCATACTCTGCAATACCCCCTTCGCAACACTCTGCAATACCCCCTGCGCAATACTCTGCAATACCCCCTGCACAATACTCTGCAATACCCCCTGCACAATACTCTGCAATACCCCCTGCGCAATACTCTGCAATACCCCCTGCGCAATACTCTGCAATACCCATACTCTGCAATACCCCCTGCGCAACACTCTGCAATACCCCCTGCACAATACTCTACAATACCCCCTGCACAATACTCTGCAATACCCCCTGCGCAATACTCTGCAATACCCCCTGCGCAATACTCTGCAATACCCCCTGCGCAATACTCTGCAATACCCATACTCTGCAATACCCCCTGCGCAACACTCTGCAATACCCCCTGCACAATACTCTACAATACCCCCTGCACAATACTCTGCAATACCCCCTGCGCAATACTCTGCAATACCCCCTTCACAATACTCTGCAATACCCCCGCACAATACTCTGCAATACTCCCTGCACAATACTCTGCAATACCCCCGCACAATACTCTGCAATGCCCCCTGCGCAATACTCTGCAATACCCCCTGCGCAATACTCTGCAATACCCCCTGCGCAATACTCTGCAATGCCCCCGCACAATACTCTGCAATACCCCCGAACAATTTTTAGATATTGGCACCATAGCTTGTGGATGCTATAACTTTCACAAAGACCAAACATTTTCACCAACTTGTATTTATTTTTACCAAAGATATGTAGCAGTATAAATTTTGGCTAAATTGTATGAAGAAAAATTACAAATTTGCTAAATTTTATAACAGAAACAAAGAAAATTCATTTTTTTTACAGAATTTTCAGTCTTTTTTCTTTTCGCGCAAAAAATTTAAAACCCAACGGTGATTAAATACCACCAAAAGAAAGCTCCATTTGTGGGGAAAAAAGGACAAACATTTCATTTGGGTACAGTGTTGTATGACTGAGTAATTGTCATTCAAAATGTGAGAGCACCGAACGCTGAAAATTGGTCTGGTTATTAAGGGGGTTTAAGTGCCCAGTGGTCAAGTGGTTAAGAAGACGAACAGCAGCTTAGACAGGTGGGGGTAACACAGTTCAATATAGAGAAACAGGGCTGGATTCAGGTAGATCGGCGCATCTTTCTGCCGCCGTAGCGCATCTCATATGCGCTAAGCCGACGTAACACAGAGAGGCAAGCAGAGTATTCACAAAGCACTTGCTCCCTACGTTGCGCCAGCATAACGTAAATTATTTGGCGTAAGCCCGCCTAATTCAAAGTAGCTGGAAGGTGGGCGTGATCCATTTAAATGAAGCGTGACCCCATGCAAATGATGGGCCGAACGAACGGCGCATGCGCCGTACCGTGGACGCATCCCAGTGCGCATGCTCAGAATCAAAATATAAAATATAATCAGCGCAATAAAACACATAAAACAACAAGCAGCTGAACACTGGGATTCAATTAATAAAAATTCCTGAGCATAAATATAAAGTAGGTAGTGCAGCGCTAAAAGTCCAATATTAGAAAGTCCAGAATCAAATCTTTTCTAAAGTGACTGGTGATGAAATAAAAATCATGCAGGTGCTGTAGCGTGGTAATGAGTAGAAACACCTCCACCTATAGTAGTAATGGCCGCTCACCTCACCAATATGACCCTCTGTTAGATAAGGTCATAAACAGCATTCCCATATGGGTATCTCCAAAGGGGGTAGATCCAGCAATGATATGAATGGTCTCGTCCGTTGTCAGCTGTCCGGAGCGTCCAATGAGGAGCCTAGGGGGCGGGCTGTGCTCAGCGTGCTCGCAGAGTGTAGCAAGATGGCGGTGATGAAATGCCACTTCCGTTACAAAAAAAACTGACGGGTTCCTCATGCTCAGAATCACATCTAAAATACTCCATAAGATACGTCGAATCACTGCCTACGACGTGACGTAACCTACGCCCAGCCCTATTCACGTACTGCTACGTAAAATCCGACGGCTGTTCCCTGGTCCATACCTTAACATGACTTACCCCTGCTTAATGAGGCTTAACTTTACGCCGGATGTACGACTTACGTAAACCGCGTATATGAATGCGCCGGACGCAAGTACGTTCGTGAATCCGCGTATCTCCCTCATTTGCATATTCGATTCGTAAATCAATGGAAACGCCCCTTGCGGCCAGCGTAAATATATAACGGCGTAGGAAACTTACGTCGGTCAGATGAAGCCTAATTTCAGGCGTATCTAGTTCTATGGGCACGGCGCATAGATACGACGGCGCACATTTACACTTAAGCGGCGTATCTGTAGATACGTCGGCGTAAGTGTTACGTGAATCCAGGCCACAGTTTTTAACATTCACATGAGGTGCAGTAAGCTTGTGCGACCATGTGATTTCATAAGATGGCGGATGGCACTGAGCTTGATTGCAGGTCAGGTACACACATATACACAACAGGCTATAGGAATTCTATACATCTTTTGATTATTCTGACTCCGATTGTTGTGAAGCGATCTCTCCCTTATGAGACTTCTATGCCTGGCCTGTAAAAGCAGATATAATCACTGAGGACAATCCTCATCAGATAGCTTGAACTCACCAAGTACTGATTCTATTCGCAGAAGTGCTTTAATTCTGAACATGGGCCCAGATTCAAAGAGCAATTGCGCCTGCGTAACCATAGTTACGCAGCGCAATTGCTTACTTGCCCCGGCGTAACGACTTCTCCTGATTCAGAGAGCTCGTTACGCCGACTGCAGCCTAAGATATGCGTGGCATAAGGCTCTTATGCCCTCATATCTTAGGCTGCATTCTTACGCAGGCCGCTAGGTGGCGTTCCCGTTGTGGTCAGCGTATAGTATGCAAATTGCATACTAACACCGATTCACAACCCTACGCGAGCCCTGCGTATGCAGTTTACGTCGTTTGCGTACGTCGGGTTTCGCGTAAGGCTGCACATGCTAAAAGCAGGGGCAGCCAATGCTAAGGATACCCGTCGTTCCCGCGGCGCGAGGTTTAAATTTTACGTCGTTTGCGTAAGTGAATCGTGAATGGCGCTGGACGCCATTCACGTTCACTTTGAAGCAAATGACGTCCTTGCGACGTCATTTACCACAATGCACGTTGGGAAAGTTTCCCGACGGAGCATGCGCTCTACGTTTGGCGCGGGAACGCGCCTAATTTAAATGATTCCCGCCCCCTACGGGATCATTTACATTAGGCGCCCTTACGCAGGGCATTTTTGAGGAGCGCCCACGCAAATTACGTGGCTACTGCTTCATGAATGAAGCGTAGCGCAAATAATTTGCGTAGGCGCAGGGTAAAAAGGGTACACTGCGCCTCCGTAAGGAGCGCGCAGCTGTACCTGAATCTACCCCATTGGGTTACAGCAGATGACAGGTTACAACAGATGAATAGGTTGTGGTACTTTTGCGGTCAAAAGATGTTACTGTCTGTAGCTTACTATGCAGAATACATGTGCCCATGTTACATGTGGCCTGTTAGCTGTCTCCATTACACAGGAAGTACAAAACTCAGGAAGAAAGGGTGGAGCATTACATAGAAAGGAAGTGTGTCAAATCAGACAAAAGAAACGACGAAAAATAGATGCATTACCGCAAAGGGTCACTAGATGGCAGCATGTGAACTAAACATAGCGTACATAGAAAATGGTTCAGAGAAACAATGGCCCGGATTCACAAACAGCGGCGCATATTTATGCCGCCGTAGCGTATCTTCTTTACGCTACGCCGACGCAGCGCATAGAGGCAAGCACTGGATTCACAAAGCCAGTGCTGCCAAATCTGCGCTGGGTTTCCAAGTCGGCGTAAGTGGAAGTGGACGTGAGCCATGCTAATGAGGAGTGACCCCATGCAAATGATGGGCCGAGCGACAGACAGATACGAATCGACAACCGCGCATGCGCCGGGACGTGGACGCATCCTTCTGCGCATGCTCAGAATCACGTCGGAACAACTGCCTAAGATACGACGGATCACTGCCTACGGCGTGAACGTAACCTACGCCCAGCCATATTCACGTCCAATGTAAACAATGTAAAATACGACGGCTTGTGTTCCCTGGTCCATACCTTTGCATGGGTTGCGCCTCATATATGGGGAATAACTTTACGCCGGACGTACGAATTATGCAAACCGCGTATATTATGCGCCGGGCGCAAGTACGTTCGTGAATCGGCGTATCTCCCTCATTTGCATATGTGCATAGAAAATCAATGGGAGCGGCAAATGCGCCCAGCGTAAATATGCGCCCATGCTACGACGGCGTAGGCAAGTTACGTCGGTTGTAGGAAGCCTATTTTTAGGCGTATCTTAGTATGTGGGTCGGAGCATAGATACGACGGCGCACATTTGTACTTACAATGGCGCAAGTGCTTTGTGAATCCGGGCCATGTATATATATATATAAATTCTATGCCCCATTATGGCGGCACAGACGCAGTTCTTTTCCATTTTTTTCCAGACATGGCTGGACTTGAAAGTGGGCGGGTGTGAACGGACACAAGTCCATTTACATCCACTTCCATGAAACTGCATTGAGCTTCAGATCTTTTTGCATTCTATGTCCATTGGGAAGATTTCCCTTTGCTTCTTGTCTCATATCCAAAGCAGGAAGTGAGAGGAACACCCTCCAAAAACGATTTCAACTCTGGTAACAACCCAAAATGCGGAGGATTCTTTCACTTTTGTCAATAAATAGACACAGCTCAGCTCGGATCAAGCCAAAAAAGTGGCATCCTATGGGAGATGGTCACCAGTCATCTCTATGACCATCGGAGGACCCGGGCGCGATGTGATGACGTCACGCCCGGGTCCCCGTAAGTAAACAAAGCCGCAATTGCGGCTGCTAAGCAACAGTTATCATGAGATCGGTGAATTTTTTTTCTTTTTGCATTCTATGTCCATTGGGAAGATTTCCCTTTGCTTCTTGTCTCATATCCAAAGCAGGAAGTGAGAGGAAAACCCTCCAAAAACGATTCCAACTCTGGTAACAACCCAAAATGCGGAGGATTCTTTCACTTTTGTCAATAAATAGACACAGCTCAGCTCGGATCAAGCCAAAAAAGTGGCATCCTATGGGAGCACTCGGGAGAGAGGAAGAGCATGAAAAGAAGGTTCGAGGACACTGCAAAACCACTGCCAGGGATACCCTCCAAAAAGAGGGAATCCCTGGCTGTCACCAGTGTCCCCACTATTCCAGCTCTGGTGACAACCCTAAATGTGGAGGTTTCTTTCACTTTCATTGATAACAGTGTCAATAGACGCACACAGCCCGGATCGGGATCAAGCCAAAAAAGTGGCTTCCTATGGGAGCACTCGGAATAGAGGAAGAGCATGTAGCACCACCAGAAGACCCCTGAAAAGAAGGTTGGGGACACTGGGCCAGATTCTCGTAGAATCCGCGGCGGCGTAGCGTAAGCCATTTACACTACGCCGCCGCAAATTACTGGAGCAAGTGCCGTATTCTCCAAGCACTTGCTCCGTAATTTGCGGCGGCGTAGTGTAAATTGCCCGGCGTAAGGCCGCGTAATTCAAAGGGGGCAGCTTGTATTTAACCACATCAATACCAGCCCATTGTCATATGACGTCCACAAAGGACCTCTACCGATCCGGGTGGACGTCATATGACGTCCTGGGCTTTGTGGGGGGATATCTGAATGATGCCTGCAGCTAGAGGCATCATTCAGATATCATTCTCTTCTGCCGGCGATTCTGCACAACGTAAGAACGATCATAGCGGCGGTTCCGCCGCTAGATCGTTCTTACAGGCGGCGGGAGGGGACATCCCCCCCTCCCGCCGCCATCCGTTGCTTCTCCGGGCTCTCCCGTGCCATCGGGGGCCCGGAGAACGAATTGTCCGGCGCTGGCAGGAAGCATAGAGATGACTGGTGACCAGATGGTCACCAGTCATCTCTATGACCATCGGAGGACCCGGGCGCGATGTGATGACGTCACGCCCGGGTCCCCGTAAGTAAACAAAGCCGCAATTGTGGCTGCTAAGCAACAGTTATCATGAGATCGGTGAATTTTTTTTCACCGATTTCATGCTTTCCAGCCTGGAGGAGAGATGTGGGGTCTTATTGACCCTGCATCTCTCCATAAAGAGTACCTGTCACACACATTCATATTACAAGGGATGTTTACATTCATTGTAATAGGAATAAAAGTGATAATAAAAAAAAAAAAAGTGTAAAAAAAAAAAAAATATGTAAAAAAAAAAAAAAAAAAAAAATTTTAACGCCCCTGTCCCCAGTAGCTCGCGCGCAGAAGCGAACGCACACGCAAGTCCCGCCGACATATGTGAACGCCGTTTAAACCACATATGTGAGGTATCGCCGCGTGCGTTAGAGTGCCAGCAACAATTCTAGCACTAGATCTCCTCTGTAAATCTAAACTGGTAACCTGTAAAAAATTTCAAAGCGTTGCCTATGGAGATTTTTAAGTGTGCGCAATTTTAAAGCGTGACATGTTAGGTATCTATTTACTCTGTGTAACATCATCTTTCATATTTTATAAAAAAATTGGGCTAACTTTACTGTTTTGTTATTTTTTTAATTCATGAAACAATTTTTTTCCAAAAAAAAGGCGTTTGAAAAACTATTGCGCAAATACCGTGCAAGATAAAACGTTTCAATGACCGTCGTTTTATTCCCTAGGGTGTCTGCTAAAAAAAACATATATAATGTTTGGGGGTTCTGCATAATTTTCTAGCAAAAAAATTATGATTTGTACATGTAGGAGAGAAGTGCCAGAATAGGCCTGGTATGGAGGTGTGTATAAAAGCCCTGTATGGAAGTGGTTAAATTAAGCGCGCCCCCGCGCCGATCGAACTGCGCATGCGCCGGGTGTAAAAATAGCCCAGTGCGCATGCTCCAGCTCATGACGGAAAACGTCAATGACGCCGACGTGAGCGTCATTGACGTAAAGTCCTATTCGCGAACGACTTAGGAAAACAACGTAAACGACGGAAAAAGACGACGCTGACCCGACACCATACTTAACATGGCATACGACGGACCTTGGTAAACGTACCCCTCATATAGCAGGGGCAAGTTTACGCTTACGGAAACGACATAAATTCACTGCGTCGACCGCGTGTACATCCGGGAATCTCGCGTAAATAGCTAATTTGCATAGACGACGGGGAAAACTACGAGGCGACACCTAGCGGCGGGAAAAAAAATTGCATTTAAGATCTGACAGCGTAAGAGCCTTACGCCTGTCAGATCTAATGGATATCTATGCGTAACTGATTCTTAGAATTAGTCGCATAGATACGACGGCCCAGATTAGGACTTACGACGGCGCAAATGGCATTGCGCCGTCGTAAGCCCTTTGAAAAATTTGGGCCACTGTGCTAAACCATTGCACAGGTAGATATAACATATTTATTTATTTTATAACTTTTACAATCAGACTATAACTCTCCTTTATAAAGGAAATCCTGGCGCCTTTTATCTCTTCTCTCTGTCAGTACAACCCCCCTGTACTCGGACACGTGTGAGAGACCTCAGAAGTGCCATATTTCGGGAGCAGGGTGTAGAATTCGGAAAAGTAGTGCACATTCCTCCGTTTTCTGTCGGCAGTCTTCCTCATCCCCTTTAAACAGGCTGATGTGGTGATGTGTAACCTCCCAGCTCAGGTCCCCTCCTTCTCCTCCTCCTCATGCATTGCCCTGTGTACAAGGCATCCAGCAGCCACGTCACCCGCCGCCACTACAGCAGAGGAGCAGCTCCCTCCCTCCTTCCCTCACAGCCCGGCCACTGCCGTCCATCCTTTTCGGAGTAACACGGCGCCGGGAAGTCACGGTTTGCCCTCAACTAGCGAATGTCCAACTTTCTATAGAATATATAGGAGAGAACGCCGCGCTGAGCCCGGTCCGGGGACTCTGAGGGGACTTTGTGGGAAAACTTTCAGCGCTTCTGCAGCAGCTCTGCTGAATTTTTCCTCAGAACTTTTTGCACTGTTGCAGGAAGATGAATATTTTTAGAATTTCAGGGGATTTATCCCACTTACTAGCTATTATCATCCTGCTGATGAAGATGTGGAAGACCAAGTCCTGTGCTGGTAAGATATTGCTGGGCTCTGGGGGGTTGTAGACTGTATTATACAGGTCAATGATCAGATAAAGGATGGAGGGGGTCGGTAGATTTTGTATAACATTATTGGAAGGCCCCATACACACAGACACTAAGTGATTGTTAAGGATGTTTTTTTTTTTAATAACAAATATGTTATACTTACCTGCTCTATGCAAGGGTTTTGCACAGAACACCCCCGATCCTCCTTTTCTGGCGTCCCCCCAGCGACGATCCTGGCCCCTCCTCTTTATTGGGTGCCCCCTCGGAGAGACAATTTCCATGGGGACACCCGTGCAGGCACGCTCCCGTTGCTGCGTCCATTGACACAGACAGCAAGACTCAGCCGTGCCCCCCGTGTCACTGGATATTTATGACAGCAGCGGAAGCCAATGGCTGCGCTGCTGTCAGATTATCCAATGATGACCCGAGATAGCGGCTGGAGCTGCTGGAAGCGTCCACGTAGCTGAAACGATCGGGTACAGGTAAGGAAAAGGGGGGCTCTGGGGGGAAACTGCAGCACAGAAGGTTTTTCACCTTACTGCATAGAATGTACTAAAGTGAAAAACCTTGAGGCTTTACAACTACTTAAAGCGGTTGTAAACCGCGCAAACTTTTTTTTTTTTTTTTTTAAACCTGCAAGGCAAAAGGCATAATCAGCTAGTATGCACCGCATACTGGCTGATTATGAAATACTTACCTCGGAACGAGGTGAAGAACACTTACCTGGTCCACGCCGAGCGAGATGTCATCTTGCTCCGGCGTGTCTTCCGGTTATCGTGTGATTGGCTGGAGCGGCGATGGCGGCGATGACGTCACTCCCGCGCGTGCGCGCGGGAGATTTAAATTCGGCAAGGTCCGGCGGCTGCCGGTCCTTTCGCCGTGGATCCCCCCTGCACATGCGCCGCTGCAATCAGCGGCGCATTGCGAGGGGAATATCTCCTAAACCGTACAGGTTTAGGAGATATTCTTTATACCTACAGGTAAGCTTTATTATAGGCTTACCTGTAGGTAAAAGTGAAAAATAAGGGTTTACAACCTCTTTAAAGGGGTTGTAAACCCTAGCAGTTTTTCACCTTAATGCATTCTCAAAACTTCTGTAGTGCACCAGAGCCCCCCCTTTTACTTACCTGAGCCCGATTGTTTCTGTGCCTCGAACAAGCTCACCCCCTCCAGCCAGTGTCTCAGGTCCTGATTGGATAGTAGCGCAGCCATTGGCTCCCGCTGCTGTCAATCAAATCCAGTGACGTGGGAGTTGAGGGCGGAGCCAAGTCCTGCTGTCTGTGTTAATGGACGCAGCAGCAGGACACGGGTGCACGCCCGCATGGGTGCCCAGAGGGAGAGTACTTCTCTGACGAGGCACTCAAGAAGAGGAGGAGCCAGGAGTGCCGCTGAGGGACCCCAGAAGAGGAGGATCGAGGCCACTCTGTGCAAAACCAACTGCACAGATGAGGTAAGTATGACATTTTTTTTAAAAAGAAAGGTTTACATATCCTTTAAAAGTGGTAGTAAACTCCTCTTTGTGTTTTTTTTTTTTTTTTACGAACGGTAAAGCCTATAGTAAAGCTTACCTGTAGGTAAAATGAATATCTCCTGAAAAAGGTTAACTCATGTAGGGTGGCATGTAGTTGCCATTATCCCTTAGTTAGTCAAAAAACTAAAAAGACCTCAAAAGTGGTGGGATTTTTAAGGCAACAAGTATTCAACTCAAAAATGTCATAAAAAAATTAAAAATGTATTTCACAATATATAAATAGAAACAATCTCAATAATAAAACATGAAGATGTACAAAGGAAAATTGTATATCAAAATTATACTGTCTGTCAAACAATGCCCGTCACCACAGGGCTGGTGGCAAGTAAGACGGATGATCCGACGCGTTTCGAATGTGTAACATTCTTCTTCAGGGTAATTTAACAGTATCAAAATCTAAAATGAGAAAAACAAATAAATACCGTATTTATCTTCCTATAGCGCACACCGGCGTATAGCGCGCACCCATACTCTAGAAGGGAAATTCCTGGAAAAAAAAAAGAATTACTTACAACAGGGTTTGACAAATTTGCTTGGAATTTAGGAGCCAGCTAAAAAAGTTAGGAGCCAGAAAACGCACCCCGTCCCGACGAGCTTGCGCGCAGAAGCGAACACATACGTGACCAGCGCCCGCATATGTAAACGGTGTTCAAACCACACATGTGAGGTATCGCCGCGATTGGTAGAGCGAGAGCAATAATTCTAGCTCTAGTCCTCCTCTGTTACTCAAAACATGCAACCTGGAGATTTTTTTAAACGTCACCTATGAAGATTTTAAAGGGTAAATGTTTGTCGGCATTCCACGAGCGGACACAATTTTGAAGCGTGACATGTTGGGTATGAATTTACTCGGCGTAACATTATCTTTCATAATATTAAAAAAAATGGGGATAACTTTTACTGTTGTCTTATTTTTTAATTAAAAAAAGTGTAATTTTTTCCCAAAAAAGTGCGCTTGTAAGACCGCTGCGCAAATACAGCGTGACAGAAAGTATTGCAATGATCGCCATTTTATTCTCTAGGGTGTTGGGATAAAAAATATATATAATGTTTGGGGGTTCTTATTAGAGGGAAGGAGATGGCAGTGAAAAATAGTGAAAAATGACATTAGAATTGCTGTTTAACTTGTAATGCTTAACTTGTAATACCAACGGCCACCACCAGATGGCGCCAGCTCACCTTTTTTTGCCCACCTTCCAAGCCAAGTCGCCAGGACACCATTTCTAGTCGCCATGGCGACTTGGCGCCCGGGATTTGTCGAGCCCTGACTTACAGTTTGTCAGTGTCTTGCCCGGCATCCATCGGCGGCCTTGTCCGGTCCGGCGTCCGTCTGCGGTCTCGGTGGTGTCCTCCCCGCTTCTCCCGCGCTGTCTCTGAGCACGACATATACCGAGCGCAGTACACTCGGCTATGCCCGGCTACGCTTGGCTCCTCTCGCATAAAGGCTAGGAGGCGGCACAGGGCGTGACCACGAGCATAGCCTCAGAGACAGCGGATCGGCGTATAACGCGCACCCGCGATTTTCCCCTGATTTTAAGGGGGAAAAAGTGCGCGTTATACACCGATAAATACGGTACATCTCAAATATTCCAGAAAAATAGCTGTCACCATCCCATATCCCCAGATGTAGATATAATGATGACTCTCTAGACAAATATATGTATATACCCAGTGTCTCAGGCCGTGCCCTTCACTATATTCCAGGTGGAAAATATTCACTTTTCGTACCAGACGCTCAAGAAGCTCTCAGTCCCCACAACCCATAGGGGGGCGGAATAAGAAAAATTCAAGCAGTATGGTGTTTAAAATTCCTTTCTCATATCACTACAATGGAGGGACAAAAACAAAAAACAAAAATAAGAGGGTTACCAAATATATAGGAAAAAAACGCCAATGGAGAAGGAAACCCAAATTTTCCTCTATGTATCCAAAGAAGGCTTGCCAGATACAGGCATACCCCACTTTTAAGTACACAATGGGACCAGAGCATGTATGTAAAACGAAAATGTACTTAAAGTGAAACAATACCTTTTTTGACTTATAGGGTGTAGTTGGGGGTGTTAGGAGCTGTAGTGGGGGTGTCAGGAGCTGTAGTTAAGGTCTCAGGGGCTGTAGTGGGGGTGTCAGGGGCACACTGGAACAGGGCAGGCTATGCTCTCTGAGCTTCAGCTCCTTCTATTGCGGCTGCAAAATGTCTGTACAGTACTTGTAAGGCACTTTACATACACTTGGGGGTATGTCCTTACTCGCGAGTGTATGTAAAGTGAGTGTACTTAAAGCGGGGTATGCCTGTATTTATAGAAGGAATCACAAAAACGGGAGTCTTTAGGATGAAACAAACGGGACCGGTGTATCCAAAAGACAGGGAGCCAGGTCCAGGAAGGAAACCCACCAAACAGCAAATGCTGGTATGGCTGGAGGAGATACCTATTTATATATTGTGTAATACATTTTGTATTTTTTTTTTTCACATTTTTGAGTTGAATACTTGTTGCCTTAAAAATCCCACCACTTTTGAGGTCTTTTCAGTTTTTTAAATGAATATGTCCTATTCCTAGTCACCATTTAGGAGATAGTCGCTTGTCTGACAGCCAGTGATATCACCAGCTCCGTGCCATGGCCATAACTCCTGTGCGCATGCACGGGAGTGACATTATTGCGGCTCGTCCATTCAAACAGGCGCAGCCCGTGAACCCGGAAGGAAGGCCGGGTGAAGATGGAAGCCTTGTCAGTGGTGACAGCGCGCCACTGGAGGGCTTCGTCTCAAGGTAAGTCTTTTATAATGTGCTAGTATGCCATGCATACTAGCACATTATGATATTAGCTTGCAGAAACATTTTTAAGTTTACAACAGTAAAGTTAGCCCAATTTATTTTATATTGTGAAAGATAATGTTACGCCGAGTAAATTGATACCCAACATGTCACGCTTCAAAATTGCGTCCGCTCGTGGAATGGCGACAAACTTTTACAATTTAAAATCTCCATAGGTGACATTTAAAAAATTCTACAGGTTGCATGTTTTGAGTTACAGAGGAGGTCCAGGGCTAGAATTATTGCTCTCGCTCTACCAATCGTGGCGATAACTCACATGTGTGGTTTGAACACCGCTTTCATATGCTGGCGCTGCTCCAAATGCGTTCGCTTCTGCACGCGAGCTTGGCGTTCCTGGCTCCTAGATTTTTTTTAAGAGGGTTTACTTCCATATATATATATATATCAAATTTGGACAGTTCAGCAGTGACTAGCCAAATTTCGATCCATTTATGGCTACTCAAGAGAAGTTAAACTAAAGATCAACATCCTTAATTTGGGAATGTTGGAGAACTTTCCTTTCGATCAGTGCCTGAAGCCAATCACCTGCAGTGCTGATCAGTTACTTCTGACAGTGGACTATACCATGGCACAGCGGGGAGAATTTCCTCCATCCATCATGATTGTGTGGAAGAGGGAATCCATTTGGATTTTCTCGTTTTTGTTTTAATAGCCCACCGGTTGATTGAAAAAAAGATCCATGTATGGCCAGCCTTAGCGGTGCAAAATTCCTGGCATTTTCCAGTGTCCATTTATAGCCACCAATACAAGTGAATGGCTGTACATGCTTGGGTAAATGCCAATGGCAAAAGTGTCACATTCAGGTTGAAGCGCTGTATGCGCATAGGTAAATGTTATTGTAGACACCAGGGCCAGAAGAGCTTTGGCCCTAAATCTTCATTATTCCAGGGAATGCATTAAGACCCCTTTCACACTGGGGGGGTGTTTTTCATGCGCCTTTGGGCTAAGAATCGCGCATGTAAAGCATCTGAAAATGACCCCCCCCTGAGGGCTTTCACACTGAGGTGATGTGCTGGCAGGACGTTAAAAAAAACTCCTGCAAGCAGCATCTTTGGAGTGGTCAAGGAGCGGTGTGTATACTGCTTCTGCACCGCTCCTGCCCATTGAAATAAATGGGCAGCGCGGCACTTTGCGGGTGGTTATAACCCTTTTTTGCCCGCTAGCAGGGGGCAAAAGCGCCCCCGCTAACGGCCAAATACCTCCACAAAAATTACGGTAAAGCGTCGCTAAAAATATTGGCACTTTATCGTCATCGCCTAGGTGTGAAAGTAGCCTAAGATAAAAAATGTCCTGCCTTTAGAACCACTTTAAGCACATCTAAACCCAGGAACTGCTAAACAGATTGTTTTTCCTTATCCTTCCTGCCCAGCCCTGGTTGTCCCCTTACACCTGAGGGACAGGAAAGACCAGCTGATCACATGATCACTGTGAATGACTGTCACAGTGATCACATAATCGGGAGCTTATCCTACTGGTCCCTGATCGTTAGTTCATCTGTCTTTGACATCTCAGTCACTGTGCTGGGAGCACAACCTCAGCACAGAAAGCTCTACCGCGCATGAATGCTAATGTGCGGCGTGTGGGCCCATCATATTTGCTGAAGCATATGTGCGTTATGTAGGTGACAAGAGGTTACAGGTTGAGTATTCATAGACTCTGGTTTATAACCTTACCCACTCCATGGGTCTTCACACTTTTTTCCCTTTATTTTAGCCTTTTTATTATACATTTTTCTTTTTAGTAATGGCGGCGATCTGCGATTTTTATCATGACTGCGACATTGTAGGGGACACATCAGACACCTTTGACACTATTTTGGGACCACTCACATTTATACAGCGATCAGAGCTATAAAAATGCATTGATTACTGTGTAAATGACACTGGCAGGGAAGGGGTTAAACACTATGGGGCAATCAAGGGGTTGTAAAGCTTCCTGTTTTTTCACCTTAATGCATCCGGGGCCGAACTGCACAGTGGAGGTAAATATGGTATGTTTGTTATTTTAAAAAAAAAAGTGTGTCCTCCTAGGGATGGCCTCACAACAACATGACAGATCACTGCTCCCGATGACAGGGAGCAGTGGATCCCTGTCACGTTGCTAGGCAGAACAGGAAAATGCCTTGTTTATTCTGTGACATGATCGCGGGCCGTGGGGACGCTCTGAGCATGCAGCAGGCGCATGCACACACAATGCCGCGATTTAAAGGGGACGTACAGGTGCGCCCATTTGCCCACCACTGCCATTGTGCCAACGTATATAGGCGTGCTGTGGTCGGCAAGCGCTTAATAGTGAGAGACAGAATAACAACAAAAATATCCAGAAAAACTCATTTAAAAAAAGTTATACATTGATTTGCATTTTAACCTCTTCAGCCCCGGAAGATTTTCCCCCCTTCCTGACTGCATCGCTTTGACTGACAATTGCGTGGTCTTGTGACGCTTTACCCAAACAAAATTTGCGTCCTTTTTTGGGACTATTGACATTTATACAGCGATCAGTGCTATAAATGTGCAGATTACTGTGTAAATGTCACTGGCAGGGAAAGATTTAACACTAGGGGATTAACTGTGTATTTCTTGGGTGTGTTTCAACTGTGGATGGGACTGACTAGGGGAGAAAACCGATCAGTGTTCCTATATACTAGGAACACACAATCTGTCACCTCTCCTCTGACAGGACAGGGATTTGTGTGTTTACTGTTGATACTAGGTTGCCATAACAATGGGGCGGGCACTTCCGACGATGTCGCCCCATTGTTATGGTCATTCAGCTGCACCGTCTCCCGGAAGATAATGCTTGTGGGCTTCACATGCCCACAAGCAAAATGGGAACAGCCAGGACACAATTATATAACAATTTTTTTATTTTAAAGCGGACATCGGGGGACGAAATCTTCTAAACACGTGCGTGTTATATTTTAATGTTCTGACCTTTAGAAGTGTTTAAAAAAAAGTAGTTGGAACTCCACTGTAATAATATTAACCACTTGCCGACCTCCTCATGTAAATATACGTCAGCAGAATGGCACGGACAGGCACATGCGCGTACCTATACGTCCTCTGCTTGACGTGGGTCGGGGGTCCGATCGGGACCCCCCCCCCGGTACATGCGGAGGTCGGTAAGCCTCGGGGAGCGATCCGGGACGACGGCACGGCTATTCGTTTATAGCCGCTCCGTCGCGATCGCTCCCCGGAGCTGAAGAACAGGGAGAGCCGTATGTAAACACGGCTTCCCCGTGCTTCACTGTGGCAGCGTATCGATCGATGATGTCAGTCCTACAGCCACACCCCCCATAAGTTGTAAACACACACCAAGTGAACACTAAATGTTACAGCGCCCCCTGTGTTTAACTCCCAAACTGCAACTGTCATTTTCACAATAAAGAATGCAATTTAAATGTATTTTTTGCTGTGAAAATTACAATGGTCCCAAAAATGTGTCAAAATTGTCCGAAGTGTCCGCCATAATGTCGCAGTCACGAAAAAAATCGCTGATCGCCGCCGTAGTAAAAAAATAAAAATGCAATAAAACTATCCCCTATTTTGTAAACGCTATAAATTTTGAGCAAACAAACCAATAAACGATTATTGCGATTTTTTTTTACCAAAAATAGGTAGAAGAATACGTATCGGCCTAAACTGAGGAAAAAAAAAATTATATATGTTTTTGGGGGATATTTATTATAGCAAAAAGTAAAAAATATTGCATTTTTTTCAAAATTGTTGCTCTATTTTTGTTTATAGCGCAAAAACTAAAAACCGCAGATGTGATCAAATACCACCAAAAGAAAGCTCTATTTGTGGGGAAAAAAGGATGCCAATTTTGTTTGGGAGCCACGTCGCACGACCGCGCAATTGTCTGTTAAAGCGACGCAGTCCCGAACTGTAAAAACACCTTGGGTCTTTAGGCAGCATATTGGTCCGGGGCTTAAGTGGTTAAAGAAATTTCCAACTCATCCCAAACCAGCTCAGTGGGCTTTAGGCCGCATTCACACTTGTGAGTAGCGGTAACCAGGGCTGTGGATTCGGTAGATAAATGTTCCGACTTTTTTATTCTAAAACATGATTTTCCTAGGAGAATCCCATAGTCATGTTTAAAGTTTAAGCTAACAATCAGAGTTTACAAGTTTTTATAGCCTTAGCTAAATGACAGCAGTTTTTCCAATGGTTTACAGCTTCAGTCTTGAACTATTGGCCCTCCATTCCCTTCACTTATACAAGTGTCTCACTCTCTAGTCCTGCAAAAAACATATTTATTTAACCCCCTATCAGTGAGAGGCTAGGTTACACATGGACGCTGCGTTCCCTGTAAAAGCAGAACACATCACTATGGAAAGTAGAAGTATTGCAGCTCCTAATTGTGCGTTGCGTGCCATATAGTGAAGCACATGAAAAGCATGCTTCTTCACGGTCACTTAACGTGTTCGTTTTGCGGTTACGTGAGGCACTGCATGCATTGGTCTTTATTCTTACAGTAGAGAAGTCATTAATTATAACTTTTTGTGAATTGGGACATTTAAACTTGCTTTTTTTTTTTTTTTATTCCAATCTAAATTTAGTAGGAGTCGGAGTCGGTGCATTGTTTGCCGACTCCGACTCCAGGTACCCAAAATTTCCTCCGACTCCTCGACTCCACAGCCCTGGCGGTAACACGCATTCCCATTCAAGGTTTTTTCTCTTTTTTTTTGCCTTTTTCACATGTTTCTGCATGACATGCATAGGGAAGCCAGTTCACTTGAATGGGCTGCTCTATGTGCAACAAATGCACTAGCTCTAGAACCTTTTTTGGGATGGAGTTTTGCGTGTTTGCCTCGCATCTGCTAACCATATTTGGGATGGCATTATCTATTAGTGGCACCGAAAGCACGTTGCGTGTTTGCAGCATGTTTTCGAAAAGTGAGGCAAAATGCACGCTTCATGTTCAGGAAACACAAGGTTTGAATAGAGTGCTAAAGGCTAACTCAATCTTTCTGAACATGTTTCTTCATGTTACACTTATATTATGGGTAACCCAAAGAATAGTCTTGTCTGCAGCCCCCCACCCCACCCTAAAGCCATTACCCCCCTTACAGAATCTGGGGTGTCTTCCCCCCACTGGATCCTATTAAGTTTGAAATAGGCGTGGCTGTGTGTGGCTCTGCCCACACAGCTGGATCATTCATTCAGAAGACTCTGTGAATGAAAAAACGTCATGTTCTGTCTGCCACCGCGGCAGAGGGACTCTTATTTCTCAACGGAACACAAGCAACGTGATCTTTGTACATGCCAGCTGCTGCAAATATATTTTGTGGGGGTCAGTCCGTTGCACCCATGATCCACTAATCGTGGTTGCAATGTTTTCCAGGCCCCATATGCAAAAAATAATAAAATGCACTTTTTTAAAATTATATGGGTGTGTTTATTATTTGTTGCAAAAGGTGGACTTATGCAGCGTACACAAGACCGTTTTTCGAGTTGTAAAAAATTACGTTTTTAATGGTCTAGAAAAAACAAAGTTTTTTCAACCGATCATTAAAACGGCCATCCCTACACAAGATCGTGAAAACAAAAAGCTCTAGCAAAGCGCGGTGACGTACAACACGTATGACGGCACTATAAAGGGGAAGTTCCATGCGGATGGCGCCACCCTTGGGGCTGCTTTTGCTCATTTCGTGTTAGTAAAAGTTTGGTGAGAGACGATTCGTGCTTTTCAGTCTGTTACAGCGTGATGAATGTGCTATCTCCATTATGAACGCTAGTTTTACCAGAACGAGCGCTCCCGTCTCATAACTTGCTTCTGAGCATGCACAGTTTTTTCACGTCGTTAAAGCCCACACACGACCATTTTTTACGACGTTAAAAACGTTGTGAAAAATTAGGGCATGTTCGAAATTTTTAATGGCAAGTTTTTACATTGTGAAAAATGCTCTGGAGCCCACACACGATCGTTTTTAATGACATAACAAAAAAAAACTTCATTTTTTACAACCCGAAAAACAGTCGTGTGTACGCGGCATTAGCCTTTGGGTCTGAAAACTGATATTAATGACTATTCCAGCACTCCCCAGCGAATGCTGGCAACTGCTTACGGCTCTGCCTATTTGTACAAATATCTTCTTATTTACTTGGAAGGTGGGTAGACTCTAAAATGGAGGTCTTACTATTAAAAACAATATTTTAAATGACTATGTGGAAAAATCTAACCTTATATACCTTGTCTTACAGGAATATCAGGGAAAAGCCAGCTATTATTTGCTCTTGTGTTTACCACACGTTACTTGGATTTGTTTACTTCATTCATATCCATCTACAACACTGTCATGAAGGTAAGCAACAGTAAGTGATGCATGTAAAGGTACTGAAATTTAAGGCATGAATAATGCTTTCTTATATTGAGTTGAGCCTCTAGCATAACACTACATTACATCATGGGTTAGCATTCGTTTTGATGCGTTTCAATCCATTTCAAAGGAAAATATATCAGCCAAAAAAACACATAAGTGTGAATGAGACCTAGGTTTTTTTTTTTCAGTCATGTCAGTTTTGTGCCAACTAACTTCCTGCATTAGTAGTAGGCTGTACTAACATATCCCCCCCTTTTTTTTTAGGACAGATGACTTAAATTTTTTAGCTGATATACAGTAGATACACAAATAAAAATGTCACTGGAGACACTTAACCATGACATGATCGCTAAATAGTACAGAGTAAATACTCACAGCTTTCATGGTGTCACTCCTTCGCTGATGGAAACAAAGCAAAATAAGACTATTGGGAGATTTCCTGTTTGCTAAAAAGAATATGTACAAATAGTAACAAAACCATTCAAAGATTACCCAAAACTGATTATTTTGGAACAAGCAAATAAGTTTAGTGGGTTAATAACCTCATACTTATTCCATCAGAACACTAAAACCTGTGCCAGCCGCAGGTGAACTCAGAGCTGAACTGCACCTTAACCTCCCTGGCGGTATGATTATTTCAGAAAAAAGGTGCTGAAAGCGGTACCATTATTTGCAAGGAAATTTGGCGTTTTATACTGTAGGCCTGTAATTCTTAGGAATAACTCACTTAAATCTGTCCAAACAAGAGTCTAATAGGCATCCCGGGTATGACATTTTTTTAAAAACAAAATTATAAATTATAATATAATAAATAATTATAACAAATAATAATATAATTATAATAAAAATTATTCAATAATGTAATCAACTCAAAATCACTGAAATGTGCTCAGTTGCAGAATTGTCGCCGTCATTACTTACTTATTTTTTTATGACGAATTTCCCCACAAATCGCTATCGCACAATTCTGCAAGTGATTATTATTTATTATCGCTGTTTTCTAGTTGTGGATTCAGCGAGGCGAGCCCGAGTCTGACTCGGGGTTACCGATCGCAGCACAGAAATGTAACCCCGAGTCAGACTCGGGAATACCGCCAGGGGGGTTAATGCCTGTCCTCACCATAAGTTTCTGACAGGCATCTGACTAATCACAAGACCCAGAAGGCATAAGCAGGCACTAGTCAGACACTAGCAGGGGACCTATAAATATCAAATTTCAGATCTCAAACTTTTAGTAAAGTTTAAAGTCATTCTAAATGCAGAAGGTTTTTCAAGGTAATGCATTCTACGTATTAAGGTTAAAAACCTGGATGCAGCTCCCTCCCTGTTCCCTTATACAGTACTGACTGACAAGCCCCATCTTGATCCAGTGATGTGTGTGAGAGCAGTGGCTCTCCCTGGTCTCTCTCTCCTCATTGGTTCAAACAGCAGCAGGGACCATTGGCTCCTACTGCTGTCGATCACAGCCAGTGAGCCAATGAGGAGGGGCAGAGCCGAGCCACGCTGTGTGTGTGAATAGACAATGTCCATTCACTGGGGCATGGCTCATAAAACAAAACCTGCTCAAGTGCCTCCATAGCAAGAGGCTTGTTATTGGAGGCACTTAGCAGGGGGGGGGGGGGGAGCCTGGACCATTGGCAGAGGACTCAAAAAGAAGAGGATGTGCAAAACCATTGTACAGAGCAAGTAAATATAACATGTTTGTTCTTTAGACCCCTTTCACACTGAGCGCTTTGCAGGTGCTATAGCGCTAAAAATAGAAACACTCCTTGAAACACTGGCATTGTTCACTCCAGTGTGAAAGCCCAAAGACTTTCACACTGGAGTGGTGCGCTGGCAGGGCGTCAGAAAGAGTCCTGCCAGCAGCTTCTTTGAAACGCATTAGGAGTGATGAACTCACCGCTCCTAAAGCACCCCGGCAAAGTGCCACTGTAGCGGCACTATGCGGGCGCTTTTAACCCTTTTTTGGACGCTATCAGGGGTTAAAAGTGCCCCGCAAAGTCTGCAAAAACAACGATAAAACACTGCTAAAAACAGCCGCGTTTTACTTCCGACGCCTGGGCGCTTTCAGTGTGAAAGCAGCCTAAAATATAAATAGAAAACAAGCTATACATGGATTGAAATTCAGTCGGTTCAGCAGACAATGGACAAATTTTGATCCATGTATGGGTAGGTTAATTGTACCCAAGTTGATCCATCAATCGACTTGGGGACTACCAGCCTGTAGGGCTTTTCTATATGCTATTACTGCCAGCCAGGCAGGCTCCCCGCACCACCCCCGCTGGCAGAATACACTGACTGTGTTGATGGGGCAATCAAGCCATCTACAGATTTTGTAGCTGCAAATTTTGTTATAGAAACATGTTGTAAATGAAAGCGTGTTTAACCAGTACTATATAACGTTTGTGCTTCTTTTACAGTTCGTCTTCCTTATCTGCGCATATGTCACAGTTTATCTTATCTATCTGAGGTTCCGAAAGACATATGATAGTGAAAATGATACATTTCGCCTGGAGTTTCTGCTGGTACCAGTTGTTGGGCTGTCATTTCTAGAAAACTATGAATTTACACCTCTGGAGGTAAGAAATACTGTCTAGGAAATACAGTTTCAGTTTTAACTAAAGTTGAAAGTCTTAATTCAGTGTACAGTTATGCATAGTTTGGGGCTGAAGATGTGGTTTCTGTTTAATAGCGCATAGCTGTACCTATTGGTGCTAATGCTACACTAGATGTTACTAGCGGCAGTAGTTTTCACATAACTGTGCATTAGAGAGCAGACCTGTTCACCTTTAAAGCTTCACATGCAGTCAGGTCTGGAGTTCGTGTATGATGTGGTGTGTGCCAGAAAACTGTGCTTTATGTTAGTGGGCTAGTCTGGTTTGGAAGCCAAAGCAATTATCATAATCATACAGCACAGGACATTGGCTGGATATTCCTAGACTCTGGGTTATAGGCTAGTACCACCAGGTGGCTAGACACTGGAAAAGCTTTGTTGAATATTTCCTCCTGGGCATACCCTTATTACCCTACCACACTCTGTGAGACTTCATTTTTTTTTTATGTCATAAGATGCTGGACCTCATCTCCCTTGCTACTTTGTGAGCCGTACCCAGACCCAACACTATGGGGAGGGTCTGTAATGTTTCTTTGGGCATTGGATTCTGCATGGGCGCTCACCTTGGCACAGGGTGCAACACATTGAATTAGCTGTAGGCTGCTATACAGGACCATGGTCTATCCCTATGGAACTAAGAAACAATCATCAGGGGGTATACCCACTGTGACGGGTTAGGCATGAATGCCTGAGTAGGGACCAGTGAGATGCACAGGTAAGACAGGTTTACCCTTTACTGGATACTGTATCCTCACTTATTATAGGTTTATTAAATAGTATTCATTCTAAATTAAAACTTTCCGGAAACCAGGAATTATGTTTGAAAATGATTCACTTGTGCAGTGTTAAACTTTGCAGTAAAATTCCACAATTCAGAGCATAGGCTTAGGTGGATGACTAGATGTTACATCACACCACAGATCGCACTTTTACCATCACTTCAGCCTACAGCCCTATGAGGGACTTAGGCACTTCCTACTGCTACGAGGCCTTCAATACAGGGCGATCTATACCTGGTACTGCTTCGAGGACATGCTTAACCAATTTCAGCACTATACTTCATGGGTTTCTCATAGGGGAATACCCTCAGCGACTCGGTGCGGCATGTTACATGCACTACATTTTGTGCAGTCTAGTGCAATTTGTAGCCTATTCAAATGAATAGGCGGCCAAATCACACAGCAGGGGAGCGGACAGAAATCACACAGGAATGCTGAACGCATTCCTGTGTGATTCTGGTGTGAATTGGCACTCAATCCGTTACAACAACTAAGACTACTGTAAATATGATTATGATCTAAGGATTACATGATGGCTTTCAGCCTTATATGGATCAGTGATTTCGAAATCTGAAGGAAGCCATCTTCCATCTTGGATTGAAGACATCTTTAATGCTTTACTGTGAGTTGCTGGAGGTGTGTGTAGATCATAGCAATGTTTGGACATCAGTGTCCTGTTGGTGATTGGTAGCATTGATTATTGAATTATTATTTTTTGTAAGGGTAATAGCCTGTAATGGTGCCTACATTCAACCTTTCACTTTTTTCTTTTGATAAACTTAAAACAATTCATTTAGTTTATGTCCCACTATATTGTACTTGCATTACTTAGTTGGCGGTAAATTCTACAATTAGATTGTAAGAAATTTGCGAATCTTTATATGCCAACCATACTTTTCATTGTGACCATTATATTATTCTTCCTAGATCCTCTGGACTTTTTCCATCTATCTGGAATCTGTGGCCATTCTGCCACAGCTCTTTATGATAAGCAAGACAGGGGAAGCAGAATCGATCACTACGCACTACCTCTTCTTCCTGGGGCTCTATCGCCTGCTCTATTTGGCCAACTGGATTTGGCGTTTCCACACTGAGAATTTCTATGACCAAATAGCTGTCGTGTCTGGAGTTGTGCAGACCATCTTCTACTTTGACTTCTTCTACCTCTACATAACTAAAGGTAAGGAGGTACCAAAACTAGCAAAAAATGTAAAGAACCAAAAATGGCCATAAAACAAGAGGAAACAAAAGTGCTCTTTCTCATTAGCTTACTGGTTTGCAATTCCAATGATTCTGCCCTTCTTTCCTTTAAAGCTGAATTTTAGGTATGGCAGTTTTTACATAGATCCATTGGTCAAGCTTGGACCAATGTAAGTATGTCCCATACCTGTGGTAGTTGGTATCACTTCTACAGTAATCCGCCTTAGCTTCTAGGTCCCATGCCGAGACACTGCACTGCATGCTCACGGGTGGTTACCCGCTCAGCATGGGTGCCATTCAGAGAACACTAAGTATTCTCTGAGTGGGTGCATTTTACATTCAATGAGAGAAAGAAAAGGGTTACCTGAATAGCACCGGTGCCAAGAAGGTGACTTCTTGTGTAGACAATGCAGCAGGGCAACCACTCAGCACTGGACCCAGAAGCTACTAAATGATGGATGGAGGTACCTATTACATTTATTTAGCTTTAGATTTATGAAGCTTGCTGGGTGTATGAAAGAAATATATGCAACTATGGCCAGCTTTTATAGATATCCAGTGACTCTTAACGGTGTTGGCATTTCCAGCCTTTTTTTACTGTTCCTTAACTACTTCCCACCCGGCTGTCATTTGTCTATAGGCTGAGCAGGAAGCTCTCTTGTTCTTGGTGGACATCATATGACTTCCTCCCCAGAACACTCCTTGCGTGGGCACCAGAGGCCACGCAGTGACGCAATGTCCATAAGAAACTGCCTATGACAGATCAGTGTACCAGTCCACTGCCGGTACCATGCGATTGCTGTGACCAATCACATGACAATTATACACAATGCATGGCTTTCAATCATTTTGTACATTTGTGTTGCTTGCTGTGATTGGTCACAGCGATCACATGGTACAAACATGGCTAATCACAATAGGAAACACTGAATGAATACATTTAATTCAGAAAAAAATGGTTGCTTATAACAGTGAAATTTACAGTTATATGCAATCGCAGTGTGTAAAAAAAAAAAAGAAATCCTGATCACCCTCCCAGAGTACTACA
The DNA here is from genome assembly GCF_905171775.1 of Rana temporaria. NCBI lineage: Eukaryota > Metazoa > Chordata > Amphibia > Anura > Ranidae > Rana > Rana temporaria. The sequence goes on along the minus strand of NC_053495.1, from coordinate 65,387,378 downwards.
GCAGTACAGTTACCATGGAAACACTGTATTGCTCTGGTCACAGTATGAAAAAAATGGTACATACTTTTACCAGTCAGTATCCCTGCTCACCACCACACCAGTTATATGACGACGCTGTACTGCACTGGTAACAGTATGTAATTTTTCCAAAAAATTGTGACAAAAATTGCAACTTCAAAAAACATGCCTCTTACTAAATACCTTGGAATGTCTACTTTCCAAAAAAGGGTAATTTGGGGGATATTTGTACTGCCCTGGCATTTTTGGGTCTCAAGAAATGAGAAGGTTGTCAGTACATCACAATTGATCAATTTTCAGATCTGTATACCATAGTTTGTAGACTCTAGAAAACGTTCCTACAGCAATAATATACACTGATTTGGGTTATTTTCACCAAATAAATGAAGCAGATTTTTTTTTACCTAAATTTATGAAGAAAGATTATTTATATGCAACATTTTATAACAGAAACAAAGAAAAACTTGTTTTTTCCCCAAAAATAAAAAACCCAGTGGTGATTAAACACCACCAAAAGAAAGCTCTAGTTGTCTGAACGAAAATTATAAACATTTCATATGGGTACAGTGCTACATGGCCGTGCATTCATCATTCAAAATGTGACAGCGCTAAAAGCTGAAAATCGGCCTGGGCAAGAATGAGATATAAGTGTCCATTATTAAAGTGGTTAAAGAGAAAAAGTCACAAATGGGTTTATTATGCAAGAATCTGAATATTATCACAACTTTACTGTCTTGCTTTTTAAAGATTATTTTTTCTTCCTGGTTATCTTTATTTTCTCTGTCTGAGAGACATTTCAGCTGTTTTAGGGGGTAAGATGTCATCTGTCCTTAACCCTTTCATGACTAAGCCTATTTCTGACATTTGGCATTTACAAGTTAAAATCCGTATTTTTTGCTAGAAAATTACTTAAAACCCCAAACATTATATATATTTTTTTAGCAGAGAATCTAGAGAATAAAATGGCGATTGCTGCAATATTTTATGTCACAAGGTATTTGTGCAGCAGTGTTTTAAACGCAACTTTTTGGGAAAAATTTACTTTCATGAATACATTTTTTTTTTAAAGTAAAGTTACCCAATTTTTTTATATAATGTGAAAGATGATGTTACGCTGAATAAATATATACCAAATATGTCATGCTTTATAATTGCACGCACTCGTGGAATGGCGACAAACTAAGGTACCTAAAAATCTCCATAGGCGACGCTTTAATTTTTTTTTAACGGTTACCAGGTTAGAGTTACCGAGGAGGTCTATGGCTAGAATTATTGCTCTCGATCTGACAATCGCAGCGATAGCTCACATGTGTAATTTGAACACTGTTTACATATGCGGGTGCGACTTCCGTATGCATTTTCTTTGCTGCGCGAGCTCGCGGGCTTTAAATTTAATTTTTTTTCTTATTTATTTTATTTATTTTTATAATATCAAATTATGTTTTAAAAAAATAAATACAATTTTGATCACTTTTATTGCTGTCACAAGGAATGTAAACATCCCTTGTGACAGTAATAAGTGGTGACAGGTACTCTTTATGGAGGGATCGGGGGTCTAAAAGACCCTCGATCCCTCCTTTGCACTTCAAAGTATTCAGATCGCCGAGAACGGCCATTCTAAATACTGTGTATTTTTTTTAAATTTGGCGCCATTGGCAGCTGAGTAACCCGGAAGTGACGTCATGACGTCACTTCCGTGTTTACATTAAAGACACTGAATCAAAGCCATTCGTGGCTTCGATTCAGTCTCTCTCTAGGCGCCTGAGGTGGCGCATCGTAAGTCGGGTCTCCCGGTGGTACGGGAGGCCTGGTAAGAGCGGAGGAGGCGGCGGGAGGGGAGGATGTCCCCTCCCGCTCCTCTGGGATAACAACCGAGTGGCTATTAGCTGCATCGGCTGTTATCACCGGAAAGCCGATCGCTTGCTCTAAAAAATGATACCGGGATGATGCCTGCAGCTGCGGGCATCATCCTGGTATAACCCCCAAAAGCCAAGGACGCATATGTGCGTACACTTGGCGGGAAGGGGTTTTTAAACAGTTTCCTAACAGCTGAGTCAGCAATAAATAAGGTGGCAGATATAAACATTTCATAAGTATTGCACAATTATAATATTTAAATCATCTGGCTGTACTTCTAATTTGTTCTGCACTCCTGTGACTTGTTTTCAGCAGAGAGTGGGCTGGAGTCCGCTCTGCTGACGTCACCAATGTCAGTCCAGGCACCGCGTCATCACGACAATGGAAGTCAAGATCTGCCAGGTGCCTGGACTGACACCCGGCTCAGCCTCTCGGATGACCGCTGAGAGCCTGAGCCAGCTGCCCCCGCCCCCTCCACAGCCAGGCGCTTTAATGAGCAAGGAGGGAGCTGTGACTGACAGTCTACAGCTCTCTGCTCAGGGAGCGCTGAAAACTGAGCGATCAGTGTTGTTTGATCGCTCGGTTCTCAGTGCAGAGGCACCGGGGGACCGATGCTGCATCCACCGAGGTAAGTATTATTCCTAAAAAAAACAAAAAACTTTACTTCTCTTTTAATATGCTAATTTTTGGGAGTTTATTTAAGAAATCAGTTTAGTTTAATATTGACAGATATGCTTTAAGGTAATGGCTGATTTGTGCATATTGCTGTACTTACAGTTCTCCGTGGAAAGAAACTGAGTCTTCCAATGCCAGTGTAAAGGACCAGGATTTCAGCTGATGGAGCAATGGACTTAAACAGTGCACTTTCACTCCGAATGAAGTGTGCTCTGTAACGCCTTCCACAACAAAGCCAAAATGGTACACTTGTTTTCAGTTTTTTTCTTTTACCGGTCAAGTGTAATAAAATATATTTGTAATACATACTGTAAATACCTTTTATATATACAAAAAACATTGCATAAGCAAACCAAATACTCCAATAATTTTTTTATTGACTACCAGTGAAGTCTTCTTAGTGCATTGGAAGTCTAGACTGGGTTGTGTTGTTACTGTGGGGTTTTAAATTGCAAAGCTTCTCACTGTTTGTAAATATATAAAAGCAATAATAATTAGGTAATCTGACTGTATTTTTGTGCTCATTTACACAATTGACAGCCCTTGCCATCCCTCTGAAAAGCAGTCCACTGTTGATCGCTTTTCAAAGGCAGGTAACAGGCATCTGGAAGGAAATATGTTGACTCCTCAGCGCCTGTATGAACCCTGAAAAGGCTGCACCACCATAAAAAAAATCACATTCATTGCACAGTGATTGCAGTGTGGCCTTATTCACTTGAATGAGTTTGCATTTGGAAGTGGCACTGCCTGACAAATGTGACTGGGAGTATAATTTTTGCCTTAGCATATGATCAGACTCCTCTGGGTTCTGTGTTGGTTTGGTGAGCAGTAAAACTGTGGGTCAACCACATATATTTACTGCTCCATGGCCACAAGTGTAAACAACCCCCGAGGCATATTCTGATGATTAGGAAAATAAAAGCTATGAATGGAACGAACATACAAGATATTGCTGAAGTGCTCACCAACAGTTAGAGTACCTATAATGTCTTTCTCTCTCCACCAAACAAGACTTCTCTTTTAATCTTTCCCAAAGTGAAGAAGATGAAGTATGGTCAAAGCTATTTTGGCCATACTTCTATCCTATGGAGTTCACAACAAAGTGCAAAGCACAAACGGTACAAATGTTTTCAGTCAACAGCATGCTTTACATATTTTAAGGAAGAACAATATCTCACCCACAGGGTGTTGCTTTACACTGGTAGCTAAGTAGGAAGTACATACGCCATGCTAAAAATTGCACAGTGAAGTAAGGCATTAGTTTGTCCACCAGAAAACAGAGTGGTTCCAGGACTGTTTTATAAAAGTTTAAAATATAACAGTTTATCAGGTGAGTCAGAGATTTACCATGACATGGGACTTGCAGTTTTGATCAATGGGTTTACATTTCTGCCCGAACTTTAATTTTCGCATTCTTTCCTACACTAAGGCCCCGTACAGACGACCAAACATGTCTGCTGAAACTGGTCTGCGGGCCAGTTTCAGCAGACATGTTCGGTCGTGTGTAGGCCCGAGCGTGCAGGATTCCAGCAAACATTTGCCCGCCGGGCCTTTTCCCAGAGGACAAATATTCCTGGACTTGTTTTAAAACAGTCCGCTGGAATCCTGCCTGCTCGGACATGTTCGGTCGTCTGTACAGACCTACCGTACATGTCCGAGCGCCCGCCATCCCTCGCATGCGTCGAATGACTTTGACGCATGCGTGGAAGCATTTAACTGGCAGGCCCGCCCACGTCGCGGCGACACCGTGTCATCGACGCGGCGACACCGCGGACACGCCCCGCGTATTGTTTACGCGCGGCTTTCTGTACGATGGTTAGTACAGCCATCGTACAGAAAGCCCCGGGCCGACATGTACGGTGAAAACGGTCCGGCGGACCGGTTTCATCGTACATGTTTGCTGGTGTGTACACGGCCTTACAGGTTGTTTTTAATGTATTTGTTGCTGCATTCATTTTCTGCAATTTTACCTATATTATATATATATATATTATAAACACATTAAGAATCCACGAGAACTACCAAGATAATCATGAGTTTGGGAAATACTGGCTAGACCATTCAGATCTCTCTGTTCTAGTGTGTTGTGTTAACGCGTGTTGCTTTAAACGCATCAGAAAAGACCAAACATCAGATGTACCATACTTTCCAATGCAGAGGTGCATTGGGTTAATGTATTGGGGTGCTGTTTACAATGATTGGATAACAACATGTTAATATGTGCTAATGCATGCAGCATTCCTGCAGTGCACCACACTAGAGAGGCCTGAATAGGCCCCAATGCAGGCTGCACTGCAATTTTCTCTGTAGAAGAAATTCGATTTTTGTTTTTTTCTGGTTGGAACCAAAAATATTAGTCATATACTATAATAGATAACTAAACCCTAGTACAACCCCAATTCCAAAAAAAGTTGTGAGAAAAAAAGCTGTTCAAAATCTACATAAAAACATATTGCAATGATTTGCAAATCTCATAAATACATATTTTATTCACAATAGAAAAATATCAAATGTTTAAACCAAGAAAATGGACAATTTTAGGAAAAAATAAGGTCATTTTAAAACTATTACATTTTTTTGGTTTAGATAGAGGAATGTGTCTTCTTTTACAAGTCTGGCTCACTTTTTTTTATAGGGGCAGGGTCACTTTTTTTTTTTTATAGGGGCAGGGTCACTTTAACTTTTTCCTGTTTAAAAATTTGACAAACATTTGCCAGACCAATAACAATCTTCCTGCTGCTGGACACCACCTTTTTAGATGTGATATCAGCAGTCCCAGCAGAAGGTTATGTAAGTAGTGGAGTCAGCACATGCAAGGCCTGATCCACACCTATGCAGGTTGCGGTTTGCGTATTCCAGGTGCGTTTTTGATCCATTGAAGTCTATGGAACCAAAAACCAGAAAAAAATTCCCTGGCCCTTTCCATAAAATTCACAGATGTGAACGTGACCCATAGCAAACCATGTTAAATGGACTGTAGTGTGTTTCTGCAAATCTGAAAGCGCACAAAAATATGCATAGGTGTGAACCAGGCCTAAGTGGAGATGCTGGGTCAGCACAGAGAGTAATCATATACTCCCAGAAGAGGGCTATGACATGGCCATAGAAAGGGGGCGGTGCGAAGGGACTGACTAGTAAAATTTGCTAGCAGGTTCAGCAGCACATTGAAAGTTAATAAAAATAAAAATAAAGAAAAAATGCTGCAAGCATTTCAAATATTTGGTTTTTCCATATATTGTATAGCAATTTTTTTAAGTTAGTAACTGGATCTCTTTAGGAAAATGTGGGAAGGGAGAGTGTAGCAGCATCAGGGTCCTTGAGTTATTTATTTTAATTGTAAAGGGCTATTTTGTTAATGCTTTGTATGGATGTGTATGGAAGTATATTGTTTTGAATGCAAATGCTTTTCTTTGTCAGCAATTGGCAAAATTCAACACAGATTTCATTGAAAATATATTGGAAACTGACAAAACAGCTTTCAAATGTGGGTGGTAGCATTGTATGGGAAAGAGAAACTATGCTGTTTGTCTATAAGAAAATGTTTCTACTAAATAAAATCTTTGTGTAAATTATTGCAATGTGAATAGATTTTTTTTATTTAAGTTCTGGCTACGTGGCTTTCTTAAAGCAGAAGTAAAGTCTATGAAAGTCTAAAAAAAGTTTCCTCCTTCAAAGTAATATCATAATGTGCTAGTATGCACCACATACCGTCTTTTTCTTAAAAGGAAGCCTTCCAGCGGCACGCTGTCACCGCTTTAGAGGCTTCCATCTTCACCCGCTTGTTCATCAGGTTGTCTGACTGGCCGAACCACGATGACGCCACTCCCGCACATGGTAGTCTCGGCCATGGCACTCAGCTCTCAATCAACTGCACGGGTACGCCGTTCCTTCAGCGTGCATCCGCTGGTGACGTCCCCAGCTGCTGCTCACTAGAATATCTTCTAAATGGTGCACGTACAGGTAAGAGTTATTATAAGCTTACTAGTAGGTAAAAAAAAAAAACGAGAGTTTACTACCACTTTAAAGTAAACCCATAGTCAGGGTGTGAACATTTAAGTATTTACATATTATTTTTAACAAGGTAGTTTGACTGAATTCAGACATATGCAGCCTACTATGAAAATGCATGTTGCTGTAACACACAACACTGAATGGTGCATTGCAGTGCTATTCAATTTGAATGGTACTTTAATGCACCTAGCCAGTGTAACATAATGTATGTGTGTTATCGCAAAGCAACACGCAACGTTAAACTATCTGTACATTGTTGTGCCCTGCTTCAGATCAGGTGCATGTCCCTGAAAATGACCATTCCACAGATTTGGCAGCCCATTCAAAATATTTAGGCTGCCTTAAGGCAATGCATGATAATGTGTTTGTGGTAATGCACATCTACAGTGTGTATCCAGCCTGAATGAGTACTAAATTAAGACCTATGTAGCTGCAGGCACTTTGAAGAATTGAATACGCAAACAGTGTATTGAAACCCCAATGTGTTAGCACTCAATCCCATTTTACGGAGCCCGATCCTCTGTATTTACATTGGAGGTTAAAAGGCTGGAGAGTACCTCAGCAGTAGTCACTGCTAAACTAAACTGGCATAGACAAGGACTTCATTGATTCTTCTGTAAACTTTGAGGATTAATTGCTCAATGGGGCCTGCAGCCATAGAGATCCATGAGGACTGTTTAAAAGCCAATTTACTGCTTGCTAGGAATATGTAAACATTTGAAGTTCAAAAACTTGGTTCACTTTAAAGTAGTTCTGCTGTTTGAAAAAAGTTTGTATATTGAGTCCACACACGGTTCAAGCTGGTTACAACTACCCCAGTTACATTTGCAGAATCAAACATAGGCAGTCTCTCTGCAAGAAACAAAACGACATGTACTACACAGTTCAAGTAACTCAATGACCAGGAAATGTATCCTTGTGTGCAGCTCCACAATACACAGCCTTCTACTCATATGACTGCCATCACAGTCTCTGGGCAAGCCATCATACAGAACAGACAATGATGTTAAAGGGTCACTAAAGGAAAAAAATGTTTTAGCTCAAATGACTGTTTACATAAAAGTTAACCGATTCCTTTTAAAAATGATAAAAATCAATCATATAATGTGCCTCTAGTTTCACTTTCGGTTTTAAACTGGTTTCATGTTCCTGTGAACTAGAGAGACACACAGAACAAAAACAAACAAATCCAGGGCAGTGTTTTGTTTTTAAAATGAATCTGATTGGTTCTGTTAAGTTTTAGACACACAGTAATGACAGCTTAGACCACCGTGAAAAGCTCCCAGTACTGTGGTTATAAGGAGCCAGATAAGCAGGAAGTGTGGAGATCAGAGCAGAATTACAGCCACTTCAAAGCAAAAACGAACAATAAGGACATGAAACCAGGACTGCAGTAAGGTAAAGGAAGCTATTTAGCTAAAAAAAAATCCTTTAGTGATCCTTTAATTTACTCCCTCTGAAAAGATAAACCACAGTATTTGCTTATTTAGACCAGGTACACCAAAAATCTGGACCATCACTTTCACTCTTTCCTTTATTACAGGAGTCCAAAATCCCTCTTTTATAGAAGTCACACACACTCTCAGGTTAAACTGAATAAACTGGTGTCTTTATTTAACCTTACCAACTATGGAACTCAGTAGTGCAAACAACACCAGCAAGATTAAAGGGGTTGTAAAGGTACAATTTATTTTTTTCCTAAATAGCTTCCTTTACCCTAGTGTAGTCCTCCTTCACTTACCTCATTCTTTCTTCCATTTTGCTTTTAAATGTCCTTATTTCTTCTGAGAAATCCTCACTTCCTGTTCTTCTGTCTGTAACTACACACAGTAATGCAAGGCTTTCTCCCTGGTGTGGAGAAAGCCTCTTGAGGGGGGAGGGGGCGAGCAGGCAAGTCAGGACACTCTCTACTTTGCAGATAGAGAAAGGAGCTGTGTGTTAGTGGGTGTCCTGACTCTCCTGTAGTCCAAAGGAGGGGGCGAGCACGACACTCCACACCAGGGAGAAAGCCTTGCATTACTGTGTTGAGTTACAGACAAAAGAACAGGAAGTCAGGATTTCTCAGAAGAAATAAGGACATTTAAAAGCAAAATGGAAGGATGAGGTAAGTGAAGGACTGCACTAAGGTAAAGGAAGCTATTTAGGGAAAAAAAATTGTACCTTTACAACCTCTTTAAAGCCAAATAGGACCTTGAGCAAGGTGGCAACTTTGAGCCCTAATCCAGCTACCAACTGACTGATCTGCAGTCTGAGTAGATTGATACTTCTGAGCAGCACTAGACTAGCAGGTAAGTAATTACCAACATCAGGGGCACTTTACTGACCACTACTGGAATTGCAAACTTTTCCACAACCAAAGTATATATACCCACAGGCGCAACCATGTATCTTTTAAACAAATAAAAAGCAGCTGCTCACAAAGTGGCTGATACTCTGTGCATATATCAAAAGTAAATATATAACAAGAGCCACGCCGTATGCAATTTTTATTACGGTAATAATTATTATTTATGAAAATTGCAGACAGCAAAACTTTTCCTCAAACCAGAACTAATGGTGCCCTGATGTAATGTAGTGCACATGCTATATGACGTGATATACATCAGGAATGCCAAACTAAACTGCTAAATATATATGCTATGTTATACATTACATTACACGGTATTGTACATTTATACCACAAGGAAGTTTTTAACGAATTCTGTATTTTATCCCATTCAATGTACAGGCAACTTTTGCTAGTCTTGAAACAATATAGCTTGCATTAAAGCCTTTATTAGGGTACTCTATGAAAACATTGCTATGTTTAATCCCCTTTATATATGGGCCATAATAAAAGTCTCCAACAACAAGGTGACTTAACACTGTTTTTACACTTTGTTAACAATTGGCAGAAGCTACTAAAAGATGGTGAATTCTCATACAGTTTTAGGATGTTATACCTGGGACCATCTTTCATCATCTGCTTCTGTAACCTGAGTGATGTCGACTTCAAGTTTTCAAAGTCCATTAGGGTCCTTAGCTCATGAAAAACAGTACCACTGGATTTTAAACCATCATGTCTCATATTTACTGATATGTATTAGTAGTGTATGAGGCTTAACAGGACATCCACTTTGGGCTCCATCACTCATAGCAGAACCAGCAAGTGGCACTAGTACTGACTCCTGGTGTCCTTCCTGGCTGAGCAACCAATTAGCAGCAGCATAGACCCATCTTTAGCATCAGTAAGTGCACAGGATCACTGCCAGCTAGTTTTATAGGCAGTGAATTTAGCAAGCCAGACATAAGAGGAAGAGCTAGAAATAGCATAGAGCTTAGCACCACCTCTGCAACTGTTCTTGTTCCTCCGGTTGTGCAAGGCAGGCTTTCCACCTCAAATGGTTTTCTTAGGCTATCTTTAATTAATAGAAGCTCTCCAGTTTGTTCTTTAATGACCGTATGCAGGTTGTCAAAGAGGTTTCAGTATGTGTGCAGAGTTGCAGGCAGATTTTATCTGACCTGTCCTGCCTGAATGGCTACTTAAACCCATAAATTGCAGTGCTAATGAGGAATGTGTGGAACCTGAAAAAAGTTGGGCAAGAAACCTGTAAAACAGCTATTCATCTACCAATTCCAGTGACTCAGATTTTAATAACTGTTTAAAGGAGGTTCCGCCGATTTTTTTTTTTTTTTTAAGTCAGCAGCTACAAATATGGCAGCTGCTGACTTTTAAAAAATGGACACTTACCTGTCCAGCGTGCCCGCGATGTCAGCAGCCGAGGCTGAGCAATCGCTCGGTCCTCAGCTGCTTCCGCCGCCATCCTCGTGAGGGAATCAGGAAGTGAAGCCTGGCGGCTTCACTGCCTGATTCCCTACTACGCATGCGCTAGGGTTGCGGCGCGCTATCACTGGTCCCCGCTCTTTCCTGGGAACAGTGTTTCCAAGAAGACAGCGGGGAGAGTGACGTCACAGGCTGGATTTCCTGCGAGGATCAGACCCAGAAGTGGTGCAAATACCGGTCTCAGACAGGTATCTGCACCCCCTCCCCCCTGAAAGGTGCCAAATGTGTCACCGGAGGGATCCAAAAAGCGGAGGTTCACTTTTTGTGTGAACCTCCGCTTTAAGCCAGCCACTACACTGACTCCATGCAACTGTCTGATCAAATATAGATGGCCCAGTGCTTACAGAGGGAGTGGTAAAGAAGGTAATAGTGTCCTCTTGTCCGGGGCTGGGCATCTCTGGTGTGCAACACCTGCCAGTTCAACAGCATAACAGAGTTTTGGCCAGCTGCAAGTAGTGAGAGATTCTGATAGTGTGTAGAGAGGCCACTGACAAGCCATCCATACACCTGCAGGGCCCAAGACACATGCCTAGGTCACCTTGGGGATGATTCGACTATACAAAAAACATTCTTGAAATCTAATCTCATCATCCACAGCACTTGCTGACATTTTTCTCCACCCCAGTTCCTATGTTTTTGTGCATAGGACACGGAAACAAAGGTAAGCAACTCAACTATGCACAAAAACATAGGAACTGTGGGGCAGAAAAATGGCAGCAGGTGCTCTAGACCAGTGTTTCTCAACTCCAGTCCTCAAGGCGCCCCAACAGGTCATGTTTTCAGGATTTTCCTCAGATGAAATGGCTGTGGTAATTACTAAGGCAGTGAAACTGATCAAATCACCTCTGTAAAATAATGGAAATCCTGAAAACATGACCTGTTGGGGCACCTTGAGGACTGGAGTTGAGAAACACTGCTCTAGACTGATGAAAATGTGAAAGATTTGGCTGTAGCAGGAGGCTGCTTGTTTGCTGAAGGACAGTACAATAATGAATGTCTGCAGGCAATAAAGCATGATGTAGGTCCCTTGCAAATTTGGTGCTGCATTTTTGCAAATGGAGTTTGAGATTTGGTCAGGATGAATGGTGTCCTCAATACTGAGAAATACAGGCAGATACAGTGCATCCAGAAAGTATTCACAGCGCTTCACTTTTTTATGTTACGGCCTTATTCCAAAATGGATTAAATTCATTATTTTTTCTAAAATTCTACAAACAATATGCCATAATGACAACGTGAAAGAAGCTTGTTTGAAATCTTTGCAAATTTATTAAAAATAAAAATGAAACAATTCCATGTACAAAAGTATTCACAGCCTTTGCTCAATACTTTGTTGAAGCACATATTACAGCCTCAAGTCTGATGCTAAAAGCTTAGCACATCTATTTCTGGGCAGTTTCTCCCATTCTTGGGGAGCGTCGTTACACAGCCATTTTCAGATTTCTCCAGAGATGTTCAAATCGGGTTCAAGTCTGGGCTCTGGCCGGGCCACTCAAGGACATTCACAGAGTTGTCCCGTAGCCACTTCTTCATTATCTTGGTCGTTGCCCTGTTGGAAGATAAACCTTCATCCCAGTCTGAGGTCCAAAGTGCTCTAGAGCAGGTTTTCATAACCAAATGTAAAAAATCCTAAGGAAAAACCAGAGGAAAACACTGCGCTAATACGTGATGAAAAAAATGATGATAGTAAGTGACAAAAGCAGCTAGTACCTATTGCTCAAAATACCCAAAGCAAAAAAACGTACAACCAAAAAGAAGGTACAGCGCTGATGTGAATGAATTAAGTTGTGAATAAACCAAATAAATTATGAAAAATAATCAGTGACTTGATGAACAAAACAAATTAATTATGTAGTGAAAAAGTTCATAAAAAATGTCCAAAAGTGAAAGGGTAAATATGCTGATCCTCCACCAATCAATGATTGAATATAGGTGATAAAATAGCAAATATGAATCAGTGAAAAAAGAGTCCAATGGTAAAAACAAACGAAATTCTTAATCTTCCACCAAGAGAAAACACCCGTGTGATGGTATTCCAGTCTGCTTACCAGATTCCCTGACCGTTAATGCGGTCAGATAGAGCCCAGAGATCTTTTAAAGTCCTCTCAAGTGGACTATATAACAGCAGGTTACACAGATCGAATCGTCTACTGCTCCAAAACTCCAGATAAAATGAGGATGCGCTCATGTATTCAAAGAGAAAGAACGAGAAATAGCTCCATAGTGAAGTACTGTATGTAAGGATTATTTATTAAGGAAATAATTGCACTTACAATTCGGTCGATATAAAAAGGCTTGTCATAGATCCCAGCGCATGCAGCGCGTACTGAGAATCGAATCCTGGTGGCTGTGCTCAGTGTGTATAGCTCTCTCCGTACGAGCGATGACAAGGTACGCTTTAGGCCACTCCTACGTACGTTTCGTTGTAAGACGTCGTCGGGGATGGACCAATAGCGCGCCGGCCATCGCTAGAGCATTATATAGTGTCAGGCCGCCATTTTGATTGTGGGCGAACACTAAGGGCAGGCGGAAATGGCTGTATACACACTAAGAAAGAACTGATGGAGAATCGAATCACGATGCAGATGACTGCCATCTTGTGGAGAAATAGGAGAAGAGTCTTACCACACACGGAGACACAGCATCAGGAAACGAATGGGACATGGTGTACAATATATAATTGCATAAATTGGATAGACAAATGATGGTCCATTAATACAATTACATAAAAAAGCCTAAATATCTTAATGTAACATTATGAAATCTATAATAATATCTTTAATTAAATAAAATTGATTAAAACATTTATATATATCACATATTAAAAATATATAAAATATTAAAAAATTAAAAAATATTATAAAAATACAGTAAAAAATGGAGAAGCTATGTATTGCTGAGGAAACAATTTATGTCCCACTCTACGTTCAACCCGAAAGGGACAAAGCTTTTCATATTAAAAATCCATTGAGTTTCAGATTTGGATATAGAACGTACTTTGTTTGTACCCCTCCAGGGAGCATTAAGTTTTTCAATAGGAAGAAATAAAGTTCCTGCAATCTGTTTATTATGGTATTTAGCATAATGCTTAGACAGATTGTGTTTAGAAAACCCTCGCCCTACATTGCCAACATGTTCTTCCAATCTGACATGTAATGCCCGTTTTGTACGTCCTATATACTGTTTAGAACAGGGGCATTGTACAAGATAGACTACATGATCACTGGTGCAAGTGATGAATGAGTCTATATTATATGTCCTTTTAGTCTGAGTGGACTGGAAAGACAAAAGCTTACGTCCGCGGAAAGAGTTGATTTTACAAATATTGCACTTTCTGCAAGGATAGAAACCTTTCATATCTTGGAAAAACCCTATTGTATTTGGCGGGTCAATTACATTCGGGGCAACTTTTAAACGCAATGGCGGTGCTCCTCTAAAGATGACAACTGGTTGATCCGGAATTACTGCCCCCAAAACGCGATCATTTTTTAAAATCTTCCAATGTTTCTTTAAGATTTTTTTAACAGAAAAGTGCTGATTAGAATAACCAGTAATCATTGCATAACTAAATTTTGGATCTATATTATTTCTTGGAGCTCTCTTAGTGTCAAGTAACTGATTTCTATCGATTGTCCCCACTTGTTGGACAATCTCATCAATAGTGGCCTGATCATAACCTTTTTCCAAAAATTTAGTTTTTAAAATGCCAGCCTGTTGAAAATAATCGTCTGATGATGTGCAATTTCGCCTAATCCTTTGGAGTTGGCCCTTTGGTATGGCTTTAAGCCATTGGGCATGATGGCAACTATTCAGAGGAATATAGGCATTGCGATCTGTCGGTTTGAAATGGGTTGTGGTTTTAACAACTCCATCGTGAACCAAAATGTTTAAGTCTAAGAAGTGAATCTCAGAATCGCTTGCCTCATACGTTAAAATTATGCCCTTATCATTCCTATTCAGTCTGGCAAAAAAACTTTCCAATGAAGGGAGATCACCTTCCCAAATTATCAAGACATCATCGATATATCTTTTCCACAACCTCAGCTCGTTGGGGGGATTGATGTCTATTAGATCTCTCTCCCAAAAAGCTAAAAAAAGGTTAGCTAGGCTCGGGGCAAATTTAGCCCCCATTGCCACGCCCCTTGTTTGTAAATAAAAATTCTTTCCAAACAAAAAATAATTATGAGTGGTTGCAAAAATTAATAAATTAATAATGAAATCTCTTTGAATAATAGAAAGAGTAGAGTCTTGTTGAATATAAAAGCGAACGGCCTCTAATCCATCATCATGCGAAATGATCGTGTATAAAGAATTTACATCCGCAGTTGCGAGGATATAACCATCCCTCCAACCACATTCACTGAGCAAATTGATCACTTGTGTTGTGTCACGCAAATATGATGGTGTGGTGATGACCAGAGGTTGTAGGAACTCGTCAATATATTTTCCCAGACGTGCCGTTATTGAGTCCAATCCACTAATAATTGGACGCCCTGGCGGATGGGTAGAGTTTTTATGCACCTTGGGCAGGTAGTACATAATAGGAATTCTTGGTGCTGAAGGCACCAAAAAAGCTGTCTCTTTCTTATTTAATACTCCAAGAGAATAACCCTCGTTGATCAAAGTTTTGAGTTCCTTTTTAAATTTAACCGTGGGGTTAATGGCAAGCTTGCTATAAGTGGCAGTATCAGACAGCAACCTTTCCATCTCAGAAATGTAGTCAGCTTTATTTAATATCACGACACCACCACCTTTGTCCGCTGGGCGTATGACGATGTCATTGCGTGCACAAATTAATTTTAAATTGTTATGAAATTCAGTATTGTTTTTGATCCGCGGGATTTTAAGGTCTATTATATCCTTCATAACTAACTCTTTAAAAGTTTGAATGGATGGGGCTGTGAATCCTGGGGGGTTAAACACAGACGCATTAGATAAACGTGAGTGTTTAATTGGAACAATGTTGTCGTTCAACATAGAAGCCCTGGGCTGAAGCCCAATGTTGTGGGAAACAGATTGAGCTGTGACTGAACTCCCATATGGGTTGAGCATAAAGTGTCGCTTTATACTCAATTTGCGTATCAGTTTATGTGCATCGATAAAAGTCTCAAATTTATTCAATGCTCGTGGGGGTGCAAATTTGAGGCCATGACTTAGCACCGACTGTTCCCCTGTAGTTAATTGGGCGGAACTCAAATTAAACACCCCACTGATATTCACTGTTTTCTTCTCTTTGGCCCTGATACGCCTCCCCCCTCTGAGGCCCCTCTGTCGTCGTGAGCCCTTTTGGGGGTGGCGTTGGCCCTGGGAAAAAAATGTACAGACTCATTTCTATTCAGCATAGACGGTGAGTCATGTTCTCGTCTGAATCTGGTAGAGTGGTTAATGTATTGAACCGGGTGTCTGGAAATAGTTGGATCAGTTACCGGTTCATCTCTTTGATGGTGCATAAGGGGTGAAAATCTATTATGCGTAGTGGTTCTATTTTCCCTGGGATAAAACCTGGAATTACGATCCCTTGAACGATCTCTATGGTCATCTCTAGGATGACTGTGTTCCGGCTGACTGCCATAGAAAGAACCATGGTCGTCACGATAATCTGCATGTCTTCTGTTACGTTGATAATCATCATGGTCAGAAGGACCACGGCGACCATCGCCCCTTTCAGCATAGTATCCTCTATCACTATTGGGTGGCCCTCGAACATGGGTAGCCCGAGGGCTCTCTCTATGGTGTACATGGTCGTATTGAGGGCCAGGTTTCTTTTTTTTGCCTTTATTGTTTTTAGGTCTCACCGTAGTATAACCCGGTGGAATCTGAGTTGGAGGGTTAAAAACAGCCTTTCCTGCCATATCCATGGCAGGACCGACCGTTGAACGTTGATCCCCCTGTTCAGAAGGTAATATCACCGGAGTGCCAATCCACGAGGGTAAAATAGGGGCAGAAGAAGCCTCCATTTCCTCGACTAACTTAGCTTGCCATTTGAAAACCATGCCATTAGAGTAATCGAGAAAATCTCGATTATATTTCTTCTTTTTTGATTTCTGTTCCTGATCTTCTTTCTCTAAATATGTTTTCAAGGTATCAGATTTGTGTTTATAGCTGTCAAGTTCTTTAAAGGGGATGAGCTTCTCCTTCAACAGAATTACCTCATCATTGAGTGATCTGAGCTTACTCTTTTTTTTATCAATCAAAAACTCTAAAAATCTAACACCTGTGTCATTGAAATACAGATACCAACTTTCAAGATCAGTTTCCCCCTTTTGCGGGCTAACTTCCCATCTTAAGCTCCGTGGGACCATTTTTTGGGTCACATATTGCTCAAGATAGGCTATGTCCCAACCGGTATGTAACTCTGAAACAAGTAAATTCTTTAATCGCAAAAAAATTCCTCCTATTTCATCAGTCTGGATGGCATTGTTACCATCGAACACACCTTCAGAGTTCAATTTATATTGAGTGCGAAATTCAAAAATGTCCATGATGGACAGTGAGCAGCAATGTTGTGGTATAGAAAAAATCAAATGTAAAAAATCCTAAGGAAAAACCAGAGGAAAACACTGCGCTAATACGTGATGAAAAAAATGATGATAGTAAGTGACAAAAGCAGCTAGTACCTATTGCTCAAAATACCCAAAGCAAAAAAATAAATAAAGCTGACTACATTTCTGAGATGGAAAGGTTGCTGTCTGATACTGCCACTTATAGCAAGCTTGCCATTAACCCCACGGTTAAATTTAAAAAGGAACTCAAAACTTTGATCAACGAGGGTTATTCTCTTGGAGTATTAAATAAGAAAGAGACAGCTTTTTTGGTGCCTTCAGCACCAAGAATTCCTATTATGTACTACCTGCCCAAGGTGCATAAAAACTCTACCCATCCGCCAGGGCGTCCAATTATTAGTGGATTGGACTCAATAACGGCACGTCTGGGAAAATATATTGACGAGTTCCTACAACCTCTGGTCATCACCACACCATCATATTTGCGTGACACAACACAAGTGATCAATTTGCTCAGTGAATGTGGTTGGAGGGATGGTTATATCCTCGCAACTGCGGATGTAAATTCTTTATACACGATCATTTCGCATGATGATGGATTAGAGGCCGTTCGCTTTTATATTCAACAAGACTCTACTCTTTCTATTATTCAAAGAGATTTCATTATTAATTTATTAATTTTTGCAACCACTCATAATTATTTTTGGTTTGGAAAGAATTTTTATTTACAAACAAGGGGCGTGGCAATGGGGGCTAAATTTGCCCCGAGCCTAGCTAACCTTTTTTTAGCTTTTTGGGAGAGAGATCTAATAGACATCAATCCCCCCAACGAGCTGAGGTTGTGGAAAAGATATATCGATGATGTCTTGATAATTTGGGAAGGTGATCTCCCTTCATTGGAAAGTTTTTTTGCCAGACTGAATAGGAATGATAAGGGCATAATTTTAACGTATGAGGCAAGCGATTCTGAGATTCACTTCTTAGACTTAAACATTTTGGTTCACGATGGAGTTGTTAAAACCACAACCCATTTCAAACCGACAGATCGCAATGCCTATATTCCTCTGAATAGTTGCCATCATGCCCAATGGCTTAAAGCCATACCAAAGGGCCAACTCCAAAGGATTAGGCGAAATTGCACATCATCAGACGATTATTTTCAACAGGCTGGCATCTTAAAAACTAAATTTTTGGAAAAAGGTTATGATCAGGCCACTATTGATGAGATTGTCCAACAAGTGGGGACAATCGATAGAAATCAGTTACTTGACACTAAGAGAGCTCCAAGAAATAATATAGATCCAAAATTTAGTTATGCAATGATTACTGGTTATTCTAATCAGCACTTTTCTGTTAAAAAAATCTTAAAGAAACATTGGAAGATTTTAAAAAATGATCGCGTTTTGGGGGCAGTAATTCCGGATCAACCAGTTGTCATCTTTAGAGGAGCACCGCCATTGCGTTTAAAAGTTGCCCCGAATGTAATTGACCCGCCAAATACAATAGGGTTTTTCCAAGATATGAAAGGTTTCTATCCTTGCAGAAAGTGCAATATTTGTAAAATCAACTCTTTCCGCGGACGTAAGCTTTTGTCTTTCCAGTCCACTCAGACTAAAAGGACATATAATATAGACTCATTCATCACTTGCACCAGTGATCATGTAGTCTATCTTGTACAATGCCCCTGTTCTAAACAGTATATAGGACGTACAAAACGGGCATTACATGTCAGATTGGAAGAACATGTTGGCAATGTAGGGCGAGGGTTTTCTAAACACAATCTGTCTAAGCATTATGCTAAATACCATAATAAACAGATTGCAGGAACTTTATTTCTTCCTATTGAAAAACTTAATGCTCCCTGGAGGGGTACAAACAAAGTACGTTCTATATCCAAATCTGAAACTCAATGGATTTTTAATATGAAAAGCTTTGTCCCTTTCGGGTTGAACGTAGAGTGGGACATAAATTGTTTCCTCAGCAATACATAGCTTCTCCATTTTTTACTGTATTTTTATAATATTTTTTAATTTTTTAATATTTTATATATTTTTAATATGTGATATATATAAATGTTTTAATCAATTTTATTTAATTAAAGATATTATTATAGATTTCATAATGTTACATTAAGATATTTAGGCTTTTTTATGTAATTGTATTAATGGACCATCATTTGTCTATCCAATTTATGCAATTATATATTGTACACCATGTCCCATTCGTTTCCTGATGCTGTGTCTCCGTGTGTGGTAAGACTCTTCTCCTATTTCTCCACAAGATGGCAGTCATCTGCATCGTGATTCGATTCTCCATCAGTTCTTTCTTAGTGTGTATACAGCCATTTCCGCCTGCCCTTAGTGTTCGCCCACAATCAAAATGGCGGCCGGACACTATATAATGCTCTAGCGATGGCCGGCGCGCTATTGGTCCATCCCCGACGAAACGTACGTAGGAGTGGCCTAAAGCGTACCTCCTTGTCATCGCTCGTACGGAGAGAGCTATACACACTGAGCACAGCCACCAGGATTCGATTGTCAGTACGCGCTGCATGCGCTGGGATCTTTGACAAGCCTTTTTATATCGACCGAATTGTAAGTGCAATTATTTCCTTAATAAATAATCCTTACATACAGTACTTCACTATGGAGCTATTTCTCGTTCTTTCTCTTTGAATACATGAGCGCATCCTCATTTTATCTGGAGTTTTGGAGCAGTAGACGATTCGATCTGTGTAACCTGCTGTTATATAGTCCACTTGAGAGGACTTTAAAAGATCTCTGGGCTCTATCTGACCGCATTAACGGTCAGGGAATCTGGTAAGCAGACTGGAATACCATCACACGGGTGTTTTCTCTTGGTGGAAGATTAAGAATTTCGTTTGTTTTTACCATTGGACTCTTTTTTCACTGATTCATATTTGCTATTTTATCACCTATATTCAATCATTGATTGGTGGAGGATCAGCATATTTACCCTTTCACTTTTGGACAGGTTTTCATAACCACTTCCAGCCCAAGGACGTCATATGACGTCCTGGACTTTCAGCGGGGATATCTGAATGATACCTGCAGCTACAGGCATTGTTCAGATATCATTATTTCCAGCCGGCGATTCTGTGCACGATAACAATGATCATAGCGGCAGTTCCACCGCTTGATTGTTCTTATAGGCGACGGAAGGGGACTTTCCACCGCCATCTGGTGCTTCTCCGGGCTCTCCCATGCCATTGGGGGCCCGGAAAAAGAATTGGCCGGCGTCAGATGACGATGATAGAGATTTACAGTCATCTCTACGACCGTCGGAGGCCTAGGCGTGGGTTCCCTGATGTAAACAAAGCCGCAATCACGGCTGTCAGCATGAGATCATTGAAATTTTTTTCTCGATCTCATGCTTTCCAGCCTGAAGGAGAGATGTGGGGTCTTATTGACCCCACATCTCTCCATAAAGAGGACATGTCACAATAGATTACTATTACAAGGGATGTTTGCATTCCTTGTAATAGGAATAAAAGTAATTAAAAAAATTTAAAATGTAAAAAAAAAAAAAAAAAAAAGAAGTGTAAAAATAAAACAAAATTAAGTAAAAAGAAAAATTAAAATGCCCGTCCCCAGTAGCTCACGCTCAGAAGCAAACACACACGTAAGTCCCGCCCACATATGTAAACGCCATTTAAACCACAATGGCCAGCACCGCCGAAGAGCCTGCAAAGCGCCTTACCCTTAATTCGGCATCTAGCAGGGGTTAAAAGCGCCCCGATAGCGACCGAAAATCGCCTCTAAAACTATAGTAAAGCGCCGCTAAAACTACCAACACTTTACCGCCAACGCCACCATGCCTCAGTGTGAAAGTGCCCTTAGACTACTTCATGGCTTGGTTTGTGCGCTGACATGCTGTGGGACCTTATATAGACAGGTGTGCGCCTTTCCAAATCATGTCCAATCAACTGAATTTACCACAGGTGGACTCCAATCAAGTTGTAGAAACATCTCAAGGATGATCAGTCAGTGGAAACAGGATGCACCTGAGCTCAATTAACCTCCCTGGCGGTATGATTCTTTCTGAAAAAACATGCTGAAAGCGGTACAATTATTTGCAAGGAAATTTGGTGTTTTATACTGTAGGCCTGTAATTTTTAGGAATAACTCACTTAAATCTGACAAAACAAGAATCTAATAGGCATCCCGGGTATGACATTTCACTGAAATTTTCTCATTTGCCGAATTGTTGCTGTCATTATTTTTTTTTTATGACGAATTTCCCCGCAAATCGCTATCGCACAATTCTGCAAGTGATTATAATTTATTATCGCTGTTTTCTAGCTGATCTAAAACCATTTTTGACATAAAAAGACACTTTTGGTAGCTATGGACAATCTACAGTTTGCAGGTTTTTATTATATAAAATGACATGTAGGACACTGGGCAGACCACTAGGGACAAGGGGGGTGTGTTTTTTTACATACAGTACTGTAATCTATAAGATTACTGTATACTGTATGTATAGTGTTTGTTTACTTTTTTGAATTTGGTGCCGATCTCCGCTCCCGTGCGTCGTAACTTCGCAGGGAACGGAGATCGGCGGCACAGGAGGACGCTGTGTGAATCGAGCGAGGTCCCGCTCACTCACATAGCGTGGTGACATCGCTGGATCCAGGAGAAGGTAAGCCAGCGCGCGCTGTAGGCTCTGCATATCTACCCCGAGCGTGACTCGGGGTTACCGATTTTGGTAGAAAAAATCAACCCGAGTCACGCTCGGGGATACCGCCAGGAGGGTTAAGAATGTCATGGCAAAGGCTGTGAATACTTATGTACATGGGTATTTTTTACTTGTTATTTTTAATAAATTTGCAAAGGATTCAAACAAAACTTTTTTTCCCATTGTCATTGTGGGGTATTGTTTGTAGTATAAAAGAAGGGGAGTCAGATTGTTTGGGTATTGTTTGTAGAATGTTGAGGAAAATAATGAATTTAATCAATTTTGGAGTAAGGCTGTACCATAACAAAATATGAAAAAAGTGAAGCGCTTTGAAAACTTTCCGGATGCACTGTACTTATCCATCATGCCATGTCATCATTGTGATTGGCCCCAAATTTATTCTGCAGCAGGACAACGACACCAAACATATAGCCAATGTCATTTTAAGAATCATCTTCATTGTAAAAAAGAACAAGGTGTCCTGGAAGTGATGATTTGGCCTCCACAGAGCCCTGATCTCAACATCATTGAGTCTGTCTGGGATTACATAAAGCTGACAGAAGGATTTGAGGCAGCCAACATCCACAGAATATCTGTGGTTAGTCATCCGAGATATTTGGAACAACCTATCTGCCGAGTTCCTTCAAAAACTGTGTGCAAGTGTACCTAGAAGAACTGAAGAATTGATGCAGTTTTGAAGGCAAAGGGTGGTCATGCCAAATATTGATTTGATTTGGATTTTTCTTCTGTTCATTTAATTTCCATTTTGTTAAATAATAAAAATAACCTATTAACACTTTTATTTCTGAAAGCATTCCTAATTTACAGCATTTTTTTTACACCAAAGACTTTTGCATACTAATATGTAAATATATATATATATATATATACACACACACACACACACACACACACACACTTTCCCTCCACAGAAAAACAATATTACTAACGTTTTGTTAATGTAAATGAAATATATTTATTTAACAAATTATACAAAAATACCCTTCTAGAAAAGCAACATACAAAGGCACTGACAATAAACTTAAAACAATTAGATCAGTGTGACCAAACATATTTATGAATTACTATAGAATTGTTGAATATATGATGTGCTAATAATAAATGCCCCAACATTTGATATTCCATATATATGAATCAAACAACAAAAAAATGTTGTTTGACATTTATATTGATACACTGTTGATGCAAACTAACTCAAAAAATAAGAGGGCTGGATGAGTTATGCTGCTGGGCTTGTAGGCATTCTATTGAGAAATATACAAGGACAGTGCTGCCTGGCTTTATGTCCCGACAGAGGCTTTTTCTACTGTGTTTATATGAGTGCATTACTTTATTCGGTTTTAATTATTAAATGTTTAAATATGATATTATTAAATATTTGTAGGTGAGCACTATGTCCGTCCTTTGTTTTCCTTGAGCTTTATGGCATGCTATGCATCAGAGTGCCTGGGTAGGACAATCCACCTCATTTCTGGTCCTGGAGAGAAGTACACACTGAAGCCCCATACACGCTATTCGATTTTCTGCAGATTTTTGTCTTCAGATTTACCAAAGCTATGTAGTTCAAGGACCTGCCTGATAATATGAAATCAAACCTTAAGACAAAAATCTGCAGAAAATAGAATAGTGTGTATGGGGCTTTCTTATCAATGAGGGACAATGCTGGTTCCATTGACTTGAACTTGGTTTATACTGTGCCTGGATTTAAAGAAACATGCTTATTTTTTACCTTTAGGATAAGGGTCAAATAAGTAAGGCGAGCGTGTGTCCGAGAGGGGTCAACGAAGGTCTCACGTGGAGAGTAAGTTATATTAACTCACAAGTGGTTTGGACTGTTTTAATCTTTTTGTCACAGACTTGCACAAAAGGTATTTTTGGAGATGTTTCACATTTATATTGATACACTGTTGAAGTATGTAAGTAAATATTAATTTTTGTTGTTGTTTGATTCCTATATGATATGGAGTATCACATTTATTAGTGCAGCACACAGTTCTTTGGCACTTTAAGCATTTTTAGCTTGCTTAAGTTTTTTAGGTCTGTGCGCAAAATTATTACTTTACACATTTGTGAATTATTTGCTCTTTTGTTTTTTTCAATCGACATATGGGAGGGATCAGCAAGGCCCCTACATGATTAAGATGTGAGGCTGGGTGCCCTGCAGACTCCTCCTCCTGGTGGCCGCTAATATCTCTTTTGTTGATCAGATTATTTTAACAACAGTTAAAAGATGAATTTCTTATGAATAACTACACCCAAGAGCCCTCAGGCTTTGTACATGCAGTCCATCCTCAGGGACTTGGGAGTCTGAGCAGAGCTGGTAGGAAGCTGTGTTGTCAGTGAAAGGGGAGGGTCATGCACCTGCTCTCAGCATGTTTGCGAATATATTTAACATTTCCGTCTTGCGGAAAAAAAAGTATTTAAAAGCACACATTACTTTACCTTGCTTTAATAAAAAAATTATCTTTGTCCTGCCCTCCTGGCTCCTGTTTTGCAGTCTGCCCTAGCAATGACAATAAAGTCTGCTGATGGCATTCTCAGTACCTTTGCAACAACGAACTGAGGAATGATGTTGTGCTGAGCAGAGGGGCAGAAAAGGGAGAGGCTGGGAGAGGGGAGGTTACTGAACTGGGTAATGGGGCGACCGGTCACCCAGTGCACAACAACAAGGCAGGGGTGACCGGTCTCCTTAACATGTCACCACTTTTCCAAGAGGTTATCTTGTACCTGCTGGGAGCCACAAACTCCTTTCATTCCTAAAATCTGTCCACCCTTGGGACAAATAGGTGATGGCCTTGCCAAAGGAATGAATTAAGAATGAAATCAGAACCAGGCTAGGGGACTTTTAGTGGAGAAGCTGTGGGGCTCCCAACAGGGTTCACATTAAGACGGGTAAGTATAAAGAAATGGGACGAAGAGAGATATTTAAAGGATACATTTGCTAAAAGTAGTTATCCTTTAAGACCTAGGAGCAACTATTGTATTGTTGTCTCAGCTGGACATCCACAATGCACCTGGTAAGTATATTCAATAATAAGAATGTTTGATTTCTTGTTCAATAACAAAATATAACAACTGTTAAGTTACAGGTTAGGTAAACCTGCAGCACAGAATTTTCAGATTGTTGTGTACTATTATATGGGCCCTATTGTAGAAGATGGTTTCTTGGTATTACGTTTTGTGGTCGCGCCCTCTACACACAGCGAATACAGCAGTTCAATCTCATCAAAATCAGCACTGGAAAAAAAAAGATAAAAGAACAATAGTAAATTTGTCTAGACAGTAAACAGCTCAACATTACAATTTGTAGCTTAAAAAAAAACAATTGGTAATGCAAATATGCGCAGATCTCTTATCAAGGATGGTGGGCGAAGAACAAGCTGTTCATGCTATGTGAATAGCTGGATACAATGCAACGTTTTCCCCAGCTTGGCTTATGAAGAGATTGCTCCTTTTATTTCAAATACAATCTGAGCAAGTCTGTATGTACAATGAATTCTTTCAATGTTGCAATATGCGTTTTTTATTCACTAGTTAGTTTTGCCATATAGGACCCGTTAGACGAAGAGATGCTCAAATCTTTTGCATGGCTTGCTTTTATTAGGTATGTACAATTTTTTTAGGACCCAACAGCTTTTGCAGTAGTTGCACAATTTAGGACCTTTTTTTCCTAAAAATAATGAACCGAAGTCAACAAAAAGTCTGTTACAGCAACCTTCATGACGGTGTTTGCAGCAACTGGATCTAGCTTGAGAATTGCCATCTTCAGTAGCTACACTTAGAATATTATAATATAGCTGCTGATGATCATGTCAGCAATTTATATCTGCTTAGAGAAGCATTGTAGCTGCATAGAGAAGCCAGCTACAGCCGCAGCTTTAATCATCTGCTCTGAATGGCTGCTGATGACTTTTTTTTTTTAGATAATATTAAAAGGTCACTTTTGGAAGAGTTTGCAACACACGTAGTAAGTATGTATGTTTTGTGCGATTTTTTTTCCTTAGCAAAAACAAATCTTATTCTTACAGGATTCAAAACAGCTACAATATTTTTACTTGACTCACTGGGGTTGATTAAAACTGGAGAGTGCAAAATCTGGTGCAGCTCAGCACAGAAACCAATTTGTTTCCAGGTTGCCTTTTTTTTGTCAAGGTTAAAGTGTTTGTAAAGGTTCATAAAAAAAAGAATCAAAACACGTCATACATACCTCCCACTGTACAGTTCGTTTTGCACAGAGTGGCCCCAATCCTGCTGTTCTGGGGTCCCACAGCACTCTTGCGGCTCCTCCCCGCAATAGCCAACCCACTCTGGGAAGCTCCTTCCCAAGGGGGTTACTTTGCAGGCGCGCTCCTGTTTCATACAGTCGGTGTCCATAGCAGCCGAGTGTATTGCCGCGTACACATGATCGGTTCGTCTGATGAAAACGGTCCGATGGACTGTTTTCATCAGACGAACCAATCGTGTGTGGGCCCCATAGTTTTTTTTCCCCATTGGTGAAAAAACTTAGAACCTGTTTTAAAATTATCTGATGGTTAAAAAAACGATAGAAAAAAACGATCATCTGTGGGAAAGTCCATTGGTTAAAAATCCATGCAAGCCCCCTTGGCGTCATGGGTCGGATTAATCTCATTACGATGGGCCTCCTCCCCAAGGGCCAGATCCACAGCCAGCCGCCGTAACTTAAATATTCCCATTTAAGTTACACTGCCGCAAAATTTCTACCTAAGTGCCCGATCCACAAAGCACTTACCTAGAAATTTTCGGCTGTGTAACTTAAATCCGGCCGGCGCAAGGCGTTCCTATTCAAATGGGGCGAGTCCCATTTAAATTAGGCGCGCTCCCGCGCCGGACGTACTGCGCATGCTCACGACGTAATTTTCCCCGACGTGCTTTGCGCGGTTTTACGTTGCGCCGGGTTTTGAGAATCGCGACGGGCGTAAAAAAAAATACGAGTTGCGGCGGGAAAAAAAATATTTGAAACAAAAAAAAGACGGCGACGCGGGATAGAAGGGTCTACTTTTACAAGGCCTAAACAGTTTAGGCCTTGTAAAAGCAGCCCTAATTTTGCGTTTGCAAACTAATACTTACGGAGAAAAAACGAAGCGTAAAAGCTTTGTGGATCTCCGTAAGTGCTAATTTGCATACCCGAATCGGCATTTCAACGAGAAATGCCCCCAGCGGCGACCGAGGTACTGCATCCTAAGATCCGACAGTGTAAGTCCCTTACACATGTCGGATCTTCTCCCTATCTATTGGAAACGGATTCTGTGGATCTGTTCCAAAGATAGAAACAGGGATACGACGGCGTATCAGTAGATACGCCGTCGTATCCCTTTTGTGGATCTGGCCCTACGTTTCTATATGTCCTCTGGCATGCTCCAGTCTATTTGCCTCTTAGACTCTTTAAATCTATTGAAGCCCTTCTGAATTCATTTGTATGGGGTACTGCCCGTCATAAATTATCCTGGCAAACGTTGAAGAACCCCACTGAGCTGGGGGGCGCAGCTTTGCCCGACTTTAACATGTATTATTTGGCGGCACAACTCTCCCACTTTTTCTACCTAGATAAACAGGATAAGGATCACTACCTGGCCCTGATATGCTCTCAGTATGCCACTGAGATCTCTCACCCCTTCCAGATTATCCTAAGGCATGGGTCTTCAAACTACGGCCCTCCAGTTGTTCAGGAACTACAATTCCCATCATGCCTAGTCATGTCTCTGAATGTCAGTGTGTTACAATGCCTCATAGAATGTGTAGTTCTACAACAGCTGGAGGGCCGTAGTTTGAGGATCCCTGTCCTAAGGGATTTGACTAACTCCCGGACGGTGGGGACCAGGCAGGGACTGTTGTACAATAATTGTAGGGTTTGGGAGGTGGTGAGGCGATCGCTGAATGTGTCACATACCCACTTTTATACACCCCTATGGGATAACCCTGGCCTACGTGAATTGCTGACCGTACCCGACCATGCCCTGTGGCTGGGGGGTGAGGTTTCTGTCTGATGCTTATCGTAATAATATCCTAAAGTCGTTCCAACAATTTAAAGATGACTTTGGCCTCCCCAACTCCATGCACTTTAGTTTCCTCCAGCTCCGCCATGCCCTCCAGACTCAATTCCGAGATGCCCCCCCTGATGTTGACCGGTTGGACATTCTAGGTGTCCTGACGGGTCAAGATTCCCCTAAACTTATTTCAATCATTTACAATTCCCTTCTTCGCCCGTCCGCGGCAACTCTCGCATTTCAGCTGAAAGACCGCTGGTTGGGGGATGTGGGTGGGCTGGACGACGACGAATGGGAGGATGCACTAGACACATGCAAGAAGGTTTCAACCAGGCTCTCTGACCGCCTTACACATCTTTATATCCTGCACAGATCATACCCGACTCCAATCCGACTGGTCAAGTACAAGCCCGACCATAATCCCCTTTGTCCTAGATGCAGTAGTCCAACCCATGCCCAGTCATACAGGATTACTGGACTCACATTGTTAAATTCATCCACGATGAGATGGGCTCTCCCCTGACGTTGTGCCCCAAACAATGCCTGCTGGGGGTTTTCCCAGATCCGGACAAATTTCTTTATTGCCAGATTACTCATAGCAAGAAAATGGCTTCAAGCTGTGCCCCCGTCGCTCCAAGAGTGGATATCCGCTGTCAATCAGGTTCTACCTTATAAAAAAGAAATTTATGTCCATAGGGGCTGCCCTGCCAAGTACGGCAAGATATGGGACACCTGGTTAGGCAATGCTGCTACTTGTGATGTGATACCTGACTAATACTCTCAATACCCAAATGTGTGTAAAATATTGTTTAATTATACTCTGTTCATAGCTCCACTTTGTTTAACTTGCAAAATATACCACTGATCTATCAATGTATATCCTGTCAATTGCTATTACTCTTCTTAATAAAACACCACGTTATTTGTAAAAAATAAAAAATAAAAAAAATCCACACATGCTCAGAATCAAGTCGACGCATGCTCGGAAGCATTGAACTTCATTTTTCTCAGCACGTCGTAGTGTTTTACGTCACCGTGTTCTGACACGAACGGATTTTTAACTGATGGTGTGTAGGCAAGACTGATGAAAGTCAGCTTCATCGGATATCTGATGAAAAAATCCATCGGTTCATTTTCATTCAACCGATCGTGTGTACAGGGCATTAGACTTGGCCCCGCCCCCTGGCGGTCACGTCATTAGATTTGATTGCCAGCAGTGGGAGCAAATGGCTGCGCTACTATCAATCTATCCAATTAATGCCGAGACTCCGTAGAGAAGAGGACGCCGGCAGAAAGCGCAGAGCAGGTGAACTGGCTCAGGTAAGTAAAATGGGGGGGCCCATGACAGACAGGTGTTTTTTTTCACCTTAATGCATAGGATGTATTAAGGTGAAAAAACACGAACCTTTACAACCCCTTTAGTTGAACAAGGTGAAGTTAGAAGCCGATTGGCTACCATGCAGAGCTGCACCAGATTGTGCACTCTCCAGTTTTACTAAATCCACCCCACTTAGTTTTAGCGGAATATGTTTTTTACAAAAAAATATAAAAAAAAAAATATGGCCAAAATTAGTTATAAAGTTTTGTCAACATGCTGGATAATACTTGTTGAAGCAACAATGAGAATTTCAATTACATATCCCTGAACCAGGATTTCCCAAACATCTATATAAATGATTATTTCTCTACAATTCATTAAAACAAAGAGAAACAAAATGTAGCCTACTACACAAGCCTGAGGCTGCATTTACACTACATCGTTTTAAGTCACAGGCAGATTTGCCGCGGATCTGCCCACGATTTGACAGCGCGGAGATGTGAATGACAAAATGCGGGACTCGCATCTGATTTAAATGGCACCTCAAATTGCTGTGTGGATCTGCCACGATTCTCATGGGATAAAACGTGCTGCAACCTGCATCGCAGGAAGCACGTGGCCCAAAAATAGTTCAGGAGCTACTTTGGGGTGACATGCCTCAGATCTGCACAGCTATTTGAGGTGCCATTATCAAAATGCGAGTCTTGCGTTTTGTCATTCACATCTCAGCGCTGTCAAATTGCGGGTAGATCCGCGGTAAATCTGCCTACGATTTAAAACACTGTAGTGTGGTCATTCTCCCTGAGCCTCTGGGATCGCCTAGCAAAAACATATCGATTTAAATCGCCACACACCCCGATGGCATCACTATTCCACAACCCCGTGTTCACCCCGGGTCTCCGGCCCCAGGACTTTAATTGGTGGATTAATAAGGGTCTACTGAGGATAGCGGATCTATGCGACCACAAGGGGGCTTTGTCAAAATCGGTTCTACAGGAGAGGTATGATCTTCCAAAAGCTGAATACTTTCGATACGCTCAGATTGCTCACTTTTTGGGGACTTTGAACCGCACTTCGGACCTCTCCACATCAACGGCTATGGAACACCTTTGTAGAACCTTTGACAAACACTCCGGTCACATATCAATAATCTACAACTTGTTGTCCTCTAATACCCAAAAGTTGGTTTATATGCAAAAGTGGGAACAGGATCTTGGCACGGCGCTTGAAATGGCGGAATGGAGCAAGCTGGTACAGGGGGCGTCTAGATCCTATATTAACACCTCTCTAATTGAGGCCAATTACAAAGTGTTGTTACGGTGGTACATGGTCCCTGCGCGAATAGCCACCTTTGTCCCAGGGGTGTCTCCGCGGTGCTTTAGAGGGTGCAATGAGGACGGCTCCATGTACCACACTTGGTGGATGTGTCAAAAGGTGAGACGATTCTGGATACGCACCTACAACTTTATCTATTCTATAACCCAGGTGAACCTCGTTAAGTCGCCTCTGCATGCACTGCTGGGACGCCTGGTGGAGGGTACGTCAAAGTACTTGAGAAAACTGATAGCTTTTATTTTTGTGGCAGCTAGAATTTCCATCGCCAAGTCATGGAGATCCCCCACTGTCCCTTTTTGCCTCTTGAAGTCTAAGTTGTCATGGATTATGGTGAACGAGAGGTTGTCAGCCATTCTGAACGACAAAGTCAAGGTTTTCGATAAGGTGTGGGATCCCTGGATCACTTACCTCACAAATGTACACTGATCCAACTCAATGCTGGTGGATGGGGATGCGCCATCCCTCCCTTTTTTTTTTTTTCTCTTCTTTCTCTCGCTCCTCTTTCCTTTCTCCTCTTCTATCCTTTTTCCTCCTCTTCTTCCTTCCTCTCTGCTCTACTATTGATATGTTACCAATTCAGAGGTAGTGGGCTGGGGTATGTTGGCCCTTGGGCCTGGATTGCGCCACAACTGGGTGATCCCGGGCTAAGTTGATGATTGTCCCTGTTAAGCGATGGTTCTGGGGGGAACGCTTATGGATACTAGATACTAGATGTGTAACTGTTATGTGTGAACATGCAATAATCTGTATTGGATTAATAGCCCCCCAGATGTGGACTGTGGGTGCATACCTTCCCCCCCCCCCCACTCCTAATTATCTTTGTATACCCCTCTCCCTGATTTTTTTTTCTCTTTGAAAACTCAATAAAAAATATTGGAAACGAAAACACTGTAGTGTGAATGCAGCCTAAGTGAGGGACAACGTTTTATGACACCATCACATGATGGGCCATTGGCTCCAAATAATCATTTTTAATTAACAGCAAATATAAAAGTCCCTATCTGAGCAATTACTGTGTATTGCAAAATCTCTGTTAACGGGTTAACAATTAGCTTTGCATCGCCATAACAACCTGATATTTAACATGTTTTGCTTTTAATTATTATTAGAATCATCAAATTCATTTGCATGCATCCCCCTCCCCCGATATCTTTGCTAATGAGTATAAAGCAACATCTATGACTGGATTTACTTGTAAGGAGATCAGTAGTTTAGCTTCCTGCTGAGGTTGGAGATCAAACCTGGAGCTAAAATTATAGGCTACATCTATATATACATACACGTACTAGTCTTTGTCTTCACCCAGGTTTAATCTTATTAATGTTTGTAAAGGTCGTTGCATTATCAAACAGCTGTTCTATATGCAGTTATGTGTCCATATGTCAAATGGTTTATTAACTAAAATTTAGATCTGTGTGATCATTCTGTCATGCCTACAAATGTACTTGTCAAAGAAAGCAATTTGTCTATTCCAACATGGCAATTCCCTTTAAAAAGATCCTGACATGACAAACATAGGAGCTGCCATTGCCGACTTATTTTTGTAATGTAGGTACATTCTCCATGGCTGTCATCCCTACCTTCTTTTATTGCTTGATGAGTTAATGACCTAGAGCAAGACATGTGCATATCACCCGACCTACAGATGTGGTTTCAAGATCAGTGGCTCATTAAAGCGGAGGGCCGACTTAAACAAAATATATTAAAAGCCAGCAGCTACAAATACAACAGCTGCTGATTTTTAATGTATGGACACTTACCTGTCAATGATGCCCGCGATGTCGGCAGCCGAGGCCGAACAGTCGCTCGGCTCTCGGCCCCCCGCCACCATACTCGATGAGGGAATCAGGAAATGAAGCGTTGCGGCTTTACTTCCCGGTTCCCTACTGCGAATGCGCGATTTGCGCTGCCCGTCTTCACTGGTCCCCGCTGTGTGTCTCCCAGGAGGCAGCGGGGGTACAGAGTAGGCGCCGGAAGTGGCGTAGATCACCAAGGTGATCTATGCCAGGAAGTGGGAGCAAAAACCTGTATTAGACAGGTATCTGCTCCCCCTTCCCCCCTGAAAGGTGCCAAGGGGAGGGTTCCAAAAAGTGGAAGTTCCATTTTTGGGTAGAACTCCACTTTAAGTAGTGTAGCAAGGATGGCATTACAGCTCTGAAGCACACAGTTTCACAAACAAGTTCCCTGTGTTTTTATTTGGACAGGGGTCTCAAACTGGCGGCCCTCCAGCTGTTACGAAACTACAAATCCCATGAAGCATTGCAAGGCTGACAGTTACAAGCATGATGCCCACAGGCAGAGGCATGATGGGACTTGTAGTCTCGCAACAGCTGGATGGCCGCCAGTTTGAGACTTATGCTTGAGCCACTTGCCGACCGCCAATATACGCCAGGACTGCAGAATGGCACGGGTGCACAAATGAGCGTACCCGTACTTCCCTCGCTCCCGCGGGCAGGGGGCACGCACCTGGGGTGGTTAGATTTGTTACAGAACCGATCAGTCCTCATGTCCAGGCCAATGATTTCTGGCCTGGACCTGCTGATTGGTTCTGGCAAATGAAAATGCTTCCCCTGCCTGTAAGTGTAAACACAGGCAGGGGAAGTAATATCATCTCCCTCTCTGGAATTCTTTTTGGTTCCAGAGAGAGGAAAGAGGATGTCTAAATGTGAGTTGCACAACACTACACTAACACCAGTCACCCCCTAATTATCCCCCCAGTTAACCCCTTCTCTCCCTGTCACTGTGTCACCAATTGCGGTTATCAGATATTTCACTGATCACTGCATTGGTGTCATTTGTGACTGTAATAAGTGTTAGGGCAAGTAGTAGTAGGCCCAGGTAGGTCTAGGGTACCCCCCTAATAAAGGTTTAACCCCTTGATCACCCCCCCAGGTTAACCCTTTCACCGCCAGTCACCAGTGTCACTAATATTAGGATTTTACCTGTAAAATCCTTTTCTTGGAGTACATCACAGGACACAGAGCAACAATAATAATGACTATATGGGTTTTACGCCACCTACTGGCAGATAGTCAAACAGGAAGTCCACCCCTATATAACCCCTCCTACACAGGAAGGACCTCAGTTTGTAGCAAAGCAATGAATATCCAAAAAAGATGGGAGGGACCTCTGTGTCCCGTGTTGTACTCCAAGAAAAGGATTTTACAGGCAAGTATGACGGAAAAATTTGAATTTCTTTATCGTACATCACTGGACACAGAGCAACCATAATAATTAGGGTTGTCCCGATACCGATACTAGTATCGGTATCGGGACCGATTCCGAGTTTTTTCGGCGGTAGTCAGACGCCGATACCCCGCCCTGATACACAAATAGAATACTTAACCCCCCCCCCGCGCCGCGCCGCCACCGGAGCCGCAATTCGCCGCTGCGATCCGCCGCCGTTACGCCGCTGACTGTGTAATACGGGCGGGAACATTACAGCTTTGAATAGCTGTAATGATTTGCACCACGCATAGACACTCCCCCTTGCTCGGGTGAACTGTCCAATCCCGAGCGAGGGGGAGTGTCTATACACGCAGCGTGGCGCCAATCAAAAGCTATTCAAAGCTGTAATGTTCCTGGCCGGCCGTAGTACACAGTCGGCGGTAGCAGGTAAGCGGGCCATGGCTGCATATGGGGGGAGACACACACGGCTGGATGGGGGGAGACACATACGGCTGGATGGGGGGAGACACACACGGCTGGATGGGGGGAGACACACACGGCTGGATGGGGGGAGACACACGCGGCTGGATGGGGGGAGACACACGCGGCTGGATGGGGGGAGACACACGCGGCTGGATGGGGGGAGACACACACGGCTGGATGGGGGGAGACACACACGGCTGGATGGGGGGAGACACACACGGCTGGATGGGGGGAGACACACACGGCTGGATGGGGGGAGACACGGCTGCATGGGGGGTGACACACACGGCTGGATGGGGGGAGACACGGCTGCATGGGGGGTGACACACACGGCTGGATGGGGGGAGACACGGCTGCATGGGGGGTGACAATGGCTGCATGGGGGGTGACAATGGCTGCATGGGGGGGTGACAATGGCTGCATGGGGGGATACATTGCTGGATGGGGGGTGACAATGGCTGGATGGGGGGATACATTGCTGCATGGGGGGTGACAATGGCTGCATGGGGGGTGACAATGGCTGCATGGGGGGTGACAATGGCTGCATGGGGGGTGACAATGGCTGCATGGGGGGTGACAATGGCTGCATGGGGGGTGACAATGGCTGCATGGGGGAGACAATGGCTGCATGGGGGGAGACAATGGCTGGATGGGGGTATACATTGCTGGATGGGGGGTGACAATGGCTGGATGGGGGGTGACAATGGCTGGATGGGGGGATACATTGCTGCATGGGGGGAGACAATGGCTGCATGGGGGGTGACAATGGCTGCATGGGGGGTGACAATGGCTGCATGGGGGGTGACAATGGCTGCATGGGGGGTGACAATGGCTGCATGGGGGGTGACAATGGCTGCATGGGGGTGACAATGGCTGCATGGGGGGAGACAATGGCTGGATGGGGGTATACATTGCTGGATGGGGGGTGACAATGGCTGGATGGGGGGTGACAATGGCTGGATGGGGGGATACATTGCTGCATGGGGGGAGACAATGGCTGGATGGGGGGATACATGGCTGCATGGGGGGAGACAATGGCTGGATGGGGGGGAGACAATGGCTGGATGGGGGGGAGACAATGGCTGGATGGGGGGATACATGGCTGCATCTGTGGGGGGACATCGCTGCATTTGGGGACACATTTTAAAAAAAGTATCGGTATTCGGTATCGGCGACTACTTGAAAAAAAGTATCGGTACTCGTACTCAGTCCTAAAAAAGTGGTATCGGGACAACCCTAATAATAATGCCTATATAGGATGTCCTAAAGCAATGCCCTTGAGGGGAGAGAGACACAATCACAGAAACCGCCACCTGAGAAGGACTCCTTCTGCTGCCCAAAGAAGTATCCTATGTGGCTTTAACCACTTGACAACCGGCCCATTGCCAAAATACATCCTGTGTTTAAAGATGGATATCTCGGTAACGGCAGCAGCTGCTGCCACAACCGAGGTATCGATCTTTAGTGCCAACGGTCCTGTAAACGATAACGGCGGTCTCCGCGGCAGATTCGCCGCGAGATCGCCGTTATCGGTGGCCGGAGAGGGGCCCCCCCTCCCGCCGCTCTCCCGCGCCCTCCGCCGCTTACCGGAGCCGTCGGTAGCGGCGGAGGCGATCGGGACCGTTCGGCTGGTGACTGGGGACGAGACTGAAGGAAAAATCTCCTTCGCCCGTCCCCATAGCTCTGCTGGGCGGAAGTGACGTCAAAACGTCAGTCCCGCCCAGCCTCTTAAAGCAACATTTTTTTTTTTGTCATTTGACCCCAGATCTCATATTTAAGAGGACCTGTCATGCTTTTTCCTATTACAAGGGATGTTTACATTCCTTATAATAGGAATAAAAGTGATCATTTTTTTTTTTTTTTTATTTCAGTGTAAAAAATTATAAAAATAAATAAGAAAACAAAAAAAATTTTTTTAAAAACGCCCCGTTCTGACGAGCTCGCCCACAGAAACGAAAGCATACGCGAGTAGCGCCCGCATATGAAAACGGTGTTCAAACCACACAAGTGAGGTATCGCCGCGATCGTTAGAGTGAGAGAAATAATTCTAGCCCTAGACCTACTCTGTCACTCAAAAAATGCAACCTGTAGAATTTTTTAAACGTCGCCTATCGAGATTTTTAAGGGTAAAAGTTTGACGCCATGCCACGAGCGGGCGCAATTTTTAACCGTGTCATGTTGGGTATCATTTTACTCGGCGTAACATTATCTTTCACAATATAGAAAAAAATTGGGCAAAAATTATTGTTGTCTTATTTTTTAATTCAAAAAAGTGATTTTTTTCCCAAAAAAAGTGCGCTTGTAAGACCGCTGCGCTGTGACAAAAAGTATTGGAATGACTGCCATTTTATTCCCTAGGATGTCTGCTAAAAAAAAAATATATAATGTTTGGGGGTTCTGATTAATTTTCTAGCAAAAAATTTTTGATTTTTACATGAAGGAGAGAAGTGCCAAAATAGGCCTGGTGATTAAGTGGTTAATATCCATTTTATAAAATTCTGTGAATGCATGAACAAAAGACCATGTAATGGCCCAAGATTCCCCACACACAACTGGTAGCGAGCACCTTTATAAAAAAAAAGGGGTGGGGGACCTTTCCCTTTCAAGCCATAGGCTTGAATAATTAACTGGCAAATCCAATGAAAACAGTTAACTTGGATGCCTCCTGCCCATCCTGGGCTCTACTGGCAGCACAAACCAGGATTCCTGGCCTGTACCGACAAATCAAGCAATTCTGACCTCCAGAACTACCTCCGGAGTATGCAGTGATCCAACTCCTGCCAACTGAGGATCAGAAAAGAAGGCAAGACATTGTCTTGATTGAAGTGAAAACCAGATACTATACTAGGCAAAAAATGGATGTGGACGCAACATCACCTTAATATGATGCAAGACCAAAAACAGCTCCTTGCATGAAAGAGCCAGCCAACTCTAACACTCCACTTAGCAAAGTGATGGCTACCAAAGAAGCCACCCTCCAAGATAAAGGACTAACAGAATCTCTCGATTGGTTCAAAAAGTGGCCTCTGCAAGGACAGTCAAGATCAAATTCAAGTCCCAAGGACACAAGAATGGCCTGACAGGCGAGACTGTCTACGTTACTCTGTATGAATCAAGGAGTGAGAAACAACTGCCCCTGGGAAAAAATGTATAGAGACGAACCCTGACTGTAAAACGGTACTGAAAGCCAATCTCATTTCCCCTGCCGATTGGAGAAAGAAAGAGAAAATCTCCCATTCACATATTTTTGCGGGGGCCACTTCCTGGCTTCCCCCCAGACAAAAAAAATATTTCCAAGTCCTGTAATTGAAGTTCCCCGAAGCTGGCTTCCAGGGGCTCAACAGTGCTGAGATACAAGACTCAGCACTATTAGATCCCGCTAGACTGGGAGTGTTCAAGAACGACCCCCAAAAGACTTACTATGTCGGTGTACCAAGCCCTCCTGGGCTGATTCGGCTAACACTATTATCAGTGTCACCACATCCCGGATTCTTTGCAAAAGATGTGGGAGAAGTTAAAACAGAGGGAAGCTTCAAATAAAAGAGAACTGGTCCCTAAGGTGTTAACAGTGCATCTACCCCTATTGCCAGTGGGGCCCTCGTCCCAGACATAACCTGTCCCAACTTGTTGTAGAACTTGAAATTTTGTAGATTCGCCTGAAGAGTTCCTTTTGCCACTATTCTATATCTGAAATATGCACGGATGATAGAGACAGTCCTTGTGCTGTCCCAAACAGAATGTGGTTCACCTTCCTGAGCCACATGACTCCTGATGCCGCCCTTGTGGTTGATATATATGCCCCTACAGAGGCTTTTCCAGATAGAACCTACAACTGGTTTGTACCATAATCCAGAGCAAGGCGTACTGGCCAAAAGCTTAAAGATATTTATGAGAAGTATACTCTCCTGTGGAGACCAAATTCACTGAACTGTAGCCACCCTCAAACCAAATGAAGAAACTGGCATCAGTGGTTATTATCTTCCAATACCTGAAAGGAAGAATTCAACCTTTCTAGATTCCGAACCATCAACCACCAATCTTAAGGGAACAAAGCCCTTCAGCAATCAATGCCTGGATCTTCAAGTTCCAAACAGAGAAAGAGAATAATCCCCTCCAAGACCTGAAGTAGGACTGTACATAAAGAATGTGCTTAAACCTAGATACAGCTTCCTACTGCAAAATTAATCAAAGAAATATCTAGACCAACTGCTTCCTGATCAAAGGGTTATTAAGGGTATACTGAGATTGACACCCCCTGCATCTTTAGCAAGTCCAGCACCGAAGCTAGGAGCTTTGTGAACCTCAGAAGCTGTGGCCAGCCCGAAGGATGGTCACAAAAATGAAAACAGACAACGTTCCACTGCAATTAGAGAAATCTTTGATAAGACTGGAAACAACCCAGGACATGAAGCGTTTCCTGATGATTATGGGCCCCGCAATCTTCCTCTTGCAGAGAGGTCATCACTGAACAGACTGAGGCTATCTGAAGCAGAAGGATGCCCAGCTGGAGATCTAAAGACCTCATGTCCCTATTCCGTTTTGAAGCGGTTACCATTTAATTGTTTTAAATAATGAGCCCATAACTTTTGCTCCAAGACCCAACGCAAGGCAACGACTGACCCGGCTAAGGAAGGAGCAACTACCTCAGAGACTGCTCTAAAATCTTATGGTCTGAGATACTCTCAAACACAGCTACCTCAGATGCCAACTTCACATAGGAGGGAAATCTGGGCAGTCTCCAATCCAAGTACTAACCAGGCTTGATCCGAGATCAGGCGCCACAGTGGCTCAGATCACCCTCATGCCATTGGTGCAACAGGAGGCGTGAATGAACATGGCCAGACCACTGAACCTGAGGGCGGTGGCACCCTTCTAAGTAATTTAGCTAGTCTAACAGATACATAATAAAGTGACTGTATTAGACAAACTAATACACAGTTCCACAAGGATGCAGGCCTAGACAATATTAGTCTACCGCTATACAACCCTGTAAGTATGCAGGTACCCAGGTATGCAAACATGCAAGTATACAATTATTTTTGCCATTCATGCATCTATGTATGCAGCTCAAGGCAATAAGCACGTATGTATGAATTCCTAGGCAAAAAAAACAGATATGTATGTAGTCCTAGGCAAACAAGCAGATATGTATACATTTCACTGTAACTAAGCACATATGGATATAGTTTAATGTAAATAAGCACAATGTATACAGTTTAATGCAATTAAGCACATATGTATGCAGTTTAAACTAAGGATATAGGTATGCAGTACAAATGAAAACATGCCAGCATGCGTTTAAGCAATATGCATTTATGGAGGCATGCGTTTATGAAAGCATGTAGGTATGTGCTTAAGCAAATATGTGTTTAGGCAAAACACAAAAGCGTGTCCATGCAAACACGCACTTATGTAATACGTGCCCATGGAGACATGCATTTACAGAATAAGCAAGCATGCGTTTATGAAACGTATTTAGGCAACATATATTATGCAACACACATCTATGCAAACATGTCTATGTACCATGTGTTTATGCAAACACGTATATCTATGCAACATGCATACACACTTATGCTCACACGTCTATACAAACAAACCGTACTAGTGACGCTCATCCTTCTGGTGAACTGACAAGCACCAGCAGCCTAGTACACCCTTTTTGTAGTCAAGCCAGCACTGCAGTATTACTTGGTAACAAGGCGAGTCCCATAGGTGCAGTTCAAGCTGGTGCAGTGGCTAGGACAAGAGCATACCTCCCAACTTTTTGAGATGGGAATGAGGGACACCTACCAGCAAAAGTATTCAGGCATAGGACACACCCCTTGCCACGCCCCCTTAAAGGAGAATTGTACAAAAAAACAAGATTGGTTAAACCCACAAGTGCTTTTTTTTTACCACTACTATTCCTTTTGGAATTTACAAATGCAGCAGTTTAGAAATCAGATGAAAGATGTTTAGTGCTGGAAAACACTTTTTGGTAGATAAAAACTGTGTTTTATATACAACTCTATAGATCAGACCAAAATGAGGGACAAGTGAGGAGGAATGAGGGACAGAGGGACATTGCTCCAAATCAGGGACAGTCCCTCGAAATCAGGGACAGTTGGGGGCTATGCAAGAGTACCGCAGGTACCAAGAAGACAAAGACAGGCGCCTTGAGCCCATAGTTCCCTTCCTGCTCCATTTTTCATTCCTAATTGGGAGCCCACCACTTCTGCTGCACCCGTACTTCCCCATTCACTGGCCGACCCGGAATTCAGGTGGAAACAGTTAATTTTATGTCACTTGATTTTTACTCAACGTTTTTTCACGGAAGATCTCTATAGTTCTATTGTGGACCAAAGCAATTTGTATGCTGGTCAATTTATTGCCGCTAATACGCATTTGACCCCTGCCAGGGATTGGAAACCTATTACGGTTTCCGAATTTAAGACCTTCCTGGGCCTATCCCTCCTCATGAGCATAACTAAAAAGTGTGAGTTGCGGTCATATTGGTCCACTGACCTAATTCACCATATGCCTGTGTTCTCTGCCTCAGTTGCCAGGGCTAGATACGAGCAGATCTTGCGTTTCATGCATTTTAATGACAATAAACTCTGTTGTCCTCGGGGTGACCCTGAATACGATCGGCTCCACAAAATTCAGCCCCTCGCAAACCATTTCAACCAACAGTTTGCAGCCTTGTTTACCCCTGATCAAGTTGTCTGCGTTGATGAGTCCCTGATTACGTTTTCTGACCGCTTGTCAAACATTATCTTCCCAGCCAGCGTGCCAGATATAGGGTCAAGATGTATAAGCTCTGTGACAGGGCCACAGGCTATACATATTGTTTTATGATTTACGAGGGAAAAAATAGTTACCTAGAGCCGGAGAACTGCCCAAACTACATAGGAAGAGCTGGTAAGATTGTGTGGGACTTGGTGTCACCCATATTCGGAAAGGGGTACCACTTGTACGTGGACAATTATTACACGAGCATGCCACTTGTTTGTCACTTGTTTGATCATGGAATTGGCGCACGTGGCACCGTGCAATCTATTTGCCGGGGCTTACCCCAGCGGCTGGTAGATTCCCATCTTAGGCTGGGGAAGGGAGCCTGCTTGAGAAGTAATAATTTGCTTGCAGTAAAGTGAAGGCATAATCCTAATGTTTTTGTTCTGTCCACCTTTCACGCAGACATGACGGGCCAAATTCAAATGGCAACTGGTGTTGTGGAGAAACCCCCTCTGTGTCCACGAATACAACCTTAACCGCTTAAGCCCCGTACCATTTTGTTGCTAAAGGACCAGGCCCCTTTTTGCGATTCGGCACTGCGTCGCTTTAACGGACAATTGCGTGGTCATGCGACGTGGCTCCCAAACAAAATTGATGTCCTTTTTTTTCCTACAAATAGAGCATTCTTTTGGTGGTATTTGATCACCTCTGCGGTTTTTATTTTTTGCTCTATAAACAAAAATAGAGCGACAATTGTGAAAAAAATTCAATATTTTTTACTTTTTGCTATAATAAATATTCCCCAAAAATATATAAAAACATTTTTTTTCCTCAGTTTAGGCCGATAGGTATTCTACATATTTTTGGTAAAAAAAAAAAAATCACAATACGCGTTTATTGATTGGTTTGCGCAAAAGTTATAGCGTCTACAAAATAGGGGATAGTTTTATGGCATTTTTTATTGATATTTTTTTTTACTAGTAATGGCGGCAATCAACAATTTTCATTGTGACTGA
Organism: Rana temporaria; assembly: GCF_905171775.1. Taxonomy (NCBI): domain Eukaryota; kingdom Metazoa; phylum Chordata; class Amphibia; order Anura; family Ranidae; genus Rana; species Rana temporaria. The sequence goes on along the minus strand of NC_053495.1, from coordinate 65,345,730 downwards.
AACATTATGGCAGACACATCGGACGCTTTTGACACCATTTTGGGACCATTGTCATTTTTACAGCGATCAGTGCTATAAAAATGCACTGATTACTGTGAAAATTACACTGGCATTGAAGGGGTTAACCTGTAGGGGCGCTGAAGGGGTTAAGTGTGCCCTAAGGGAGTGATTCTTACTGTGTGGGGGCATGGCTTGGCGTGTGACGTCACTCGTTGTTCCCTATTTCAGGAAACAGACAATCAGTGACACTCTCACTAGGAAGAACGGGAAAAGGTTTGTTTACACTTACCTGCCCCCGTTCTTCAGCTCTGTGACCCCATCGTGGGACACCAGCGGCGATCGGGTCCATGGGTCCCGCGGTCACGGAGCTCAGGACCGGGTCGCGAGTGCGCCGCCGGCGGTGCGCACGCGACCCACGGCTGGGCTCTTAAAGGCGAAGTACCTGTATGTGCTTATGCCTAGACATGCTGCTCTACCGACGTATATCAAAGTTAGGCAGTCCTTAAGTGGTTAATATGGGAGGGGTGGACATCAATGACCAGTTTATGGCACCGTACTTAATTGCCCGTAAGGCCAGACGCTGGTATAAAAAAAGTGTCTGTATATTTATTCCAATAGGCTCTGCTGAACGCTTATGTGCTATACAAGGCATCAGGACGACCTGGATGTTTCCTTAAAATTCCTGGAAGAAATCGTCACAGCCCTTCTGTTTCTAGACAGTGCTCTGCCCCACCTTCCCAATACAAATACAGTAAGCCAGGTGCATGAGAGGCAGTTTCCGTATGTCCTCCCTGGTACCCCTACCAAACGATAACTCCAAAGAAAATGTTGTGTCTGTAGGAAATGTGGATATAGGCGTGACACCCGCTATTATTGTCCCTCCTGTCCTGACCAACCTGGTATTTGCATTGGTGAATGTTTTGAATGCTACAACACTAGTGAAGTATTAGCGTAGGGTACAGCACTGCACTGACTAGGACACACTTACACAGGGTCTCCAAAGATGCCATCGAGTTTCGAGAGACCCGAACCATTACAGTTATAGTTACAAATAAAAATGTAAAAAATATATATATATATATATATATATATATATATATATATATATATATATATATATATATATATATAAAAAATATATATTGTCCTCTCTCTATTGTTCTGCTCTTTTTTACTGTATTATAAGGGGAATATATGCCGAAGCATTGGGGCAGGGGTTAATGCCATAGGCCCCAATAGGTTTCAAAATAGGGTGGGCTCAGAGCGAAAAGCATTGCGCCATGAGCCCACCTAATTAATATTCGCTGTAGTAACACTGATCCTCAGTCCTGGCAATCAGAAGCAGGGCTGAGACCCGTTTTCCGATTGGCCGAAAAGAGAAGAGTCCCAATTGGCTGCAGAGAAGGGAGTAAACGGAAGCTGTTGATGCCATGGAGAGCAGGGGAAGTGAGAGCCGTCGGCGCCGAGGACCAAGGGAAGTCGCAGGTGAAGTGGGGGGTGGGTTGGTTTTGCCGTTTGCTGCCCCCTCCAAAAAATTACCAACAGTTAGTGTACTTTTGTAAAACTAAAATTTCCCAAATACATTTTCTTTTCCCGATATCCATGCCACTGAAATCTTCTCCACTTCTTCTGCAGTAACTAACAAGTCAGGAAGGGTAAGCGTCATGTTTCCTTTCTGTGCTCAGTGGTTCTTTCTGTAGATCTCCACATCAACAAGGACATAGTAGTTGAGTCAGGGCCAGTAAGAGTTGCCACAGAATGCTGCAATGGACCAAGAGAACCCTCTTGCAAGTGTATATTCCTGCAGAAGAGTTTAGTCAGGATTATCTCTGGATCAAAATGACAGCTGGCAGCACAAGTATCAGGAGATATACGTTTTCCCTTGCTTCTTTACAGGTACGGCTGATTTGGAAAATTTTCATTCGACAGAGACACTTTAAAGCAGTGGTTCTCCACTCCTAATCTCAGGACCCACTAACAGGCCAGATTTTATGTGTTACCTTGGGGAGATGCAGACTGGAATACTGCAATCACTGAGCAGCAAATGATATCACCTGTGATGTATTTCAGTTATCTTGCAAACCTGGCCTGTTAGTGGGCCCTGAACACAGGAGTTGAGAACTACTGCTTTAAAGGATAAGTTCACCTGTAATAACATGTTACAGGTTACACCCATATTCAGGGTGTAACATGTTACTAATGCAGCAGCCTCTCTCCCCCTCCCAAATCCACCATTGTGACAGCCGGGCGGGGATAATCTCGCTGTCACAATTTTAAATCAGTGCAGCCATGCAGTGCTTCACTCACACAGTCACATCAGCTTTCTGTGAATGAATAAGCTGCAAGTCCTGTCGCCGACCATGGCAAGTGGATTGTAGTTTTCAATGAACTGCGGGGGCGCTGGTGAGCGCTCTCCTAGTTCATTCATTCTTTCTGCTCTTCAGTAACTGTCTACCCATACAGGAGAGTCAGCCGCTCGGACAGGTTTTCCTGTTTACGTCCGGCCGGCGCAACAGGTTTAAGGCGGTACTTACACTTAAGAAATGTGAGTTTTTTACCGTTTGTTTTATATTTTAATCAAAGTCATTTGTTTTACACTATCGAGGCATCTGCTTTCTTTGCAAGATACCATACCAATTGACGTTTATACTGAGGAGTTTGTCGTACCATCACATCGTATCATCGCTATGGATGCAGTGTTCTGTCGTGTCTGCTGAGTTTAACACTTATGCTGGTTTTGGTCCTACATCATAAGGGACCTTTGGCTCTGGTAAGCAGTTTCACTTACACTAGGGTGGTGGAATTCACTTAAAGTTGCGGATCTTGAGAAGAAAGAGCAGCGGTCAATTTGATCATCACTGGGTGTTTCCTCATATTCCCCATTGCAGGGCTCATAGTTCATGTTTTGTTCATAACAATCTATGATCCGTATTTGGTTTTTGCACATAGGTTTATACCATGGCCTACTTCATGATTTGTCAATTTCACGTTTGAGAATTTGTGTACTGGTTATGCAGACAGGCATTTTAATTTGATTCATGTAACTTTCACATCTATGGTCACCTTCTCCGTAAAGGTTTCCTTTGATATTAGCGCAACTATATATATTTTTCTCAAGAATTTAAAAATACTTTTCTGTGCCTGTAAATCTTTGGTTGTTGACAGGGTCTGTTTAACGGATTTCAGGAAACAAACCGCTCTGTCTTTGGCCCGGCCTAAGCCCGGTGGATGGGGTAAAAGGCATCACATACTAGCCCTCTGAATTGGTATAATTTTTTTTTAACAATCTTTGACAGTCACTGCCACAAAATCATTTAGATGTACAGATGATAAAATAAATGTGGTCAAGGCACCAGTTGGTGTCAATGTTTAGTGATCATTTCAAGTACATTCAGATATTGCAGTTGTCAGAGGTACTTTCACACAGGAATTTGGCCATAGAGAGTAATGACCATCACTGTGTATGCCGAAATTGATATCAACCAGCCAAAAAACGTTTAAAAGGTAAAATCCTGCATAAAAGCAGACACTGCAGTGTTTGTTGTATTACTTTTATTAGCCAGAAAACAACTTTTATTCACTTGAAATGTGTCTTTGAACTTGCTAGAAAATTTGACTCCTTCAGGAAGACTCAATCCCTTAGCCCCGCCCCCTCTCTCAATGCACATCATAGCCCACTCTCCTTCTGTGGATGTCTAATTACTCTGTGATGGCCCAGCTCAACTTCCCCTCTCTTCACCATCCAGCAAAGCCTTTAATGCTGCAGATGAAAGCGAAGTTAAATAAGCCACTGTCCTGAATATGTTGGGACTGCTGCCATAAAATATGTTAAAGTGGTTTTAAAGCCTGAATTATTTCTACCCTAATGCATTCTCTGCATTGATGTAAAAAAACATCCGTGTGACAACCCCCTCCCGCTTATAATGATATCTTTGGCTCAGACACAGCAGCGGGGCTGAGACTAGCTCTCTCTGTCTTATGGACATAGAGCGCTGGCTCTGGAATGAGCATGCACGAGTGCCCCCATAGCAAGCTGCTTGTTATGGGGCACCTGGCAGGGGGAAGGAGTCAGGACCGCCAGCAGGGGACCCAAGGATCAGGGCTGCTCTGTGCAAAATCATTGCACAGAGCAGGTAAGTATGACATGTTTGTTATTTAAAAAATAAAAAATATGAAGCTTTACAATCACGTTAAATACAAATATCATTATGGGAAGTTTTTTAATGACATGCATAGTCTGGCGACAGGGTCCCCTTAACTTGTGCCTTAACCAATGTTTGCCTCTAATGTTTTAATCTTTGGAATTAAAAATAGGCAATGTATACTGTGCCAGTACAAAGGGTGTTTCCCATCTCTCTACCAAAAACTGGTGAGATTATAATTCTGGCAAAACATTTCACTAAGAATGCTTCAACAAAAATGTAAGGTACTTTCTGCATAATTTCTAAACTATGATAGACTTCATTCCCAAAGGCATTAGTTAGGCATTATTTTCTTTACCATACACTGCTTCTTTTTAAAAGCACTAAATTAAAGACATTAATGTATGCAATAAATCTATACGTGTTATAGTAACACACTTTTTTTTTTCTAGGTATTTTGTACGTAAAAGACATTTCACAAGCATGACCAAACAGGTTATTACTCCTTAAAATGCTGCTAGCGAATGCAAATATACTGCATTTCAGTGAGTTGCCTAGTGAGAAAAGTAGGAAAAGGTTTTGAAGAAAATAACTTATCCAGGTAAATGAATTAAGCCTAGTGCTGTTTATTTAAATAAATTTGATGTGCAAATTATTTCTTTGTCAATATTATATTCTCTATACTTATTAAACCCACCAAAATCAAAACAAGACAAGCGATCTCATGAAATTTTGGTGAAGCAACATGTGCATCACATATTATGAATTGTGATGAAAGGCTTTGACTACAGTAACCAGTATTGATGTGGTCATGTCAAACATGTAGACACAAAATCTTGAGTATTTCTTTAAGACTGCTTTACATACATCTTCGATTTCTTTAGGACAGGTGATAAAACACCACCACCTAAAGCAGGAAAGAAGGTCTAGGTCTCAATACAACTTTACCTTTGTAAAGAATAAGTTAAGGATAAGCTTTGCAAAACCATGTTCAGAGGATGTAGGGGAAAGGTGCTAGATACTCAGGCCCAGATTCTCGTAGGAGATACAACGGCGTATCTCCAGATACGCTGTCGTATCTCTCCGTTTACGTTAGGCTTTTCCCGGCGTAAAGTTACCCCTGCTATATGAGGCGTAGATGAGGCGTAGCAATGTTAAGTATGGACGTCGGAACAGCGTCAAATTTTTCACGTTTTACGTCGTTTGTGTAAGTCGTTCGCGAATAGTGCTGTGCGTCATTTACGTTCACGTCGAAAGCATTGGCTTCTTGCGGGTTAATTTGGAGCATGCGCACTGGGATACTTTCACGGACGGCGCATGCGCCGTTCGTAAAAAGCATCATTTACGTGGGGTCACATTAAATTTACATAACACACGCCCACATCTTCCACATTTGAATTAGGCGGGCTTATGCCGCCGCAACTTCGGTTTGAGAATACTGCACTTGCCTGACAAAGTTGCGGAGGCTTAACGTAAATAGGATAAGTTACACCCGCACAAAGATGCACGCTTCTACGTGAATCCGGGCCTCACTTTTAATTGTTGATATGTGGTTGGTTACTTGTAAAGAGTGAAGTATCTCAGGTTAATCAGCGCACAAGAATGGGTCTCTACAGGGGACCCAGGATGTAGACCATATGATATTTGAAATAGGAGTCCTACACCAAATGTATACAGTTTAGCAAGCATTTATTTCTTCATGTAAGTTAATAAAAGATATTATTCTCACAAGAATCATCTATCCACTCTTGATATTTTATTGCATTGATTCTTTGGGTCACATATTAGTGTTTTTGGAGGTCTGAAGAAGATGGATTCTTTCATATCCCTGAAATGTATTGGATTATGTATTTAAACTTACAGCAAGGGATAAAATGCATGTTGGACTCTGTTGCACCCCTTTTCTTCTAAATATTCCTATAAAAAACAAGACGATCATTTTAGAGACTGTCCAGGTCAAAGTTTTTGCAAAAAGGGAAGCGGCCTTCGGGGGCAAAGTCAGAACAGGAATCCCACTAATCAGCTCTAATGGGGCCTCTGCAGTACTGGGAGAACCAGGTTAAGGTTTAACAGAGAAAGAGGGGCCCAAAATTGAGGGGCTATATCCGTGTATGGACTCTGCTTTGCTCAGCAGGGATCGCTCTGTTGATCCTTGCTGAGCAGGCAGATGACAGCCCTGTCCCTGCACACTTTGCAGGGACCAACCTTTTAGAGCGCTGCTCTCCTCTATGGGGGATCGGATGGAAAAGGACCGCCTGTCCTTTCTCATCAGATCCGATCCACCAGACAGATGAAAAATAGAGTCTGCCCATGTGAAAGGGGCCTAATACTATGGACAACAGTATCAAGCATGAAATGTGTAACTAATTGTCGGTTAAACAAAACTGTTAAGGCTGCTAAGATTACTCAGCTTCAGGCAATAATCCATCCTAGATTCAAGGAAGCGGAGGATCTGGGGAACTGCATAGGGCCAAGACCAAGTGACACTCGCCACTTAAAATACAATGGTAAATGTTGTGAGTAGAAGTTTTTCTGGCACAAAGCAAACAAATTGTAGTGTCTGAGAGCTATTTCTTTCTCCACAACTGGGCCTCAACAGCCATACAATGCCAATTAGTGACTGAGAAGCAAGTCTTGAGACTAAAACCATACAAATGTGATCTGTGCAATAGGTTGTTTTCGTCCAGAACCAGACATATGAGAATCAAAGAGATGCCCTCTAATTTCATCCTTTGTGGAAGCTTTGGGAAAAGTTTAGTAGGCAGAAACGCATACATCAGGGAGTACTATACATGTAGAACAGAAATGGCACCCGCTAGTGCATCCCTTGCCCTGGAAATGAACTTTTCTACCTTGGTGTTGAGTAGAAATACTATAAGATCTATGTCTAGCAACACCCATCTTTGACGGATTATCTGGAACATAAATGTAACTCTGGCAAAGAAACCAGTTACCCAAGTATATGCAACACAGGAAGTGCTACTGCCCACTGTCCATCCCTAGAATGTGGATCACGAGAAAGCTGACTTTCCACCCACCAAAAGTTGTGCTTGACTTCTAGCAAATTGTCATAGATTTTTATACTGCCTTTATGATTAATATATGCCCACCTTTGAAAAGTGCCCGCACATGCGCAGAACAGAATGGCACTGCAGTTGATTTCCCAATTAGCTGGAGAGACATCACCATAGCGCATGTACACATCATTTTTCGACGGGAGATACCATTTCTCACAATTCCACTCTTTGCATAGCTTTGAATTGTGCCCGTGAAATGGCATTTTACACAGAAAAACCCCTCCTACTATGTGCGCATGCGCTATGGTGATGTCACTCCAGCTGATCGGCAAATCAGCTGGAGTCACCTGGAAAATTTGTGGACTAAAGCCGTCAAGCACAGAAGCAAGTGAGTGCATATTGCAACTAGTCAAGATGAGTAGCAATTGACCCACCTAAAACTAGCAGGATACACACAACAGTTACAGCTTTACATTTGCCCCTATGTCCCTAGGAGGTAGACAGACAATCACCAGCACACATACACTGTTTTTATATGATTTTGTTTATTTTGTATGTGTCTATAATAGGATTTTTATAACGGCTTATCTGTAAAATCCTTTTCCTGACGCATTCATGGCAGCACATACTGGGTTGCGACTCTGCCCCCACAATCTGACAGGATTGGTTAGCTATAAATTTGAAGGGGAGACGCCCCGCTCCATTCTCTTTTTTTATCCTCACCTGACAGATTGGACGGACATGCAGCAAATGCCTCTTACCGCACATCGCCCCAGCAGGTTCAAGCCTCTCCTGTTTGGAAGTCCCTCCTGTACAGTCTCTAAAGGAGCTTTTACGAAGGGAACCCCGTTCTGGTGGTCTCAGGGACAAATGGAAGTATACCGGCACTACTTTAAAGAAGCTTCAATTTTCACAGTGGCCCCCACTTTTTTCCTTTCCTTTTCTTCCCATTTATGACATTTACATTGGCCATCCAGTGTTTTTATGCATGTCTGGTACCTTTTTATATTGTATCAGCTCTCGCTGAGCTATGTGGTCCTTCTGGCACCCCCATACTCTGTATATCACATCCGCGTCCTTCTCGCCGCTTTGCGCATCTGCGCAGCACAATGATGATGCTGCCTGTCCCCTCTGCCCTCTTCCAAGATGGCGCTGGGCGAGCAGGACTCTTCCACGGATGCGCGAACGCGTCATTTGCGCCGCGACAGCAACACCAGGTTTAAAAACACATCACTATGGCTGTGTACTAGAGGCTGCCGCTCTGCTGCTCTGCAGTAGTCAGAGTAAGGATCTTCACAGGTACGTACCATGGATGTCTCCAGTGGCCAGGCTTTTATTGACAGGCAAAAAAGAAAAAAAAAAAAAAAGGGGGGGGGGGGGAATATATATAATTAATTAAATAATTAAATTAATAAAAAAAAAAAACCGGGAAAATATATATACAATTAAATAATTAAAATCAAACTAAAATTATATATATATATATATATATATATATATATATATATATATATATATATATATATATATATATATATATATATATATATAGGGGGGGGGACATATATATTTAAACGTCTTACTTTCCCTCTTCTTTCCCCATTTTTCCAGGCTGTCTCTCTACTATCTCCTCATGGAGGCCACTGCATCAGCAGACCACCACCAGCAAACTAGGTAAGAGGCCATCCAGATGGTGGTAAGTAGAGAAGAGACAAAAAAGAGAGCCTGACCACTAACGCAGCATTTTTTGTAGCCCTATCAGGTCAAGAGACGCAAGTTCGCGGCACAGAGGGAGATCAAGCCATGCTTCCAGCAGAAGATCACGCAGAAGTCGCTCAAGGTCACCCTCTTACTATCATCGCTCAAGACATAGCCGCTCCCGTCACAGCCGCTCCCATCATAGTCGGTCCCACCACAGACGATCACCTTCATCCCACCACGAATGGAGCTATCATACCCGCCCCGCGGCAAACGCTTGCTGGGTATGCGGGGCTCCAGCCTTGCCAGGGAAATTGGCTTGCCGCTCTTGCTTCAACGAAGCAACCAAAGAAAAGGAATCGAGTGCCAGAGTAGCTACAGAGCTCTTTTTTTTTTTTAATCAAGAAAATATTTTTATTGAGACAGAGTAAACATACATTACAATAAGTGCAGGATGTGAATCAATGATCAAGGATACAAACAAAAAGATTACGTACTTTATCAAGGCAAGTAAACAATAATAGTAGAAGAGGGAATTGCTCCCCATCCCCTTCCACCAACCAACCCATTGTAAGCTCCCTGATACTACCCCGATCTTACTTCGGGGACCATGGTTATGTGTCTCTAGAACATGGTAAGTAAAAGAAATCTGAAGCTTAACCTTAAACACACGGTCTAGCCAAATATAATAGTTGCATTTCCTATACGCCCATGATCAGTGACCTTTAACGCAAACCCCAGTCAAACTGTTAACACAAAGTACTATAGACCTGAACCCCCATCCGTATTGCAAATTATTACACAACCCCCAGTCGACCTTTGTCCTATCACATTTCTCATTATGACCTATTAACCCTGCAATAGCCTATCCATGACCAATTCCGTCGGTCCCAGCCCAGGAGTGTCCAGCCAAGGCTGCCATAAGGAATAGAATTTCTTTGACGCATTCCTATGCTGCTATGTAATTTTTTCCCGTATCAACATGTTATTTACCATCTTAACCCAAAGTCCTTCCGTAGGCACCCTGGAGGTAATCCAGAATCTAGCAATGGCTCTCCGGGCCGCATAAAGCAGCCGAAGCACGGCCGTGTGACCATGGGGGGAGAGAGAGGGCACTTCAAAGGCTCCAATACCACTGGATCATGCGGTGCGGGAAAGCCATACGCCTGTGATATAGTATTAGTGACATAGTTCCAATATCTACAAAGTTTCGGACATTTCCACATCATATGTAGCAAGTCCCCCTCCTGCACTTTACATTTTGGGCATAATGGAGATTCCCTCAGACCCCACTTGAATAGACGAGCTGGTGTCCTATATACCCTGTGAAGCAGAAATAAGTGTGATAATCTGTGTTGCGCTGATACCGACACCAAGGGGGCGGAGGTCAAGCATAGTTCCCATGTATCCCCGTCTATGGGACCCAAATCTTTTTCCCACCCTTTTCTGCATGGTAATGCCGTTGCGTCGTGGGTGATACCAATCAGCCTGGAATAAACCTGTGAGATCATACCCTTCTTGTCTCCATTCATTAATACGTCAGTATGCAGGGGGTGTTTCACTAACGAGAAAGGGGAGAGCCCACTCTCACTCTGGATAGCGTGTCTTAATTGTAGGTATTTGTAGAACTGCGTTCTAGCCAACGGAAACTCCTACAGAGCTCTTAAGAGTCACCACGGGGGTCAATTTTGGGAACTACGGCTCCTCTAGTGGATGATCCTACCCCAAGCATGTCGCCAGCACCCGGCCGTTACGCCCAGGTTTCAGAAACCCTCTCTGAGAATAAGGATCATGAGACGGCGTCAGGCTTCCACTTCTGTCTAGTCGAACCATTTGTCCGCTCAGTCAAGGAAGCGATCGACTGGGAGGAGGATAAGGCAGAACCTCAGAAGGTTCGGAAATATTTTACGGAACTAAAAAGGGATCCTGAATCGTTTCCCTTCATTGAGGAGCTGGAGGACCTCATAAAGGATGAATGGGAGAGATCGGATAAGCGGCCAAGATCGGGAGAATGGGAGAGATCGGATAAGCTTAGCAACAAGTTTGCAAAATTGCATCCCCTAAAGGAGTAAAAAATCAACTCCTTGAACAATGCACCTACGGTCGATTCATCTTTAATGCGTCTTGCTAGACATGTTACCCTGCCGATTGAAGGTGCAGTTACCTTCCGGGACATACTTGATCGGAAAATCGATCTAGAACTGAAAAAGGCTTACTCCACAGCAGGAGGTGCTTGTAGGCCGGCTATCACCACGGCTGCAGTAGCTAAAGTCATCTCTGCATGGGCGGCTAACATTGAGAAGTCCATTCTAGAAGGTGCTGACCAGGAGAAAGTAATTTCCTCCCTGCAGGAAATTAAGTTGGCGGGCGACTTCATGGCAGGAGCCTCAGTCGACATTATCAGATTTTCAGCAAGGGCAATGCTAGCCTCAGTTATGGCAAGAAGAGGCTTGTGGCTGAAGCCCTGGATAGCGGACGCAGCATCAAAATCAAACTGGTGCAAGATTCCATATGACGGCTCAAATTTATTTGGCGCAAAGCTGGATTCAGCCATCTCCAAAGTTCCGGAAGGAAAATCAGGGCTGATCCCCTTCAATAGGTGACCTAAGTCCCAGAAAGGTCCCGCTTTCAGGCTACATCTCCCTGACAAGTACAGGGATGTTAGATCCTACCGTCCCGGCAGGGAATTCAGGAGAGACTGGAGGAATACTCGACCCTTCTTCACGAGGGTACAGAAGGCCAAGGCTATCACAGCTGGGGAACAGCAGAAGTCCTTTTGAGGGTTCGCCCGCCCAGCTCAGGTGGGCGCCAGGCTCAAGAGATTCGCTCAAATAGTCAGCCATGACTAAGCACTGACGCCAGTGCGAAACGTTGGCCATACTGATTTTTGTGGGCTTGCAGTGACTGTATGCACAGTTGAAAATAAAGACATCTCTTTTAAAGAAAATTTTGGAGTGCGGCTGTCTAGCTTTTGTTCTTTTGTTTTTTGCCGCTCAAATAGTCACATATCAGATCCATGGGCATTATCCACTATCAAGACCGGTCACAAATGGAAATTCATGGGCACATTGCCGGAGAACACATTCCAGTCTACCAAAGTACCATCTTCCCCAGACAAAAGAAGGTTACTTCTACAATATGTAACAGAGCTTATACAAAAGGGGGCAATAATAAAAGTACCACTGCATCAAAAAGGGAGGGGGTTTTATTCCCCTTTATTTTTGGTACGAAAAAAAAAACAGGGGACCTACGTCCAGTCCTGGACCTAAAAAGGCTCAACAAGAAGATCAAAATAGAGGCCTTCGAAATGGAAAGCCTTCAGTACATTTTGTTGGCGGTAAACGTGGGAGACTGGATGTTATCGGTAGATTTATCGGACGCTTACCTTCACGTCCCAATTCATCCCACCTTCCAATAGTTCCTTCGGTTCTCAATCAATCAGTTATTTCCAATTTCGGTGCCTCCCATTCGGCATCTCCTCAGCACCCAGAACATTCACCAAAGTTCTCTTACCCCTGATCGCACTTCTCAGGGATAAAGGGTTGCGAGTGCATCATTATTTGGACGACATCCTGCTCCTGGCAGAAAATCAGGAGACCTTGATTAATCACCGGAAGATATTGCTCACGACTCTGCAAGACTTCCGAGTGGCTAGTCAATTGGAAAAAGAGCAGTCTCCATCCCACGAAAGTCATGGTGTTCCTAGGGGCAGAATTAAATGCCAGGTTGAACCGGATACAACTTCCTCAGGAGAAGCTGAAGCCCTTAGTCCAGAAGATGCAGAATCTATTATCATCCAGACGCCTACCGGCCAGAGCCTGCCTCAGTATCCTGGGGTCCATGTCTGCGACCATACCCATGGTACAGTGGTCCCAGTGGCACATGCAAGTTTTACAAAACGCCTTTCTCAGGCAGTAGAATGGAACGTCAATGCTCCAAACCATTCACATCCCAAATTGGGTAAAACAATCAGTATGGTGGTGGACGCACCCATCCAACCTCAGGAAGTTCAGACCAATAGTTCAAGTCCAGAAGTAGTAACATCGGACATCAGCCAGAGGGGATGGGGAGCACATTATCTGGACCAAGTAGCCCAAGGCCAGTGGCACTTTCGAGCCCAAGGCATAGTGTCAAATATTTTAGAGCTCAGGCCAGCCTTTCAGGCTCTCGGGACCTTTGCGCCTCTTCTAGAGGGGAAGAGTGTCCTTTTTTTCTTGCACCCCCTTCTTGATGGACAACAAAGTAGCGGTGTCATATATCCAGAGACAGGGAGGTACCAGGAGTCGGACGCTTCTGGAGGAAGTTCGCCCCATATTGGAATGGGCACAAGTGCACCTGTTAGATCTGAGGGCAGTGTATGTCCCGGCAGCACAGAATTTGTTGGCCGACTACCTAAGCCGAGAGACAATTTCAAACATTGAGTGGTCCCTGAACCAACAGGTATTCTCCATTCTTATGAAAACTTGGGGAGTACCAGAAATCAACCTAGCGGCCACGCGGAAAAACTACAAGTGTCAGAGGTTCCTGTCCAGAGCCCACTTTCCATCAGCCGAAGAAACAGACTGCCTAGTCCACCCATGGAACCTTCGAGCTGGGGTATATTTTCCCTCCAACTCCACTGATCGAGAGATTCCTGTCCCGACTTCGGAAGTCCTCAGCCACGGTTATAGCAGTAATACCGTTCTGGCGGAGGAGGCCGTGGTTTACGACCCTGTTAAAACTCAGCACGCAGCCTCCAATTCATCTTCCAGTAACCAGGGATCTCCTATATCAAGGGCAATTATTCCATCCAGCCCCAGAGAAGCTGCATCTGGCAGCCTGGAAGTTGAGAGGGTTAGGTTAAGGGAACAAGGATTCTCCCAGGAGGTAATTTCGACCCTAATGCAAGCTAGAGAGAGCTCCACTAATGCCACCTACACTAGAATCTGGGAGAGGTTTGTGTCGATGGCACAGCAAAGAGATTGGAATCCTATCTCACCAGAACCATCTCAAATTCTTGAATTTCTTCAGTCAGGGCTTAACAAAGGCCTAAGCTCGGGTAACCTGAAGGTTCAAGTATCCACCCTTTCCGCCAAGACGGGTACTAGATGGGCTCCTCATCCTCTGGTCACTCAATTTCTGAAGGCCTGCATGAAGATCAGACCACCTAGGAAGCCAGCCTTTCCAGCATGGGATCTCGCAGTAGTACTCGAGGCCTTGTCAAATCCACTCTTTTTTCCGTTCAACTTAGTCTCACTATGGAACCTAACTCTAAAGCTTACTTTCCTTATTGCTATCACTTCAGCTAAAAGGGTGTCGGAGATTCAAGCACTTATGGCTATGGAACCCTATTTAGTGTTCTTCCCTGACAGAGTGGTACTGAAACCTTCAGACCGGTTTAGACCAAAGGTAGCTTCCTCCTTTCATTATAACCAGGAAATCGTCGTTCCGTCTTTCACTAATGAGAGGGGCGAGCCCCATGCCTTGGATGTCAAGTCAACCATCTCCAGTTACCTAACAGCTACATCTCACCTGAGGAAGAAGGATTCTCTCTTAAAGCGGTTCTCCACCCTAAAGTGGAGTCCCGCTGATCGGAACCCTCCCCCCCTCCGGTGTCACATTTCACACCTTTCAGGGGGGAGGGGGGTGCAGACACCTGTCTAAAGACAGGTATTTGCACCCACTTCCGGCCACACGCTACGGGCGAAAGACGGGCATTCTGTCACATCCCGTCTGTCGTCCGTTGTGTGCTGGGAACACTCGGCTCCCAGCACACAGCGTGTGAGCCAATCGGCGGGCGCAACGCGACTCGCGCATGCGCCGTAGGGAACCGGGCAGTGAAGCCGCAGCGCTTCACTTCCTGGTTCCCTGAGCGTGGATGGAGGGGGGAGCAGCAGAGAGACGAGCGATCGCTCGTGCTCTGCTGCGATCAGCGCTGGACTCCAGGACAGGTAAGTGTCCTAATATTAAAAGTCAGCAGCTGCAGTATTTGTAGCTGCTGGCTTTTAATATTTTTTCCCCGTGGCACATCCGCTTTAATCATCCCACACGGAAGCAGACAAGGTCAGGCAGCTACCTCCCGTACCATCGCCTCTTGGTTAGTTAAAGCTATCAAAGAGGCCTATAACATTCAGCAACTTACGGTTCCTGAGGGCATCAGGGCTCACTCGACAAGGGCAGTGGCCACTTAATGGGCCACTTATATGCAGAGCAGCAACTTGGTCTTCCCGGCACACCTTCATTTCTCACTACAGAGTGGATTCTGCTCACTTGGTTACTGCCGACTTTGGCAGATCTGTTGTTAGAGCCAATTCCTAAGCGCTATAAAGAATAAATATTACGGTTTTCTTGCACCCTCCCGACTGGCGAGTTATTTCCCAGTGTGTGCTGCCATGAATGCGTCAGGAAAACTGAAAATTGTATACTTACCTTTCCATAATTTTCCTTTTCTGACGCATCTTCATGGCAGCACACAGATGCCCACCCAACTGTTTAATGATGATATATACAGAGAATGGTGCTGGGCGTCTTCCCTTCAAATTTATAGCTAACCAATCCTGTCAGGTTGTGGGGGCGGAGTCACAACCCAGTGTGTGCTGCCATGAAGATGCATCAGGAAAGGAAAATTACGGAAAGGTGAGAATACAATTTTCTGTTTTCTTGGAGTACACCACGGGACACAGAGCCAGTCATTACATAATGGGTTAAGGGTCACCAGCGGTGATTGGACACTGGCACAACCAATTGAAGAGAGTTCCCCTCCATATAATCTCTCCCATCAGGGAAGTACCTCTGTTTTGTAGCAAGCAATAAGGTTCCCATAAGAAGGAGGGGACCTCTGTGTCCCGTGGTATACTCCAAGAAAAGGATTTTACAGGTAAGCTGTTATAAAAATCCTATTTTCTTTATCGTACACAATGGGACACAGAGCCAGTCATTACATAATGGGATGTCCCAGAGCAATGCTCAATGAAGGGTGGGAGACACAGATCAAACAGGCTGCTAATGGACAAGAAGCCCTCCACTGCTGCCTGCAGCACACCTCGTCCAAATTCGGTATCCCCATGTCCTTTCACATCTACTCATGGGCGTCCGCTCCATAGGGCAAGGGGGGGCAATTGACCCTCCCTGGAAAATCGAGAAGGTGTTGAAGAGTCTTGCGGCCGTGGGCTGTCTGAAGAGGGGTATGTGCTGAAGGGGGAGGCTATCTGTGCTAAAGGGGGGGTCTGTGCTTAAAGGGGGGTCCATCTGTGCTGAAGGGGGGGGGGGAGTCTGTGCTGAATGAAGGGTCCTGTGTGGAATGGGGGGGTCTGTGCTGAAGGGAGGGTCCGTCTGTGCTGAATGGAGGGGTCTGTGCAGAATGGGGGGGTCCATCTGTGCTGAATGGAGGGGTCTGTGCTGAAGGGGGTCCATCTGTGCTGAAGGGGGGTCTGTACATTCTCTAGGCTATATTTATATGGGCATGGAGTGAAGCTGAATTATCTCAAGAGCTATTTCACACTGCCAGCTGGCCAAAGCGCCCCCCCCCCCTGAAAAAGTTTCAGCGGACGCCCATGCATCTACTTGACATCTACTTGATAGAATTTGGAAAATTTATGGACTGAAGATCAAGTTGCAGCTTTACAGATCTGAGTCATCGAAGCGTGGTGATGCACTGCCCATGAAGCACTTATCGCCCTGGTAGAGTGCGCCTTAACAGAAAAAAAAAGGAGTCCTGTTCTTTAAACCATAAGCTTGAACAATTACTTGTCGAATCCACCTAGAAATGGTGGATTTTGATGCTGCTTGGCTCTTCTTGGGACCATCTGGCAAAATAAACCAAATATCTGTCTTATGTATCTGAGAGGTTGCCTGCAGATACATCTTTACTGCTCTCACTAGATCTAGGAAAAAAAGAAGGCAGAACAATGTCTTGATTCAAATGAAAAGCCGACACCACCTTAGGCAAAAAGGCAGGATGGGGACATAGTACAATTTTGTCTTTGTGACAAATTAAATAAGGCTCTTTACAAGAAAGAGTTGCTAATTCTGATACCCTTCTAGCAGAAGAGATAGCAATCAAAAAGGCCAGTTTCCTATTCAAAGGAATCAAAGGAATATGGCGAATAGGTTCAAAAGGTTGCTTTTGCAATACTGATAATACCAAATTAAAATCCCATGGGCACAAGGGAGACTTGACTGGCGGATTAATCCGCAGTACCCCCTGAATGAAAGCCAGAACTAGGGAATGAGATGCCAGCGGTCTTTGAAAAAAGACTGATAGAGCCGATATTTGACCCTTCATGGTACTAAGGGCTAAATTTCATATCCACTCCTAACTGGCAAAAGGCAAGAATCCTACATACTTCTGAGGATTCCATCTTCTGGTTTCACACCAGGAAACATATGTCTTCCAGACTCTATAGTAGATAAGTCTGGAAGCTGGCTTTCTAGCACTAATGAGTGTAGAAAAAACTGGACCATCTTGGCATCCAGGTTACTTCTGAACCGCAAGATTTTATCTCACTTAACTTGACACCGCTATTGAATAGAATTCGAGATAGAGTTAAAATTTGGTCCCGGCTTAAGATGTCCTTGGTGGGAAGGGTTAATCTTATAAAAATGATCTTCATGCCCCAGCTCTTATACCTCCTACACAACACTCCTCTGGCCATCCCTCTAAAAATGTTTAGGATTATTAACTCTCTTTTTAGGACCTTCATATGGAAAGACAAGTCCCCTAGGGTGAAACTGGAGCAGTTTCAAAAGCCCAAGACAGCGGGAGGCCTTGCCCTCCCTAACCCTTGGGTCTACTATTTGGCGGCTCAGGCGCAGCATATCGCCAGGGCTATGCCGGAAGAGCAGGTTCTTGAGGGGGGTAGCAGGCAGTCGGTCCCTATTAGGGCCTTAATGTGTTACGCCACTGGCCTCAACAGCGTAACCCACTGGTATGGAGGCCTTGGCGTATGCAATGTCCAACAAACGATTTCCTACGTATGTGCTGATGCAAAAAGTTTGAAATAAACTCAGACAGCTGCAGGAGGTAGAGGGATTCACCAGTTACAGCCCGATATGGGACATTGGGTACTATGAGGAGCTGCTCTCATTGGATAGTGGAGTGCGGTGGAGTGGACATGGTGTCACACATATGCGACATATCTTTGCGGCGGGTGAACTGATCCCCTTCCCAGAACTGAGGGAGCGATTTCACCTCCCACAGTCCATGTTTTTCTACTACATGCAGTTGCGTCATGCAGTGAAGGCACAGGCAGGGGGACCCCCTGGGGTCTTTCGCAGACACCAATATTCAAACCTATGGCTGAAGTGTCTCAGTTTCAGGGCTTCATTTCTAGAACCTACTCCATGATTCTCCATGAATGTATACCTGGAGGGTTTTCCCCTTACAGATTCCACCAAATGGGAGAGGGATGTAGGGACATTCGAAGATGAACAATGGGAGGAAGCACTCCAGGCAGTGCAACTATGCTCATTAAACGTGGCCCAACGATTACCTCAACTGTACATTGTTCTCAGAGTACATTACACGCCTGACAGGCTGTTTAGAATGGGTTTGAGACCGGACTCCAACTGTTCTAGATGCGCAAGGGATCATGGGGGGGCCTAATCCATTTGTTGTGGTGGTGCCCCAAGCTTCATTTGTTCTGGATGGGGGTTGTAGCCACCATTAACAGACTTTGTAAATAGAAAGTGATTACTGCGCTAAAGGAACTACAAAATATATAAAGTAAAAAAGTTAGCTGCAACAAAATTGTGATATATACACAAGAATACAAATAAAATAAAAAATAATAAGCTGCGCTAATAATAGTGAATAGTTGAATTTGATCATTCAAAATAACTGAGTCCAAACAATAATAGTCCAATCAAGTCCTTAAAAATTGTAGGGAAAAACGTGCAAAAAATGTGCAAGTGAAACCAACGTGATCGGCACCAGAAGGTAAATAAGATGTATGCTAAACAAAAGGCAAGCAATAAGAAGCTTGCGGCTCAACCCCAGCCAGGGCCTTTAAGTGAAGCTGTAATCCAATTCTGAAATGGAAATCCTTCCAATAGATGGAGTAACATAGAAATATCGGGAGAGAGAACTCATAGTGATGTACCGTAAATAATGACGTCAGATCTTATGATAGCACACCGGAATAAAGAACCTCCACCGACAGGGAACACCACAAATATATACTCTTACCAGACTGATAATACAAAAATGCTTGTGGCTGCACCCCAGCCAGGGCCTTTATGGAGCTATCCTCAGTCAGTATGATATAGGTCTCCCTCGATTTCAACGGCAATTTCAACCACCGAAAAAGATAATGAAATGACCCAACAATAGTGAAGTACCATAGGGACAGATATTTAATAGATAAAAAGATACACTTACAAAAAAGTCGACCAAAATGGGATAAAATATAAGCCGGCTGGCTTAAGCGAACACCCGTCCTAGAACGCTGTAGAACGCAGTGCGTCAGAGCGCCTCCTCCCCGACGTACGTTTCGTCAGATGTGACATCGTCTGGGGAACGGGTGACGCACTGACGCATCGCGTTAAATAGTACACAGCATGAAACCAAGCCTCGAAGTGGAGAGCGGCCTGTAGGTGTCACATGATGTGAACAACCAATGCCAGGAAGCCACAATACACCGCGAGGCCCGGACACAGAAAAGCTGACAGCCACGGTGTCCCGAAAGGTCACATAACAACATCAACACAAAAAAGAGGAAAAATTAGAAGCCCTGAACTGAGTCAAGAAATCCGACTTTGAGCTCATAACTTTCAAATTTATTTTTTAAATTGCTTTAAAAAACGGGAGTAAGGAAAAATGAAAAAGTGAAAAATAAAGACATAAAAAATAAAAATAAAAATGCTCTAACCTCAAAAGGCGTCACAAATATAATACATATATGCAGATGTTTTAAAGAGCATATATTGCTGAATAAAAATCAGACTCAAAATATAATAATGAGATTAATTATGACAGAATGATTTTATGTCATAAGAAAGTATATATATATATATATATATATATATATATATATATATATATATATATATATATATATATATATATATATATATATATATATATATATATATATATATATATATATATATATATATATATATATATAAAAACCAGGCAAAAATAGAAATAATAATTTTTAATCATATGTAGAAAAACCTCTAACCTATCAAGTAAATACAGGTATGAGATTAAGCATATAGAACTGTATATGCAGCCTGCATTGCTGCATGTTAAAGGGGTGGTTCCCCCTTAAAAACAACTTTTTTTTATTCCACTGGCCCCCCACATTACAATCGAATTAAGGCTATTATTTTTTTTTGTCTGCTGTACATACCTTGATACAGCATCTTCACCCGTGCATCCGGGTTGCGAGTCCCGCGGGAGTGGGCGTTCCTCACCTGTGTTTGATTGACGTTTTTCGGAAAAACGAGCTCCCCCTGTCGCGTAAGCCGCGTCACGGTTTGCGAAAGGAGCCCGAACGGCGAGTCGGCGCTATACTGCGCATGCGCATCGCCGTTCGGCTCCTTTCGCCAATCGTGACGCGGCTTACGCGACAGGGGGGAGCTCGTTTTTCCGAAAAACGTCAATCAAACACATGTGAGGAACGCCCACTCCCGCGGGACTCGCAACCCGGATGCACGGGTGAAGATGCTGTATCAAGGTATGTACAGCAGACAAAAAAAAATAATAGCCTTAATTTGATTGTAATGTGGGGGGCCAGTGGAATAAAAAAAAGTTGTTTTTAAGGAGGAACCACCGCTTTAAATAAAAATGAAAATTTAATATATAAAAGAAAAGAGAAGAAAGAAAAAGAGTACCATATAAAAATTGTACCAATTTTCGAGAGAAAATATGATATAGTAATTATTAACTTTCTCTCATTAGTTTGGGAGCTGAGAAAAAAAACAAAAAACCCACCCCATTAGGTAATATAGCAAAAAACAGCCCAAACTTGACTCAGTTAGAGTTCACATAGATACAAAATAGATTATGAATTGTCTAAAAAGTAGGGCTGTTACTGATCAAAATGTTTCTGTTTGATTAATCGTTTTGTTTTTTAATCGATTAATCGACTAATTTCGATTAATTATAACGCACATACAGATCCAACTACTTTTAGCTGATCTCCTTGCAGGCCGATTCCCAACCACTGGAAAAATGGATAGCAGGATACAAAAACCACACAAAGGCAGCGCTCGATGGGAATAGCATTACAACTTTTATAGTCTTCAAGTAGGTAACAAAATAAATATTGCACTGGAGATAAAATCGATGTAGCTACATAAACTGTAAAAATGGTGCGCATAATACCAAACAGTACCAAAAGCAGTCATAAAAACATGTAGCCAAGTATGATACTGGTATAAAAATGTGTACAACGATGCCACTGCTGAATCCAGATGAGGAGAGGTTAACATCAGTCCGTCGGCATGTAGATGTCCCATGAAGGGAACTATCACAACTCCCAGTGGATGGCTGTAGAATCCCAGGTTAATAGAGGGAAGTGTAACAGCCCTTGCATATGGCAGATAGTAAGGTCCCGCCGGCATGCAGATATGAAGGCACAGCAAAGGAGCCCTTCAGATGGACGCGGCAAGCCCCGCCGGTGTCCGTGACGTTACTGGATCTCCAACGGAACTCCCTGAAGGCCCAGAAGCCGGCGGAGAGGTGAGTACCAATCAAAAGAATTTTAATCGATCAAAAAGATTTTGATCGATCAAAAAAATTAAAGATTAATCGATTAATTAAAAGTTAATTTGCACAGCCCTACTAAAAAGGCATTCAAATCAACCTCAATGTTCAATCCAAAGGGAGTACAACATTTAACCCTGTGTATCCAAGTCATCTCAAGCTTGGAAATACTTCTTACTAGGGAACCCCCTCGCCAATGCGGGGTATATTTGTCTATACCTAGGAAGATGGTTTTAGAAGGATTTTTGTTGTGAGCCAAAAGGTAGTGCTTGGAAACTGAATGGTTGGTAAAACCACTCAGAATATTGGTGATGTGTTCATTTAATCTGACTGATAAGGGTCTCTTTGTTCTACCGATATACTGTAACCCACAAGGGCATTGGAGTAAGTAAACAACCCCTTCACTAGAACAGGTAATAAAAGGTTTAATTTTAAATTCCTGTGATGTTGACGTCGAAATGAAGCTATGTGATCGTCTATGGGTGCAACCATTAAGGGAACACACGTGACAATTTCTACATTGAGGCCGGAATCACACTAGTGCGTTGCTTTTTTGAGCTGCGTTGTCGTTGCAGATTTCTCTAGAGGGTGTTCTGCAGATCAACTGCGGTTTAGCTGCAGATCAGGTGCGAATTTGGAGACCTGGGAGAACTTCCGGGTGAGAGGAGAGTGGGGGAGAATTGTATTGAGCTGAATGAGAGAAACTCCTGCAGAGAACTGAACACATGTGCGAATCAGATGCGTACCCATAGAAGATAATGGGACTGAATTCGCACCGCAAGACATAAAAACCGCATGCGGTTTGGAGGCAATACGCAGTGCGGATGCATCGCACATATGTGAACCAGCCTCATTGAAAACAATGTATTTTGAAATGTCCTGCGAATTAGATGCGGTTTAAACCGCACTCAATTCGCATAGGTGTGAACCTGGCCTGATAGAAACCTGTAAAGGTGTTAAGAAAGGTCATTTTAGTGGGTGGAGGTTTTATGACATTCGGGGCCAGCCTATGTCTGAGTGCTGGAGCCCCTCTAAAAACTACCTGGGGAACCGGAGGTAAGGTGGACCCAAGTACAGAATCATTCCTCAAGATATGCCAATGTTTTTTGACCAATTTTTTAATACTATGATGTTGGGCCGAATAAGTGGTCAAAAATGGTACCATTGAAAGATTTTTGTCTTTAGGGGGCCTAGTTACAAGAAGGTTATTCCTATCAATTAGTTTGACTTCTTCAAGAGTAGCACTAAGAGAGCTAGCTGTATAACCTTTCTCTAGAAATCTTTGGGTGAGAATGCTCGACTGATCAAGAAATTCCTGATCTTCAGTACAGTTTCGTTTAATTCTTAAATACTGGCTTTTAGGCACAGATTCTAACCAGGGTTTATGATGACAGCTGTCTACTGGTATGTATGAATTCCGATCTGTGTTTTTAAAGTGAGTCGATGTGATAAACTCATTATGACAGATGGAAATTTTCAAATCTAGGAAATGAATATTAGATTGGCTGGCTTCAAAATCAAGATGTATACCTCTGGGATTGTTGTTTAAGGACTCCATAAAAGACTGAAGGTCTTCTAGAGAGCCATCCCAGAGGAGGAGGATGTCCTCGATGTACCTTCTCCACAGCTTGAGCTGTGGTTTCTGGCTAACATAGACGACATCCTCCTCCCATAAGGCCATGAAAAGGTTGGCCAAGCTGGGGGCATATTTAGCCCCCATAGCGACGCCTCTATCCTGGCGATAAAACTGATTTTGGAACCAAAAATAGTTCCTTGAAGCAGCAAAATAAAGTAACTCCAAAATGAAACATATTTGTTCATCACATAGGCCAGAATCACGTCTTAGGTAATATTCTACTGCAAACAACCCGAGATCATGGGGAATTATGGTGTACAGCGATGTCACATCAGCTGTGACAAGCCATACACCAGGAGTGGGTTTAAGCTCTGACAGGATGTTAATAACATGCCGTGAGTCTTTGAGGTGCAACGGCATAGTAATCACCAAGGGCTGGAGAAAAAAAATCTATATACCTGTCCACCCGGGAAGTGAGGGAGTCTACCCCACTCACTATGGGGCGTCCCGGGGCGCTGTACACCATAATTCCCCATGATCTCGGGTTGTTTGCAGTAGAATATTACCTAAGACGTGATTCTGGCCTATGTGATGAACAAATATGTTTCATTTTGGAGTTACTTTATTTTGCTGCTTCAAGGAACTATTTTTGGTTCCAAAATCAGTTTTATCGCCAGGATAGAGGCGTCGCTATGGGGGCTAAATATGGAGGAGGATGTCGTCTATGTTAGCCAGAAACCACAGCTCAAGCTGTGGAGAAGGTACATCGACGACATCCTCCTCCTCTGGGATGGCTCTCTAGAAGACCTTCAGTCTTTTATGGAGTCCTTAAACAACAATCCCAGAGGTATACATCTTGATTTTGAAGCCAGCCAATCTAATATTCATTTCCTAGATTTGAAAATTTCCATCTGTCATAATGAGTTTATCACATCGACTCACTTTAAAAACACAGATCGGAATTCATACATACCAGTAGACAGCTGTCATCATAAACCCTGGTTAGAATCTGTGCCTAAAAGCCAGTATTTAAGAATTAAACAAAACTGTACTGAAGATCAGGAATTTCTTGATCAGTCGAGCATTCTCACCCAAAGATTTCTAGAGAAAGGTTATACAGCTAGCTCTCTTAGTGCTACTCTTGAAGAAGTCAAACTAATTGATAGGAATAACCTTCTCGTAACTAGGCCCCCTAAAGACAAAAATCTTTCAATGGTACCATTTTTGACCACTTATTCGGCCCAACATCATAGTATTAAAAAATTGGTCAAAAAACATTGGCATATCTTGAGGAATGATTCTGTACTTGGGTCCACCTTACCTCCGGTTCCCCAGGTAGTTTTTAGAGGGGCTCCAGCACTCAGACATAGGCTGGCCCCGAATGTCATACAACCTCCACCCACTAAAATGACCTTTAACACCTTTACAGGTTTCTATCAATGTAGAAATTGTCGTGTGTGTTCCCTTAATGGTTGCACCCATAGACGATCACATAGCTTAATTTCGACGTCAACATCACAGGAATTTAAAATTAAACCTTTTATTACCTGTTCTAGTGAAGGGGTTACTTACTCCAATGCCCTTGTGGGTTACAGTATATCGGTAGAACAAAGAGACCCTTATCAGTCAGAATAAATGAACACATCACCAATATTCTGAGTGGTTTTACCAACCATTCAGTTTCCAAGCACTACCTTTTGGCTCACAACAAAAATCCTTCTAAAACCATCTTCCTAGGCATAGACAAATATACCCCGCATTGGCGAGGGGGTTCCCTAGTAAGAAGTATTTCCAAGCTTGAGATGACTTGGATACACAGGGTTAAATGTTATACCCCCTTTGGACTGAACATTGAGGTTGATTTGAATGCCTTTTTAGACAATTTATAATCTATTTTGTATCTATGTGAACTCTGAGTTTGGGCTGTTTTTTGCTATATTACCTAATGGGGTGGGTTTTTTGTTTTTTTCTCAGCTCCCAAACTAATGAGAGAAAGTTAATAATTACTATATCATATTTTCTCTAGAAAATTGGTACAATTTTTATATGGTACTCTTTTTCTTTCTTCTCTTTTCTTTTATATATTAAATTTTCATTTTTATTTAACATGCAGCAATGCAGGCTGCATATAAAGTTCTATATGCCTAATCTCATACCTGTATTTACTTGATAGGTTAGAGGTTTTACTACATATGATTAAAAATTATTATTTTTATTTTTGCCTGTTTTTTATATATATATATATATATATATATATATATATATATATATATATATATATATATATATATATATATATATATATATATATATATACTTTCTTATGACATAAAATCATTCTGTCATAATTAATCTCATTATTATATTTTGAGCCTGATTTTTATTCAGCAATATATGCTCTTTAAAAGATCTGCATATATGTATTATATTTGTGACGCCTTTTGAGGTTAGAGCATTTTTATTTATATTTTTATTTTTTATGTCTTTATTTTTCACTTTTTCATTTTTCCTTACTCCCGTTTTTTAAAGCAATTTAAAAAATAAATTTGAAAGTTATGAGCTCAAAGTCGGATTTCTTGACTCAGTTCAGGGCTTCTAATTTTTCCTCTTTTTTGTGTTGATGTAATACTATACATTGATTCTTGTTATGTGACCTTTCGGGACACCGTGGCTGTCAGCTTTTCTGTGTCTGGGCCTTGCGGTGTATTGTGGCTTCCTGGCATTGGTTGTTCACATCATGTGACACCTACAGGCCGCTCTCCACTTCGAGGCTTGGTTTCATGCTGTGTACTATTTAATGCGATGCGTCAGTGCGTCACCCGTTCCCCAGACGTCACATCTGACGAAACGTACATCGGGTAGGGGGCGCTCTGACGCACTGCGTTCTACAGCGTTCTAGGACGGGTGTTCGTTTAAGCCGGCCGGCTTATATTTTATCCAATTTTGATCGACTTTTTTGTAAGTGTATCTTTTTATCTATCAAATATCTGTCCCTATGGTACTTCACTATTGTTGGGTCATTTCATTATCTTTTTCGGTGGTTGAAATTGCCGTTGAAATCGAGGGAGACCTATATCATACTGACTGAGGATAGCTCCATAAAGGCCCTGGCTGGGGTGCAGCCACAAGCATTTTTGTATTATCAGTCTGGTAAGAGTATATATTTGTGGTGTTCCCTGTCGGTGGAGGTTCTTCATTCCGGTGTGCTATCATAAGATCTGACATCATTATTTACGGTACATCACTATGTGAGTTCTCTCTCCCGGTATTTCTATGTTACTCCATCTATTGGAAGGATTTCCATTTCAGAATTGGATTACAGCTTCACTTAAAGACCCTGGCTGGGGTTCAGCCGCAAGCTTCTTATTGCTTGCCTTTTGGTAAGCATACATCTTATTTACCTTCTGGTGCCGATCACGTTGGTTTCACTTGCACATTTTTTGCACGTTTTTCCCTACAATTTTTAAGGACTTGATTGGACTATTATTGTTTGGACTCAGTTATTTTGAATGATCAAATTCAACTATTCACTATTATTAGCGCAACTTATTTTTTTTTATATTAACAGACTTTATCTGACTGCTATACCCAATGATCCGAAACCATGCTTACTGGGGATTTTGGACGACATCTCCACGGATGACAATAGCAGGCAGGCCATAGCGAGGGCTCTGTTTCAGGCCCGCAGGCTGATCCTTCGATGTTGGAAGGCGGTTGAGCCCCCAACGTTGAAGGAATGGATTACCCAAAATAGGTGATACCATAAGAATGGAGAAGTATATCTATCAACACAGGGATTGTTCGGGAAAATTTGATAGGCTGTGGGCTCCATGGTTGGATACCCCTGGTCTGTCCCCGGTTGATTTGGTCATGGATAGGCTGTTTAGATAGTTGATGGGTGGACAGGCGGGAGGTAGGGCGGACGGGGAATAAGACTCATTACGTGTATGTATTTTGAATGCCGGGGCGATCTGTTGCAGGAATGGCACCTTTTAACTGTAATGATTGACATGTATAATATGTGATGGCAGTGGTTGCTATGTAAACTGTCTGAATATATCTTTTGAGCTGATATCTGAACTGTTGGAATTATTTTGTGTCCTATATGTGAGCTGTGCACTAGCTGTGGATTTATTTTCTGTTTCTTTTTTGTCTCAATAAACATCTTTGATTAAAAAAAAAAACTGGACCTGAGATCCTACGTTTCTTCAAAATGTGGGTCTCAGTAGCCAGGCCATCAAATTTAGTTTTTGTAAGGAAGGATGGAACACTGGACCCTGCGACAGCAAGTCGTGCCGAAGCGGAAGCTTCCAAAGTCTTCCTACCGCCATCTTTATGATTTCGGCATACCAGGGCCTTCTGGGCCAATTTGGAGCGACTAGGATTACTGGAATTCCCTCATCTTTGATCCTGCGTAGTAGTCTTTGTAAGAGGGGGATCGGAGGGAATGCATAGATCAGTGGGAACCGATTCTAGGGAATTATCAGAGCATCTGACCCATAGGCCAGAGGATCTCTCGTCCTGGACACAAAGTTGTCCAACTTCTTGTTGAACCTGTAAGCTAGCTGGTCTACATTCAGGGTCCCCCATTCCTGACATATGTCCTGAAAGATGAAAGAAAGAAAGGGTTGGGACTTTAAATGAGATGCGTGTTGATGCAAACAGTATGTATAAGTAAATAAGTAAAATTGTATGCCTCATTGAGGAAACTAGAAAAGTTTAGTTAGGACCACAGTAATGCAGAGAGCCTTGTAAGCGGCCTGTGGCTTATCCATATATTTGCAAATGTGTGCAACCAATCCTCTGCTTTTAACATACGAAGTTAGACAGTTGAATTCGGCTTGCAATTTGGTTGGCAAGTTTGAGCCTGGTTATTACGCTATACAATTTTACTTATTTACTTATACATACTTGTTTGCATCAACACGCATCTCATTTAAAGTCCCAACCCTTTCTTTCTTTCAACTTTTAGGGATGGAGGCATGTGTTATTCACATGCCTCATTCTAAGTCCCAAACCCAGTTCCATGTTATGTCCTGAAAGACATCGGGGTGGAGAGACCACTCTCCTGGGGACAGCGGCTGGTGACTTAGATAGTCCGCTTGCCAGTTATCTACCCCTGGAATGAAGATTGCAGAGAGACAAGGAACATGATCTTCTGCCCATGCCAAAATTCGATTCACCTCTTTCTGAGCACCTTGACTGCGGGTGCCTCCTTGGTGATTCATGTAAGCTACTGCAGTAGCATTGTCATATTGAATCCCAGGGTTGGAGCAATCCTTGGGAGGATGGCCGGACCTCCTTGAATACGACAGCAAAGCTTCATCAAGACGCTTTTTTGTACTCTTTTACTGGTAATGATCGATTTTAATCAATATTTCTTATATCACCTATATACTGCAATGTTTTCCTTCCTCCACCCCCACCCCTTTTCTAAATGAAAGGTGTCTCTACATATATGGAGATTAGGGTGGGGCAGATGTGTGGATTAAAATATGCGAATATGTTTAATATAATTTTTTGCAATTTTCTTTCAGTCACAACCTAAATACCTGAAGAAGACCATTATGGTCGAAACGTGTCAGGATTATTGTCTATATATGCAATGTTTATTGTATCTAGCTGTATAAATCATTTGTTGTGTACTGTAAATATTATGTGAATTTTTAATGTCCTTTGTGATGTTGCAACTCATATCCTATTTATACCCCCCCAGTCCCTCTTTGATACATGTGAATAAATACTATTTTCACAAATTGCATTTAACTCGTCACTTTAGCTGCCTAAAAACCCCACTTGGGAAACTTTCTCCGTTGAGGAACATGATCTTCTGCCCATGCCAAAAATTGATTCACCTCTTTCTGAGCACCTTGACTGCGGGTGCCTCCTTGGTGATTGATGTAAGCTACTGCAGTAGCATTGTCAGATTGAATCCAAACAGGGTGGTCCTGTAACCTGTGTGTCCAGGTTCTGAGGGCTAGATATACTGCCCAGATCTCCAATATGTTGATGGGCAGGCTCTCTTTGGTCTTGGCCCAGGTTCCCTGGGCTGAAGATTCTTCTAACACTGCTCCCCAGCCCAACAGGCTGGCAACCATAGATACCACCTTCCAGGTGACTGGGAGAAAGGATCTTCCTTTCCGCAAGTTCTTGGTCTTTAACCACCAACTGAAGCTTTGGCGCACTTTGGAGACAGGCGCATGGGTAAATACAGAGCTTGGGTCTTCCTGTTCCAGGCGGCTAAGATACTGCCTTGAAGTAGTCTTGAATTAAACTGGGCGTAAGGGACAGCCTCAAAGGTGGCCACCATCTTCCCTAAAAGCCTCATGCAAAGGCAAATAGACGTTCTCTTTTTTGCCTTGACCTTGTGGATCAGGTCCTTTAGAGACTTGATCTTTGGCTCTGGCAGGAATACCCTGCTTTGGGCTGTGTCTAGGATCATGCCCAAACACTCTACCCTTCTTTGGGCTAGTAGAGAGGATTTTTGTAAGTTTACAATCCCTCCTAAATGCTCCAAGTACTTTACTGTAGTGAGCACAGCCTGATCTAATCCTGCCACTGACTGATCTATCACAAGTAGATCATCTAGATAGGATGTTACTGCTATGCCCTGTGTCCTCAGATTTGCCAACAGAGGAGCTAGTACCTATACTATACTCTGGGTGCGGTAGCCACACCAAAGGGTAGAGCCACAAACTGGAAGTGGCGATGTTCTACTCAAACCTTAGGAATCTTTGGGGAGCAGGATGGATAGGCACATGTAAACATGCGTCCTCGATGTCTATGGACGCCATGAATTCTCCGCCTTGTAGAGTGGCGACCACTGATTGAAGAGTTTCCATTTGAAAATGGTGAATGTTCAGAAACCGATTTAGAGATCTTAAATCCAGAATGGGTCCGACGTCTCCATTTGTCTTTTGAATCACAATGAGGTTTGAATAAAAACCTAAACCTTGCTCCTTTAGGGGTACTTCTGTGATCACCCCTTGAGACAGCAAGTGATCCAATCCTGAAAAATGATTCTCTTTTTAGTGGATCTTTGGAGAGTCTTGAACTTCGAAATTTGAGAAGATGGGATCTCTTGAAATTCCAGCTTGTACCCTAGGGATACTGTGGATACTACCCATTTGTTCTGGATTTCTATCTGCCATGCCGATGAAAACTGACAAAGCCGTCCCCCCCACTCGGCTGAGCGGGGGCGCCCCTTCACAGAGAGGCTTGGAGGGTCTTGCTTATACGCTCTTGAACCCCACGGCTTCTTGTTCTTCTGAGCCTGATTTCCATTGGCCTTTGTGGCTGGCTGAAAATGCCGTCGCCACTGGCTGGAGGCAGGTTTTCCAGGAATCGGGGAAAGAGAGGCCCAGGCTTTATCGGAGAAGCTGGTATACCTGATCGCGATAATGGCTCATCCTGTACAGGTGTGTCAATTAACACTGGTGATGAAGGTACTGAGCCAGCACTGTTAGAGCCTTCCGTCTCAAGCAGCAATGCTTAAGTAAAGCCGAGGTACCCCAAAGCATACTACTAAGCTCAGTTTAGCAATCTACATAAAGTAGTAAAGTAAGTATGCAAACACACAGTTTTAATGCATAAGTAAGTGTCTTCCCGGTAGTACCCAGCCCATCCACCTGGAGTATTACTTCCCTGTAATGCTGCTGTGTCCTTCAAAGAGAGAGCTTGCTGGCCTATGCATTTGCAGACGTTTTTCCCATGCGCACGTGCCCCCGTCGACAAAGCAGGCTCGCGCGACCTGGGGCTATGGCGGCGGCTCAGGGGTGAGGAAAGCTCTCTCCTTATGGCTGCAAGGTTCCCCTGTCCGAAGGAGCTGACACTACTAAGCATTGTGAATTTTTCAAACTCAACTCTACTCCCCCCAGTGGCGGCTTTAGAGAAGACACTCCCACATAGGAAAAGGTCCTTAACATATACAATTTATGACTCTTAACCACTTACCTTTATCCCTGCCGCAGGTTTGGTTTTACTTCAGACAGTTATCAAACTTTACCCCTCATGGCGGGCATTGTGTGCCAGCCTTCAGGGATATGGGTTCCTATTTAAAGGATACCTCTCCCCTGGGCCTTGGAAAAGACTCTGACCAGGACTTTTTGCGAAGTAGCGAAAGTGCTGGATTCCCAGAGCCCAGTCCTCCAAAGAGAGACATTACAGGCGACGCCTCGTGCATGAGGCCCGGATCCCATCCAGTTTTGGCCTATTTTGGCATCTTGGATGGGTCCAAAAGCATAGCTCTTTTTAACCCCAAAGGGTCTCTTTGGCAGAGATTTCCATTAGCATCCTATCCAACACCTTTTGACACTGGCGAAAAAACTGAGGTACTTCACTGATGGTAGGGGAACTGTCTTCAATTGGTTGTGCCAGTGTCCAATCACCACTGGTGACCCTTAACCCATTATGTAATGACTGGCTCTGTGTCCAGTGGTGTACGATAAAGAAATATACTTTTATATAAGGTCCAGATTATATTGTTAAAATTTCTACTCGATTTAACATTTCTATCTATTGTTTTAGATGCATTTATTAATTACCAAGCAGGAGAGCTTTAGTAATTCAGTAATATATTCAACTAAAGGTACCAAGACAAACTGCTGATAATTTTTTTTTTATCACATTGGTACTGTCGGACAATTTTCTATTATATGTTCACATGTACATCTGTATTTATTTTCCTATATCTATGTATTTGCATTTTATTTTCTATATATGAATGCGTTGCTATTTCCATGTTGTTAAACTTAAGTCTACACAATGCATTTTACATCCTTATATATATATATATATATATATATATATATATATATATATATATTTATTTATATTTTTTTTTTATGCACTTGCTGTATATATGAAAATTCATGTAGCTCCCCACCCCCTCAGTACAATTATATTTTATTACCAAGATTTAATATCAGCTACACCAAAAAACAAAATTTCTAATTGTTTTACAGGCTGTGACCCTGACATAATGTCATAAGGAGTACAAAAAAAATGGGTTGGGGAATACTTTCACCAACATAGTCATATAGCACAATAAAAATGTGACATACGATCTAACTATAAAATATATGTTTTTGTTGGGCTTTAAAAAAAAAAGCTACAGAAATAGTTACTAAATTTATATTAACTCACGTGTATGGTGTCTCGAGGATCATAGGAATTTCATTAAAGCGTGGTTCATTCATAACCTGTCTGAACCCCATTACACCAATGTGACCTTGGCCAATATTTTCATGGCGATCAAGTCGGCAGCCAACCTTACCTGTAATGAGATTATAATTAGATTAGAATGTGAGAAGCTCCTATAACATAAAAGCGGAAATTTTTCTTCTTAGGCCAGCCATACACAGAATCTTGGACAGTTTACCAGGAACTGGCCAAGATTCCAATCTTTAATGGGCAGGCTGAATGTACCAAGTTAATTAAGTTGATTATCGCTAGCTGCTGCTATATTTTGTACCATTGTACATTGTTTTTCATATTAAGAGGTAATACAATGTTTAATGTTGAAAATGACCAGAAACATTTTGAAATTCACAGGGCTATCAAATGTTAGATCGAAATACTTTTTTATTTTTGTATGAATACTAAATTTCTTTTAATCTATGTATGGCCAACTTTAGAAATGTAATGTTATGTAAACACAGAGTAAAAGGTACACTGAGTAAAAGGGATGTTAACCACTTAAGCCCCGGACCATATTGCTGGTCGAAGACCAGGCCACTTTTTGCGATTCGGCACTGCGTCGCTTTAACTGACAATTGCACGGTTGTGCAACGTGGCTACCAAACAAAATTGGCGTCCTTTTTTTCCCCACAAATAGAGCTTTCTTTTGGTGGTATTTGATCACCTCTGTGGTTTTTAGTTTTTGAACTATAAACAAAAATAGAGCGACAATTTTGAAAAAAAAATATATTTTTTACTTTTTGCTATAATAAATATCCCCCAAAAATATATAAAAAAACATTTTTTTTTCTCAGTTTAGGCCGATACGTATTCTTCTACATATTTGTCGTAAAAAAAAAAATCGCAATAAGCGTTCGTTGATTGGTTTGCGCAAAAGTTATAGCGTTTACAAAATAGGGGATAGATTAATGGCATTTTTATTAATATTTTTTTTTACTAATGGCGGCGATCAGCGATTTTTATCGGTACTGCGACATTATGGCGGACACTTCGGACACTTTTGACACATTTTTGGGACCACTGGCATTTGTATAGCGATCAGTGCTATAAAAATGCATTGATTACTATAAAAATATACAAAGAAAAAAGTTGCGCTAATGTGCATATAAATAGATGCACTGAAACCAGTGCAAATAGTACAAAGAAAATAAGTGGAAAACAGTGATTAAACCGTGAGCATCTATAAAATATTAAATCTAGTGAACAGTTATAATTTAACCATGGTCCACCATACACCATAAAGTCCAAAAAACGTAAAGCCGATGATAGATGATAGATTGATGATAGAAGCACCTCCACCTCAGTCGCACACTGACTCTTACCGGAACT
Source organism: Rana temporaria (assembly GCF_905171775.1). Taxonomy (NCBI): domain Eukaryota; kingdom Metazoa; phylum Chordata; class Amphibia; order Anura; family Ranidae; genus Rana; species Rana temporaria. The sequence continues at coordinate 65,312,079 of NC_053495.1, read as the reverse complement.
ATAGGATCTCTTAATTACAGGAGATCATAGACAGCAAATAATGATGATATCCTTGAAGCGTGTCTCCAGAAAGGGTCAGTCACAGTGTTGAATTGCCTCAAACCAGTGTACCAATGCGGGAGAAGGAAAAAGAAGGAACTCGCATAGCGTAAAATCCTTGAGATTTATTGTAAAATAAAAAGATGTACACTTACATCAAGCTGTAGATATAAAAGACATCCTCCTCCCACTTGGCCATGAAGAGGTTCGCCAGACTTGGGGCATATTTAGCCCCCATAGCGACACCCCTATCCTGCCTGTAAAAATGGCCATTGAACCAAAAAAAATTATGGGTAGCCGCATATTCCAGCAGCTTCATAAGATGCGGCTACCCATAATTTTTTTTTGGTTGGATGTGGGAGGAGGATGTCGACTGTGTTCAAACTAGGCCACAGATTGTTCTGTGGGCCCGGTACATAGACGACATCCTCCTCCTATGGGATGGCAAAGAGAGCGATTTATCGCTATATTTATGGAGTCCCTCAATATGAACAATAGGGGGATCCATTTGAGCTACGAGGCAAGTCAAGAGATGGTTAACTTTTTGGATTTGACCATTTCTGTCGGTGGTGATAGCTTTATTACATCAACATTCTTTAAAGCTACAGACAGAAATGCGTTCATACCCAAGGATAGTTGTCATCATGCCTCTTGGCTAAAGCCAGTACCCAAAAGCCAATATCTCAGTTTAAAACGGAATTGTACCGAAGAAATAACCTCTGCTAAACAAGCTAAAGTCCTAACAGATAGGTTTGTAGAAAAGGGATATTCCACAGAATTTTTGTCCAACACCTTGGATGTGGTTAACAATGTAGAGAGAGCTGATCTGTTGAGAGAGAAAACAGACCGAGAGAAAGATAACTTTCGGAGTCCTTTTGTTACCAATTATTCTTGCCAGCATGCCAATGTGAAACATATAGTGAATAAACATTGGCACATTTAAATAAATGAGAAAGTTCTTACTAACATACTACCAGATAAACCCCAGGTGGTCTTTTGGGGAGTGCCCTCTCTAAAGGATAAATTAGCCCCTAATATATTGAATCCTCCCAGTATTGGTTCAATGTTCCTTTCTGGCTTAACCGGATATTATCAATGCAGGAGATGTCAGGTTTGCTCCCTGAACGGATGCAGAGCCAGGAGAACCATCATGTTTAGCTCTATGTGTACTTCAAAGAGCTATTCCATTGAGCCATGTATTACCTGCTCTACTACAGGGGTAGTCTATATGCTTCAGTGCCCATGCGGCCTGCAGTACGTGGGCAGGACCAAACGCCCTCTGCAAGTATGCCTAAATGAGCATATTAATAACATTAGAAGAGGGTATACCAAACATTCAGTGTCCAAGCATTATTTAGTTGCACACAAAAGGGATCCTACTAACACCATTTTTTTGGGTATCGACAAGTTTAGCCCCCATTGGAGAGGTAGTAATTTAGTACGAAACATTTCTAAATTAGAAATGTCATGGGTGTACAAACTCAAGTGTTATACACCCTTTGGCCTAAATATAGAGGTTGATGTCAATTGTTTTATTGATAACTCTTAGGCCCCGTACACACCAGTGGATATGTCCGATGAAAATGGTCGGCGGACCGTTTTCATCGGACATGTCCGCTGCCGGATTTTGGTCTGATGGCTGTACACACCATCAGACCAAAATCCCAGCAAAAAAAAAAGGAGGTGACGTGTCGCGACGTGGCCGCGCCGTCGCCGCAACGACATGCGCGACCCTGGAAGGTCAATGCTTCCACAAACGCGTCGAATCACTTCGATGCATGCGAGGGATGGCGGCCGATCAAACACGTCCGAAGGACAGGCTTCCAGCGGACATGTTTCTTAGCATGCTAAGAAACATTTGTCCGCTGGAAAAAGTCGGCTCGGCCGGGAATCCGGTCCGGTCGGCTGTACACACGACCAAACATGTCTGCTGAAACTGGTCAGAGGACCAGTTTCAGCAGACATGTTCGGTCGTGTGTACGAGGCCTTAGGGTTCATTTATATTATCATTACTTTTTGTCTGATTGTTTGTTGATATTGTTTGGCATACATATAAATTCCCCCTTGTTTGGGCTTTCCGACGCCACCCACCGGTATAGGAGAGAAGTTTATGAGCCAATGTTCTAATTTGTGAACTCGATGTGAGTCCTTTCCAGCCGTTGATTTTAACGGATTTATTTTATTTAATATATCAGTACATGAAGCTGCCTGGGATAATGTGATGCCATCGGTTTGATGTTGTCCCTAGGCTTTGAGAGGTGAAGGGTGTTGAGCGCAATTATTTAATTCATATATTTTTTTTTTGCTCCTCCTCCCCCCTCCCCCTTTCCTTTTATCACTTTTACTGTATTTTATTAATTTCAGAAGTGATTGGCAGTTGCTGAAATCCATTCCGATCTGCCTGAGTGTATAAGCTATGATGGATTGGCAGACTTTAATAAGGCATGCCATCCCTTATATAGTTAAAATTTTATATATGAATTATTTAACGTTTATGTTCGACATTGGATGCAGCGGTGAATGGTCATGTCAGGGGATTGTGTTTTGTCTGCGTGAGATTGCTGGGTGTTATTTTCCTTTGCCCTTAATTTTGGCAGGATAACCAGTGTTAACTCACTCAGACATATATCCCTTTCCCTAAGTTAAAATGGCGCTGGTGTGGCTGTTACAGGACTCACAGCGAGGCTGCACTATACCATTTGTGTTTAAATGCAGTGATTCAGAACGCCGCCTGTATCCCGTGACCACGTCCCCATCGAGACGAAACGTTGGGAGGCGACGTTCTGACGTCACCGCGTCAAGTGATCAGACCTGGAAGATATGGGCTGCATGTTCGAGGAGCCGGCCGGCTTGTGTTTTTGATACTTTTATATCCACAGCTTGATGTAAGTGTACATCTTTTTATTTTACAATAAATCTCGAGGATTTTACCCTATGCGAGTTCCTTCTTTTTCCTTCTCCAGCATTGGTACACTGGTTTAAGGCAATTCAACACTGTGACTTCCCCTTTCTGGAGACACGCTTCAAGGATATCATCATTATATGCTGTCTATGATCTCCTGTAATTAAGAGATCATAAAGTTCTGGTAAGAGTCAGGTGGAGGTGCTTCTATCATCACTGTTTCCAGAAAATTGGGGAATATATACACTTTATGTGACCATCGGCTTTACGTTTTTTTGGACTTTATGGTGTATGGTAGACCATGGTTAAATTATAACTGTTCACTAGATTTAATATTTTATAGATGCTCATGGTTTAATCACCGTTTGTCACTTATTTCAATTTTCTTTGTACTATTTGCGCTGGTTTCAGTGCATCTATTTATATGCACATTAGCGCAACTTTTTTCTTTGTATATTTTGCTTGATGTTGTATAACATCTTTTAGTTGCAGCTTTTTTTCTATATGCCACTTAGAATAAGCGCAGTATCCCTTTTTCCATTATTACTATAAAAATACCACTGGCAGGGAAGGGGTTAACACTAGGGGGCGAGGAAGGGGTTAAGTATGTTCCCTGGGTGTTTAAGGCCCAATTTTTCTGTCCCTGTTTAACAGGGGCGTGTAATTAAAATTTTTGATGCAATACTTTGCAGCGGGCTCATTCCTGCGCTCTAACTAGAGTATCTATGAGGGGTTGCAGTGTTGTGGCACCAGCACCACCACCAACAAAGGCCCCTTTTTAACAGGGGCATGTAATTACAATTCTTGATCTAATATTTTACAGCAGGGCCCATTCCTGCACCCACCAAGAGTAACTGTAAGGACTTACAGTGTAGTGGCATCAGCGCCAGCACCAAAGGCCCATTTTTTCTACCACTGTTCAACAATGGCATGTAAATAGAGTTCTTAATATAATAGTTCACACAGCAGGGCGTTCCAGCGCCCGCCGCTCACCAAGACGAACTTAGGGCTTACAGTGTTGTGGCAACACCAACACCTAGTGCCCAAATTTCTGCAGAGTATATACAGCAGGCCCCTACTTTCAAACATCCAACTTACAAACGACTCCTTCTTGCAAACGGAAGGAGACAACAGGAAGTGAGAGAAAATCTACCCCCTAGGAAGGGCAATTCTCTTCTGTAAGAGGTGTCTCCTGTCCACTGATGCTTTATCACCAATCCTTGTTTCAGTAAAAAAAACAAATTTTCAAAAAATAATTTGTCATTGGGACAGAAAGTGAATGCAATCTTCTGAACCGATGCACACAGACAGCAAAACAAATGTTACAGGGGTGATAACCCTTCTCTATGTTTTCAGAAAAGCTTAAAATAGATTTTATGGCTGGAGCTACACTTTAAAAAAGTACCAGTTCACAATTACAAACAGATTCTACTTAATAAACCTACAGTCCCTGTCTTGTTTGCACCGCCTGTATACTGCTGTTGAAAGTATATAGGGCCAAAGGGGCTTGTAATGACCTGGGGGGGAAACCCATGCTATTTTTCTCAATGATTTTCATCCATATTGCAGGGACCAGACATTACATTAAAGCTGCAAGCAGTTTTAAATTACTTTTTTCTTATAGTAATCTCATGTTGTGCAGGGACAGTTCTAAACATGTGCCACTTCACAGGCATACTATAGACACCCAGCAGGTACGATATTTAAAGGAATTTGTCTTTTTTTTTTCACTTTAAGCATCATTAAAATCACTGCTCCAGAAAAAACGACCGTTTTTAAAACTTTTTTTTACATTGATACACGTTTCCTGGGGCAAGACCCGGGTTCTTAAACCCATTTTCCGACAATAACTTGCATATTAGGCTTTAAAATGAGCACTTTTGAAATTGAACGTTCGAGTCCCATTGACGACAATGGGGTTCTAAATGTTCGTGCAAACGTTCGAAGGTTCTGGTGCGAACCGAATGGGGGGGTGTTCCGCTCATCCCTAATATATATATATATTAGTGTTTTGGAAACACATAAAATAATAAAAGACTCTGGAAGAGTCTAGGTTCTGAGTAACCTCCTTATATGGCGTTTTGGAAACACAGGAAATAATAAAAGACTCAGAGAGTCTAGGTTCTGAGAAACCTCATTTAAGGTAATAAGACAGTACTGTATTTTGAAGCTGACCGACAGGTTGAACCCGTAAGATTCAGACTACTTTCTTTGCTTTTATTTCTGTCGCTTTTACAAGTATAAGATAATCTGTTTGTTTGTATGGATTTGTCCAGAAACCAAGGGTGAGGCGGCCTCTGTCCACTGTATTGCAATTATGGGGAAGGTACAACGAAAGCCTATACCTCCCTGAGCCAAGGTGTTCTATAAGTTAATGTGAGTCCCACAAATGCTGACAGTGAGGGTCAGTTAATGTTACTGTGATACAATCCAGTGGGTTCCCAGCCAGAGACACGAAAGCTCACATTGAGCAGAAATGTGACCACAGTAAGAAACGGTTATTCTTACTTATTCTCTGTGGCGAGTAATTAGTCGGTGCCTGGGGTCCATTGGCTAAAGGAGTCTGATCATTTTTTCTAATACTACGTATGGATAATTGTGGAGTACTCAGCCCCCACTCTTGGGGTTATGTTAAAGGAGTAAGGTGCCCCTCCCTTAGAATTCCTGTGTGAGAGGACTATTTGTAAAATGTTAACTCTTGATTAGCTATGAAATTACTAATATAACATGTGACCGGGTTGATTTGGTATTTTAGCATGCCAGAATATTAAATGAAGCACATGCTAAATGTTATCAGAAAGTTATTGATGGTTTTAAGCAGTAGATGGAAAACATGGAAGTGAATTGCACTATAAAGAAAGTAGACTGTTGTAGAATTATTAATGAGGATTGCTGGATGTAAGACAAGGAAGACCTGAGGATGTTTTTGATTACTTTAACCACTTACCCCCCGGACCATATTGCTGCCCAAAGACCAGAGTACTTTTTGCGATTTGGGACTGCGTCGCTTTAACAGACAATTGCGCGGTCAGGCGACGTGGCTCCCAAACAAAATTGGCGTCCTTTTTTTCCCACAAATAGAGCTTTCTTTTGGTGGTATTTGATCACCTCTGCGGTTTTTAGTTTTTGCGCTATAAACAAAAATAGAGCGACAATTTTGAAAAAAATTAATATTTTTTACATTTTGCTATAATAAATATCCCCCAAAAATATATAAAAAAAAATTTTTTTTCCTCAGTTTAGGCCGATACGTTTTCTTCTACATATTTTTCGTAAAAAAAAATCGCAATAAGCGTTTATTGATTGGTTTGCGCAAAAGGTATAGCGTTTACAAAATAGGGGGTAATTTTATGTCATTTTTATTATATTTTTTTTACTAGTAATGGCGGCGATCAGCGATTTTTTTTTCGGTACTGCGACATTATGGCAGACACTTCGGACACTTTTGACACATTTTTGGGACCATTGGCATTTTTATAGCGTTTACACACACAGCTCCCGGTCCCCACTCTGTACCGAGCGATCGTGTGTGCCCGGCGGCGATCGCGCCCGCCGGGCACACGCACGGGAGTCGGGGGCGAGCGGGGGGAGAGGACGTTATACTACGTGCTCTCGCCCAGCCGAGCCAACTTGCCGACGTATAACGGCGGTGGGCGGTCGGCTAGTGGTTAAAGGTGTCCAGTCCATGGCAGAGACAGTGTTGTAGTCAGTCAGATCTACTCCTACTAACGTAACTGCCATGGGTTGTATATTGTTGTTGCATTCCTAGTAGTGCTGTTGGAAGGAGATGAGGGATTTATGCATAGCAAAACAACCTAGATGTGGGTTGGAGGTGGAGGAGCACTGGCTTGCAGAGCAGACGGGAGAAGAATAAAAGAAAAATGCCAGGCCCAACTTCCCCTAGTGGACAAAGAGGATGATTTAATTTGTTGCACCCAAAGACCGCCTCCTTATAATAGCTCCCCCTCAGGTGCAAGCCACTGCTCAGAGTACCACCCTCCCTGTGACATCCACCCCTGTCAGAGGAACCGCCTCTAAACAAAACCCTACCCCTTGTGATTATTGACCCTACTGGCATGGGATCAATAATTCAACACAGCTTCAGGATAATACTTAATTGCTGACCTTATTTTTTTTTTAAATACCTTAATCAAAACTTGCTAAAAAAAAAAAAAGAAGAAAACTGACCTTTAGAGTCATTAAGATGAACTGCTCTGAGGTATAAGAGCCCAACAACTTTATCAAACTCATCTAGCATATGCTTGAGGCCTTTTTCTTCTGACAAGTTGTGACCTATGGTAAGTAGGCCAGAGAGAAGATAATGTTGTATATTACAACTATAAAAATATTACACAAAAACAGAATAACATGGTACTAACCAGCAGCAAAAGCATGACAGGTATCTAGACACACGCCAATTCGAGTCTTGTCTTTGACAAGGTTTATAATTCCATGCAGCTCCTCAAAGCGACCGCCAACTGTGCTACCTTGACAGCTCATATTCTCCAGCACTGTAAAGGAGAGGAAACAGTACTCAGCAGGTTGCATCGTGTTTGGATAGTGGGCAGATCTATGTTCAAATTGAGAGACAAAAACAGCCTAATTTCCATTAGAAATGGTTCAATGCATATAAAAATATATTGGGTGAATAAAAAGTCATAATAGGTATAATTTACTACAGATGAAACTCGAAAAATTTGAATATTATGCAAAAGTTCATTTATTTCACTAATGCAACTTAACCACTTAAGCCCCGGACCATATTGCTGGTCAAAGTCCAGGCCACTTTTTGCGATTCGGCACTGCGTCGCTTTAACTGACAATTGCGCGGTCGTGCGACGTGGCTCCCAAACAAAATTGGCATCCTTTTTTTCCCACAAATAGAGCTTTCTTTTGGTGGTATTTGATCACCTCTACGGTTTTTAGTTTTTGCGCTATAAACAAAAATAAAGCGACAATTTTGAAGAAAAATATATATTTTTTACTTTTTGCTATAATAAATATCCCTCAAATATATATATAAAAAAAATGTTTTCCTCAGTTTAGGCCAATACGTATTCTTCTACATATTTTTCGTAAAAAAAAAATGCAATAAGCGTTAATTGATAGGTTTGCGCAAAAGTTATAGCATTTACAAAATAGGGGATAGTTTTATGGCATTTTTATTAATTTTTTTTTTCCTAGTAAATGCGGCGATCAGCGATTTTTATCGACATTATGGCGGACACATTTTTGGGACCATTGGCATTTTTATAGCGATCAGTGCTATAAAAATGCATTGATTACTATAAAAATGCCACTGGCAGGGAAGGGGTTAAGTATGTTCCCTGGGTGTGTTTTAACTGAAGGGGGGGGGTGGACTGACTTGGGGAAATGACTGATCGCTGTTCATACATTGTATGAACAGAAGATCAGCATTTCTCCCCCTGACAGGAGCGGGAGCCGTTTACACACACAGCTCCCGGTTCTTGCTCTGTAACGAGCAATCGCGGTTGCCCGGCGGGGCACGTGAGTCAGGGGCGAGCGCCCCTATTGGCTGAACGGCGAGATGACGTAGATCTACGTGATCTCGCCCAGCAGAGCCGACCTGCCGCCGTATAACTGGCGGCTGGTCGGCAAGCAGTTAAAAGGTGAAACTAATATATGATATAAACTCATTACATGCAAAGCAAGATAGTTCAAGTCGTGATTTGTCATCAATTGTGATGATTGTGGCTTACAGCTCATGAAAACCCCAAATCCACAATCTCAGAAAATGTGAATATTGTCAAAAGGTGCAATATTCTAGGCTCAAAGTGTCTCACTCTAATCAGCTAATTAAGCCATAACACCTGCAAAGGGTTCCTGAGCCTTTAAATGGTCTCTCAGTCTGGTTCAGTAGGAATCAAAATCATGGGAAAGACTGCTGACCTGACAGTTGTGCAGAAAACCCATCATTGGCACCCTCCATAAGGAGGGAAAGCCTCAAAAAGTAATTGCAAAAGAAGCTGGATGTTCCCAAAGTGCTGTATCAAAGCATATTAATAGACAGTTATGTGGAAGGGAAAAGTGTGGAAGAAAAAGTGCACATGCAGCAGGGATGACCACAGCCTGAAGAGTTTCACCTGTAATGCACCTGCCAGATTTGACAGATCATGTGCTTACACTTACTCTACACTATGCCATATTGTAAGATTTTATTTACAATTTCAATGAAAGGCCAATAACTGATACAACTGCCTGATGCTACAATAACAGGTCCTCTTTGATGACAGTAATATACACCTGCCCAACGTGGTCTTCTTTGCTGGCATTTGCAGTTATTGTTCTGGTTATTTGTTCTGTCAGTTAGGACAACCTGCCAAAATAGCATTGGGTTGATTTATCAGTTAATTAAAAATTTACACCTGCCTGTTGCTGTCTATTTTACTGGCATCTGCAGACGATGGTACACCAGCATGATGCCAAAAGTCACAGGCCCTGTATAATGACCATTTCAGTAACTGATAAATCAACCCATTGCTATTTTAGCAGGTTGTCCTAGCTGACAGATAAAACAAATAACCAGGTTCACGGTGCTGCTGCACAATTGGAGGTATTATTTTCCAGACAAAAGACATGGACAGCCATCCACCAACAAGAAAACCTTAATGTGTTATAGTTATTAACCACTTAAGGACCGGCTCACGTACATATATACGTCGGCACTTTAAAGATGAATATTTCGGTAACGGCAGTAGCTGCTGCCACAACCGAGAAATCCATCTTTTCCGTGGCCGGTCCTGAAAACTATAATGGTGGTCTCCATGGCGAATTTGCCGCAAGATCATTATCGTTATCGGTGGCGGGAGAGGGGCCCCCCCTCCCACCGCTCTCCCGCGCCCTCTGCTGCTTACCGGAGCTGCCGGTAGCGGCGGAGGCGATCGGGTCCTTCTTGCTGCTTGCCATGGATACGAGTGAGGGCAAGATGGCCCCCATCCGTCTCCATAGCATAGCAAGGCAGAAGCGACGTCAAAACGTCACTTCCGCCCATGCGTCTGAAAGGCACATTTTTTTATCGACATTTTTTCAAATGACAATTTATTTTTATTTTTTTGCATTTTTGTCTAAATATGAGATCTGAGGTCTTTTTAACCCCAGATATCATATTTAAGAGGACCTGTCATGCTTTTTTATATTAAAAGGGATGTTTACATTCCTTGTAATAGGAATACAAGTGACCCTTTTTTTTTTTTTTTTAAACAGTGTAAAAATAATTATAATCAGGTAAAATAAATAAGAAAACTAAAAAAAAAAAAAGCATTTTTTAAAACGCCCCGTCCCGATAAGCTTGCGTACAGAAGCGAACGCATACGTGAGTAGCGCTTGCATATGAAAACGGTGTTCAAACCGCACAAGTGAGGTATCGCCACAATCGTTAGAGCGAGAGCAATAATTCTAGCCCTAGACCTCCTCTAACTCAAAAGATGCAACCTATAGAATTTTTTAAACGTCGCCTATGGAGATTTTTAAGGGTAAAAGTTTGACGCCATTCCATGAGCGGGCGCAATTTTGAAGAGTGACATGTTGGGTATCATTTTACTTGGCGTAACATTATCTTTCACGATATAAAAAAAATTGGGCTAACTTTACTGTTGTCTTATTTTTTTATTCAAAAAAGTGATTTGTTTTCCAAAATACGGTGTGACAAAAGTATTGCAATGACCGCCATTTTATTCTCTAGCGTGTTAGAAAAAAAAATATATATAATGTTTGGGGGTTCCAAGTAATTTTCTAGCAAAAAAAACAGTTTTAAACTTGTAAACACCAAGTCTGAAAAACAAACTTGGTCCTTAAAGCGGGAGTTCACCCGAAATTTTTTTTTTTAACATTAGATTGATGCTCATTTTGTCAAGGGGAATCGGGTAGTTAAAAATCGAAGCAGTTATTACCGTTTTAAAGAGCGATCTTCTCCGCCGCTTCCGGGTATGGTCTTCGGGACTGGGCGTTCCTATTTGATTGACAGGCTTCCGACGGTCGCATACATTGCGTCACGAGTAGCCGAAAGAGGCCGAACGTCGATGCGGCTCTATACGGCGCCTGTGCACCGACGTTCGGCTACTTTCGGAAAATCGTGACGCGATGTATGCGACCGTCGGAAGCCTGTCAATCAAATAGGAACGCCCAGTCCCGCAGCCCATACCCGGAAGCGGCGGAGAAGATCGCTCTCTACAATGGTAAGTACTGCTTCGATTTTAAAAAAACTACCCGATTCCCCTTGACAAAATGAGCATCAATCTAATGTTAAAAATAAACTTTTCGGGTGAACCTCCACTTTAAGTGGTTAAATGGCCCCTTAGTGTGAAAAGTGTTGAAAGCTCTTTTTGTTGATGGTTGAATGTCAGTACCTGGAGAATAATACCTTTGAATGAACAGCAGCACCTTTGCAAATGTCTGGCCAAGTAAATTTCGGAAGCCACAAATTGTTATTAGATATAGTGTATGAAAGCGCTGGACTTCATGGCAATAAGTGTTATTGGTGTTTATGTATATCCAGCTTCAGTAATAAACACACCAGCTGATTTTATCTTAACAAGCCATTTTTTTTTCATGCTTTTAATTTTACCTTTTTGGCCTTGCCATATAACACTTTTCCTGCCTTTAGATTGATAATGCTCACTCACCATATTGTATATGTAGGCCCGGATTCACAGACACTGGCGCACATTAATGCCGCCGTAGCGTATCTCCTTTATGCTACGCCGACGTAGCGCAGAGAGGCAAGCATGGAATTCACAAAGCACTTCTTCACAAAACTGCGCTGGGTTTCCTAGGCATGCTAATGAGGCGTGACCCCATGCAAATGATAGGCCGAGCGCCAGACAGATACGTATCACCAACTGCGCATGCGCCGGGACGTGGGCGCATCGTTCTGCGCATGCTCAGAATCACATCGGAACAACTGCCCAAGATACGCCAGATCACTGCCTACGGCAGTTTACGTTGGACGTGAATATGGCTGGGCGTAGGTTACCTACGCCCAGCCATATTCACGTCCAACGTAAACTACGTAAAATAGGCCGGCTTGGGTTCCCTGGTGCAGCCCTTTGCATGAATGCTGCTGAGTTACACCTCCTTTATGAGGCAAAACTTTACGCCGTACGTACAACTTACGCGCACTAGTCGTAGCCTGCGTCGGGCACAAGTGCGATCGTGAATCGGCATATCTCCCTCATTTACATATTTGAATAGAAAATCAATGAGAGCGCCACATGCGTCCAGCGTAAATATGCGCCCACTCTATGCCGGCGTAGGCAAGTTACGTCGGTGGAATGAAGCCTGTTTTAAGGCGTATCTTAGTTTTGTTGGCCCGGTGCACAGATACGACAGCGCATATTTGCACTTACGCGGCGTATCTTGAGATACGTTGGCGCAAGTGCTTTGTGAATCCGGTCACCCCTCCTTACCCTCCTGTTCACAACAAAGACAGGAAAAGTCCTTGGAAAGAGCTGGGAAAAGTGCTAACTGATAACTGTCAGCAGAGACAGAGGGCAAAGAAACTTATACGACCAACAGATTTTTGGCAGGATCAACAAGATTTTTTTAATTGAATTTGGGGGGGGGGGGCATAGAAGAAAAGCCAGGTACAAAGAAGTTGCTTTATTGGGTGAAGGTCTGCTCTGACTATACGGACCAAAACGGTCTGGGGTTTCTAGTCCTCACACTCAGACACAGCTTTCTCAGGTTGGGTATTGACTATGCCGCTATCAAACTTTAGTTGCAGGTATTATTTTAATGAGATCTAAAACCACTGATTTAATGGTTTCCCAAAACAGTTCCATTGAAGGCATGCCATAAATGATACCGGTCACAGTTGCTTTTTAAGCCTTTAAATAGCTAGTGTCACATATCACATGTGCAGCACCATGGCAACTACAGATCAAACAGAGGTTAAAATGGCAGCTTCCTTGGCCATAAATGATAGAAGGGTTTAGTTTCATTTCTGAGGGACTGAAAATTACTTTTAGAATAAAATTAACATGTTAAAGATTTTATTAGTTGAGTTTTCAGATCTACTTTAACTGTAGAACTGTGAGCTAGGGATGAGACACATACAAGAATATACCATCCAACACCTGCCGTGAGAACACTTACCCACTGTGATGTCAGGCACTTGTGAGTGCGCATGGTTAATGCCATCAGCAATGAGCTCAAGGCACTTGTTTACAGGCATTTCTCCTAAATGGGATCCAGGGTGGATATTGTATAATGTAAGGCCCAGTTGATGGCACCGGCTTAATTCATCAACTAACATGTCACGACTCTTCTGACGTACATCTGTAAGAAAATGGATAGTTTAAGAACACCATAACAAAATACAGGTCTCTGGAGAAATTGAGCAGAATCATAGCATGTATGTACTGCCTTTTATACCTTTCAATTTTTACAATTTCTTAAACCAGCTGAAGCAGTTCACGGTTTTTATAGGTACACTTTTACTCAAACTCGAGTATTCCAAATCTGAACTAACTTAAAAAGAATCATGCATACCTACTGGATGGCTCTGTATATTATTCGGGCAATTACTTTGGATGCCCCACTCACCAAACATTTAGGGTTTGTTAGCTTTATTTTCTGATTTTGAGAAAGTAAAAATGTAGTATGTGTTCCTTAGTTCTAAGCACCACCCTCTGCCCTTTCCCATGAGTTAAAGTGCACAGAAGTAAACATGGCTACATTACATATCAATTAGATGCCCAGGTATAATGTTTCTTAGATTAAATAGATTTCTTATACTTGCTGCCGAAAATGGTTTATTAATCTGACATAATATCGTGTTTCCTTAACTACGTCCTGGCTATACAGTGGTAGATTTGTATTGGATTTTTTTTTCGAATGTTTAGTAGGGTCAAATCCATGTTTGTTTTTGACCACAGTGACAAAAAAATTTGAAGAAGCAAGACGAAAAAATTTTCTTGAAAATAACACATTTCTAACAATGTATGTGGTTTTCTTTCAGGAAATTAAATTAAAATTCCAAAATTGAATGTTGAACGCAAACAAAATTCTAAAGTACTTTCACTCCCTTGTAAGTAGTGGATGATGGGTGGGACGGTGGGTGATCCTGGGTCCCTCCCCCTCTCCTCCTCCCGCCCCTCTCCTCCCCCGCCTTGTCTTTCCCTTGTCCCCCCCCCCCCGTTATATGATTTCCCTCCTACCCCCCCCCCCCTCTTGGGGAGGGGGTTCATATGGTTGTAGGATGGTATTCGCACTGACTTGACAAGCTGATCCCTTTGTTCAGTCCTGCTGTCTCTTCGCTTATTTGTCCATCTCACTTTGTGCCCTCTTACCTTATATCTTTGACTTCCTAACGGATTTGCTGATGTAACCTGTAATGGAGTGTAAAGATTTTGCCTTTGACTGTCATTGCATTGTAACTTGCTATTGTGTGAATAAAAAACTTTACTGTTAAAAAAAAAAAAAAAAATACTTTCAAATAACATTCGCCCAGTCACCATATGTATGTACAAAGACTTTTCATGCAAATGTTTGTACAAACATTAGCACAAAAATGTGTTAAAAAATCTACTAGTGTATAATCAATTTTGCACACTTTAGATCCGTTAGGGCGTTTCCTGGCCAGAAGCATCCTGATTCTTGCAAGTAATTCACCCAGTTTCGAGACAACTGGTGAGGACTGGGTCATATAAAGGTTTGTACAAGTGGATAAAGTTTATTATCTATTCTAAGGGACAAGTATTTCAAAATGTGTGAAAAACTGAGGTGGAGTAGCAGAGATGACTATACTGAATGACAAGCCTCAGGCCCGGTACACACGACCGAGTTTCTCGGCAGAATTCAGCCAGAAACTCGATCGGAGCTGGATTCTGCCCAGAAACCCGGCCGTGTGTACACTTTCAGGCCGAGGAAACCGACGAGAATCTCGTCGGGCCAAATAGAGAACATGTTCTCTATTTCCTCGTTCCTCAATGGGAAAAGTTGGCCCGCCGAGATCCTCGGCGGCTTCACAAGAAACTCGATGAGCAAAACTATGTGTTTTGCTCGTCGAGTTTCTCGGCCGTGTGTACGGGGCCTTACAGTTTACGACACCCAAAAACAAAATAATAATACAGCTTACCAATTCTTCATGTAGTAGCTGCATTAGTTTTCTTATGGTTTTGTTTCCTTTATTTTCACCTGGTACTCTGGTCAGTATGTCTGTTACTTTTTAACTTTCTTAACTTGACCAATTGAAAAATGGACTCACAATAGTATAATGTGGATTTTATACTAAATGTGAGTGCATTTTTTTTTTTTATTAAAATAAAGGTTTTAAATTAATTTACTGCATTATGGATTGGCATTTGCTCACTTTTATGTGGTATGTCTTGAGCAAAGGAAAGCAGTGGAGGAATGTATACAGCAGATCCCTGAAGGTCTGAGAGACATCTTGTGGCCATTTACGATTATAACACCCTGACTCATTTGCGGCATATGGTCATATATTCATGGTGAGAGTCCAATTATAATTGTTTGTGCTGCAGTGGTAAATCATTAGTTGGAAGGAGATTGTCACTTTACTGTGGACACATTTTCATTGTTAGGATCCATGCAGCTGGGCTTAAAAAAAATATATATTTTGGCAAATGCTCATATAGAGTGTTTTCTACAGGCACTTAAGAGCTTTCATTTTTTTTTTCTGACAGAAAACCTCTCAAAAATGCAAACCAGAAGGTTTTTTTTCTGCCTCTAAACGTGACGCAGACAAAACACTACTCCAGTAGAAGCAACATGATCGGAAAATCCGTCAAGAAAACCGTGGATTTTTTTCCGATGAAATCTTGGCTCAAAATTCCGACTGTCAAGAACGCGGTGACGTACACCACTACAACAAGCCGAAAAAATTAAGTTCAATGATTCAGAGCATGCATGTAATTGATTCTGAGCATGCGTAGGATTTTTGCATGTCGGAATTGCATACAGACGTTTGGAATTTCCTCCAAGAACTTTTCTTATTGTAAAATTTGAGAACCAGCTTTGACACGATTTTGTGTTTTTTGATAGTACACGGTTCAAGGTTCACGTTTCACATCAATAATTTGTTAGAAGTTTTTCACCAAGCATAGTACTTACATTCACATAGCACCTAAACTCCCTGAGATCAGCCACACCTACATACCTGGGAAGAACGATTTACAGGGTGGTTCTCACTTCAGGGGTGGTTTTGTTTTATCTTTTTTTCTTTTCTTTTCCTTTATCTAGTTTTGGTTTATCTAGCTTTCATGTGCTTGTTTACATTCACTTACACTGTGAAGCATCTATTTGATTTAAGCATCACCTGAATGAATGAATGAATGAATGAAAAACTTATATAGCGCGGCACATGCAAACCAAATCGCCTCTGGGCGCTTGTTGTTCCTGTCTCCTTTGATATCAAAAGAGATGAGTTTTGATCTTTTTCCTGAACGCCAAGTGATTTTCCTCCATAGTCTGGGACCCTGGACCGCGAATCTTCTTTCTCCTTTGGACTTGTAATTGGCTTTTGGTATTTGGAGCAGATTTTGGTTGGTGGATCGCAGAACGCGATTGGAGTTGTGAGCTTTTATTTTTTCGCATAGATAATGGGGAGCATTCCCATGGATACATCTATGCGTTAGACAGAGTGCTTTAAAAACAATTCTGTCTTTAATTGGCAACCAATGAAGGGTTCTCAGTGAGGGTGAGATTGATTCCCAGGGGTTTTTCCCAGTCACTAGTCTGGCGGCCGTATTTTGAACGACTTGCAGACAAGCGATTTGGTACTTTGGGAGTCCGAGGTAAAGGGCGTTTGCATAATCCAATCTGGAGTTTACAATTGCTCCCACCACGGCCGCTATATCTTCTTTTGGAATAAAAGGAGTGAGTTTGCGTATTAGAGCGCAGCAGATTGTGAGATACGCTGACTACTGACCCTATTTGTGCATCCATTGTCATGTAGGAGTCAAAGATGACCCCGAGACTTTTGACTTTGGCGCTAGGGGTGATGATTTTGCCCAGAATGGGCGGGGATATCCAAGTTGTTGCAGGTTGATTCATACGCTTGGCGTGAAAGAGGAGAAGTTCTGTTTTCGCTCCGTTGAGTTTAAGATAACTCTTTGTCATCCAATTTTCTATCAAAGAGAGGCATGTCTCTAGATTGAGGTGGTGATCCTTTTTGTTGCAAATGCGGAAATACAGTTGCATGTCGTCTGCATATGAGTGATAAAGCAGTTTTTGGCTGCTGATGATTTCAAAAGAGGACGAAGATAGATGTTGAACAGCACTGGCGATAGGGGCGATCCTTGAGGGACTCCGTACGATACAGTGCGTTTCTCAGAAGTGAAAGGTCCCAATTTCACTATTTGTGATCGGTTTTCCAAAAAAGAGGAGAACCAATGTAAATCACCTTCTGCGACTTTGGCTACGTCAGCTAGCCGAGTCAGTAACAGTTTGTGGTCTACAGTGTCGAAGGCAGCGCTTAGGTCCAGCAGAACCAGGAGACAAGATTCTCCTTCGTCTGCGGTCTCGAGAGCGTTGTCCCATATTTTGAGCAATGCTGTCTCTGTACCGTGTCCGGGGCGGAAACCCGATTGAAATGGATCAAGTAGGTTATGGGTATCTAGATGCTGTTGCAGCTGTTGTACCACTACTTTCTCCATTGCCTTGGAGAGGACGTTTAGGCCTGTTATGGGACGGCGATGAAGTGGGTCCTTGGGGTCTAGGGTGGGTTTCTTCAAGATGGGCTGAATTATTCCCTCCTTCAACTGGGAGGGCACTATACATTCCTTGAAAGACTGGTTTATAAGCTGCGTGATAGGAGGTGCCAGGATGTCGGCGCATTCCTTCAGCAGTTTGGTGGGAATGATATCATTTGGCGCTGTGCTGTTTCGCAAAGTACCGATGATATTTTTTGTGGCCTCGATGGAGATCGGTTCTAGAGTGAACTTTCCTAATTGTGGTGAATTTCTATGGGTATTGTGTGAATGATTGCGGGGGGGGGGTTGAGGGGGGTATTGTTTTGTTGAATGCTTTCCCGGATTCCCTCAATTTTATTTCTGAAGTAATCCGACAATTCATCGCAGAACTCTTGGGTGTCTGAATTGGGGGCTTCAAGACAGACGGGATTCATGGTCTGAGTGACCATCTTGAAGAGTTCGCGGGGGCGGTTTAGGGCGCTGTTGATAGCCTTGGAAAAATAACCTGACTTGCGAGGAGGATTTATCAATGCAAGCAGTATATTTTTTAATCCTATTGCTTAATTGCACCTAGCACTTTGAGTCCCACACCACTATGCCAGTGGGCGGCAGCGCCACTCACCCCCCTTTTTAATTTATATTACACAAATACCTAGACCAGACCTGGGCAAACTACGGCCCGCGGGCCGTATACGGCCCGGCGGACCTTTTAATCCGGCCCACCCCCGCCGCCGAAACCGCCGCCGCTGCCACGTTAATCACCGCGGCGGGGAACAGTAGACAGCGTTCGTTTGAACAGCTGTTTTCCCCGCCGCGCATAAACACTCCCCCTTGGACGGATCTGTCCAATCGCGAGCAAGGGGGAGTCACATAGACACTCCCCCTTGCTCGCGATTGGACAGATCCGTCCAAGGGGGAGTGTATGGCACAGACACTCCCCCTTGGACGGATCTGTCCAATCGCGAGCAAGGGGGAGTCACATAGACACTCCCCCTTGCTCGCGATTGGACAGATCCGTCCAAGGGGGAGTGTCTATGCGCAGTGGGGAAAACAGCTGTTCAAACGAACGCTGTCTTTAATGTTCCCCGCCGCGGTGATAACAGTAGGCAGGGCCGGGAGGGGTCACACGCAGCCACTTGTGCCAACACATGCAGCAACTTGTGCCAACACATGCAGCCACTTGTGCCAACACACGCAGCCGCTGTGCCACCATAAATTGTCGCCAATGTGCCAATCACACGTAGCCACTGTGCCAATCACACGTAGCCACTGTGCCAATCACACGCAGCCACTGTGCCAATCACACGCAGCCACTGTGCCAATCACACGCAGCCACTGTTCCCAAACACAGCCACTGTGCCAATCACACGCAGCCACTGTGCCAATCACACGCAGCCACTGTGCCAATCACACGCAGCCACTGTGCCACCATAAATTGTCGCCACTGTGCCTATCACACGTAGCCACTGTGCCAATCACACGCAGCCACTGTGCCAATCACACGCAGCCACTGTGCCAATCACATGCAACCACTGTGCCAATCACATGCAGCCACTGTGCCAATCACATGCAGCCACTGTGCCCATCAAACGCAGCCACTGTGCCAATCACACGCAGCCACTGTGCCAATCACACGCAGCCACTGTGCCAATCACACGCAACCACTGTGCCAATCACATGCAGCCACTGTGCCAATCACATGCAGCCACTGTGCCCATCAAACGCAGCCACTGTGCCAATCACACGCAGCCACTGTGCCAATAACACGCAGCCACTCTGCCCATCAAACGCAGCCACTGTGCCAATCACACACAGCCACTGTGCCCATCAAACGCAGCCACTGTGCCATCACATGCAGCCACTGTGCCAACACACGCAGCCACTGTGCCAACACACGCAGTCACTGTGCCATCAATTGTTGCCACTGTGCCCATCACACGCAGCCACTGTGCCATCAATTGTCGCCACTGTGCCCATCAAACGCAACCACTGTGCCATCACACGCAGCCACTGTGCCATCACATGCAGCCTCCTGTGTCATGTCCCCAGCGTCTGTCCCCCTCCTGTGTCATGTCCCCAGCGTCTGTCCCCCTCCTGTGTCATGTCCCCAGCGTCTGTCCCCCTCCTGTGTCATGTCCCCAGCCTCTGTCCCCCTCCTGTGCCATGTCCCCAGCCTCTGTCCCCCTCCTGTGCCATGTCCCCAGCCTCTGTCCCCCTCCTGTGTCATGTCCCCAGCCTCTGTCCCCCTCCTGTGTCATGTCCCCAGCCTCTGTCCCCCTCCTGTGTCATGTCCCCAGCCTCTGTCCCCCTCCTGTGTCATGTCCCCAGCCTCTGTCCCCCTCCTGTGTCATGTCCCCAGCCTCTGTCCCCCTCCTGTGTCATGTCCCCAGCCTCTGTCCCCCTCCTGTGTCATGTCCCCAGCCTCTGTCCCCCTCCTGTGTCATGTCCCCAGCCTCTGTCCCCCTCCTGTGCCATGTCCCCAGCCTCTGTCCCCCTCCTGTGTCATGTCCCCAGCGTCTGTCCCCCTCCTGTGCCATGTCCCCAGCCTCTGTCCCCCTCCTGTGTCATGTCCCCAGCCTCTGTCCCCCTCCTGTGTCATGTCCCCAGCCTCTGTCCCCCTCCTGTGTCGTCCCCAGCCTCTGTCCCCCTCCTGTGTCATGTCCCCAGCCTCTGTCCCCCTCCTGTGCCATGTCCCCAGCCTCTGTCCCCCTCCTGTGTCATGTCCCCAGCGTCTGTCCCCCTCCTGTGCCATGTCCCCAGCCTCTGTCCCCCTCCTGTGTCATGTCCCCAGCCTCTGTCCCCCTCCTGTGTCATGTCCCCAGCCTCTGTCCCCCTCCTGTGTCGTCCCCAGCCTCTGTCCCCCTCCTGTGTCATGTCCCCAGCCTCTGTCCCCCTCCTGTGCCATGTCCCCAGCCTCTGTCCCCCTCCTGTGTCATGTCCCCAGCGTCTGTCCCCCTCCTGTGCCATGTCCCCAGCCTCTGTCCCCCTCCTGTGCCATGTCCCCAGCCTCTGTCCCCCTCCTGTGCCATGTCCCCAGCCTCTGTCCCCCTCCTGTGCCATGTCTATAACAAGTACTCGTACCAGTTTTCCAACAATGATATTTACTGCTTTTTATAAAGAAATACAATTGATTTTATGCAGTATTGAGTTTAGCCTTTTGGCCCGGCCCTCCAAAATATTTTTAGTTTCTCATGTGGCCCCATCGAAAAAATAATTGCCCACCCCTGACCTAGACCCTGGTCTCAGGGACTTTGAGGGGAGGCAGCAGATGATTTACATCCTGAGAACGGACATATTTAATCACTAGCTCTCAAATCTTGCTTTTAGAGGAAATTCCGACAGAAAAATTCCAATGGAGCCTACACACGGTCGGAATTTCTGACCAAAAGCTCACATTGGACTTTGCTTGTCGGAATTTCCGATCGTGTGTGTAACGGAACGTCCCGCACTCCGCTTGAGTGCTTCCGTCATATACCGCTTCCTATCAGTCTGGATATAGATATCAGATATTCCATCTGCTCTCAAGCATACGAGACGAGACTTGTTTGTCTGCTGAACCTGGAATGTATATTAGAACTAAGAATACAACCTTATATACAGTTAGAGGAGGTAACCAGAACATAAATTAACATGAGCTAATTAACTAATCATTTACCCAGACTAGGTGACTAATAGATATGTCCTTTCATGGTAGACGTCACGTCTCCTCGCTCACCTGCTATACAATACACATTGGCCCAGATTCAGGTAGATTGGAGCAATATTTGCGTGGGCAAAGAGCAAAGATTTTTCTCTGCGCCCACGCAAATATTTCAATTTGCCCAGCGATTCACGGAGCAGTAGCTCCGTAAATTGCGCGGGCGCTATGCTAATTAGCCCTGCGTAAGGGCGCCTAATGTAAATGATCCCGCCGGGGGCGGGAATCATTTAAATTAGGCGCGCTCCCGCACCGAGTGAACAGCGCATGCTCCGTCGGGAAACTTTCCCGACGTGCATTGCGGCAAATGACGTCGCAAGGACGTCATTTGCTTCTAAGTGAACGTGAATGGCGTCCAGCGCCATTCACGAATCACTTACGTAAACGACGTGAAATTTAAAGGCTTATGTCTGTCAGATCCTAGGCTGCAGTCGGTGTAACGAGGTTCCTGAATCAGGAGCACTCGTTACACCGGAGCAAGTAAGCACTTGCGCCGCGCAAGGGCGCAAGTGCTTCTTGAATCTGGGCCATTATCATAAGTGTAAACAGAGGACATCTTCACACAACAGCAGGGTCAATTAGCACAGAGAACAGACAGATGGCTGGAGGGGATGGCATTAGCATCTCCTTACACTGCATGTCCCAACAGTATGAATCAGTCACTCTAATATGGTATATACAGGGTCCCCAGGCATACAGCTCACAAAGAGCACCGTTCCCCCAAATGCCAGGGCCCATGATCGCAAGGCAAGAGGCTAGCATTCAGTCCCCTCCAAAGGCCTCTGTCTCGGGTGAGTCTGTCACAGTGTGTATGCGGCATTAAAGTGTTTTTGATCACTTGAGGGTCTACACGGGCAACACATTTGGAGTGTATTGTGTATCTGATAACCGGAACGCTAACACTGGGACTGTCTTATATTCAATTTATTAGACCATTGGAGTGTCTACACTGGAACACATTCGGAGCGTCTTTGTGTATTGGTTGGAACTGGGATAGTTTATTACTAATAGATGTGAATACATATTTTTCTTATTATCACATTTTTAGTTTATGTGAATTGTGTTAAGAAATTAGCATTTTTGGGGTCGAACTTGAGCTCTGGCATATTGTGCGTTTCATATTAGGTAATGTATACTTCCTAGATAACTAAAGGTAAAATAAATAAGGGAAAAATATAGGAGGGGAAAAAAAAGGAAATGAATGCACATTGAAGGCCAGTAAGCTGCAATATAGTCAATTTCTATTTTTGGGTTTAATACTGCATTAACTCTTTCAAAATACAAAAGCAGCTAATACGAAAAACATATTCAACACACTAAGAATGCGGTCTGGTTGAGTTGTTATAATCTCTCAATTCAAAATATCTTACAGCAAAGACAGACAGGTAGCAAGGTCATGTGTGGTGGTGACCAGGCACAACAAAGTATAAGTGCAGGGTGGCGACACAGTACAGCAAGTACAGAGTCCAGGAGCCCAATTCAGAGTTATTAAAAGGCAAGGAGAAGTCAAAGGGGCACGAGGGAACGGGGACAGCGGAGTCCAACAGCAACAGAATACAGCATGAATCAAGTTCAGCGTCACAAGGTAAAGATCCGGACATCACATGGGGCAAACATCCAACGTATATGGCAAGAACTGTGTCCAGGATCAAAGACCAGGAGTCCAGGCAAGATGCAAACATAACCAGGATACAACAAGGATTGAGTCCAGGGTCACAGGGCAGAAATCTGAACACAGTAAGGGGGCAAACAGCAACAGGATACAACAAGGATTGTACCAGAAGCTTCTAGGCACATGAGGGGGATCACAGAAGGAAGGCCTTGAATGGTCTGGGCTTAACTCGGGATCCACTCAGGTAGCACATAACAGGAGGGGGAGCACAGTAGGAGAGGGAATACAGCAGGAGGGTCTTGTGTGGCCTCAACTCACAGTCCATTTAGGTAGAACATAACAGGACAGAACACAGTGAGAAGGTACTCACAGGGCAGCAGATCACATGGCCCGTGTGTGGCTTGGCACATCACAGGAGTGGGGAACACAGTAAGAAGGCAATTGTGTGGCCTGGCCTCAACTCAGGGTTCAAGTAAGTACCACATTGCAGAAGGGGGGACACAGCAGAGAGGTAATCACAGGGCAGCAGATGACAGCATCCTTAGGTAGCCTGCCTCAACTCAGGGTTCATGCAGATAGCACATCAAAGGAGGGGGAACATACAGGTAGTACTCACAGCACAGTAAAGTCACAGGGGTACAGGTTTTGTGCCCTTGGGCGCAGCTTTGTGTGCAAGCAGCAATCACAGGGCAGCAGGTTAGAGGGCACCCAGCAACAGCTCGGTGTGCCCATGGCCATCAACATCACAGGAGGGAATTGGCAGCCAGGAGCCTCTGGAAGATCTAGAAGATCTAGAAACTGAGCAATTAATATGCACAGCTGCTTCAGATTCTGTCTATTCTGGTTTTAATAAATTCCCTCTTTTGTTTTTGGGCACTGCACAGCACAGGAAGCGATTGCCGCTCTGTGCCTGCCAGAAGACAATGCGCACCTGGGGAAGGAAGACATCTTCAAGCGAGCACACTGCCCAGATCCCTGCACGTAGGTGGTGTGGGGAGGCAGAATCTACGTGCAGGCGATGGGGATTTAGATGGCTGCTGGCTGGGCATCTACTCACAGTACTTGTAAGTGGTGGAAGATTTCCAGAGAGCCAAGGTAGGGAGAAGGGGGCACCCAGCGGAATACCTAAACCTTTAATCTGTCTTAAGTTTCGTGGGATTTGGCCATATCCTGGAGCTAAATGTGGAAGCGCTTATTTAGGCACTAAATCTAAATAAGCACTGCTGGGCAGAGTTATTCTTTTATATACATCTTTGTTCATTAAGGCCCAGATTCTCATAGGACTTACGACGGCGCAGCGCCATGTACACCGTCGTAAGTCCTAATCTTTGTGAATAAAGCACTTGCCTGAAAAACTTGCGGCAGCGTATCGTAAATCGGATACGTTACGCTGCCGCAGAGATACGCCCAGTGTACAAGAATCTGGGCCTAACTGTTTTAATGATGTTTATTTTTAAGGTAGTATCAGGCAAAGTGTTAGCTATAATACAGTTGCAATAAAAAGTATGTGAACTCTTTCGGAATTATATGGATTTCTGCACACATTAGTCATAAAATGTGATCTGATCTTCATCTAAGTCACAACAATAGACAATCAGTTTGCTTAAACTAATAACACACAAAGAATTAAATGTTACCATGTTTTTATTGAACACACCATGTAAACATTCACAGTGCATGTGGAAAAAGTATGTGAACCCTTGGATTTAATAACTGGTTGAACCTCCTTTGTCAGCAATAACTTCAACCGAACGTTTCCTGTAGTTGCAGATCAGACGTGCACAACGGTCAGGAGTAATTCTTGACCATTCCTATTTACAGATCTATTTCAGTTTAGCAATATTCTTGGGATGTCTGGTGTGAATCGCTTTCTTGAGGTCATGCCACAGCATCTCAATCGGGTTGAGGTCAGGACTCTGACTGGGCCACCCCAGAAGGTGTATTTTCTTCTGTTAAAGCCATTCTGTTGTTGATTTACTTCTATAGTTTGGGTCGTTGTCCTGTTGCAACCCATCTTCTGTAGAGCTTCAGCTGGTGGACAGATGGCCTTAAGTTCTCCTGCAAAATGTCTTGATAAACTTGGGAATTAATTTTTCATTCGATGATAGCAATCCATCCAGGCCCTGATGAGGTTTTGATGTTGGTGTGCTGTGCCTCTTTTTCTCCACACATAGTGTTGTGTGTTTCTTCCAAACAACTCAACTTTGGTTTCATCTGTCCACAGAATATTTTGCCAGTGCTGCTGCATATGCCAGCGACTTTTGTAAGTCTTTAGCTGACACTCTACGATTCTTCTTTACCTCATTGAGCAGTCTGGGCTGTGCTCTTGCAGTCATCATTACAGGATGGCCACTCCTAGAGAGAGTAGCAGCAGTGCTGAACTTTCTCCATTTATACACAATTTGTCTTACCGTGGACTGATAAACAGCAAGGCTTTTGGAGATACTTTTATAACCCTTTCCAGCTTTATGCAAGTCAACAATTCTTAATTGTAGGTCCTCTGAGAGCGGTTTTGTGCGAGGCATCATTCACATCAGGCAATGCTTCTTCTGAAAAGCAAACCCAGAACTGGTGTGTGTTTTTTATAGGGCAGGGCAGCTGTACCCAACACCTCCAATCTCATCTCATTGATTGGACTCCAGTTGGCTGACACCTCACTCCAATTAGCTCTTGGAGATGTCATTAGTCTAGGGCAGTGATGGCGAACGCGTGGCACGCGTGCCGCTCCCGGCACGGCAAGCTGTTTCGGTGGGCACGCCATGAAATGAACGCATACAGTGAAAAATCTAATTGTCCACACCGCACTGCAAACTACATCCCCCATAGTTCTATCTATTGGCTAGCGGTGACGTACCTGAGTGGGAGTGACAAAGAATAAGCGACGGGGGGGGGGGGGGGTGACGTGCGCACGCTAATCCAATCCACACTGCACCCACCAATCAGCGGCTAGCTGCCGAAATAATCAGATCTGCGCTTCTATTATTTGCTTCACCCACCAGCCAATCAGTATTGCTGTTACCCGCCCTCCTCCTGCAGCCCGCCACATTTGACAAGAAGATGCAGGCAGAGATGAAAGCGTGGCTGTGCTGTATTGATGTGGGCGGGAGTGTGCTCTGCTCGGCTCTGTTCCCTGCACTTGCCGTGTTGTAGAGAGCCTGCTTCTCCTCTGTCAGGACCAGAGCTGCTGTGACTCTGACAAGAGCCATCACAGAGCAGGCTTTCTGTGATGGCCCCCCCTTCTCCGGTCAGCAGCACCAGCAGAGAGACCTTCCTCGGCAGGACTGAGTGGTTTGCAGAAGGGGACTGAATTACAGGTAATCATTGTTCAGTAACTTTTCATTATGCAGTAATTTTTCAGTGTGCAGTAATTTTTCAGTGTGCAGTCATTTTTCAGTGTGCAGTATGTTTTATTATGCAGTCAGTTTTCAGTGTGCAGTCAGTTTTCAGTGTGCAGTCATTTTTCAGTGTGCAGTCATTTTTCAGTGTGCAGTATGTTTTATTATGCAGTCAGTTTTCAGTGTGCAGTCAGTTTTCAGTGTGCAGTCATTT
The DNA here is from genome assembly GCF_905171775.1 of Rana temporaria. NCBI lineage: Eukaryota > Metazoa > Chordata > Amphibia > Anura > Ranidae > Rana > Rana temporaria. The sequence continues at coordinate 65,285,608 of NC_053495.1, read as the reverse complement.
TTCAGTGTGCAGTCATTTTTCAGTGTGCAGTATGTTTTATTATGCAGTCAGTTTTCAGTGTGCAGTCAGTTTTCAGTGTGCAGTCAGTTTTCGGTGTGCAGTCAGTTTTCGGTGTGCAGTCAGTTTTCGGTATGCAGTATGTTTTCAGTGTGCAGTCATTTTTCAGTGTGCAGTCATTTTTCAGTGTGCAGTATGTTTTATTATGCAGTCAGTTTTCAGTGTGCAGTCAGTTTTCAGTGTGCAGTCAGTTTTCAGTGTGCAGTCAGTTTTCAGTATGCAGTCATTTTTCAGTGTGCAGTCAGTTTTCAGTATGCAGTCATTTTTCAGTGTGCAGTCATTTTTCATTATGCAGTATGTTTTCATTATGCAGTATGTTTTCATTATGCAGTATGTTTTCATTATGCAGTATGTTTTCATTATGCAGTATGTTTTCAGTGTGCAGTCATTTTTCAGTGTGCAGTCTGTTTTATTATGCAGTCAGTTTTCAGTGTGCAGTCAGTTTTCAGTGTGCAGTCAGTTTTCAGTGTGCAGTATGTTTTATTATGCAGTCAGTTTTCAGTGTGCAGTCAGTTTTCAGGTCATTTTTCAGTGTGCAGTCATTTTTCAGTGTGCAGTCAGTTTTCAGTGTGCAGTCATTTTTCATTATGCAGTATGTTTTCATTATGCAGTATGTTTTCATTATGCAGTATGTTTTCATTGTGCAGTATGTTTTCATTATGCAGTATGTTTTCATTGTGCAGTATGTTTTCAGTGTGCAGTCATTTTTCAGTGTGCAGTCATTTTTCAGTGTGCAGTCAGTTTTCAGTGTGCAGTCATTTTTCATTATGCAGTATGTTTTCATTATGCAGTATGTTTTCATTATGCAGTATGTTTTCATTATGCAGTATGTTTTCAGTGTGCAGTCATTTTTCATTATGCAGTATGTTTTCATTATGCAGTATGTTTTCATTATGCAGTATGTTTTCATTATGCAGTATGTTTTCAGTGTGCAGTCAGTTTTCAGTGTGCAGTCATTTTTCATTATGCAGTATGTTTTCATTATGCAGTATGTTTTCATTATGCAGTATGTTTTCAGTGTGCAGTCATTTTTCAGTGTGCAGTATGTTTTCATTGTGCAGTAACCTAATGTAATTCTGAAACCTACATTCTGAACAAATTTGGCTGAAACGTAAATTTTTGGTCCTTTTGGGGTGAATTAAGAGGGATGATCAGTCCCATCCTCTGTACAGAGACGCTGCCAGGTTTAATTCTGTGTTGGCACTTTGAAAGAAATAAGTTGGTTTTGTCGCGGTTTGGGCACTCGGGCTCAAAAAGGTTCGCCATCACTGGTCTAGGGGTTCACATACTTTTCCACCTGCACTATGAATGTCTACATGGTGTGTTCAATAAAAACATGGTAACATTTAATTATTTGTGTGTTATTAGTTTAAGCAGATTGTCTATTGTTGTGACTTGGACGAAGATCAGATCACATTTTATGACCAATTTGTTCAGAAATCCTTATCATTCCAAAAGGGTTCACATACTTTTTATTGCAACTGTATATGTCAATTGAATAAAGCAAGTTGTTTGGTTAGCGTTGGCTCAATACTTCAAAAGCTGATATCTCCCTATGATGGAATCAAAGCGGTTGTGGGGGAGACACCCCCACCATGCTACACTAGTTCGAGATCAACCCCGCTTGAAGGGGTGGACTGTTTGGTGCCCGGTTGGCACTGAGTCCCAGAGACTATGTTCGTTTATTTTTGTGTTTTCTTTTTTTGCTCACCTCAGTAGACGTTTTGCTGCCTCCCACCCCCCTCCCCTTGTATCTGTGCTCCCCAGCACACCCCACGTGCGGATAGACTTCTACAGGATCGCACGCCCCACTTCTGACATTAGTGCTCAAACTCAGCGACCCATACCAATGACTTGGCTCAGGACCGATCCGCCGGGGCGCACACCCCATGGCGCTGTTACTTTTTTTTCCGTATCATGGCTACCACACCAATAGTGACGTGGAATGTCTGGGGAGTTCATGACCCTTTGAAGCGTACCATGATCAGCTCCTGCCTGAAAAAATTTCACCCGGCCATCGTGGGCCTACAGGAGACGCACCTCACGAGGGACACATCAGGCTGCCTGGGTTTTTCCTGGGTGGGCAAGGCTTACCACTCCACTCACACCTCCTATTCTCGGGGGGTGAGTGTGCTGGTACACAAATCCTTGGCTTACCAGGAAATTGATTCGACAGTGGACTCTCATGGGAGATATGTTTTTTTATATTGCAAAATTTTTACCGTAACAATGATACTTGCTTTTGTTTATATCCCTCCTCCGTTCTCTAGAGAAGTTATGCAGTGCCTTTTGTCATACCTAGTGAGTAAACCAGATATGCCTGTTATGATCATGGGGGACTTCAACGGCTGCCTTGACCCCAGACTAGATAGGCACCCGCCGGTCTTACCACCGCTAGGGGGAAGAGGTACCATTCTGAGCCGCCTGTTGGCGGAGGTGGGTTGGATAGATGTGTGGAGAGCCAGACACCCGACGACCAAACAGTTCTCCTGTTTCTCTAAGACCCACGGGTCGCTATCCCGCATTGATTTGTGCGTTGGGTCCCCCCATATGTTACACATGGTCTCCAAGTCAGAATACCTGCCCAGAGGGGTGTCAGACCACTCTCCCCTGGCGGCACACTTGATTACCCGCCCGGCGTCCTCCCTGCCCAGGGCTCCCTGGAAAATGAATGCCTTTTGGCTAAAGCTATTCACTTCTCACGAAAGGGTAGGACGGCAGATAGAGCAATACTTTGCAGAGAATGATCAGGGTGGTATCACAGTAGAGGGATGGGATGCATTTAAGGCGTGCCTCAGGGGCACTTTCATAGCGGAAATCACCTCTGTTAAACGCAATTCTGCTGCCCTTTTGGAACAGGTTGGGGATCAGGTACAGAGGTTGGAGCTGCAGTTTGTGACGGATCCCTCGGACTCCGCGAGGGAGGCTTGGATATCGGGCCAGGACTCTCTGGACCAGTTAAGGGCCTCCACCGCGGAAAATAAGCGCTTCTTCACAAAGCAGGCCTATTATGAGGAGGGGGAGAAGACAGGCCGACTTTTGGCAAGGATTGCTAGGTCCCAACAGGCGTCCCCAGCCATAGGAGCAATCCGTGACTCTCAGGGACGGTTAGTGAATGACCCCGAGCAGATCGTTGCCACATTGGCGTCTTTCTACTCGGACCTGTATAGGCCCCGGGACGATTATACTGATAGTGAATTACAGGCGTACGTGGATGCTGTGGCTCTCCCGACTCTGAGCGGGCGGGCCCGGGCGGAGATGGACGCTCCACTGACCCTTACTGAACTAACAGAAGCGGCAGCCTCCTTTCCTACCTGTAAGACCCCGGGAGATGACGGGATCCCCATGGAGGTATACACCCAGTACGGGGGGGGGGAAATCCTCCCCAGGTTGCTGAGAGCATTCAATGCCTCATTTGATCTGGGGAAACTTCCTATATCTATGACAAGGGCCAATATTATACTATTGTTGAAACCAGACAAGGACCCCCTCGATCCAGGCTCTTACAGGCCCATTTCCCTGCTGCAAAGCGATGTTAAAATCCTTGCAAAAGCGCTAGCCATGAGAGTAAACAAGGTCATCCTATCCATAATCCATCCCGACCAGGCAGGGTTTATGCCTCGCAGTTCCACGGTGACCAATCTTAGGCGCCTATACCTGAACATGCAGACTCCGTCGGATTCCGCCGGCCACCGGGCACTGTTGTCACTTGATGCCAATAAGGCTTTCGACAGTGTCGGCTGGCGGTATCTGTGGGCTGTATTGACCAGGTTCGGCTTTGGCCCCAACTTTCTCAGGTGGGTGAGACTACTGTATGAAGCACAAGCGACCATGCATTTATCAGACAGGATGTCCCAGCCCTTTGCTCTGGGCAGGGGGACCAGGCAGGGATGTCCCCTGTCCCCCCTGCTCTTTGCTCTGGCAATTGAGCCACTGGCGGCCCTGGTGCGGGATTGTCCTGCAGTCAGGGGCTTCCGCTACGGAGACATGCACGAAAAAATCATGCTTTACGCAGACGACATGCTCCTGTTTTTGGAGGATGCGGAGGAATCCTTGAGCCGGGTGATGTCCCTTGTGGAGAGGTATGGCCATTTTTCGGGCCTCACCATCAACTGGACTAAGTCAGCCCTAATGTTTCTGGACGGGTCTCCCCCGTCCGACGTTGGTCCCACATGCCCTGTTCCCGTGGTGACCACCTTTAAGTACTTGGGGGTATATGTCTCCCCTAGGGTGACCGACTACTGTAGCCTGAATGTCTTTCCCTTGCTGACTCGGTTTAGAGACAAAATCCATATATGGAATAGGCTGAAAATGTCCCTAGCGGGTAAGACCAACCTCATCAAGATGATTCTGATGCCGCAGTTACTGTACCTGCTCCACAATTCCCCAGTAGTCATTACCCTCAAAACGTTTAGAGTGGTCAATTCACTTTTTAGGCAACTGCTTTGGCATGTTAAAACCCCCAGGATAAAACTGGAACAACTGCAGCGCCCCAAGGAGGGTGGGGGGCTGGCCCTTCCTAACCCATGGATCTACTATTTAGCAGCACAGCTACAGCACCTAATCGGTGCCATGTCCCCGGCTCCGGCTGGCTCCTCGGCTAGGCTTTTGCTGCTTGGCTCGGGGGCTACGTCGATACCAGAGGGACTTGAGGCCCAACAGTTTCAAAAACCTAATAAGAAAATGCCCACCTTCGCGCTTACCCAGAAGGTGTGGAATAAGGCGAGGCAGCTTCAGGGGGTCACAGGATTCACTGAATTCAGCCCGATTTGGGGGAACAATTCTTACCCCGAACTGGCCAAAACTAGATCAGGGCCCAAGGTGGTGCCTTCAAGGCATAACGCTTCTTAAACAGATATTCCGAGGTGGCGCGCTGCTCCCGTTTGATACCCTCCGGTCCAGGTTTGCACTCCCCCAATCCATGTTCTTTTTCTACTTACAACTGCAACATGCAATTAGAGCCCAGGGGGACGCGGTGGAGTGGGCTCAGTCCCCCACTCCGGTATTCCGCATCTTGAGGGCCGCATCTGAGACTAAAGGTGTTATTTCGCAATGTTACAACATGCTGCTGGACACATTCTTAGAGGGGCACCCCATGAAGGTGGCAGACCAGTGGGAGGCAGACGTGGGCCCGATGACAGGAGACATGTGGGAGGAAGCGCTGCTGGCGGTCAACAGCTGCTCGCTTAATGTAGCACAGAAGGTATCCCAGCTATATATTTTATTGAGGGTCCACTTTACCCCGGTGAAACTTTTTAAGATGGGTGGGGTCACCGACCCAATGTGTAACAGATGTAAGGTAATGTCTGGTGATCTGATTCATCTGCTGTGGCGCTGCCCCAAGCTCCATAGGTTCTGGAGCGGGGTCCTGGAAACGCTTAATTCTGTGTTCCAGGTCTCTGTCCCCCTGGAGCCGATACATTGTCTGCTTGGAGTACTGGAGGGAGTAATCACGGAGGAGCTGACTCGACTGGCTTTTAACAGAGCACTGTTCCAGGCCAGGAGGGCCATTCTCCTGAAATGGAAACTAGAGGCTCCCCCCACACTTAAATTTTGGTTGACACACATGGGCAAGATGCTGGTTATGGAGAAATATATCTTTCAACACAGAGGGAACGCGGGCAAATTTGACAGGCTGTGGGACGCGTGGCTGGCCACACCTGGCTTGAGCCCTATGGAACTAGTCCAGGGGAGACTGTTGGGTGGTAACTAGACTTGCCAGTTATGGGGAGGCGGGATTGGAGGGAATGCCATCGGTAATTGCTAAACATGTGCTAGATGTTGGATGAAGAGGTTTGGGCAAAGTGTACTGTATATACTACTGCTGTCGTGTCATACTGTTTCTTTTCTATGTATGTTTTATGAGCAATAAAAACTTCTTTGATTTAAAAAAAAAAAAAAAAAAAAAAGAATAAAGCAAGTTGTCTCAGACTTTTATGTAATCATGGTCTTTTAAGCCAAACCCAGGATTCAGAACAATGTAGCCATGCCTAATTTTTTCGATACAGAGCACCGTGCATGCCACATGCCATCTGCATCAATGCATACCTCTTCCTTGAGTTCTAAAGGTGGTATTTAAAAGAAAGTGGCATAGTCAGAAGGCATTTTTTTATTAATGCACAGCAGCCTTTCAAACCAGTAATTACATAGACGATAGTTACTGTTTTCACTGAGAAACAAGCACCAAGAAAAGCTGCAGAGCAACATTACACAAAGATAAAATCGCTCTATTTCTGTACAGTTGTGAATGTTTTAATATACAGAGTCGAGAACTGTACAGCAATATATTTTTTTTCTATTGTAAAACATGTAGAACAACTTTTTGGAATTCTTTAAAGTTGTAGTTTGGAGATATATATATGTATTTGTACTACGATATTAGCAAAACTTTAAAAGACATTCACTTCACTTACACTACCATGGTTTTTGGTTAATTTACAAGTTCATAAACTCATATTTCATGGTGTTTTTTTATTTATATAAAATTTTTCTCTATTAAATATTTACTACAAGGGACATTAGTGACACTCAATTTGCCCCCCAACCCCCTTCATCTGGGTCATCCTTGTCTATGCTTCTTTCTGACTTCCCAGCACCCCCCTGTGCTTACCTTGGCAAATCCCCATCTGCAGCTGACAATTCTGAAGCCCACCATCAACAATTCACCATATCCCCCCTCCCCACTCCCATTTCAGGTAACCGCTGCACCTTTATCCACACGTCTCCCCAGTTAATTTCCACTACAGTTTACCGACACAACCCCTGCTCCCCTCACTCTCCCTAGCTGTGTCCTTCCTTCAAGCAGCCGGGCTGGTTCTTTTATGACCCACAATGCTGGTGGCAGCATTGTGCTACTTGTGCCTCTGCCTCATGCCTGTACAATACAATGGTAGCTGCTCAGCACATGTGACAGAACTTCCCTATTCTGGCCATCAGGGAAATAAAAATGATCAAATAAATATTCTGCACACCTAAAAATTATGTTAAAAGTTATTAAATAAAACCCACTAGCAACTGTACAAACATCACAAGGAGATATATATATATATATATTTTTTTTTTTTAAAAAGGACACCAATATACAGAGCTATAAATAAATAAAATAATAAACCCTATACAGTTCAAAAATCTTAAATATACGTAAAAATCATTAACTCAAACAATGTATAGTGAGAATCAAATCATTTAAACAAATGGTCAGTGCATATAATATTGATACCCAACAACTAAAACTGTGTACAATAAACATATTATATCCATAAAGTGTTTTAAAAACAGTGATAATCAAGAAAAAATGGTCAGTGCATATCCACTAATGAACTGTGCACTAAAACACACATGTATGGCCATAAAACATGTCTGAGCTAAAGAAAAAAGAAAACATGGTGGTTGCAGCTTTCTGGGCACCTGGGTCACCAGCAAAAGATGCACGGCATGTGCCCAGCACTACAGACACCCTTCACCATGCAAGAGATGTAGGGCATGTGTCCCAGGTGCCTCAACACCCTTCTTTGGCAGCTTTGGGGATAGAATGGCCTGGTGCTCTACTGCAACTAATGGATAATACACTACTTTACTGAGCAGAAAAGCTATCATTTCCATATGCATTTTAAAGAGTATTTTTTATTGTTATACAGTATGTTTTTAATCTTAGTTTTGTTTTGGATTATAGTTAAGATGTTCCATTTTCTGATAGGAGTGATGGTATCCTGTCCCTCCACTGACTCATTCAGCTATATATTTTTAGCATAATAACTGAGTAAGAGCCTCTAGGTAGCTTACAGCTTGCGTAGGTTTTGCTACCTGCTGACTTAAGTGGTAAATATGGCATAATTATATGCAGGATTTCATATTTATTGGATTGAAAATAAATTACCAATAAAAAAGTTTTTTTGTACTGCACATAAAATCCTTTTCTTGGAGTTCAGTGAGGGACACAGTATTCAATGACTATGGGCTATATTGCTGTCTGCAGGGGGATTCAGACACTGGCAAAACAGTGACCAGCCAGGTGTAACCTTTACCACTCCTAGCAGGACTCAGTTTGTAATAAAACAGTGCAGAGATCAGGATCATAAACACAGAGGGGTGTGACCTGTGTCCCTCAATGAACTCCAAGAAAATAATTATACGATGAGTACAAAAATCCTATTTCTTTTTCATTCAATGGGTTCTTGGGACATACAAAAGCAGTACAACTGAGGGGTGGGCAACAAAGCAAACAAAACACTAGCAATCCCAACTATACCAAACTGGGGACTGCCGGCAGTTAAAAAGGTCCCTTATGCCCAAAGCTTGCACCAGAAGAGACCAGAAGATCCACCTGGTAAAACTTTTATTGCTTCAAAAAAGCTTGTAAAAATTTCAGGATTCATCCCAGAAAATATTTTCGGGATGAAATTTTCCTCACCAAGCCTTCCAAATAGGATGCTAGGTTTTGCAGGAAGTGAACTTCCAGGCTTTTAACATTGTGGGGATTACAGAGTCAGAGCGACCCATAACCCTCAAAACCTGGGGTTTAACAGCAATGTCATTAAAGCCAATGACTGAAGTAGGATGGTAAACCAGTACTTGGGAAAGAGGATCGGGTTGATCTGAAAGAGAGCACAGAGAGTCTGATTAGGTAAGGCTACAAATCTAGCTGGGCCAGACTAGAGTTGTGATTATCTCTGGACGAGATATGTAAGTGTAAGTGTTCTGACGTCATTAAACTTTTGATATGTAATATAGAGTTACTCTATGTGGCCGTTATTTTCTTCTATTATATGACACAACCCTTCTACATTTGGAATTCCCTGGACCATCATTTCTATGAGACAACCCACTAGGAAGTCACCTTTCCCTGAGATTCTCTCTATCCTGCTGGTGTTTTGTCATCTCTGGCACAGCATCCTGAAGTCCATAGAACCGCCCAAATTACATTGTGGTTCCACCATGAAAGCCTTTTTGACCCATTGAATGTAGGTTCTCTAGGGTCCATACATTCTGGTAAGCCTTTTACCTGTGGGGTGGTTCCCTTCACTTCATCACTTCTTCACTTGCACAGATCTGCATGGTTTGAAGTCGTCACCATATTTTGAACTTTGTCAACACCAAAGTTTGATCACTCTAAGGACAGATAGTCTTTGCATTTTTGCACCTGTTTTGAATTTCCTGCATATAGACTTTCATAGTGTGCTTATGGGGACATTTCTATTTACATTGTTCACTATCAATATTTGAGCAGTTTATTTATCAAGTTTTTACGTGTTTATTCATTTTTTACGTATTTATTTATTTATATATTTTGATTAGCACTACACTTTTTTGTTTCCACATTGTTGCAATTTATCTACTTGGTGTGTCAGCAGCTTACCCTTAAAGTGGAGCTCCGCCGTAAAAAAAAAAATATTAAAAGCCAGCAGCTACAAATACTGCAGCTGCTGACATTTAATAAATGGACACTTACCTGTCCTGGAGTCCATCGACGTCGGGCGCAGAAGACGAGCAATCGCTCGTCACTATGCTGCCCCCACCGCCATCCTTGGTGAGGGAATTAGGAAGTGAAGCGTTGCGGCTTTACTGCCCGATTCACTACTGCGCATGAGTGAGACGTGATGCGCTGTCCTCTGCTGTGTTCTGGGAGCCGTGTGTTTTCCAGAACACAACGGGGAGGGGGGGTAGTGACGCACTACCCGCAGGTTCCCGGAAGTGGGTGCAGATACCTGTCTGCACCTCCTTCCCCTCTGAAAGGTGCCAAATGTGACGCCGGAGAGGGGGGGGGGGGGTTCCGATGAGCGGAAGTTCCACTTTAGGGTGGAGCTCCGCTTTAAGGCAGCGCAGAATTATTCTGTATACCACTTAGAAGTAACAAAAGGAATTCTTTTTTTCCTCAAAAGGAGAGGTGATTCTTCTTAGCTTGAGGTTTAACTTCTTCCAGTAACATCCTTGATGAGGATGTCCAAAGCAACTCCAAAGAAATGTTTACCCTTGAAGGGCAAGTGCAAGCAAACCTTGCTTATATTATAACATATGAGTTCCCCACATGTTCATTGATTGGATACTCAAAGGAAATAAGATAGGAGACATCCACTAGTCTATCTACACAGTAGTAGAGGGTTTTTGGCATAGACTCTAAATGTGCAACAAATAAAGGATTACTGTGCAGTCAAGTTGGATCTACTGCCTTGAGTTTTGTCCATTTTGCCAGACTAACACCATAGCAAGTTGCAATACAGGGCCTGTCAGTGAAAACAAGGTTTTGGAAAGTGACTCCTGCTGTTTTTCTATAGGATCCTTATTCACTAGTGCATAAGCAGTACACAACTTATGCAAACAGCATGTGCACTGTTAACGTTTTAGTGGCCCCAGGCCCCCTGAAAGACCTTAGACTGACAGCAGTACTAGTGGAAGCTACAGGTTGCACCTCTATCTTTATGTTGACAAGCGTCACATCCATAGAAGTCAAAATAATCTCTCCAAGCCTGGGAGTTAACCCCAAGGAGAGAGTCATAATCAATGGAACCAAAGAGTGTAAAAACTCAAGTTGGAAATAATGTTCCAGGCGGTCAGTTTCTGGTCCTTGAAAGAGAACACTGTAAGCCAATCTGGATCCATCAGTGGATCAAGAGCTAGAGAGACCAAATTGAGCGGGGCTGCTCCCCTTATGCATATGCTCCAATATGTCATATCACAATGAAAACAACTAAGCTGAGTATACCTAGTAAGGCTTTGGGTAATAAGAACCAACAGTAGAGAGCAGGAGAGGTTCCATTTGCTGGAGGAGATCAGGTCACTGTAAGCAGCAGCAATAACTAACCTAGGTGAAACCGTGTGTCTCTTAAAAGTAGGAGCAGTGTTGGAAAGTTGCTAATCAAGCTACTTGCATGTCTGACACCCCAAATATTGGTGCAGCATTCAATACCTCAGTGTTTTTACCCTTTCTGTGGGGGCTGATGGAAAAATAGGGATAATAATGGCACCCAATGATTCTAAAAGATATAGTAGCTCCCAATGTTCAGCTCGCATGTTCTTTTTTATAGTAAAATTACATCTTTGTACAGTGAAACAGTTCAACTTTTCATTTGTAAAAGGCAAAAGACCTATACCTGGTTTTGGTGAGCCCAGATTCATAAGATAAGGACTATGGGGCAGTATAAAGCGAGCATCAAACCCAAACTCTTTACAAGTTTCTCTAAATTTCTCAGCAGCACTTTTCTCTAGAGGCTTGCCGCTCCACATCCTCTGTGACCTCAGAAACAGACCAAATGCTTTTGCACCAATGCGACCTGCCTCCAATGCAGCATTCCACAGTCCACCTGTAAAATAAATTAAGCAAATACATCAATCTATATTAAAGCTGAACTCCTTGCAAACAGGTTATACACAATGAATATACCCCGTATATATTGGAGCTCTTTACCTGCCAATGGATTAGTGTTTCTGCCCATTTAACTTTACACATCCCTAAATGAAAGCAGAACCAGGTTGGTGGCCAAGCTTTCCTGTACTACAGTTGTTGCCAAACTACACACACAAACACAAAGTACACATACAAAATACATGCAATGCAGAATCTGTGATACCTTCCAAATGATTTGTATTTCTGTCCATCCAATCCTGAGATTTACACAGCTCTGACACACATAACAAAATCCTGCCTGTAATGCCGTGTACACACGATAATTTTTCAGGCATGAAAAAATTTTTTTTTAAAAAAATGTCATTTAAAATGATCGTGTGTGGGCTTCACATAATTTTTCGGCTTCTGAAAAACGACAATTTTTATTTTTTTCGAGCATGCTGTATTTTTTAACGACGTTTTAAACTATGTCGTTTTTCGGGTTGTAAAAATGATCGTGTGTGGGCTAAAACGACGTTAATAACCCGCGCATGCTCAGAAGCAAGTTATGAGACAGGAGCGCTCGTTCTGGTAAAACTACCATTCATAATGGAGTAAGCACATTCATCACGCTGTAACAGAGAGAAAAGCGTGAATCGTATTTTACTAACACGGAATCAGCTAAAGCAGCCCCAAGGGTGGCTTCATCCGCATGGAACTTCCCCTTTATAGTGCCGTCGTACGTGTTGTACTTCACCGCGCTTTGCTAGAGCATTTTTTTAAAACAATGGTGTGTGGGCGACGTCGTTTTAATGATGAAGTTGAAAAAACTTCGTTTTTTCTACATGCCGAAAAACGCAGTTTTTTTTTTCATGCCGAAAAATGATCGTGTGTACGTGGAATTAGGGCATGAGACCTACTATTTCTCTGCTAGAGTTAATTACTGTACTATTTAGAGGTCTTGTCCGTTTCCCATCCTGTGAGTGGACCACGAAAAGAGATGCAGAGGACGGATGACCTCATCTTTCTGTGCTCTCTCCCCTTATCAGTATGTCCCTTGTTAGCACATAAGGACAACAGCACAACTCTATGTCTCATTGTGCTGATTGTTCCCCTCGGATTCAGGCACACAGACTGAGTTAAAAAAATATATAAATACATTTGAAGATGCATCAATGAATGCAGGGCTGCATTATCTGTGTCTTGTATAGCTGCCCAGATTTTAGCTTTAGGCAATACAGCTTGATCACCATGCTTGTCCCCAGCCTGTGTTTGGCAATGAAAAAGCAGTGGCACACCAATGAGCTCATTCTTCTGCTCACTTTGTTTGGTCTCCTCCTGTCAGCATACTCCTTGTCAGCACATGTGCATGTAGTGCGCATGATTTGCTTCTAAGGATCTCCCCTCTTCTCCCAGTTCTACTATACATGTTGTCAAAGGAGATCAATATCATTATATATTATTTGCATTACATAGTAGGCGAGGTTGAAAAAAAGACACACGTCCATAAATTCCAACCTATGTGTGTGATTATATGTCAGTATTACATTGTATGTCCCTGTATGTTGTGGTCGTTCAGGTGCTTATCTAATAGTTTTTTGAAATTTTCGATGCCCCCCGCTGATACCACAATAATTGCTGCTTTTACAGTAAAGAACCCTCTACATAGTTTAAGGTTAAACCTCTTTTCTTCTCATTTTAATGAGTGGCCAGGTGTCCTATTAAACTCCTTTCTGTGGAAAAGTTGTATCCCTATTGTGGGGTCACCAGTATGGTATTTGTAAATTGAAATCATATCCCCTCTCAAGCGTCTCTTCTCCAGAGAGAATAAGTTCAGTGCTTGTAACCTTTCTTCATAATTAATATCCTCCAGTCCCTTTATTAGTTTTGTTGCCTTTCTTTGTACTCGCTCCATTTTCAGTACATCCTTCCTGAGGACTGGTGCCCAGAACTGGACAGCATACTCCAGGTGCGGCCAAACAAGAGTCTTGTAGAATGGGAGAATTATTGTTTTATCTCTGACGTTAATCCTCTTTTTAATGCATGCCAATATTCTGTTTGCTTTATTAGCAGCAGCTTGCATGCCATTGCTGAGCCTATCATCTACTAGGACCCACCAGGTCCTTTTCCATCCTTGATTCCCCCAGAGGTTCTCCCCGGTTTGTGTGCAATTCCAAGCAAAGGGAAGTACAAGGCAGAAAGAGAGAACTGCTGCTCCTACAGTATACTACCACCTAGGTGGAGTACAGATAAATTAATTAAGAGTCGGTGTAGGTGTGGCGCTGTTCCTTTTAGGAATACCAATGTGTATGGAGATTTAAAGTGCTTGGAGGAAATAAAGTGACAAGTTCTAGATAATACCCAAGAAAATCTACTTATGCAGTGAAATAAAAAACGATCAATGCACATAACAGTGTTTTCATGTAGTGCAGGGTGATTAGTACTTATGCGTTATACCCTTGAATGGTTGCCAGCCAATCATGGGAGCAGTTGAACAAAGTTTCTGTAATTTCTACAAAATCCTCCCCGTACAACAGTAGCTCTAGTTCTCCAATCTTGTCCACCAGACTGTTGGCATACTATCTCCCTATTGGGTGCTCTGGGGTTGCAAATAGGACTTGTTACTATACTTACCTCAGGTTTAGGTGCTTTAGTCAACCTACCACTAATGCCTCCAATACTACCTTCTGGAATATGTTCTGCGCTGACTATCTGTACCATTGATTGGAGTTTTTTAGATTTGCCTAAAATTTACATCGTAGTATTAAATATTCTGTTATAGAAGCAATTGAAAAATGTATTTCTAAAAAATACCTTGAATGGAAACATGAGCGCCGACATACTTTTTGGAAGTTGAGCAAAGCTGTAGACGTCTTGGTATTAGATCTGTGACTTCAATACTTTCTTCAACTTTCTTGGTCTTTTCACTCTTCGATATCTTTGTCTCATTTTTCTTTCTCTTAGATATTTTAGCCCCCTTCGCTATCATAAAATACAAATTAAATAATTCTGATGTCTCTTTTTCCGATTTCTCTTAACAATAACAAAAACAGTACCGGGCCAGCATGCAGTAAAGTGCTACAGTTTAAATATTGTCTAATCAATACATAGGATTAGCAGCGTTGCAACTGTAAGTACCGTATTGTTAGTCTTTTCAAGTTAATGCAACTCAACCACAATTTCAAAGTCTGCTGGCCTGTAATTAAGGTATATGAATAAGCTTTTCCATGTTTGGAGATTACATTTTCCTCCAGACGTAAAAAGTGCCCCCTTCTCCTCTGTGATGACCTTAAAGTAAATAACTCAACACCAAGTTCACTATATGAACCACTTATATATTAATACATGTTGATCATATCCCCCCTTAACCACTTAAGCCCCGGACCAAAATGCTGCCTAAAGACCCAAGGGGTTTTTACAGTTCGGGACTGCGTCGCTTTAACAGACAATTGCGCAGTCGTGCGACGTGGCTCCCAAACAAAATTGGCGTCTTTTTTTCCCCACAAATAGAGCTTTCTTTTGGTGGTATTTGATCACCTCTGCGGTTTTTATTTTTTGCGCTATAAACAAAAATAGAGCGACAATTTTGAAAAAAATTCAATATTTTTTACTTTTTGCTATAATAAATATCCCCCAAAAACATATATAACATTTTTTTTCCTCAGTTTAGGCCGATACGTATTCTACCTATTTTTGGTAAAAAAAATATCGCAATAATCGTTTATCGGTTGGTTTGCGCAAAATTTATAGTGTTTACAAAATAGGGGATAGTTTTTTTGCATTTTTATTATTATTTTTTTTTTTTACTACTAATGGCGGCGATCAGCGATTTTTTTCGTGACTGCGACATTATGGCGGACAATTCGGACAATTTTGACACATTTTTGGGACAATTGTCATTTTCGCAGCAAAAAATGCATTTAAATTGCATTCTTTATTGTGAAAATGACAGTTGCAGTTTGGGAGTTAAACACAGGGGGCGCTGTAACATTTAGGGATCACTGTGTATGTGTTTACTAGTGTAGGGGGGTGTGGGTGTAGGAATGACGTCATCGATCGTGTCTTCCCTATAAAGGGAATGACGCGATCGATGCGCCGACACAGTGAAGCACGGGGAAGCCGTGTTTACACACGGCTCTCCCCGTTCTTCAGCTCCGTGGAGTGATCGCGACGGAGCGGCTATAAACGAATAGCCGCGCCGTCGTCCCGGATCGCTCCGGAAGCCACGGGGACCGCCGCATGTACCGGGGGGGGGGTCCCGATCGGACCCCCGACCCACGTCAAGCAGAGGACGTATATATACACGTTGATGTGCCTGCCTGTGCCATTCTGCTGACGTATATGTACATGAGGCGGTCCTTAAGTGGTTAATTAACTTTTCTCAAGAGAGAATAAATTACTTTCGGACAAAAATAGAAAAGGAAGCACTCATGGTGCCACATCCGTAAATTGAGACAAGAACAAAAAAGAGGTTACTTCTGACAGTAACCAGGGGTCGGACATTTAAGGCGTGGAAACAATGGAGAGGTATATGTAAAAAAAAATGGTGTTAATTAGAAAAAGTACAAAAAGAATAACAGTATTCAAGAGTTAAAATCAATTACATCATATAAAATTAAAATAGTTTGTACAATAAGCCCTTGTGTGTCTACGTGTTTCGCCGTTGGGCTTCTTCAGGACAACGATCAAGGTTCAAAAGGGATGACAAGAAAAAAGAATGAACGAGTCTCGCAATCTTAAAGTGGACTGAGCATCACGTACAAAATCCGATAGATGGAAAAATTATTATCATATTCTGGAAAAGTTCCAAGAGTTAGCACAAAGAGTGAAGGGCAAATAGATGACTCTATTCATCAATCCAAAAATGATACCCAATGGAATATGAATTCACAAGGATATGTCAAACACTTTCAAGAGACTTCAAAATGTAATGTTGGTTTCGTGCTTAAAGTAAGATGAAATTGGAAACGGGGGCAGCTATATCTCACATATCAGAAGGCAGAAGCAAAATCGCTAAAAAATCCAAGATCCAACAAAAGAGGGTATATGAAACGTATGAGCGCTGGCAGGATATTATAATAGCCCAGCAAACGTGCACTGCCAATGGAGAGATAGTATATATCTCAAGGTGAATAACCTGGCCCCTGGGAGACAGCGTCCTGCTGTACACATTAATAAATAAATTAATTTCCTCTAATCTTTCCTCATGCCTCAGTTTGGTTGCCCTTCTCTGTACTTTCTTCAGTTCCCTGATATTTGTGAATTGGTGCCTAAAACAGAACTGCATATTCCAGATGAGGTCTTACTAAATGATTTGTACAGGGGCAGAGGCAAAATGAAATCTCTCTCTCTCTCCGGAGTCCATACCTCTCTTAATACAAGAAAGAATTTTTCTTGCTTTGGAAACTGCAGCTTGGCATTGCATGCCATTATTGAGCTTATGATCTACCAGAACACCCAGATCCTTCTCCACTATGGATTGCCCCAGTTGTGCTCCCCTAGTATGTATGATGCATTCATATTCTTAGCCCCCAAATGCATAACTTTACATTTATCAACATTAAACCTCATCTGCCACATATTTGCCCAATTAAACAGAGCGTTGAGGTCGGCTTGTAAGTTGGAGACATCCTGTAAGGACGTTATTCCACTGCATAGCTTGGTGTCATCCATTTATAAATATATTAAAAAGGGTCCCAACACTAAACCTTGGGGTACACCACCAACAACCCTAGACCACTCAGAGTATGAATACTTAATTACA
Source organism: Rana temporaria (assembly GCF_905171775.1). Taxonomy (NCBI): domain Eukaryota; kingdom Metazoa; phylum Chordata; class Amphibia; order Anura; family Ranidae; genus Rana; species Rana temporaria. Next base: position 65,268,467 of record NC_053495.1, on the reverse strand, counting down.
ACTCTCTGAATTTGGTCTTTTAGCAAGTTTTCTATCCATTTATAAACAGAGTTTTCCAAGCCTGTAGACTTTACCTTACACATTACCTGTGTGTGGGGAACTGTGTCAAATGCTTTTGTAAAATCCAAGTATACTTCATCCACTCCTTTGTCTAAGGTTTTACTTACTTAGATTTGTCTGATAACTTCTGTCTGGTCTTTTATAAATCCATGTTGTTTGTTGCTTAAAATACTTTTTCCCAGCAAAAATTAATCTATGCAGTCTTTTATTAACCGGTTCCCGACCGGCTCATGCAGATATGCTGCGGCAGAATGGCTCTCCTAGGCGAAATCCCATACATATACGTCTTTGCACAGAAGAGCCACCAGGGTGCACGCACCCGTTGCACAACGGGGGGCACGATGCGCAATCCCCGTCGGACACGCGCGATCACGTGCACAAGCAGCAGCATGGGGGTTTGTGTGTGTAAATGCACAAATCCCTATGCTGTCAGAGGAGAGAAGACAGATCATGTGTTTCTATAAAGTAGAAACAGCAATCTGTCATCTCTCTTACTTAGTCCAATTCCCCCCCCCCCCCAGTTAGAACACACACATAGGGAACACAGTTAACCCCTTTATCGCCCCCTAGTGTAACCCCTTCCCTGCCAGTGACATTTACATAGTAATCAGTGCATATTTATAGCACTGATTGCTCTGTAAATGTCAATGGTCCCAAAAATGTGTCAAAAGTGTCCGACCTGTCTGCTGTAATACCGCTAAAAATCGCAGATCACGCCATTACTAGAAAAAAAAAATACGCCATAAATCTTTCCCATAGTTTGTAGACGCTATAACTTTTGCGCAAACCAGTCAATATACGCTTATTGCTTTTTTTTGTTACCAAAAATATGTAGAAGAATACACGTCGGCCTAAACTGAGGGGGAAAAAAATGGGATACTTACTATAGCAAAAGATAGTGTTTATTTCAAAATTATCACTCTTCTTTTGTTTATAGCGCAAAAAATAAAAATCACAGAGGTGATCAAATACCACCAAAAGAAAGCTCTATTTGTGGGGAAAAAAGGATGTAAATTTTGTTTGGGTACAACATTGCACGACCGCACAATTGTCAGTTAAAGTGCCGTATCGCAAAAAATGGCCCAGTCATTGAGCAGCCAAATCTTCTGGGGCTGAAGTGATTAAACTCTCCATTATCTTCAGAACTATAGAGGTTAAACTAACAGGTCTATAGTTACTTGGTAAAGACTTTGATCACTTTTTAAATATAAGCACCACATTGGCCTTATGCCAATCCAAGGGTACTATTCCAGTGATTAAATAGTCCATTGGCTTTGAAATAACAGAGCTCAATTATTTTAGGATCCGTGGGTCTATGCCATCTGGTATAGGTTCTTTATTCACCATTGTTGCAATATTAATATATACAGTATGTGTATGTATTTTATATATTGTGTTATATGTGGGCATTCTAGGACAAGTCTATTGTACAGGCCACATAATCCAATTACACATATCAAAAGGGGACTTGTTGATGTTAATATGCAAGAATGAAAATTAGGGTAGTTGATGACTGCAGCCGTTTACGGCTGGGGGTTATTATCTGTCACTCTGAAAGACAAAGGCTAGATCAAAGAACTAATGGAGACGGCCAATCAAATTGCTCAGCCATTCAATGTATAGGCAATATAATCTGGAGTTCAGTCTTGTCTCTCCCATGATTATGAAGGCACAGATCTCGTTGTCATATTTACTCTGTGGGATTTTTGTCATCTGTTGCAAGTATTGGACTTTGTTCTGTGTTGGAAGTCAAAATAAAGTGCGTCTCTCTGGAAGAATCGGGTTGTTGCTGCGGAACATAACTAATATCATCATTATAATAACTAAATCCTAATTATCTACACACAATATTATATATCACTACAACCTTTATTCTGTCTAAATATTTCTGGACCATATAAATTTTTAGCCATTGTGGATCATTTGGGGTTGTGCGAGTGAGTGAAAAACGTATATAGCGCAACACATGCGAACTGGGCGCTGTAACCATTCCGTGGGTAGAACCCTTTGACCTCAGAAGAGGTCAATATCATCCCCATTATACACAGAGTTAAAGAAAGTATTTAATAAATTTGCCTTCTCTTTGTCCCAATTCACCCACTTCAGCCTACATGCTCAGACGATTTGCTAATAGGAAAGATCAAAATAACTCTAAAAGGTATTGCAGTGGTTGAGGACGACGGAAAAGGCTGGGACTTCCTGTTATCAAACTGAATTTTGTCAGGGAATTTGTGAATTGCTATAGGGTTTTCCCTATATGAACTTTTGTACAGTAGCTGTCTCTGGATACAGCCCCTGAACATGGGAGAAAGAGGTCACACTTTCCAAAAGTGTCTTTGAACACATTCCTCAAATGCAGGACAGGCATTTTTCTTCCACTTCACAATTATGTGCCACTTTGTGTTGGCTTATCACATAAAATCCCAACATGATACATTTACATTATTGGTTGTAACAAGGCAAAATGTGGAAAATGTCAAGGGGAGTGAATACTTTTTCAAGGCACTGTATCAAAATGTTAACCACTTTGCAACTAGCAGTAGTCATTTTACTGCTTTCAGGCAGCTCTGTTATTTCCAGACACAAATGTCGTTCTGCTCACGTGCCCTGGGGGTGCAAGCAGCAGCGCGATCTGCAACCGCTGTGTCTAAGGTGTCGCGGTGCTTGGTATTGGGTCGTTGTGATTGACCAGACACATTTTTCCGAAAATGGGTCATTTGGGGGGGAACTGCTATCCATTAGTAGCCAGATTTAGGTTCCCACGTAAAAGGAGTTGAAAACTGATTTGTGACTGCAACATCCTTTGTTCCTAAATTAATTTCCTCCGTTTTTTTTTTATAAATATGCCTGTCACAGTTAGAGGTGGAGGGCAATATTGGCTTAAGAGACTAACAAAGTTCTCCAACTCACATTTGCCTGCTTCCTCATTTATAGATAGGTATTCAGTATTCGCAGTTTCATCTTTTTTTCTCCTCTGCGTCTTCTGAAGTTCTGATGTGACAACAAGAACTATTAATTATTTAATAAAAATATTTAAAAGATTCCTACCCACTTCTATACAGCTCAAAACACATTTACACTTTTCATCAAACATTATACAACCTAATGAAAAAACACTTCAGTCTGAATAGTACCAGCTTTTATATCACACCACTGCAAGTCATTACAATTGATCCAGAAATGTATGCAGGAGGAGTTTTATTAAAAACTAAAAACAAAAATCCGAAAGAAAAATTAAATGTAACTGTGGCCGCTGCTGTCCAAACCTCATAGACAAACGAGGACAGAAGATATAATCAAAGGGGTGAACAGCGCTGATCAGCAGACATAAATAGGACCCTCAGAGGCAAAATATTTTTTTTTTTTATTATTGTTAAAAAAATAAAATTTAAAATGAAGATGTTCACTGTTAAGACCTGCAGTGGTTATGGTACTGCAGCCTTCTTTCCATCCCTCAATCGCCGAGCTTAAGTGATTATCGCTACCATAGGAGGTAGAGGGATAGTGGAGATGAATGCAGTTTCCAGGATGATTCTTCCCAATGGTTAGAATATTCCCCCAAACATGAGCCAAGACTTTATGAAGGGTGTACCAGGCATAGAACAACTTTATTGAGAAGGCAGGCTCCTATATACACCAAAAAGTAATCGGATGGACAATGACACACTTCACCCACAACATCATACAATGGGTACCACAACGAGCCTCCAATACACATCTTTTAGGAGACAGACATTCTGTCTCTGAGATAATCTACATGAGTTAATTACTAATCATTCAGGTGACAAAAGATAAGCTCTTCTCACCTGCTACACAATACACCTTTATCATCAATCAAAATTCACACAATACAGTGTGAATTAGCATCACACCATGAAAGGTTCCTGAGAGCCAGACTAAGGTTCATTTACATGACAGCAGCAGACAACATTACCACAGCAAGCTTTTATAGTACACCCGCCATCTCTCTGCCTGGGAGATATTGAGATCAGGTAAGGAATAAAACGATTATCTCCAGGCAGAGAGCACACAATTTTCCCAAAAGTTGGAACACCCCTTTTCCACACAAGTTATCCCTACCATTACATATCCCCTGATAGCCCCGATCTGGGGGACCAACATATCCAAATTTCACCCAGATCGGTCCAGGGGTTCTTAAAAAACAAACCGAACCTATGAGAAAATACAGAATAAAGTCTATTTTCTTCACATTCACCAAGGCATACAGCAGTCAATTGATGGTCATGCAGAGACTTGGATTAAAAAAAACTGACAGCACCTGGAGGCTGGAGCCACATGGATGACACAGGGGCTCAGGGAAACCCAGCACAAAAACTGAAATAACCTGAAGAAGGGACGTGTCCCCGAAACATGTAGTGTCTCCAGTCAGCGATTTGTGACTCTCTTTGCTCCCTTGGCATCAGCAGATACTAATTGGCCCCAGCAGCAGGGTTTTCTCATACTCTTTGGATTACCTTGGCTGACTTCCGGAAGTGACGTCACTGACAGGCTTCGTACACAGTGCAAGGAGCTGCTGTATACTGGCCCCAAACAGTTCCTGTGCCTGCAGTTTGGTTCCCCCTTCATCAGACCCCTGGCCCCACTGTCCTGGACGGGCCCCCCCACCAGCGGCGCTCCTGTGCTCTTTGTCCAACGGCTTTGTGCTGGGTTTCCCTGAGCCCCTGTGTCATCCATGTGGCTCCAGCCTCCAGGTACTGTCAGTTTTTTAATCCAAGTCTCTGCATGACCATCAATTGACTGCTGTATATGCCTTGGTGAACATCTTCATTTAAATTTATTTTACTTTTTTAACAATAATAAAATGTTTTTACTTTGCCTCTGAGGGTCATATGTATGTCTGCTGATCAGCTCTGTTCACCCCTTTGATTATATCTAGATGGAGTTATACAAATCTTGAATTTTTCTGTAAAATTCAAACTTGGCGCCAGTCACTATTGGCATTTGACCTGCTTAAAGTAGGTTTTGCATTCCTAGAGACTTGTATGGGAATGCAAAATCTATTGTAGAAACCAAAAGCCCAATGATACAAGCCTCTAATGTGATTGGAGGCCTCACTGACCAATAGTGAGACACAGAAGGGCAGGTAAAGAGGTCAACTTGAGAAATGCTAAAATTGACACATCATTTTGTTAAATTATTTATTAACCACATCCCGCGCAGCCTTGGGATGCACGCCGATCGGTAGTATGGTGTGCCGCACCGACACACAGCATCTCCGATCACGGTAAAGAGCCTATGACGAAGGCTCGTTACCATGTGATTAGCTGTGTCCAATCACAGTGTAACTAGGAAGTGCCTGTTATCAGAGCGTAAGTAGAGGAGAGCCGATAAGCGGCTCTCCTGACTGGGGGATCTGCACTAATAATCAGCGCAGTGATTATCAGTGCAGCCTCACCAGTGATGCCAATCAGTGCCCATCAGTGATATCCGTCAGAGCCTCCTCATAAGTGCCGTCTGTCAGTGCCTAATTGTGCCATCAGTGCCTATCAGTGCTGCATATTAGTGCCTCCTAATCAGCGCCGCCTCATCAGTGCACATCAGTGAGGGAGAAAACGTACTTAAAAAATTGTATAACAGAAACAAAGAAACAAAATTGTTTCCAACATTTTTGGTCTTTTTTTATTTGTTTAGCAAACAAACACTGTGGTTATTAAAAGAAAGCTCTATCTGTTTAAAGAAAATGGTAAAAAATGTAGTTTGGGTACAGCGCTGCATGAGCACGCAATTGTCAAACTGCAACAGCGCTGAAAGCTAATAGGTCTGGGCAGGAATGGGGGGGGGGGGGTGACAGTGGCCGTTATTGAAGTGGTTAAAAATACCTGATTGCTAAATCATCTATGAGACCAAGGATTTCATTTCGGAGGAAATAACAAGAATTATACACCTGCCAAATCTGTGCAAGAATAATGTTTAAAACAGTACAAGTATTTAACTTGGTGAATATGAGATCATTTTTATTATTTCATATTTACCATTGGGAGACACCAGGTAACCAGAACAGCAGTATATGTAAACCTAAAACTTGTGTTGTTTTGGGTTTAGATATGGTGGGGAAGAGTTATCCAAAAGTGAGGGAAAAAACTAAATTTTATGGTGGAACAGAGGGAAAAAATCCCAGTGAGGACCAAGGACACCTGTTCTGGTGACAACTTCAAAAGAAAATTTCCCTTCATTTTGGAAATATTTCTGTTTACTTCATGTGGTGTGCTTAGAATAGAAAGTAAGGCATTTTTTCTCCAAATGGAACATAGCAAAAATAAAACTCAACAAGAGTTACAACCACCCCTACTTTATTTAAAATTAATTGAAAAAAAAAATTTTGCTTTTAGATGCACTTTAAATTATAACGAAAGGCCGAACTTTTTTAGATTTGGATAAAGTGGTGAGACTTTAGATCCGGTGTCAGGTTCTTATGGCTCTCTGTTTACCGGCTAGGACAATTTGTTCTCTCTAATTGTTCGATCACCAATGTCACTTAAAATGAGAATGAGAAATATAGAAGAAATCATCCAGTGGGGACATTTATTTCTATAACAACTTCCTAAGAGGGGATATCCCTTAAACTGGAAAGATTACCTCTCAATTCATGATGAATCTACAAAACAGGAAGTGAAAGTAAATCATCCTAATGAGACAGACACAGCAAAAACAAAAAATATATGCAAAATAAAGAACATTTTTTTTGGGTGTACAGTACAGTTTAAAGTAAAACTAGAGGCATTTTCATTTTGGATAGAGGGGAGGATTATATCCCTTGTCAATTTTATTCCCATCTGTGTCGCAGATATACCTTCACTTCCTGTCCCATAGCCAAAACAGGAAGTGAGCGAAAATATATATTTTTGTATATTTGCAGCCAGCAGATGGAGCTCTAAGTTCCCTTTTGCGTGTTAAGTGGCTCTACCTGAACTCTGATCCCACCTTCTTTGCAGACAATGTGACCAATACTCCTGCATCTGGTCAGTTTGACTAGCACTAAAGGGTGCGTTCACAACAGTTGTCACTTATTTTTGGTAAAGCTTCTTTATATGTTTAATTTCAGTAATAGTGTGTCCAATGTAAAACTGTAATCTAGGTATCAATCATCCATAATTTCCGCTTACAGGCTGTTTCATTACATTTGAATATAGTTTTAAAAGGAATCATGACCTGAAAGAAATAAGGAGGCTGCCTCTGTGGTCCCCTCATTAGAAAATGCTGGTTGTCTGGCCTTGGAAAAAGTAAAGAAAACCCAAAAGTGATGACAATTCAGAATCAATCTGCATACTTCACAAATAAAATTACTGGCAATTTCTAAAACATTCAGAACGTTTCATCTTCAATTCTATCCCACAAAATCAGTGAAAAGTATTTAAAATAGCAATGAAAAACTACTTCATACAAATATTCAAAGGATTGTTTCTTAAAACAATCGGATCAATAAGTGTTTTGCCAAAAATAGTAAGCATCCAGAAAAGACTTTAGGCTCACTTTTATCAGGTTTCGTGATCACAGACTCTTCTTCAGCATTCTGGCCTTCGGTTTTCTCTTCAGTTTCTTCTTTCTTTCTCCTCTGCTTCTTAGAAGGCCCTAATTTTGGTACGACATCTACAATGGAATGATCTAGCAACATAAGAACATTGCAAGTAAACAGGATGGAAATGTTTGCATACAAAAAGTATAGGACAAGATGCCTCAAAGTGTTTTAGTCTTTAAACAACTCAGTGACCAGTCTGTCTTCAGCCTTGAGTGTCTCTATGTGTACCTCTTTATCTCCAACATCAAACTCCTGCCATCGGTAAGGAAACTACATCTCAAAGTACATCTGTAGCCAGACTATGCACATTTAGGTCCTTTTAGATCCTATTCACACCTTTCCACTCTGGTGCAGTGCATTAATATAACGTTATGTCTTATGTTGCAATAAGGATGCTCATTCATTTAATTTGGCTTTCAACACACAACAACAGATCACAAAAGATACCTGTCCTATTTTAACTGCGCATTGCATTAGAATGCATAACCCATTGCAGCAATGCAGGTGTGTCAAAGGTGCATTCATTCAGAGTATTTGGGTACCATTAAAAATGAATGACACTAGAAGAAACTGAAGAAAAATTGGATCACCAAGCGGCCGAAGTGACAGAATTAAAAAAGCAGATGAAAGAGTTACAGAGGGAACAAAGGAACTTGAGGTACCGATTGGAAGATCAGGAAAACCGTAACAGGAGAAAAAACCTGAGGATCCGAGGACTACCAGATCAGCAAGGAGAAGATCTCCAAGAAAAATTGGATAAAGTATTTGGCCACTGTGAAGGATATGCTTCAGTGTAATTCTCCCTGCCAGTTTAATGCTGTATGTGTGTTAGAGGGAAGGTGATTTCAGGTGGGACTCACTCCTCTGCTAACAGGCTGTTGAAATGTTAATGACCCTTCTTCAGCCAGCTCCCTAGTTCAAAGGGGAATTGATCTATTGTGTGTGTGAAGGAGACCTGTGTTTACTGTTTACTGTGATTAGAAGTGGCTCATGTTAATTATTCTGATTGCTTCATTGTGGTAATTATCTCTTCTATATGCGGGGCCAGGCTGTCTAGATAATGTATTCTGTTACAACTAGTAATCACCTTCACTGATGTCATTATCTAAAGAAATGTGTCTTCAGGGTCGACTCCGAAGTGTCTGCCTATCATCTGTATGGGAGCCCCCAGTGTGAGGGGGGGCGGAGATTGTCATTGTAACAGTTTTGTAAATTACATATAAGCTGTGTGTTGTACCATTAAAATCTGTCTTGTTCCAGCAGTAAGCTCTGACTCATGTGTGGCTTATTGGGCGATCCCAGGAATATTCCTCATGGAATATTGGGTGATTTTCTTTATGGGAAGAAGGGAATCTTTGACGGGGATATCATTCTAATACCGTCACAACTGTTTGCCAGCAGTGGGATTTTCCCTTCTACTCTCCGTTACACCCGGATTCCAAGCAGACACTGGAAGAACTACTGGAAGTTCGTGGAAGGATTGCTAGCAACAAAACCAAGCTGGTCATCATAGCAGAATTAATGGAGCGAGACCAGGAGAACTTGGTTGCAGCAACGCCAGCAGTACAAGAGATGGAGACACCAGTGATTCAGGAGGAGGAATCGCCAGCCAACAAAGTAATGAGAGAGAAGCTAGCATGGTTCGGTCCGAACCCAACGGCGGATGTGGTGCTGAAAGTGATGGACCTGTTAGCGAAGGAGGCTAAACAAATAAGAGACGCAGAACTACAGAAGGATAAACAAATAAGAGACGCAGAACTACAGTTAAAACTGGCAGCAGTCCAACAAGCAGCCGCACATTCTCCAAACAGTGAGTACAGCACAGGTCTGCTGTGCTGTACTCACTGTTTGGAGAATGTGCGGCTGCTTGTTGGACTGCTGCCAGTTTTAACTGTAGTTCTGCGTCTCTTATTTGTTTATCCTTCTGTAGTTCTGCGTCTCTTCCGTTTAGCGCTTTTAAAGCTTTTGATGAAAAGGACTGTGAGATTGATAACTACCAGGCAGATTTTGAGCGACAATGTAACCTGCACCGAATAGCTAGAGGAGAGTGGGTTGCAATATTGTCAGGCAAACTGTCAGGCAAAGCTTCTGATGCTTTCCGGACCGTGCCAGATCAGGATATCCATAGCTACGCCCGGGTTAAAGAAGTGCTCCTGGCTCGTTATGCAGTAACCCCAGAGTCCCACCGACAGAAGTTCAGGGACTCACGCAAAACCACGAAAGACTCTTACGCGGAATGGGCATGGCAGTTATCCCTGTCGGCCTCTAACTGGGTTAACAGCAGCCAGGCCACCACCGCAGAGGACATTTTGCAACTAATGCTCCTGGAGCAATTTTACAATCACATCCAGATGGACGTCAAAGACTGGGTGAGAGATCGCAGGCCCATGACTCTACCAGAGGCCGCTAAGTTGGCGGATGAATTTGTGGATACTCGCAAGACGAACCAGGTCACACCACAGGTACAACCTCCACGACCAACGGTGCCCTCACACCCACCAGCCGCTAGATACCAACCTCCTAACAGACCGGTGACATCTAGCCCTCGCTATCCACGCCAGGAGGACAACGAACAACGCTGCTTCCGGTGCAAACAGCTGGGTCACTTCAAGCAGAATTGCCCCCTGAATGACAACACCAGGTCAAATTGGTCTCAACCTGGGTACCGCCCACCAGCAGCAGCCCATTGTGTAGACTCGGCTTGGAATCCCCAGGAGCTGGGTCAGGAAGAACCATTGGGCACCCCTTACGAAGCCCTCATGGTACAAACTGTTATTACGGACAGCAGGGAACACCATTGTCAGCTGGTCATGGGCGACAGCCATGAGCCGGAGGGGCCCTGGAGGGCGCTGGGCAGAAAGAGGCACCGCCGGCTACCCTCCAAGAAAAAGAGGTCCTGGAAGCCGTATAACAAGCTGACCTGGGAGGAGAAGAAGCGACTGGAGGAGAGAGAGTCGCAGCGGGCGTCCCAGAAGCGGGCCGAGATGTTCGCCAAGGGCCCACCGGTGGCCCCTTACACCACCACCCAGTTCCTGATGATGAAGGACCACGTGGAAAGCCTGCAGGACATGAGCAAGCAGGAGCTGATCCGTGAGTACATGGAGCTGGAAAACAACCGCCTGAGGTCACAGTAGGCCGACCCCCCCAGGCTCCATGAACTAGAGATGGAGCTGCAGAAGCTCAAAGAGGAGAACCGGCGGCTGCGGAGGGAGCAGGGGGTGGCTGACCCTATGGGGCACTGACCCCCCCCCCCCAGACTCGGAGCACCAGTGCTACAGCATTTCAACAAATATAACTTTTTCTTTTTATGAATCTCCTGGGATTGTCACTTCAGAGCCATAACCTGCCCCCTCCCATAGCGGGACACCTAGACGGCGGCGCACAGGCCCATTCGCCGTCCTCACGACTTCTGGTGACTCTGCAGATCGCACAAAGACTTGGGGACTGACCGGCGTGTGATCTGACGACCCGGTGGCATACCTGAGTCGGAAGCAGTTGCCAAGGGAGGTCAGTCACGCCAAACTGAGTTAACCTCGGACTAAAAGCTCTAAACCCGTCAACCCTACTGGACCAGGGAAGGTCCAACCGGGTTGCCGGAGCAGGGAGAAAAAGGGGGGCCATTGTGAAGGATATGCTTCAGTGTAATTCTCCCTGCCAGTTTAATGCTGTATGTGTGTTAGAGGGAAGGTGGTTTCAGGTGGGACTCACTCCTCTGCTAAATGGCTGTTGAAATGTTAATGACCCTTCTTCAGCCAGCTCCCTAGTTCAAAGGGGAATTGATCTATTGTGTGTGTGAAGGAGACCTGTGTTTACTGTGTACTGTGATTAGAAGTGGCTCATGTTTATTATTCTGATTGCTTCATTGTGGTAATTATCTCTTCTATATGCGGGGCCAGGCTGTCTAGATAATGTATTCTGTTACAACTAGTAATTACCTTCACTGATGTCATTATCTAAAGAAATGTGTCTTCAGGGTCGACTCCAAAGTGTCTGCCTATCATCTGTATGGGAGCCCCCAGTGTGAGGGGGGCGGAGATTGTCATTGTAACAGTTTTGTAAATTACATATAAGCTGTGTGTTGTACCATTAAAATCTGTCTTGTTCCAGCAGTAAGCTCTGACTCATGTGTGGCTTATTGGGCGATCCCAGGAATATTCCTCCTCATGGAATATTGGGTGATTTTCTTTATGGGAAGAAGGGAATCTTTGACGGGATATCATTCTAATACCGTCGCAGCCACATTTTGGGTAAAACAGAAGCTGAAAAAATTAAATTCGAAAGAATCCATCGGATCCAAAAACCTGCGGAAATGGCAGGGGATATACCCAGAGATGTGATCGCGAGATTTCATAACTTTCAAGACAAAGATCAGATCTGGCAGAGCCTAAAATCTAATAGGCCAGCTATATTTAATGAGATTAATCTACAGATATTTCCGGACCTAGCTACAGAGACTCTCTCCAAAAGGAGAATATTAAAACCACTACTTGATCATTTAAAAGCGCATAGCATCCAATACTCATAGGGTTTTCCATCCTGTTTAATTGGGAGGAAGGAGGGACAGTCCGCAACTTTAAGATTCCCCGAAGACACGACAAAGTTCTGTAGAAGATTGGATATTCCATTGATAGAGATTCAGGGCTGGAGTGAACCACAAGAGCAGACTCCCTATACAACTGAACAACTTACCTGGCACCTTATTTCAAGAAAACAAAAGGGGAAAATAAATAAATGAAATGGAAACAAGAACTAACAGGAACGGAAGGAGGGAAAAAAATTAAATAAAAAAATAGAGTGCCATTGATGTGGGAGCGGCATTATTAGGGGTTTCAGTGCGGGGGGTGGATGGGGGGGGTAAGGGGTAAATGGTAAATTAATTTTGTTTGTCGGAGTGGCGGGGGAATGGGGGTCATCCCCCCCATTTTTGGAGGGGCAGCGGTCCCGGTGGGGACCCACCTTTAGAGCTCAACCTCCGGGGGGAGAACAGTAGGGTCGGAAGAAGAAGAAAGGCCACGGATCTATGGGCCTTGGGAAGGTCGTAATCCCCCATTTAGAGAGGTAAAGGGGGGATGTAGGTGGGTTAGGGGGTTGGATAGGGGGTGGGACCGGGGAGGGAGGGAGGGAGGGTACAGTTCAGGGTTCTTTCCTACTTATAAGAAACAGGATACTGGATGTGTCAATGTACCAACGCCTATTAAAAACCTGCCAATTTACAGAAAAGAACTACAGGAAGCAATTTTCTCTCCGAATTATAAGAAATAGGACACTGGATGTGGCAATGTACCAATGCCTATTGAAAACCAGTCAATACACTGAAAATAACTACATGATCCAAATAGGATTAAACAGTAAAATGGCGAGTAGGGAGAGCGATCACCCAGTAGATACTATGGGTACTTTAAAAATACTTTCGTATAATGTACGGGGGCTGAACACTCCCATAAAAAGGGGTAATATTCTGAGAGAACTAAAATATCTCAAAGCGGATGTAGTATTATTACAAGAGACACATAACTCGCAGGATTCGAATCTTAAAATCTGCTCACACGATTATCCGCTATGGTACTATGGGGACTCCCCGACTAAACGAGCGAAGGGAGTCGCCAAAGGTTTCGCCAAGGAAGTAAGATTTGTCCCAGGGGAGAGAATAGTAGACCCAGAAGGGCGCTATCTTTTGCTTAGGGGCAAAATAAACAAAGTTGACTATTCCATAGGGAATATCTATGGTCCAAACAAAAACTCCATTCAATTCCTTAAAGGGGAGTTCCACCCACAATTTCACTTTTTAAATATAAATACCCCTGTAATACACAAGCTTAATATAGTCTAGTAAAGTTAGTCTGTAAACTAAGGTCTGTTTTGTTAGGTTGTTAGAGCATTTAGTTAGTTTATAATCTAGAAATAGACCGTGGCCATCTTAAGTGTGGGCATCATGAAGCCAGACTGTATGACTTCCTGGATTTCAGCCTTGCAGATCTCGCACATGCTCAGTGCTGCACAAGCTATGTAATAGGTTTCAGTCAGGTTTCCATAGCAACGGGAATGTCAGAGGAAGTTGCCGCCCCTTCTCTATGCAAATAGGCTATTTGCAAGGACTACTGGGATACATGATGCCTATCCCAGAAACCCTTGCGAATAGCCTTGTGACTTAATAGCCTAGGCTAATAAGGAGGAGGAAGTAATGAAGGACTACAAAATAAAGGTATTTACAAGCAACAAAATAAATAAAAATTGTCCATTCTGAACACTATGAGATTAGGGCATGCAGCACAGACAAACATAAAAAAAATGGGTGGAACTCCACTTTAAGGGGGTTATTGAGATGTTTATGGACTTTAAGAAAGGCGGGGTAATTATGGCCGGGGACATGAATCTCTGTTTGGACCCAGATGACGATTGTACGTCACGTGTGCAGCAGGCTGGGAATGCACAAGGGAAATCACTTAAAAATAAACTACATCAACACCAATTGATGGATGTTTGGAGAATTCAACATCCGAAAATTCGTGACTATACATTCCACTCCGCTGTACATGGGACGTACTCAAGAATCAACTTATTTTTGGTGGACCATAGATCACTGGATGCAGTGACAAGTTCTGATATAGGAATAGTAACCCTGTCGGATCATGTTGCTGTATCAATTAACTTAAAAATAGAGGGAGCACAAAAGAGAAATATTATTTGGAGATTTAATGAAGATCTAATACAAGATGAAGAGGTTGCAAATAGGATTAAAAAGTAATTTGAGCTGTATTTGCTATATAACCTAAAGAGTACAGTATATACATTATGTGAAAAAGCTACTAATTTAATAATTATAACTGGGTAGAAATTAAGGTATCCAATATAATGTATATCTAGATATACAATATATTCATTTCCTTTATCTGGCTGGGTAGGGTGCCTAGACTGGCAATATCCACACTGCAGCTATCTGTAGGACAAAGTGGACTAGCCCTCCCCAACTTTCAACAATATTATTCGGCGGCCGTCCTAGTGATGGTCCGCTGGTATTTTTCACAGCCCAAGGACAATCCGGCGGTGACCCTTGAGGCAGCGATCCTGGGGTTGTATGCCATGCTCAGCAACCTAATGTTCGGCTGGGTCAGGGACCACCCTGAGTTAACAACTTTAATGTGTACAACAATAACAATATGGCATCGAGCTAGGGCGTCTTATCGCACCTCGGAGACCTTCTCTCCTCACACCCCTCTGTGGGGTAACCCCAACCTCCCTCATTTCTGACCCTCAGGTATGGGCTTCTCGAGGCATAGAAGGGCTGAAGCACCCGGTGACAGGGGGTAGGTTGAGTATGTTTCCAGAACTTAAAGCAGCATATAATCTTCCCACTGGATGTTCTTCAGATATCTACAGATGAGACACGCCTTCCAACACCAATTTCCCAGTGGTATCACCCTCGAGTCGGATCCAGTGGAGTGGGTGTTGTCAACTAAAGTCCCGATAAGCCCCTTGTCCACACTATTCTTCCATCTCATGATGTCCCCATCTTCTAAATTGTCTAACGTCTATACAAAATGGCAACGGGATATCCCATCCCTCTCTGATAAAGACTGGGAAGGCTGGGTGTCCTCCTATGTTACAAATCTGATCTCTGCTAGGGATTGTTTCATACAACTAACATTTTTACATAGAGCTTACTATACACCACATAGATTGGCAGCTCCCTACCCGGAAAGATCCTCATCCTGCCCATGTTGCGGAGACCTGGAGGCTTCCTTTCTACATATGGTATGGTCCTTCCCCCTTCTGCAGAACTTTTGGGTTTGGAGGGATGTTAACCAGGTTGCGGGGACAACACTTTCACTAACAACTGAGGTCACATTGTTGAATGTGATCACCGACCCTACGGTGAGAAAATATGCTAAACTGTTCATAATATATCCACGTACTACGCTCTGAGAAATTTTACTGAAATGGAAGGCTGAAGTGTCGCTCACCATCACCACCTGGTGGAATACCCTGAATGATGTCTTACCTTTATATAAAATAACGTATATGAACAGGAACTGTCCGAGTAAGTTTGACAAAATATGGTCCTCCTGGATAGACTCATGGAGCTCCTTACAGCTGGAGACTTCTCCGCCAAGCCTGGAAGTGGACCCTTAGGTTTACCTGCAATACTGGGTCAGGCAGACCTTGGTCTGGTTGTCATCAGGCCCCCCCCCCCCCCCCCCAGGCTTCCCCTCCATCTCCCCCCCCCCCCCCCCAGTGGGGCTCCTCCAGACTCCTAGTAAATATTTGATAACCTCTTTCTCAAGTAGCCCTGTTTGCGGTTGACTGGTATTCCTCTATATAGACATATGTAAACAATGTATACTGAGACTATTTTTGTACATCCCTTACTTAGTTACCCTGCAATATTTTGTGATACTGACACAAAGATCAAGAGATCTATAAATATCCATCTACAGAACAGATAACAGTGTAAGTCAGTGATCAGTATAAGCCTTGGCCAACACCTGGCTGATAGTTTTGCAAACCTATTAAAAAGCACAATTAAAAATAAAAAATAAATGCATTTCTACTGTATGGAGCAACCTACTGAGGGGTCAGCAGAAACATATCTAACCTTAAGGCTGCATTCACACCTGAGCATATCGTTTTCAAGTGGAAAGATGCGTGATTTTTACCATGATTTTGTACAGGTCAAAAGGTCACCAATGCAAAAAGCAGAAAACCGCCTTTAATCTGCCTAAAAAAGAAGCTCATGTACTTTTTTTGAGCTTCAGGCGTTTTGCTTCAGGTGACAGAACGTTTAGATGTGAATAGGGGGCATGTAAATGAATGGGATTTTGCTTGTTGGGCATTTTGAAACTTTTTGAGATGAGCGTTTTCCGAGGTGAAAAAAGGTCAAGTGTGAATGGGCCCTAAATTAGGTGCTAGTGAGTTCAAATGATTTTATTAGCTATTAATAAATAATAACTACTTTCTTACCAAATATACAGTACAGCTAATACTCTTACCACTGTTTTCTTGTTTCCGCTTTATTTTAGCACATCCTACATTTTTTTTCATTTTTTTTTCTGCAGGTGCAACACCATCCTGTCCAGCCATCTTCTCTCTACAATCGGAAAAAAATAAAAATTGTATTAAATAGCGTTCAGTACAAAAGAGAAAAAACAGATATTTTAGAGAAAATTAATACGTATCTATTAACCACTTAAGCCCCGGACCATTTTGTTGCTAAAGGACCAGGCCCCTTTTTGCGATGTGTGACGTGGCTCCCAAACAAAATTGATGTGCCTTCTTTGCCCACAAATATAGCTTTCTTTTGGTGGTATTTGATCACCTATGCGGTTTTTATTTTTTTGTGCTAAAAAAAAAAAATAGAGCATCAATTTAAAAAAAAAAAAAAAAAAAAAAAAAAAAAAAATATATTTTTTACCTTTTGCTACAATAAATATCCCCAAAAATTAGATATAAAAAAAACATTTTTTTTCTCCTCAGTTTAGGCGATCAGCGATTTTTATCTTGACTGTGACATTATGGCAGACACATCGGACAGTCATTTTTTACAGCAATCAGCGCTATAAAAATGCACTAATTACTGTGAAAATTACACTGGCAGTGAAGGGGTTAACCTGTAGAGGGCGCTGAAGAGGTTAAGTGTGATTCTTACTGTGTGGGGGCATGGCTTGGTGTGTGACATCACTGATCGTCGTTCCCTATGACAGGGAACAGACGATCAGTGATAGTCTCACTAGGAAGCATGGGGAGAGGTTTGTTTACACTTACCTCTCCCCGTTCTTCAGCTCTGTGACCCGATCGCAGGACACTGGCGGCAATCGGGACCCGCGGTCACGGAGCTCAGGACCGGGTCACGAGCGTGCCACCCGCACGACCCACGGCTGGGATCTTAAAGGGGACATTACCTGTACACCCTTGTGCCCAGCCATGCCCTTCTGTCGACGTATATCGTCATGCGGTGGTCCTTAAGCGGTTAATATGTAAAATACAGACTTTTAAGAATAACAATATTTTGCAGGTTTTACTTTGACAGTCAGCTCTTACGATTCCTCTATCCTTTGGCAATGTTATACCCCATACACACGATCGGATTTTCCATCTGAAAAACCTTGGATGTATTTTCCTACGGAATTCCACTCAAGCTTGGCTTGCATACACACGGTCACACAAAAGTTCTCTGAACGCGGTGATGTACAATACTACGACGAGCCAAGAAAATTAAGTTCAATGCTTCCGAGCATGCGTCAAATTGTTTCCGAGCATGCGTCGGAATTTTGCGTGTCGGAATTGCTACAGACGATCGGAAAATTTGAGAATCAGCTCTCAATCTTTTGCTGGTGGTAATTCCGCCAGCAAAAGTCCGATGGAGCATACACAAGGTCGGAATTTCCGTTCAAAAGCTCACATCTGACTTTTGCTGGTGGAATTTCCGATCGTGTGTACGGGGCATTAGATATACGAGTTCCAGAGACAGTACAATTGTCTAGTCAGGTGAAAAGCAAATCCAAGTTTAATTATCCAATCATGTGCAGATAAAATAAGAAAAGTGAATATTCATACAATTTATGCAGTAAATGGCCAGGAGATAAAGGTACAGCATACAACCTTCTCTGAACCACTTCGATTTAGTTTCTCCTGGTTCTATCTTTTCCTGGCATTGTGATTAAAGTGGTTGTGGCCCTATAGCACTCGTCACGATCGGAATCCCGGAAGTAATTGCTTGTGGGCTTCACAATGCCCACAAGAAAAACAACAACCATCTGCACGCAATTTTATAAAGTGTTATATCGGAATAAGTATGCGGAGCGGCGGTGGATTGGAAATTAGTAAGTGACCGTATGTATTGCATGACAAAGACAGATGAAAGGACATACATTTAAAAAATGAAAAATGTGGATGGAACCCCGCTTTAAGGTCATCACAGAGGACAAGGGGGAACTCTTTATGTCTAGAGGAAAAAAGATTTCATTCTCCAAATACGGAAAGGTTTCTTCACAGTAAGAGCTGTGAAAATTAGTAGATTGCTTTAAAGCGGATTTCCACCCAAATATGGAACTTCCACTTTTTGGAATCCCCCCCCCCCCGGTGACACATTTGGCACCTTTCAGGGGGGAGGGTTGAAGATACCTGTCAGCATCCCCCCCCCCTGTCTCCTGGGAAACACACCGGTCCCAGGAGAGAGCGGGGACCAGTGAGGGCGCGCAGCGCTAATCGTGCATGCGCAGTAGGGAATCGGGCAGTAAAGCCGCAGCGCTTCACTTCCTGGTTCCCTCACCGAGGACGGCAGCAGGGGCAGCTGAGAGACCTGCAATTGCTCGGCCTCGGCTGTCGACATCGTGGGCGCCTTGCACAGGTAAGTTGTCCATTTTTTAAAAGTCAGCAGGTGCAGTATTTGTAGCTGCTGGCTTTAAAAAAAAAAAAAAAAAAAAAAACACAGGTGGACCTCTGCTTTATCAAAGACCTGGATTCTTACCTTAATGTACATAATATAATTGGGTACTAACATTTTTAGGTAAAGTCCGATTGCCTCTCGGGGATCAGGAAGGATTTTTTCCCCCTGCTGTAGCAAACTGGATCATGCTTTGCCATTTTGTCACCTTCCTCTGGATCAACTGTGGGGGTGTGTGCATATGGGACTAGATGGACTTGTGTTTTTTTTTTTAACCCAACTATGTAACTATTTAATCACATTTCTCATATTGAGCCACATTGCACAAGGATCAGATAAGAAGCATTTTATTGTTTACCGTTATATGCATTTGATGATATTGTTTATTTATTGCACTAATAAGCACTATTCATATTGCCTATATTGCATTACATGGCACAAGATATTTCTACCAAATGCACTAGCGCTGCACTTTTTGTTCCCAAATAGAAATCCATTGACATCTCGTAACATTTCAAAAAAGCTCTTTATTTTCTGTGGTGCCCGTTGACATCTATGCTTCATGACGCAATGCAACTAGGCAAACGGTGCAAGCGCTTATTTTGGTGTGCGTTTTGCCCTATTAACGCCAATGAAAAACACCTGCACTATGCATTTTCATTGCTTGCGTTTTGGTGCATGACAACAAGCTCCCACCCCCTAGCAACCAACACTGTAGTTTAACTTTACTGGCTAGAGAAAAAAAAACGCATTTAAAACACATTAAAACTCAATAATGCCACACTCACATGGACCTACCATACTGTACACCAGTGCTAGGGTTGTTTGCGCCTGCATGGGGATGCACAGGTCTTCCCAGTCATGTCATTTGGGACACAGAGGCTGCTCCCAATTTGACATTCTTTGAAAATGCGGGTGCGCGACGTTCGTTCCGGGCTGCGCACCAGTAATAACATGGCTTTTAAACTGGGAGCAAAGGTGTGCATTTTTACCATGTGGGCTTATTTTAGACCTTGTTAGTAAGGATGAGCTAAGGCGCGTTCGCAACCCCCATGTGCAGAGCCCGCTGGCCACGTCACCTGCCAAAAGTTGTGGATTGTTCACTGGCCACGTCACCTGCCACAAGTTGTGGATTTTCCACTTGCCACGTCACCTGCCACAAGTTGTGGATTGTTCACTGGCCACGTCACCTGCCACAAGTTGTGGATTGTTCACTGGCCACGTCACCTGCCACAAGTTGTGGATTTTCCACTTGCCACGTCACCTGCCACAAGTTGTGGATTGTTCACTGGCCACGTCACCTGCCACAAGTTGTGGATTGTTCACTGGCCACGTCACCTGCCACAAGTTGTGGATTGTTCACTGGCCACAAGTTGTGGATTATCCACTTGCCAAATCACCTGGCCACAAGTTGTGGATTGTCCACATCACCTGGCCATGTCACCTGCCACAAGTTGTGGATTGTCCACTGGCCACGTCACCTGGCCACATCACCTGCCACAAGTTGTGGAATGTCCACTGGCCATGTCACATGGTCACATCACCTTGCCACGTCACCTGCCACAAGTTGTGGATTGTCCACTTGCCACAAGTTGTGAATTGTCTACTTGTCACGTCACCTGCCACAAGTTGTGGGTTGTCCACAATACAATGCAAGCAATTACAGTTTTTTTTATGTTTTTTTTTTATGGTTTTTCATCATTTGCCATCATTTTTGAGATTTCTAATGTAAAAAAATAGGTCACCTTTAGAAACGCCTATAAACAAAATCGCGGCAAAACACCGGTACCGCGTTTTGCGTCTGAACCCATTTTTTTGCTTCTGAAAAAACAAGGATAAACGCAACTGCCGAAAAACGTGACTGTGTGCATGGACACATAGGATAACATTGAATGTGTTCAGGGGCAGTTGAAAAAGCTGTCCAACTGCCTCTGAACACGCGTTTACCAGCATCTCGTGTGCATGGGGCTTTACTTGTTCGCACCAAGGCCTGATTTTTCAGCAGGGACACAAAGATAACAACGTGCCATGTTCTAACCGCAGCATTGGTGTCCTGGGCGCTTTTTTTTTTCTGCGCAGGAAATAAAAGCATGCGACGACAGCGCTGTGCTGTGAACAGAGCATGTGACAATTGTTTTCTGTGTGTCTTTGCTAAGTCCTGTGTTAGAAAAATGCAAGTCCCCCCCCCCCCCCCCACTGGGCGTCAACAAGCCCATTAGATCTCATTTACACTAGGGATGAGCTCCGGCGTGTTCGCACAGTCCACCAGGAAGTCTGCATGGCGCTGCGCTAATCACAGGCAGGGAGACATTGTCTTGATGCTCGGCTGCAGAGATCGGAAAATGTTTCCCTGCCTGTGGTTAGCGCAGCGCCGTGCAGACTTTCTGGCGGGCTCTGCGCGTGGACTGTGCTAATATGCCGGAGCTCATCCCTAATCTACACTAAATGCAGCTGCACGCATTTTTAAACGCAGGACTAACGCATAGGCAAGAAAAATTTACGTATTTTATCAAGCCTTTTTTTTACACCACAGCTGAGATTTTGATGTGTGTTACATTTTTGTTGCATGTAAATGCATAGGAACACACAGGGAAGCACCACATGTAAATGCATTTCAGCAAAATATGTTAACAAATAATTAAATCACAATCCCCTTAAATACAGACTGTGAACGCAATGTAAACGTGCATGTAGGACTGCAGTTTAAACACCTCCATAGGTATGTCTGTTAATGACGTCTGTGTAGCTGACCTCACTGCTCCTCATAACATCGAATAGTTGCACAGCGGGCTGAAGACATCTACACATCAATCAAACACTGCTGTCCCGCTACTGGGCGATCACATTCACCAATCACATACCAAAAATAGACAAACTCCCAGCTCTCTGTCTACAGTCTAGCCGTCATTTTTGTGTAGACGTTTTAATACAGCGAGCCTCAATTGGCTCCGACAAAATGGCCGCAAAGACACACTCCTGTAGACATAATTGATGAAAGCGTATAAAATCCAGTGGGCCTGTTTCTGATTGGACACAGAATAGGAATACAATACACGCGGTAAAGCAGACACTTTTTCATAAGTATAAAATCATCAAATAATATAAAATGCTCGCATAATAAGTTTAGATAGGACAGAGAGTGACTGCGCCATACCGGGTTCAGCGGGCTCTACAGACGAGGAGCCCCCACTGGCTGGTTGGGCATTGTGTGCTGTGATTTGTTCTACACTGGCGCCCCCTGCTGGTGAACAATGATTATTTATTAAATGACTTCTTTATTGGCACTGTCTAGTGAAGGTGTCACAGCTTTTAACCACTTCAGCTCCAGAATATTTAACCCCCTCTTCTTTTTTTGTGATACGCCACTGCTTCGCTTTAACTGACAATTGTGCGGACGTGTGACGCTGTACCCAAATAAAATTGATGAGCCAGCCAGAGCCATGATAGATTGCCTGCGAGTTATCATAATGCTGATGATCTTAAATTGCTGACCTTTCCATAGCAGATTTTCTGCTACAGGGCGAAAGCGCTGCACAGGATCACTTGTATATACGTGATCCTGTATTTCTGGGTATTGGAGCCAATCAGCGGGTCCGATGCACTCGGTGACCACCAGTACCCGCTGATCGTTATGTACACAGGCAGAGCGGTGGTCTGCCTATGTAAACACGGCAGTTCTGCGTTCTGTCAGTATGGAAGACATTGATCATGTGTTCCTGCAAAGCAGGGACAGGGATCTATGCCTTCCCATAGTAAAAGTGAGAAAACACTTGTTAGGCACACATTTAACCCTCTGATTTTTATTTTTAGCACTGATCACTGTATTAAAGGGTCACTAAAGGAAAAAAAATTGCTGAAATGACTGTTTACAGGGTATAGTGACATAAAAGTTAACTGATTCCTTTTAAAAATGATTAAAAATAGATACAAATCAATCATATAATGTGCCTCTAGTTTCACTTTCGTTTTTAAACTGGTTTCATGTTTCTGTGAAGTAGAGAGAGACACAGAACAAAAACAAACAAATCCAGGGCAGTGTTATGTTTTTAAAATGAATCTGATTGGTTCTGAGGAGTTTTAGACACACAGCTTGGACCACAGTGAGAAGCTGCCATAAGCCAGACAAGCAGGAAGTGTGGAGATCACAGAAGAATTACAGCAACTTCAAAGCAAAAATGAACAATGAGGATATGAAACCAGGACTGCAGTAAGGTAAAGGAAAACAAATTTTTTCCTTTAGTGATCCTTTAAGCCTCATACACACGATCTGACTTCAATCAGACTTTTCCGTGGATTTTGCTCAGAATGGGCGTTGGCCATGAACTTGTTCTGCATACACACGGCAGGACTTTTTCAGCCAACTTTCACCAAATCACATGTTTTTTCAGCTCTTTACCGCCACCCTGTGGGCAACTTCTGCTATTGTTGTCTGCTCTTTAGCATTGGTTCTGAGCATGCGTGTTTGTACTTTGGACTTTAGACCGATGGACTTGTGTAAAGATGATAGGATTAGCCTCCATAAGGCCCCGTACACACGACCAAACATGTCTGCTGAAACTGGTCCGCGGACCAGTTTCAGCAGACATGTTCGGTCGTGTGTAGGCCCGAGCGGACAGGATTCCAGCATACATTTGATCGCCGGGCCTTTTCCCAGCGGGCAAATATTTCCGGACTTGTTTTAAAACAGCACGCTGGAATCCTGCCCGCTCGGAAATGTTCGGTCGTCTGTACAGACCTACTGTACATGTCCGAGCGCCCGCCATCCCTCGCATGCGTCGAATGACTTCGACGCATGCGTGGAATCATTGAACTGGCAGGGCCGCCAACGTTGTCTCGGCGACGGCGCGGCCACGCCACGCGTATTGTTTACGCGCGGATTTCTGATGGTGAGTACAGCCACCATACAGAAATCCCCGGGCAGAAATGTACGGTGAAAACGGTCCGGCGGACCGGTTTCATCGTACATATATGCTCGTCTGTACGCGGCCTTAGACATTTGTTCCTGGAAAATGTGTCTGTTTGCACAGCAAACATTTGTCCGATGAAAAACACAAAAACGTTGTCCGATGGAGTGTACACACGGTCGGATTGTCCAATCAAACAGGTCCGTTGGACATTTGTTTTTAAAACGTCCGATCGTGTGTATGGGCCTTTAGTGTCACTGGTTCCCACGAAGTGTCAAAAGTGTCACTTTGTGTCCGATTTGTCCAATATCGCAGCCCCGCTATGAGTTGCCGATTGCCCCTGTAGTGTCACCGTTTGCTCCCTATCACAGAATGCAGCCTAAGTCACGTGGCGTCGAACTGCGCATGCGCAATGCGTTCCAACGCCAAATGCGATGCGTTCCAGGGGATTGACGACACTACCGTTCAGTGAACCCATCACAATTTGTGACGGAAGTGACGAGGAAGCATACACAGAGCCTGGGCCGGAGAGAAAAACATACAGATGTAATGAGAACCATACAAAGAGCGGGGGGGCGGGAAAAAAAGAGACATACAGATATAATGAGAACAATACACGGAGCTGGGGGAGAGATAACGAGACATGCAGATACAGTATGGTTCTCATTACATCTGTATGTCTCTTTCTCCCCCCCCCCCCCGCTCTGTGTATGGTTCTTGTTACATCTGTATGTCTCTTTCTCTCCCCCCCCCCCCGCTCTGTGTATGGTTCTCGTTACATCTGTATGTCTCTTTCTCTCCCGCCCCCCGCCGCTCTGTGTATGGTTCCTCGTCACTTCCGTGACAAATTGTGATGGTTCACTGAAGGGTAGTGTCGTAAATCCCCTGGAACGCATCGCATTTGCCGTTGGAACGCATTGCGCATGCGCAGTTGGCCGCCACGTGACTTCCGCAGCATTCTGCGATAGGGAGCAGAATATGACACTGCACCGCCATTACTAGTAAAACAAAAATATCCCCGGATCTGAATAGTGATTGGATTTAGGGCTGAAAGGACAGGTCAGAGTCCAGGATTACACCTAGCACTCTGGCATTAAAGGAGGGACTGATGTTTGTATTATTGACCTTGATTGAGAAGTCAGGGGAGGCGGCACGGGCAGGAGGGAATATTATGAGCTCAGTTTGAGGAAGGGGTGTGACATCCATTCTGATATGTCAGTTAGTAAGTTGGTAATGCAAGAGGAGACTGAAAGAGTGAGGTGAGGAGTAGAGGGATAGATTTGTGTGTCATTGTGAATGCACTGTACAGTGTACACCTCCTCGCTTGCCAAAGTATTCACAGCGCTTTACTTTTTCCACATTTTGTTATGTTACAGTAGGGTGACCAGACATCCCCAGTTTCAGGGGACAGTCCCCTGATATAGGACACTGTCCCCGGACCAAGTCTGTCCCTGGTTTTGTCCCCAGATTGGATTTAATAGGAGGCAGGGGCAATTTCAAAGACAGTCAGTGCAGAATTAAAATAAAAAAATTAGAATTACACACCCCCCGCTCCGCCGTGCCTACTAGCATAGGGGGGTTTTATTTTTCCCATTATCTGTGCCCCTTTCTGATGATCATGTGCTGGTCGGAGTGGAGGGAATATTTCTTTAGTTTCGGGGGCATGCCCATTCAGCTTCGCTCGCATGTTCTTCTGCCTTGGCTTAAATCCTGGCCAGCCACCTGCCTATCTCCTTGCCTTCCCTGGCGGAGTGATCTTCCTCCGCTCCCCACCCAGTAGTAGCCGGGGCCCGAAGAGTAAGACTTGACAGGCGGGCGGCGACAGGCAGAGAGTTGTTGATTGTTGCCATTACTAGTAAAGAAAAAATATGTCCCCGGATTTCATTTTAAAAATCTGGCCACCTTATGTTACAGCCTTATTCCAAAATGAATTAAATTTGTTATTTTTCTTAAAATTCTACAAACAAAACAAGAAGTTTGAAATCTTTGTAAATTTATAAAAAAACAAAATCACATGTACATAAGAATTCACAGTCTCAATATTTTGTTGAAGCACCTTTTGCACCAATTACAGCCTCAAGTCTTTTTTGCGTATGATGCTACAAGTTTGGCACACCTATTTTTGGGCACTTTCTCCCATTGTTCTTTGCAGGACCTCTCGAGCTCCACCAGGTTGGATGGGGAGCGTCGGTGCACAGCCATTTTCAGATCTCTTCAGAGATGTTCAATCGGGTTCAAGTCTGGGCCCTGACTAGGCCACTCAAGGACATTCATAGAGTTGTCCCATAGCCACTGCTTTGTTATCTTGGCTGCGTGCTTAGGGTCCTTGTCCTGTTAAAGATGAACATTCGCCTCAGTCTGAGGTGCAGAGCACTGTGGAGCAAGTTTTCATCAAGGATTTCTCTGTATATTGCTGCATTCATCTTTCCCTTGATCCTGACTAGTCTCCAAGGGCCAGATTCACGTACCTGCGGTGCAGCGTAACGTAACCCGTTTACGTTACACCGCCGCAAGTTTTCAGCGTAAGTGCCTGATTCTCAAAGCACTTACCTGTAAACTTGCGGCGGTGTAACGTAAACCCGTCCGGCGCAAGCCCGCCCAATTCAAATGGGGCGTGTACCATTTAAATTAGGCGCAGAGGTTCACTGTAGGGATGGCATTGGCCAGGCAATGAGTGGTGCCTGGTTTCCCCCAGACATGACGCTTGCCATTCAGGCCAAAGAGTTCAATTCTCATTTCATCAGACCAGAGAATTTTGTTTCTCATGGTCTGAGATTCCATTAGGTGTCTTTTGGCAAACTTCAGGCGGGCTGTCATGTGCCTTTTACAGAGGAGTGGCTTCCGTCTGCTCAATCTACCAAACAGGCCTGATTGGTGGAGTGCTGCAGATTGTTGTTCTTTCTCTCTTCACAGGTAAACGCTGGAGATCTGTCAGAGTAACCATGGATTCTTGGTCACCTCCCTGACTAAGGCCCCATACACACGATAGAATCCATCCGCTGAAAAATCCCAGCGAATGGGTTTCAGCGGATAGATCCTATGGTGTGTACACTCCATCGGATCTTTTTCCGCGGATATTTATCCCCTGGGATGGATTCCAGCAGATCAAATATTTGCTGACATGCTAAACAAATCTATCTGCTGGAATCCATCCCAACGGATGGATCCGCTGGTCTGTATAGACTCACCGGATCCATCCGTCCGAAGGGATCCCCCGCATGTGTCGTAATGATTCGACGCATGCGTGGAATTCCTTACATGACAGCGTCGCGCATGTCGCCGCGTCATAATCGCGGCGACGGCGCGACACGTCATCGCCAGAGGATTTCGGCGCGGATTTCAATGCGATGGTGAGTATACTCCATCGCATAGAAATCCGCTGAAATCCTCGAGAGGATTTATCCGCGGAAATGGTCCGCTGGACCGTATTCGCGGATAAATCCTCTCGTGTGTATGGGGCCTATGGCTCTTCTCCCCTGATCGTATAGTTTGGTCAGGCGGCCCACTCTAGGAAGAGTCCTGGTGGTTCCAAACTTCTTGTTACAGATTATGTGCTCACTGTGCCATGTGCCACTCTGCTCATTGGACCTTTAATGCTGCAGAAATTTTCCTGTACCCTTCCTCAGATCTGTGCCTCGAAACAATCCTGTCTAGGAGGTCTACAGACAATGCCTTGGACTTCATGGCTTGGTTTGTGCTCTGACATGCACTGTTAACTGTGGGACCTTATATAGACAGGTGTGAGCCTTTCCAAATCATGTCCAATCAACTGAATTTACCACAGGTGGACTCCAAACAAGTTGTAGAAACATCTCAAGGATGATCAGTGGAAACAGGATACACCTGAGCTCAATTTTGAGTTTTAAGTGTGTTTATTATTTTTAATAAATTTGCTAAGATTTCCAACAAACTTCTTTCACGTTGTCATTATGGGGTATTGTTTGTAGACTATTGAGGAAAATAATTAATTTAATCCATTTTGGAAAAAGACTGGAACTTTACAAAATGTGGAAAAAATTTCCAGATGCACTGTATGTGTATACAGTAAAACCTTGGATTGCGAGCATAATTCCTTCCAGAAACGTGCTTGTATTCAAGGCCGGTGCAAGGATTTTTGCCAACTCAGGCGAAGGTGCATTTTGCCGCCCCCCTGCGCACGCACGCACAGGGCACAACACATCAGGGTACAGTGCACATCAGGGCACAGCACATCAGGGCATAGCACATCAGGGTACAGCACACCAGGCCACATCAGGGTAAAGGGCACAGGTCACAGTACATCAGGGCACAGCACATCAGGACACATGACATTGAGGCACAGCAGACTGGGGCACAGGACATCAGGACACCAGGCACATCAGGGCATATTGCAGCACATCGGGGCATATTGGAGCACATTGGGGCATATTGGAGCACATTGGGGCACAGCGTTTACCTGGCAGCCAGTATGCAGGAATCATCTGTGATAAGTTCTCTCTCATGTTACGCTGCCCAGACGGCCTCTCCTCTCTTCTCGTTCATCCCAGATAATGTCACAAGAAAATAGGATGGACGAGAAGAGAGGAGGGGCCGCCGGGGCAGCGTGACATGAGAGAGAATTTATCACACACACTGCCAGTGTGGCTGCAGCGCTCCCCTGCCTCCTCCTCTACACTTCACACACAGCAGGCATCTCCCGCTATGTGTATCGGAGCTTAGTGTGAAAACTTTGGCCGCGCTGTGAGAAAAGTCCCGCCCTCCTCCTAGATCAGCTTGTGTGATAGAGGCATTGTTCTGCCTATCACACAAGCTGATCTAGGAGGAGGGACCAAAGTTAACACAATAAGCTCCAATACACACAGCGGGAGATGCCTGCTGTGTGTAATCCTGGGACTCACAGAGACACTGACACAGTGACACTGTCAATTTTCTGCCCAGTTCCCTGGCGCCGTATGGCAAGTGCCCATGTTGCCTTGCGCTAGCGCCGGCCCTGCTTGTATTGTAATCCAAAGCACTCGTATAGCAAAGCGAATTACCACATCATAAATAATGGAAACTGAGATGATTTGTGAATACTTTTCAGATGCACTGTAGATGGAGAAGAGGATGGGTCTGAGGACAGAACCTTGGGGGATACCTAGAGGAAGTGGAGAGGAGGAGACAGAGTTATAGGTAACACTAAAGGAGCGCTGTGATAGGTAGGAGGAGAACAAGAATAGAGCAGAGTCTTGAAGGTCAAGAGAGTGGAGTTTTTTGAAAAGGAGGGGGTGGTCAACAGTATCAAAGGCCACAGAGAGATCTGGTAGTATGAGTAGTGGCCATTGATTTTAGCAGTTAGTAAGTCATAAGTGAGTTTTGGTAGGGCAGTTTCAGTGGAGTGTAGTAAGCAAAAGCCAGACTGTAAAGGGGTCAAGAAGGTTGTTGTCAGTGAGGTAGGAGCTCAGACGATTGTAGACTAAGCGTTCTAAAAGTTTAGAGGTAAAACAGGAGCAAGGTCTTAAAAGGGGTTGTAAAGTTAAATGTTTTTTTACCTTCATGCATTCTATGCATGAAGGTGAAAAAACATCCGACAATATCGGCCCCCCCAGTTATACTTACCTGACCCCTCGACAGTCCCATGCTCGCCCCCCAACATCCTCTTTGCCGCTCAGCCTGGCCATTGATTGGTTACAGTGGATGGATTGAAAGCAGCGCAGCCATTTGCTCCCGCTGCTGTCAATCACATCCAATGACGCAGCGCGCCAGGGGGTGGGGCCAAGTGATACAGTGAGCGGCTATGGCCGCCGGCTGTATCACAGGAGTGCGCCCGCAAGAACTTACCACCATGCGAGCACGCGCGCATGAAGGTGTTGAGTCCTTGCGGGGAGAGCCGACACAGCCGCCGAGGGACCCCAGAAGACCAGGTTCTGGGCCACTCTGTGCAAAACGAGCTGCACAGTGGTAGTAAGTATAACATGTTTGTGATTTTTTGTATATTATTTTTTTTTTATCTTTAGTTGTTCAGGCTGGTGGGGTCCAGGGGGGGCTTTTTAAATATGGGGCTGATCAGCACATGTTTTAAAGGAGAGAGGAAGATGCCAGTAGAGAGGGAGACATTGAAGATGTGAGTGAGGGAGCGATAGAAGAAGCGGGTGCCCGTAGTAGTTTTGAGGGAACAGGGTCCATCGGACAGGTGGTAAGGCGAGCTTCTGAGAAAACTGCAAGGTCAAAAGAGGAAACTGTTGAGGGTGGCTTTATACAGGATATTTAAAGTGGTTGTAAACCCACTGTTCCAACTTGCACCTACAGGTAAGCCTATATTAAGGCTTACCTGTAGGTGCAAGAAATATCTCCTTAACCTACAGTACATGGTTAAGGAGATATTTTTACAAAAATGGGCACCTCTGTCTATGGAGCAGGCGCACTGAGCGGTGCCGGTATTTTTTTTTCCGATGGGTTTACTTCCTCTTTAAGTGGGATAGATGTGCAGTGGGGATGTCCCCACAAATTGCATTTGTAGCATTACCCCCATTGGAGCTGCTGGATTTTTGGGCAGCATGTTACCTCATGGCTCCTCCGAATTCTCTAGGGCAGGGGTGTCCAAACTTTTTTTAAAGAGGGCCAGATTTGATGAAGTGAATATGCGTGAGGGCCGACCATTTTGCCTGACATTCTTTGAACCAATAAAAGTCTGTTTAAGTGTGTTCGTCCGAGCACCAATACACTGCCCAACAAGAATTTTCATAAGCTCAATAATGGCATGCAATGCCAAGCTGCGGTTTACAAAGTGAGCAAAGTCCTTTCTTGTATTAAGAGAGGTATGGACTCCAGAGAGAGAGATATAATTTTGCCCCTGTACAAATCATTAGTAAGACCTCATCTGGAATATGCAGTTCAGTTTTGGCCTCCAGTTCTCAAGAAGGATATCGGGGAACTGGAGAAAGTACAGAGAAGGGCAACCAAACTGATAAGAGGCATGGAGGAGCTCAGCTAAGAGGAAAATTTAGAAGAACTGAATTTATTCACTCTTGAGAAGAGGAGATTAAGGGGAGATATAATCAACATGTACAAATATATAAGGGGTCCATATAGTGAACTTGGTGTTGAGTTATTCACTTTACGGTCAACACTGAGGACAAGGGGGCACTCTTTACGTCTAGAGGAAAACAGATTTTACCTACAAATACGGAAAGGTTTCTTCACAGTAAGAGCTGTGAAAATGTGGAACAGACTCCCTCCAGAGGTGGTTCTGGCCAGCTCTGTAAAGTACTTTAGGAAAGGCCTGGATACTTTCCTAAATGTACATAATATAACTGGGTACTAACATTTATAGGTAAAGTTGATCCGGGGAATATCCGATTACCTCATGGGGGATCAGGAAGGAATTTTTTCCCCTGCTGTAGCAAATCGGCAACAGATTACATACAAGAGAATCTCCTGTTTACACAGCAGCCTCTTTAATACAATGTCCCGCCTTCTTATGATAGACAGAGGAGTCGTCCAATGGCAGCCCAGGAGACAGGACTTCCTATTACAGATACCACCAAGTAAACAGGAGATTCTCCTGTAGGTAATCTGACGGAACTTGGCCCCTGCCCCTCCCCATCCCCTCTGAGGCAGCGCCGATAAATACAGTATATATCTTTTGTGGCCCTGGGGGCCACAAAAGATATATATATCCAAATTACCAGGGGGACCACATTAAACCGTAGCGGGGGCCGCAATTGGCCTGCGGGCCGGACTTTGGACATGCCTGCTCTAGGATGAGTGATGCGTATGTGCATAAAAAGAAGTAAAGGAATGTCCACGACAGGTGCTCTTTTGCTGTGCTCTTTATTACCCAGCCAGGTAAAAACATTAAACTTGCGGTGAGGAAAGTGAAGTTGAAAGGAGGAAGGAGAACAGCAGATTCAGGTGTAATGATAGGAAACAGTCCTGCTCCCAAACGTAACACTTCTCTACACCACCCCCACCGGAATGGGTCTAGTGTACCCAGACAGGCCTCTCTCACTGACCTGGCAGCCGGAGTATCACTTGGACAATTATAGGAATAAGTCTCTGCCACAGACCCTCCTTGGTGAACTTGAACTTGGGAGAAAGTCTCTGCCACAGACCCCTCTCAATGAGCCTCAGAAGATACCTCTGCCACAGGTCCTCTCTGGGTAGAATTCTTGCCTCCTTGGTTGAGTTACATCTGGATCTCCTTCAACTTGTCGCCTAGGTACCGACTGACAGGTGATCAGTCCCGTAGTGTCCGATTACCTGTGATCCCCGGTGGTTTCGTCCAAGCCCTATTGGACCGCCAGCCTCTCAATGGCGCTCCTCAGACCAACTCCCCACCGAACAGCAATACAGCTTGGGATCTTCAAAGGGGGGAACCCAGTCACTCACTGGATCCCCATCGCTGGTTCAGATGCTCGGGCCAACATGGTCCCGGAACCAGGAACACTGCGTAGCACGCACGCCCCGGCAAGGTGGGCAATAGCGCCGGGGCGCCGTGATGTGGCCACCCTAAAGGTGGATGCCACACTGGACGAAGAAAGACCAAGAACAATGGCGTCTGTCCCATAAATAC
This sequence comes from Rana temporaria, assembly GCF_905171775.1. Classification (NCBI taxonomy): domain Eukaryota; kingdom Metazoa; phylum Chordata; class Amphibia; order Anura; family Ranidae; genus Rana; species Rana temporaria. Next base: position 65,236,053 of record NC_053495.1, on the reverse strand, counting down.
TCCTCCCCAGCATGCACAGCGAGGACAAACCCTTGTGATTGGCTGCTGGGAAGAGCACCAAAACCTCGACTCCACTGCCGCCACCTGCAGTACTGGGGTTGGAAGAACACCCCAGCACAGCAGAATGGGCTCACAGCACAACCAAGCTGAGACGGAGACCGCAATTTGCCACTAACAATCATGATCAGTCTAACTATACTCTGATCTACACTTAAATTTGACTAGCACCAGTACTGCAAAGTACATGGGCGCTACACATTAATCTGGTTTCTGAAGTGATTTGCAATCTTTTGAGCAGTGTGCAAGGGAAGAAATTGAATAGAAAAAGCAGAGAAGAGGATTGTGGGACATATAGTTTGAGGACTGGCAGCCCCACTGTAACAAAGAAACTGCAGCCCACACGGCATGCTCAGCTGAATGGGAGAGAGAGCGCCAGGACCCCGGAAAAGCTTTCAGGGAAGTACACCCAGGACTCCAGAGGGAGAGAACACCATCAGAGAGAGAACCACTTCCATACAGGGCATTTTCACCCTCTTCCTGCCCAGACCAATTTTTAGTTTTCAGCGCTGTCGCACTTTGAATGACAATTGCACGGTCGTGCGACATCGCTCCTAAACAAAATTGATGTCCTTTTTTTTCTCCCACAAATAGAGCTTTCTTTTGGTGGTATTTGATCACCTCTGCGGTTTTTATTTTTTGCGCTATAAACAAAAGAAGAGCGACAATTTTGAAAAAAACACAATATCTTTTACTTTTTGATTTAATAAATATCATAATTCTTTTTAAAAAAAAAAAATTCCCCTCAGTTTAGACTGATACATATTCTTCTACATATTTTTGGTTAAAAAAAAAAATCGCAATAAGCGTATTTGATCGGTTTGCGCAAAAGTTCTAGCGTCTACAAAATAGGGAATAGAATTATGGCATTTTTATTTATTATTTTACTAATAACGGCGGCGATCTGTGATTTTTATTGTGACCGTGACATTGCGGCGGACACATTTTTGGGACCATTCACATTTACACAGCGATTAGTGCTATAAAACTTCACTGATTACTGTGTAAATGTGACTGGCAGGGAAGGGGTTAACACTAGGGGCGCTGAAGGGGTTAAATAATATGTTCCCTAAAGCAATGTTTCTCAACTCCAGTCCTCGAGGCGCCCCAACAGGGTATGTTTTCAGGATTTCCCTCAGATGAAATGGCTGTGATAATTACCAAGGCAGTGAAACTGAACAAATCACCTGTGCAAAATAATGGAAAGCCTGAAAACATGACCTGTTGGGGCGCCTTGAGGACTGGAGTTGAGAAACACTGCCCTAAAGTGTGTTCTAACTGTAGGGGGAGGGGGACTCACAAGGGGAGGAGATCGATGTGTGTTCCTCTGTACTGGGAACACACATCTGTCTCATCACCGCTGACAGAACATGGATCTGTGTGTGTTTACACACACAGATCCATGGTCCTGCCGTGATTGTGGGCAATCGCGGGTGCCCGGCAGACATCGCGGCCGCCGGGCACGCGCACCGGGTCCCGAGCAATGCGGCGGGGGCGCACGCCCCCTTGCGGCCGGGAATGCAAAGACGTCATATGATGTCCACTCTGGTAGAGCAAAGGTTCCCGCCGACGTCATTTTACAATGACTCGGTAGGGAAGTGGTTAATGAGAATGACAAAAGCTTGTTTGGCAGCATTGAGGGAGGAATTGTATTTTAACCACTTAAGGACCACCCCCTGCACATCTATGTTGGCAGAATGGCACGGCTGGGCACAGTCACGTACATGTACGTTGCCTTTAAGAGCCCAGCCGTGGGTGGCGTGCGCACACGCGACCCAGTCCGGGGCCATGGGACCCGCGGACCCGATCGCCGCCGGTGTCCCGCGATCGGTCACAGGAGCTGAAGAACGGGGAGAGGTGTGTGTAAACACACCTTCCCAGTTCTTCACAGTGGCAGTGTCACTGATCGTCTGTTTCCTGATATAGGGAAAGACGATCAATGACGTCACACGTCCAGCCCCGCCCCCCTACAGTTAGAAACACATATGACGTTACACTTAACCCATACAGCGCCCCCTAGTGGTTAACTCCTAAACTGCAATTGTCATTTTCACAGTAATCAATGCATTTTTATAGCACTTTTTGCTGTGAAAATGACAATGGTCCCAAAAATGTGTCAAAATTGTCCGATGTGTCCGCCATAATGTCGCAATCACAAAAAAAAAAAAAAAAACGCTGCTCGTCGACATTAGTAGTAATTATGCAAAAAAAAAAAAAACATTCATCCCTGAATCCAGCTTTAATCTCTCAAAAGAGATTTACATCCAGATTAACAAAATAATAATACATTGTTATTTAAAAAAAAAAAATGTTAACCTCATGAACTCCTTTTCATAATCGAAAAGTATATATATTTTTTTTCCCCGAACTCTGCAGAAAGGCCTCAACCCCTGAATCAAGGATCCTAACAGGTTTAAGCTACTCTGGTCCCCCTAGGCCTAAACAAGGCAGACTCTGCTCTTCTCCTAATGCCCCGTACACACCATCACTTTATGTGATGAAAAAAAACGACATTTTCTGTGAAGTAAAAAATGACGTTTTTGAAACTTCAATTTTCAAAGACGAAGTTGCCTACACACCATAGTTTTTCTCACAATGTTCTAGCAAAGCGAGGTTACGTTCTCACCACTTTTTCCATTGAAGCTTGCTTCATAAGTAGCTTCTGGGCATGCGCGGGTGAAAAAACGTCGTTTTAAACGACGTTTTTTACTACACATGGTCAATTTCTGTGAAGTAAAAGTTGACGTTTTGAAAAACGACACATAAAATTGAAGCATGCTTCAATTTTTTTTGGTCGTTTTTTAGAAGACATAAAACGACGTTTTCCCCCACACACGGTCAATTAAAGTGACGTTTTTAAAAACGTCATTTTTTTTTAGCACATAAAGTGATGGTGTGTACGGGGCATTACAGACCCGCCAAAGCAAGTACTTGGCGAGGGCTCTCACAAAAAGAGACCCCTGATGGCAAGAGCAAAAAGGCCACAGAGCCTCTCCTTGATATCAGGGCAGATCCCCAAAAAAATGCATTATCCATCTCTGAGAGTAAAAAAAAAATCAGACCGCACATGCAGTTAAAATAAATAAAGCCCATGAGAAAATTGCTGTAGAGAAGCCAAAAGCCCTGCCCAAGAGGCAAGTGCAAGAAAAGCTATACAGTAAGCGACAAGAACAAGTGCCAGAGAAACTCTGTGGGATCCCAAAGAAAATCCCCAATTTTGTTTTGTCCCCAGAACAAGAATAGAGGGGGAAACCTAGTTCTGGTGACATTCAGGGATTCCCTCACTTTGGAGGGATTTCCTTATACTTCCTGTTTTGGCTATAGGACAGGAAGTGAAGGGAAATGTCCCCAATGGAACACAAATGCCAATGTTATAACTAGGGTTGTCCCGATACCACTTTTTAAGACCGAGTACAAGTACGGATACGTTTTTTCAAGTACTATCCGATACCGATTACCGATACTTTTTTTTAATCTCACGTGATAGTGGCACATGTGTCAGTAGTTTTATTTTTAACAATTTGTTTTTAATTTTTAAAAATTTTCATTTTTTTACAATTTTTTTTATTTAGAATGCTTTCTTTTCTTTAAGGGGGGGGGGGGAGTGGACCGTGTCAGTGTCCTTTTTCTTTTATTATTTTCTACAATAATTTTTTGTATTATTCTTTTCTTTTTCAGCCCTGTTGGGGGGCTTTGGTGAAATATCAGGGGTCTTAACAGACATCTCCCCTTTGAGACAGAGAAAGGGACTAGGGACACATGTTCCCCAGTCCCTTTCTCAGCTGCGCTGAAAATGAATGGAGAGAAGACAGCGTCTTCTCTTCATTCATAAACTGAAACATTGTAAACACAGTTTACGATGTTTCAGTTATGTGAATGGACAGAGTCAGTAATCACTGACTCTGTCCATTCGGAGCAGAAAGGAGCCGGATTTACCGGCTCCTACCGCCGCTCTCCATCCTGACAGTTCCAGGGGGTGTAGGAGGAGCACGGAAAGAGAGAGAAACACGGAGGGAGAGAGAAACACAGAGGGGGACACAGAGGGAGAGAGAAACACGGCGGGGGACGCGGAGGGAGAGAAAAACACGGCGGGGGACGCGGAGTGAGAGAGAAACACGGCGGGGCCACTGAGGGAGAGAGCAGCACGGAGGGGGACATGGAGGGAGGGAGACTGCAGCAAAACGGAGGGGGGCTGGAGGACACGGGACAGTCAGCGGTGATCGTGTGTGGAGAAGTTACAAGCACCGATCACCGCTGATTTTAAGGCAGCTGAAAGCCGCGCGGCGGGGGGGGGGGGGAGAGAGAAGCGGAGAAAAAAAGTTTTTCCTTTAGTTCTGCTTTAGTAGTAATAGTGTTACAACACATGTATTTATCCCGATTTCCATTATTTTAGATTTATGCATTAACTTCTCAACCTTTATATTTTTAAACAATTCCAAAATAGTTTACAAAGCCAAATTCTATTATCATCTTACATCCCAGGGCAACCATAGCTCTTTAGCTCTTAGCTGTCCTAAATTTGAAAGGACATCTCTCTCACTCTTTTGTCCTCAGTTGTCTCTCTTTCTGGGTATGTATTGTCCTGTATAAAAAAAATCTGGGGTCGCACTGTGTTAGCGGTAAAGGGCCACTACTTTTAGCAGAGCTTTTCAGCTGATAGCGGGGAGCTTTTAACGCCCACTAGTGGTCGAAGAACGGGTTAAAAGCGCACGAGTTGCGGCGCTGCCGAAACGTTTTGCAGGCACTTCGGCAGGGCTGCCCATTCATTTCAATGGGCAGGGCATTTTGGGGTCACTGTATACAGCGCTCCCAAACAGATACAAAGAGGCAGCTTGCAGGATTTTTCAGAACGTCCCGCAAGCCCATTGTCCCAGTGTGAAGGCACTCTAGCTTTCACAATGGGGAGACATGAGAGGCGCTATTTTTAGCGCTAAAACGCCTGAAAAGTGCCTCAGTGTAAAAGGGATATTAAAGCTGAACTCCGGGGATGCTATATTTTGCATACTTACATTGGTTTAGCTTGGCATAATGTGAGAAAGTATATTACGACACCTGTTCGCCTCTGTGGAAGCTGTAACTCATCGTAGTAGTCAAAGCTACTACAGCGACTGCTGCGATGCTGCTATGCTGAGTGGCTGCCCTTCTTCATAGTAACCACAGGGATCGCTCTCTTGGCATGGTCGTCATTCAGATTTGGAATGAAAAGTGTCCTCTTATTGGACCAAGAGGTGGCAGTGACATCACAATGTCCACAACAATGACTGACAGTGCCTTTTGCTGCGTGTCTCTTGCGCTGCCAGCATCTGCACTTGGTTGTATGGTGTGGGAGCGAGCACATACAGGAGACTCATACAGGACACTATAGGTCCCGGGATTCAGCAGGCAGACATAAAACAGGGGAGTGTGTCAGTACGGCAAAGTACAACCTGGAAAGTAAACTTAAAGCGATGATAAAGGTTCGTTTTTTTTTTTTTTTTTTTAAATAACAAACATGTTATACTTACCTGCTCTGTGCAAGGGTTTTGCACCGAGCGGCTCCAATCCTTCTTTTCTGGGGTCACATTTAGGGTGGCATTAGCATTGAATGGCACAAGTGCAAGATGCATTTTTGTATGTTTCCTAAAGCCGTGGAAAAGCAAACAATTTTGTGCACAATTGCGAAACACTATAGTGTAAATGCAGCCTTATAAGTTTAATTAGCAGTTATAATCCGGTGACTTACATGTTAATATACTTGCCCTGTCACTGATTGTCCTACATTTTAGATTCTAGATTTAACAATAGTAAGTGTAAAGTGTAAGAGGGAAGACAGGTCAGAATAGGCGTACTTATAAACTATGCAATGGTTAAAAGATTAATACAGAAGGCAGGGCCAGAAGTCAATGACAGAGACGTCAAGAGACAAATGAACAGAGATACACTGAAGTGAGGACAGGCAGGAGACACTGAGCAGCGCTGCTTGAGAGCAGAAAGTTCTCCAATACTTCTCAGGAAGAAACATCTTACATTAAAAAGCAGATATATCAAATGGGATTGCTTCAAAGATACACGTTTATCATCTGTTTGATGACTCTTGGGATATCCTGGGTCTCGGCAATATCCAATCAGACAGCAGACTTCAAACGCTTTGATGAAAAGCAAGCGGACCTCGATGTGGCTTCTTTGCGGCAAAGACTTTCCTCTGGTACCCGTCCTTACAGTCTGTCCTTGTCACCACTGGATTATCACTATTCTCCAAAGCCGAAGCACCTTCGTGTGCCCCGTCTACTTCGGCTTCTGGGGTCCTCCTTTGACCCATTCTGGATGTCTGTAGAGAAACCAATACACAACGATACCAACAACCACGTGTCACCATTTAGCCAAGACCTGTTCGAGGGTGCCAGTCGTTATCGAAAGAAGCTTACCCAGGAGGCACAATACATTGACTTTAGTGCTTTCAGAGTGCCAGCAGAACTGTCTGAAAATGGTAGCCAGGCCTTGCTGAATGAACTACGTCAGTGGCTGGTACAGAAAGCAAGCTGCCAGCTAATGTCTACATGGGTGGATCTGGGCCCTGTGTTCTGGCCTCGGTGGGTGCGACACACTAACTGCGACGAAAGCAACACTGCATGCTCCTGGCCTCCTGGAATGTCTTGCCGTCAGGCTCAGCTCACTCAAATTAAATTGCTAGCCTGGCACTGCTGGATACAAGATGCTGGCAAAGGATGGACATCTCAGAACTGCATGTGGAGGCAGGTACCCTATCCAGTAGTGGTTGCCTGTAAGTGTACGTGCAGGTGAAGATATTTTTTTCAAGATGAGATTATTAGCATATTCACATCTTCATTTTTTTTTTTTTTTAAATGTCATTACAAAGTGTGCTTCAATATAACATTTTTCATGTCTATTTTTATTTTACAATAGACACTTTCTATAGAAAAACTGCATGTATTTTTATAAATTATGTCTTATTCACCTTTTGCCAATTATAGTTAAAATTCAAGCTGGAAAGAAAATTTGTGATGCGGGGTTAATTTGATCACTAAGAGCACAAAACAAGCCAGAGACAGCTTGTCTAGGAGAAGAGTGAAGGTCACGGGTAACCCAAACACAGCTGACAGTAAACAGGGTACAGCAACCTTTTACATGGAAGCACAAAGAGCGTGTGCATGTTACCCCTAGCATTGGATGCTGTGCTTTACCAATATTGCCATACATAAAATCTTTTTTTTAGTTATGTTATTAAATAGTTTTATTTTGTCATTTGTCTAAAAATTATTAGAGCAAAATGCATTATCAGTCTAGGTTCACACTGCTGCGAATTCTTTTGCGAATTTGAGCAATTGCAGCAAATTCAGCTCTATTGACTGGTATTCCCTGAAATCACAGCCGCGAAATCGCGATTTTGAATTCGCAGCAGTGTGAACCTAGCCTTAAAGAAAGTTGTGTGTGGGTATTGAACAATTATATTTTTGGCCTGCTAAACTTACTGTACTACACTAAAATGGACTTCTGATAAGTCAGTTATAATGTGCACTCTATAGAAACGTTATTATATATTGTGTATTTCCCATCCATTATTTGTCTTAAATATTTTCCAGGCTTTTCATACAAGACATACAAAAAAAAAAAAAGATAAAAAAGAGCATAGATTTATTTTATTGAGGACAGACCAGGACAAGTAAAATTAAAATTATAATAAAAAAAAAGAAAAATCATAAAATTGACCTATTGATGTATTTAGGAAGATCAAAAAATAAAGTTTTACATTTGTATAAAAACTATGAACTCAACTGCATTTACTCATTGATGAATTGACTTAAGCCTCGTACACACGCTCGGTTTACTCGGCAAGAACCAGCAAGAAAACTGCTGGAAGAGCTTTCTTGCCGAGTAAACCCAGCGTGTGTACGAGGCTTTCAGGTTTCTCGACAAGAAAACTGCCCAGAATCTAGACGCCAAAAATAGAACATGTTCTCTATTTTCTCGTAGTTTTCCTGCCGAGAAACCCAAGAATGTGTATACTTACCTGATCGCCGCGGAAACCCGCGCATGCTCGAAATGAATTAGACGCATGCGCGGTAGCTTCCTAGGCATAGGTAGGATGCAGCAAGATGGTGGCGACAGCATCAAATGTGACGAGCGCATTCTCGTCGTACGCGATGACGTCACCACGTTCTTGCCTTTCAAGAGAACCGTGGTTCTTTTGAAAGGAGAGTCTGTACACTCGGGCGGCAAGAGATTCTTGCCAAGAATCTCGTCAGGAAACACGTTTTTTTCCTGACGAGATTCTGGCCCGTATGTACGAGGCTTTAGAGTACAATGTGCAAAGTGAAGTAAAGTAGTACTATAGACATTTAAAAAAAATATTGCATAGAGTAAGGAAGGATTATAACCCACCGTTTATTTTTTTTGCAATATGTGTCCTATTTGGGTGATTTTCCTTCACTTCCTGTCCCATAGCCAAAATGGGAGGAAATCTCTGCAAATTAAAAGGAATTCGTTGAGATCCCCCAGGTCACCAGAACTAGTGTCTTCATTGGAAGACTTACCTTCTATTATTGTTCTGGGGACAACCCAGAGTTTAAGATGTTCTTTTACTTTCACTTTTGATGATAACCATAAAAAAGGACAAATAGAGAGGATGAATCATCCTAACGGGAGGGGGGGGGGGGGGGCAGAGGTAGCAATAAAACCTGACTTTTGCGAGCCCTCCTTACCATCTATGGGCACAAGTCGGATAGAAGTCACCTTGAAGTAGTACAGGAAACTTTTCTAACATCGGAGCGACTTCAGTAGTGCTAATTAAGATGGCTCTCATTGACTAAAATGGTATTTCTCTTCTCTTGTTCAAGCCAAACCCATACACTTTAGTGGTGCACAGAACATTGTTTTGTTTTAGTAAACACTATAGTATTGTAACAGACATTGGACAGCTTTGGGTACTCCAAAGAGAATAGTAATGTGGCGCACAGAGTGCCCCCCCCCCCTCACTCTGCTGTCAATCCCGGACTGTCCAGGTGAATCCTGGACCGGTGCCAATCCTACCCCATGCACACAGAGCGTTTTTACAACTGCTTTGACCAGCATCAGATGTTTTTTTGCATCCCTTGTGATGTCTCATCGTGACATCACCAGATGGCCACAGCTATACAAGAACCGACAGAGAGCGGAGCTAGCACAATGACTGGAGACAGCGTCTGAGGACCGAATGGAGATTTTAAAAGGACTTCGCAAACTTGTGTCTTTTTTTTTACACTGCTTTTTTGGGGGGGTGAATGGGCAGGGGCTGTCTGTTTGAGGCCCTTGTCCCCAGCGACATTGGAACAAGGTGCTTTTTTTGTGTGTGTGTGTGTGTGTGTGTGTGTGTGTGCGCGCGCACGCTATGATTAAGCACTGTGTAACGCGTCAGCTTCTCTTCTAATTTTAGCTGTGGCATGTATTTTTTGTGACCAGTTTTAAAAAAAGGAACATTTTTTGGAGTGCGGCTGTCCAAGTTATCCCCTATTTTTGCATAACTATTGCATTGCCGGCACCCATGGTTTGGATCCAGTGAGAAAGCTCTTTTGTTCATCTAAGCGGTTACCCTTTCCTCTATAAAGCGACGCAGTGCCGAATCGCAAAAAGTGGCCTGGTCTTTGACCAGCAATATGGTCCAGGGCTGAAGTGGTTAAACACCAATGGAAAAAAGCTACTAAAAGCGATTTTTTTCAGATGCTTTTTCCTACCATCAGTAGTGGCTTTGCAGCTCATTTTTCTAATGCCCTGTGTGCATGGGGACTAATGCTGCGTACATACAATCGGACATTTCGACAACAAAACCATGGATTTTTTTTTCCCAACGGATGTTGGCTCAAACTTGTCTTGCATACACACGGTCACATAAATGTTGTCGGAAATTCTGAACGTCAAGAACACGGTGACCTACAACACGTACGACGGCACTAGAAAAGGGAAGTTCAATACCAGTCGTGTTAGTAGAAGTTTGGTGAGAGACGATTCACGATTTTCAGTCCATTACAGCGTGACAAATGTGCCATCCCCATTATGAACGCTAGTTTTACCAGACCAAGCACTTCCGTCTCGTACTTGATTTGGAGCATGCGTGGAATTTTGTGCATTGGAATTGGCTACACATAAATTGGAATTTACGAGAATGGATTTTGTTGTCGGAAAATTTGAGAACAAGCTCTAAAACTTTTGTTGTCGGAAATTACGACAGAAAATGTCCGATGGAGCCTACACCCGGTTGGAATTTCCAACAACAAGCTCCAATTGAACATTTGTTGTCGGAATGTCCGATTGTCTGTACGCAGCATAAGAATAACCAGGAGTAGCTAGGACAAACATCCCACCAACTAAAACTAGATTGCATACAAAAATATCAGGACTCCTCCCTCACAATTGTGCATCAGAAGAATACAAAAGTACCTCTTAAAATCCACTGGTTACAAGCTATCCATCTAGTATATTAAAACTTACTTCACATGTGTCAGTCTCATCCAGCACAATTCAAGCTGCATCTACTGAGACTCATTCTCCAGCCTTGTCGTAGCCTATACTGTGTCATAGGCCTATACCTCACAGCCCTTTAACAAAGCAAGCTGTAGAAAGTTTCAACCGTGTACAATTGTGGAGGTCCCTGTGCAAATGCCAGGCATTGGAGTTGAACTATGAGACTATGTAGACACCGCTGCTAGCATGTATTGTGGTGCATGAGACTGTCGATTCTAGGTGAATGAGAACCTTGATATACTGGATGGGTAGCAAGAAATTTTATAAAAAAAATAATAATTACTTTGCATTGATCCAAGGTGGGTAGGCAACCTTGGCACAGCTATTGTAAAACTACAAGTCCCACAAGACATTGCAATACTGACAGCCAATGACTACCAGGCAGAGGCATGATGGGATTTTTAGTTTCACCAAAGCTCGAGTGTCGAGGTTGTACTTTTATATCTTTCATAAATATGAAGCTTGGTGGTGACTCAACCCACAACTCTCTGGTTACCCTTTATGTAACAATTGCATTATGATATAAGTGCATTGCTACAGATATTGCATCCAAATTGGCAAACTTATTTTTCTTTCACTGTTGCAGCATTGTCATGATAGGCAATTCCAGATGAGACTTTAAGACCAGTCATGTCCTCGGTTAGTCCCACTGTCTTATGGCACTATGCCGTGTTTACGGCCCACTTCTGTGAATGCCTGTACGCAGGTATCAATATCTTCATCACTATGAGCTGCTGAAATCTGTACTCGAATGCGAGCTTTACCCTTAGGCACCACAGGGAAGCTAAATCCAATGACATAGATTCCTGGAAGAAGAAAGATAGGATAAATGTAAACATGTCATGAGAGTACATCCATGCTGCATAATTTAAAGGGGTTGTTATCACTCACATGTTTTCACATAGAATGCATTAAAGGGGTTGTAAAGGTAACATTTTTTTCCCCTAAATACCTTCCTTTACCTTAGTGCAGTCCTCCTTCACTTACCTCATCCTTCCATTTTGCTTTTAAATGTCCTGATTTCTTCTGAGAAATCCTCACTTCCTGTTCTTCTGTCTGTAACTACACACAGTAATGCAATGCTTTCTCCCTGGTGTGGAGAAAGCCTCTTGAGGGGGGAGGGGGCGAGCAGGCAAGTCAGGACGCTCTCTACTTTGCAGATAGAGAAAGGAGCTGTGTGTTAGTGAGCATCTTGACCCTCCTGCTCGCCCCCTCAAGAGGCTTTCTCCACACCAGGGAGAAAGCCTTACTGTGTGGAGTTACAGACAGAAGAACAGGAAGTGAGGATTTCTCAGAAGAAATAAAGGACATTTAAAAGCAAAATCGAAGGATGAGGTAAGTAAAGGAGGACTGCACTAGGGGAAAGGAAGCTATTTAGGGAACAAACGTTTTACCTTTACAACCCCTTTAAAAAGGTAAAAAAACCTTTTGTGCTGCACCCCGTCCCGTCCCCCCTTAGCTACCTGAGCCCGATCGTTCCAGTGATGGAGACGAACACAGCAGCTATAGCCGCTATCTTGAGCCCTCATTGAACATAAAAGTATAAATTAATATTGCGCTAACCTATGAGAGGGTGATGAAAGGAAATTATATATATACCTGCTACATAAGACTGTGACAAATATTCAAAGCAAGGGAATGTGTAGGATGTAGCGCTAAAAGTGATATATAGTGAATGAATCCAAAGGGAATGATTATTCAAATATACATTCAAATAAAATCAATAAAAGTCCTGCTATGTCAATGTAAAAATACAGAACAAGTCCTATGATGTAAATCACTCCTTGCATGAAGCAGGCAGGGTCCACAATGGACAGGTGGTTGTTCTCAAGTAGACATGGATAATACAAGCAGGTAGATGGAACTTTCAGAGTAGTATGTTATCCACTCATTAATGAGAATATATACTCTTACCGGAACTGGTGGACCCGAGTGTCAGCGACAATGAGCCAATAACGCATGGACATATCAAGACTTATTGATTTTATTTGAATGTATATTTGAATAATCATTCACTTTGTATTCATTCCCTGTCTATCACTTTTAGCGCTACATCCTACACATTCCTCATTGGATAGATTGATAGCAGCAGGAGCCATTGGCTCCCTCTATGTATGGGTGAATAGGAATGGTGGCGCTGCCTAAGTGTATGCCTGTGTCTGTGTGGACCTAAAGGTGGTCCACCCAGGCCAGGGTCAACTGTGGAGTGGCCCAGTGGTCCCAGTTGGGCTAAATGGGAACTGCGCTGGTGAGAGTCCCAAAGTTCCACAAGGACTTGAGAGCAACCGCTCTGAGGCTGTCAGCTACACTTAAAGTGCTCTATGGATAATCCCTAATGCTAGACGCCGGCAGAGATATATAGAGGGTGCTACTAGACAATGAGATGCCTCAAGGTGCCAGAGTGCGCCTGAGTTTAAACGAGGGGTGCTGTCTTTATGTAGCAAAAATACCAGATGTAAAATTCCAAAGTATAAGCGGATGCCTATAGGGGGAACAATGATGTAAGACAGGTATCTTGTACCAATATATGCAGATGAAAGGTATGTCAGGTTGTAAATGGGTATATACCAAAAACTATCAATAATATGGATATCACAGTAAATATCAGCAAGATGTGTAGCAAATGCACAAATCCCAGTATCAGCAATCCAGCCTGTGATCAAGCCAGGCAAATATACTCAGTATTGTCCGTGACCCTAGAATGTGAAGAAAAAACTGATGGTATATAGCAACCTGTAGCTATCACATATATAGTCCATACATGTCCATTAAACCATTAAAGCATAGGAAATAAAGGAATCCTGGTAATGCAATTGGAGTCCGATAGCAGAGTATAGATGTGGTATAGAGGTGCTCCTACAACACACTGCGGCGTGGTCCCGGTGCTCCCCTCAGGGTTCCCCACTCACCAGATAGAAGTCCCCTCTTGGGGTGGCGTACATGTATTGTGGGGTCCTATGTCCGTTGCTCCGCTCCTATCCTTCCTCCAGAGGGATATCAGGCTCCCGATGTTCCCAGGACTCTGCTTCCTTGTTTCCTGATTAGGACAAAGTCCAAAGATGAAAAGGCAGAGCCACCTAGATAGCTGTGCAGACAGCAGCCTTTCCTTGCATTAGTTAGGTCTGGTCTCAGCTCAGACCAGAGCTGAGACCAGACCTAACTAATGCAAGGAAAGGCTGCTGTCTGCACAGCTATCTAGGTGGCTCTGCCTTTTCATCTTTGGACTTTGTCCTAATCAGGAAACAAGGAAGCAGAGTCCTGGGAACATCGGGAGCCTGATATCCCTCTGGAGGAAGGATAGGAGCGGAGCAACGGACATAGGACCCCACAATACATGTACGCCACCCCAAGAGGGGACTTCTATCTGGTGAGTGGGGAACCCTGAGGGGAGCACCGGGACCACGCCGCAGTGTGTTGTAGGAGCACCTCTATACCACATCTATACTCTGCTATCGGACTCCAATTGCATTACCAGGATTCCTTTATTTCCTATGCTTTAATGGTTTAATGGACATGTATGGACTATATACAGTTGTGTTCAAAATTATTCAACCCCCCCAATGCTGTAAAGGGTTTTAGGGAATTTAGTGTACATTTGTAATTGTATTCAGAATGAAATCCTACAAGGACTTCTTAAAGAACCATATGCAACTAAAATGACATCAATCGGTTTTGTAATACAGTAGTAAATATTTATTTTGTGAATTCTTCATTTACACAATTATTCAACCCCTTAAAGACTACCACTCTGAAGAACAGAGGTTCATTGAAGTGTATTCAATCAGGTATTGAAAACACCTGTGGATGTCAAGGAGCAGCAATAAAGCCTAATATGCATTAATTAGGCAGCTATAAAATGACTGATACTCAGCTCCTTCTAGACATTTACTGGTGTGGTTACAAACATGGTGAGGTCAAGAGAATGATCCAGGAAGACAAGAAAAGAGGTGATTACTCTTCACAGGAAGGGCAATGGCTATAAGAAGATTGCAAAGATGTTAAACATACCAAAAGACACCATAGGAAGCATCATTCGCAAATTCAAGGCAAAGGGCACTTTTGAAACGCTACCTGGTCGTGGCAGAAAGAAGATGCTGACTTCGACTGCTGTGCGCTACCTGAAGTGTAGAGTGGAGAAAAGTCCCTGCGTGACTGCTGAGGAACTGAGAAAAGATTTGTCAGATGTGGGTACTGAAGTTTCTGCTCAGACAATACGGCGCACACTGCGTAATGAAGGCCTCCATGCCAGAACTCCCAGGCGCACCCCCTTGCTGTCTCTAAAGAATAAGAAAAGTCGACTGCAGTATGCCAAAAGTCATGTGGACAAACCACAGAAGTTTTGGGATTGTGTTCTGTGGACTGATGAAACTGTTTGGGCCCATGGATCAACGCTATGTTTGGAGGAGGAAGAACAAAGCCTATGATGAAAAGAACACCTTGCCCACTGTGATGCATGGCTGGGGTTCAATCATGCTTTGGGGCTGTTTTGCTTCTGCAGGTACAGGGAAGCTTCAGCGTGTGCAAGGTACCATGAATTCTCTTCAGTACCAGGAGATATTGGATGACAATGTGATGCAGTCCGTCACAAACCTGAGGCATGGGAGACGTTGGACCTTTCAACAGGACAATGATCCCAAGCATACCTCCAAGTCCACTAGAGCATGGTTGCAGATTAAAGGCTGGAACATTTTGGAGTGGCTATCGCAGTCACCAGACTTAAATCCGATTGAGAACCTCTGGTGGGACTTAAAGAAAGCAGATGCAGTGCGCAAGCCTAAGAATGTGACTGAACTGGAGGCTTTTGCCCATGACGAATGGGCGAAGATACCCGTAGATCGCTGCAAGACACTTGTGTCAAGCTATGCTTCACGTTTAAAAGCTGTTATAACTGTAAAAGGATGTTGTACTAAGTACTAAGATTGAATGTCACTTGGGGGTTGAATAAAACTGATAATGATGTGAGCACAGAAAAGACATTTGTGGTTATTTTATTATAAATGTTATGTTATATTTGTCTGACCTACACATGCCTCTTTGATTTAATTGTAAGCAGGATGACTGAATGATCAAAATCAATGTCAAACTGGCCAAAACAATCAATTTCAGTGGGGGGTTGAATAATTTTGATTACAACTGTATGTGATAGCTACAGGTTGCTATATACCATCAGTTTTTTCTTCACATTCTAGGGTCACGGACAATACTGAGTATATTTGCCTGGCTTGATCACAGGCTGGATTGCTGATACTGGGATTTGTGCATTTGCTACACATCTTGCTGATATTTACTGTGATATCCATATTATTGATAGTTTTTGGTATATACCCATTTACAACCTGACATACCTTTCATCTGCATATATTGGTACAAGATACCTGTCTTACATCATTGTTCCCCCTATAGGCATCCGCTTATACTTTGGAATTTTACATCTGGTATTTTTGCTACATAAAGACAGCACCCCTCGTTTAAACTCAGGCGCACTCTGGCACCTTGAGGCATCTCATTGTCTAGTAGCACCCTCTATATATCTCTGCCGGCGTCTAGCATTAGGGATTATCCATAGAGCACTTTAAGTGTAGCTGACAGCCTCAGAGCGGTTGCTCTCAAGTCCTTGTGGAACTTTGGGACTCTCACCAGCGCAGTTCCCATTTAGCCCAACTGGGACCACTGGGCCACTCCACAGTTGACCCTGGCCTGGGTGGACCACCTTTAGGTCCACACAGACACAGGCATACACTTAGGCAGCGCCACCATTCCTATTCACCCATACATATTTATCCTGTCCCCGAGGGGATAGTCTTTTTAGGAAGGCAGCAGCCTTAGACCTCTGATATCCTAGCGCAGGTTTCTTTATATTCTTCATTGGCTCCCTCTGCTGTCAATCAAATCCAGAGACACAGGAGCTGAGGGTGAGGCCGAGTCCTGCTGTCTGTCAAAGGACGCAGCAGCATGACTCAGGAGCACACCTGCATGAGTGGCCCCTATAGAAAACGGCTCTCCATGGGGGCACTCGAAAAGAAGAGGCGCCAGGAGCGCTGTGGGGGTACCCCAGAAAAGGAGGATGGGGTTGCTACTCTGATTTGCAACTAAAGACACATCAGTGATTTCATGCATGTCTTTTTAGATGCTTTGTGATACTATTTTCTCTGCATGACTGACTTTAAAGCAAAACTGTATGTCAACCCATCCAAAACTATTCTGAAAACATAGTGCAATGCATCACTCTGCTGAGACCAATCTCTAAAGTCATAATCGCTTGCTCAGTCATGTAAGTGATGAAAGGTCTCTTTGCTTGCATTCCATCGTAGGCTTATGGCAGCTTTAACAAGGATTGCTCATCATTAAAAGTTAAAGTGGTCCCTGCTCCTGCTCTCCGCAGCCTGTGCCTCGTCCCCATTGGCCCCCGGCCTTCCTCGCGCTGATGTCACGCTCCTTGACCTGGACTCGTCGCCTGCTCCACCAGATAAGTATACGAGTAGCGCACCCCCTCCTAGGCTATGGCTAGAATTTTTTCATTAAATGTACATGGGCTAAATTCCAACAAGAAACGACACCTGGCGCTCCGAGAGTTTAGGCAATCAGGGGCAGATATTATCATGGTGCAGGAAACCCACTTTGATAGGGCTGACTCTTTTACATTTGCAGCCCGACACTTTCCCCAGGTATACCAGGCTTTTGGACCAAACAAGAAGGCGGGCGTAGCCATCCTCTTTAAAAAGGGGTCCCCTTTTACATGCTCCTCCACATATTTAGACCCTCGGGGACACTTTCTTATCCTCAGGGGCCTGTGGCAGTCACAGGCCATTACCCTCTGCGTGGTCTACGCTCCCAACACACATCAGCACCATTTCTTAACCAGGGTTCATGCCCGACTTTTCCGAGAGTCCCATGACATACTGGTGATCGGAGGAGACTTTAACCTGGCACACTCGGCTACCTGGGATCGCCTAGTGGCAAACACCCGGACCTCACAAACCCGGGCCCTAAGGGATTCAAAGTTGTTTCGCCAACTGACTAGGAAACACGCACTCTTTGATGCCTGGCGAGCCCTCCACCCAGGAGATCGCCAGTATACATTTTATTCGGCCCCACATCGCACACACACGCGGATAGACTACTTTTTCGTGAATAACAACACACTTCGGATTGCAGAAGCGGCTAGTGTCCTGCCCATCTCCTGGTCGGACCATGCCCCCATCACACTGTCCCTGAATTTAACCGCGCCCCTCCGCCGGCCCTATAACTGGAGGCTTAATGACTTCCTTCTGCAACACGCCCCCTCGAAACAGGAGCTAGAAGAGACCCTTCAGCACTACTTCGCTGAAAATGACACACCAGATGTTTCCACTTCCACCCTGTGGGCCGCCCACAAGGCGGTCCTGAGGGGAAAGTGCATGGCCCTCTCTTCGGCCATGAAGAAAGATGCCGGTGCTGCTAAAGCATTGGCCGAACGACAGTTGAAGGCCCTGGAGGCTAAGCTCCTGCAAAACCCATCCACCGCACTCCTTAAACGGATTGTCCAAACGCGCACGACACTGCGAGACCTCGCTTTAGGCAAAGTAGAAAAGGCGCTAACCCGCCTGAAGCAACTTTACTATGACAAGGGCAACAAGGCGCAGGCTCTCCTGGCCAGGAAACTGGCAGACCAAGCCCTTACCTCTACCCCACACCAGATAAAGAACAGGGGGGGCGATCTCGTAACACATCCTAGGGACATAGCGGCAGTCTTCGCGGACTACTATACGGACCTATATAATAAACCGGAAGTACCACACGATCCCCCTTCTCCCGACCTGAAAGCCCGAATGACCCAATACTTGGAACAAGCAGGTCTACCCCGACTTCAAATAGCAGACTTACAGGGCCTGAACGCTCCTATATCAGCGGAAGAGTTAGCAGACACTGTGAAAGGCCTCCCAGCCCATAAATCCCCTGGCCCTGACGGTCTACCGTACGAGTACTACAAGGCCTTTCTCCCGTTACTCAGTCCCCACATGACCACACTATTTAACGCCTTCCTCCACCAGACCCCAATCCCAAGTGACATGCAAGGATCCTTCTTGACCCTCATACCTAAACCGGATAAAGACCCAGCCTCTTGCGCTAGTTACAGGCCCATAGCGTTACTTAATTCAGACCTCAAAATATTCACCAAACTTCTATCGATTAGGCTGAACATTATTCTTCCCTCCCTGATCCATAAGGACCAAGTAGGTTTTGTGCCGCTACGCCAGGCAGGGGACAACACCAGGAAGATCATCGACCTGATTGATGTAGTCAATAGGGACGGTGCGGAGGCTCTCATACTGAGCCTAGACGCCGAAAAGGCCTTCGACCGCCTAAGCTGGCCCTTTATGTTCGCTACCCTGCACCACATGGGGTTTAAAGGTCCCTTCTTGCGGGCGGTACAACACCTATACTCAAACCCCACCTCCCAAGTTAAAACCCCCTTTGCCACATCCTCCCCCTTCCAGATAGCCAACGGCACGCGCCAGGGATGCCCACTTTCACCTTTGCTCTTTGCCCTATGTGTCGAGCCCCTGGCAGCATCCATACGGGGAAATCCGGACATTAGGGGCATCTCGGTACGGGGAAGGGAATTTAAGACATCCTTGTTTGCGGACGACATTATTCTTACCTTGACCCAACCCAGAATCTCCCTGCCCAACCTCCATGTTGAACTAGATAAATACGGGTCACTGTCGGGGTACAAAACGAACGCGTCAAAGTCAGCGGCCATACCGATCAACATTGCGGAGGCTGAGGTCCACCACCTACAATCGAACTTCCCCTATACCTGGGAGAGTTCATCCCTTAAATACCTTGGGATCCATATTACACCATCCTTCAGCTCCCTGTATCAGGTCAACTTCCCTCCCCTATATCGAACAATCAGAGGCCTTCTCCAAAAGTGGAAGGCACATCATATCTCGCTCCTAGGCCGAGTGGCGGCCATAAAAATGGTTATCCTCCCCAAACTCCTTTATCTGTTTCAGACGCTACCCATCCCGATCCCGTACGCCCACCTCCGCAAGCTTCAGGGTGATATGCTGAAGTTTGTTTGGAACTATAAAAAACATAGGATTCCTAGGTCGGTCATGACAGCCTCACGAGGAGACGGGGGCCTGGCTTTCCCCAACCTTGTTAAATATTACCAAGCTACCCAG
This sequence comes from Rana temporaria, assembly GCF_905171775.1. NCBI lineage: Eukaryota > Metazoa > Chordata > Amphibia > Anura > Ranidae > Rana > Rana temporaria. The sequence continues at coordinate 65,216,332 of NC_053495.1, read as the reverse complement.
TTACGTGCAGTGGTCTCCTGGTTTCCCCAAAGGTCCTTTAATAAGTGGACGGAGATAGAAAAGATATGGTTAGCCCCGGTCCACCCAAATAGCCTGTTATGGGATGCCGATGTGGGAGTGGGACCTGACCGTTTGTTAGGCTCGATGTCTTTGCTCAGAGGACTCTGGCGTAAGATATCCCGAGAAGTGGGGCTTAAGTCCGAATGCTCCTTACTAAACTCTTTTGTTTGCAACCCCAAAATACCAGATAGCCTGACCCACCAGATGTCTTGGCCCTGGGCTTCGCGAGACCTATTCCATTTTGGACACTTGGTGGACCCCAGGACCCGTAGGCTGCTGACATTCTCGGAGCTCCAGGTGAAACACGACCTGCCCAGACAGGTGTTCTATAGCTACCTACAAATAAGACATTATGCCCAGACAATAGCCCCAAAGCTCCAATTTTCGCAACCGTCCCCATTTGAACGTATTGTCCTGGAGGGGCGCCATAGACGGGGGCTGATCACGGATATCTACCAGCTATTGAACGCATATGATTGGCAAGGGCGGGGGAAGCATGCATATATGCTGAAATGGGAGAGAGAGCTGGAGGAGCCACTGCCGATGGAGGCCTGGCAGGCCGTCTGGAGGCAGGCTGCCAAATCGTCCCTATGCACCCTGTATAAGGAAAACTCATACAAAATTTTGTATTTCTGGTACCAAACCCCGGACATACTCCACAAAATATTTCCATCCACCTCTGACCGATGCTGGCGATGTCATCAGGCCAGAGGCTCTCTCTTCCACATCTATTGGACGTGCCCCCTTATCACCCCGTTCTGGCAGTCCACGCACCAGCTGCTTACCCATCTTTTTGAGGCGCCAATCCCCCTAACCCCTAAACTATTTTTACTAGGCATCTCCCAACCCCGCCTGGCCAAGCCATATAAAAAACTGCTTAGGCACGTGCTAACGGCGGCTAGATGCCTGATAGCCCTTAATTGGAAAAAGACCACACCCCCGTCCCAGGAGGCCCTTTACGCTAGGGTCAAGGACGTGGAGCTGATGGAGCGGATGACAGCCAGGATACGTAATCGCATGGATGCCCACGACGAGGTCTGGAGTGAGTGGCACCGGCGGGAGGACCCGCCGGGGGCGGACGAGGTGGCAGGCGCGGTAACCTAAATCTCCTTTCTCTCTCTTTTCCTCTTTCTTCTCTTGACTCTCCTTTTCTTCTTATACAACTTACTGTTTCGGTGTCACCGTTGACACCAGAGTATAGAAAACGGTTTGAAATGCATAAGTTTGTTGACCTGACTGACGGTAGAGCCAGCTTTTGGAATAGGGCCCCTAGGGCCGGAATCTCAACTCCCCCTCTACCCATAAAGGGCGAGGGTAATATCAGTACTCTTGGATAAGTGTATGATTTGGCTACTGTTATTACCTGCATTTATCTGTATCTTGTGAACCGATTTATACCAATAAAAAAAAAATGTTAATTGGAAAAAAAAAAAAGTTAAAGTGGAATGCCAGATATTATCCAACTATTCTCTAAAAATGCTCCCTAACCCCTCCTAAGACCTATTCTGACTAACCCGTGTAGGTAAGGGTGTATACTTTTTTTATTTTTTAAGCTCATTCTGGTCCGGTCACATGATCCAGCTCTCCTGTGTCAGCCAGCCACCACTGCAGAGGAGAGGAGGGAGTACAGACAAGAGATCGGCCATGGTAAGCCTTTGGGTGACATCATCGCTCTCAGGCATAACTAGCTGTTGTCGGGTGCTCTCTCCTATACAGCCAGCAGTAGATCATTTTCTGAAAGCAGAGACCATGTACAACATGGTGGTGGTTGCAGATTTTTATGTCACACATTTTTTGTGCAGTTATCAAACGCATGTTTTTAAGAAAAAAAAAAAAAAAAACACAATACAGAGCTTTAATGTCTTTACTGGTTATCAGCTTAGAGTTAACTGTGAATCATGGCCCTATAATTATTGCGCTCAAGCCAATGTTTGCGACAAAATAGGTGTGGCACAATCGATATTAAATACATATGCTTGCCCTACACTGAACTTTATTTTTTGTTCTTTTTATGGGGTGCATGCAGGGGTGACGGGAATGCTTGAATTTTTTTTTTGTTTTATACAGTTTTTATTCTTTTTTATTTTGTTACTTTATTGCCATTTCATTGGGGGGGTTTGAAAGCCCTGTGTCATAGCATGGGCAGGTCTACTGGACTCCCAATGTCTCCACTGCCCACTAGTGCAGAACGTGCTGGGATACAGCTGCATGCTCGGTTACAAGTGATGCAATACAAGTCACTTCTGGGGTTATTAGTTGCAGGAGGGATAAGGGGAGTGCCTCTGAGGCCCCGTACACACGACCGAGGAACTCGACGTGCCAAACACGTCGAGTTCAGTGTGGAAGCCGCCGAGGAACTCGGCGGGCCGACTTTTCCCATTGACTAACGAGAAAATAGAGAACATGTTCTCTTTTCGGCCCGACGAGTTCCTCGACGGGTTCCTCGCTGAAA